>NW_027509208.1:2612500-3355000 GCF_051911475.1 Siphateles boraxobius | reverse complement strand
AACCGTAACAAACCTCATTGGTTTTTACAGAAACTAAAATGTGCTGTGTGAGCTTCTGTGACCAAATTTGATCAATGTTTATGTGAATATAAGCCTAAATTCTATTCATGTAAAGTGATCATATCTCTTCAGAAGATTAAATCTCTCTATCCCTATGGATAGAGGATTTCTTTTGCAACCTATTAACAAATATTTTGAAGCATCAGAGTTATGGGTGAAAACATGTTCAATGGAGGAACAGAAATCGCTCAGATTTCATTAAAATATCTTAATTTGTGTTCTAAAGATGAACGAAAGTCTTCTGGTCTAGAACGACATGAGGGTGAAGACATGATGACAGAATTTTCACTTTTGGCTGAACTATCCTTTACAATTATTTAAAGGGTAAATTCACAAATATTAAGTTCTTTCCCTATTTGAAAGTATTTGATAAATATAGATTTATTTTTGAAAGAACAGAAACATTTCTAAAGAGAAATGTTCTAGCATCATCTTTCTAACATCAGCACCAATTTGTTTAAATTTTTAGTCATTCAATGCAATGACATTCAAAGATTTTTTTAAGTGTGACGAGTGTTCAAAAGTGTTTTAGGGTCACAGTATATACTTTAAGATCTGAGACCTTTAAGGGCTTACAAACAAAGAACAGGCCTTCGGCACTTGACTCACAATCCTTTTGGCTAACTATGCAAACTGTCAATGCAAAATTTCAACAGAGATGAGCTAGGCTGAGTGAATCTGATTACTCATGTCTACTGTCCGCTCTTCAGTGAGAACTGGACTCCATGTTTGTTCAGACGCTTTATTAGGGTGGTTCTTGCAAACGCTGAGCCCGGAGTGAACACGCCACCTCTGTGAGGACCAACAGAAGGACAACAGGTAAGAAAGGACTTCATACATGCTACCCAAATAACATGCAGCATCAACCCGTAAATGTAACTGTACAGTTAACATTCACATGTAGCTTTGAAATTTAGTATCCAAAAATGAAGTGTATTCAGGTTTAACCACAGCAATTATATAAAATCACCCCAACACATATATGGATGTTTCTTCAAATATGAAGAAAATCTTTTTTTAACCCAGAGGTTGATTTCTTTAAAATTAAATTTCACATGTAGTGAAAATGAAACTGTTTTGTGAATGATTAAGTTTCACAAAAATGACAGAATATAAAAACTACCGTTCCAAAGTTCAGGGTCGTTAAGTATTTCATCTTCACCTTTTATGCATATATTTGTATTAAAAATAAAGTAAGACCAGTAATATTGTGATTTTTAAAAAATTGTTTTCTACTGAATATATTTTAAAATGTTATTCATTCCTGTGATGATTTTTCAGCATCATTACTCCAGTCTTCAATGTCACAAGATCCTTCAGAAATCATTTTGATATAATCAATTTTGTAAACAGCTGTGCTGCCTAATATAATGCCTTTATAACTTTAGAAATGTCTTTACTTAAACTTTGAGAAATGTAATGCATCCTTGCTGAATAAAAGTACTAACTTCTTCCCCCCTCAAAAAATAAAAAAATAAACCTTACTGAACCCAAACTTTTGAACAGTAGTGATTATCCAATATTCGACAATGTTAGTGAACAAAGTAAATTTAACTACTGAGAATATGAAATGTGTTTTTTTTAAGTTCACCAAAGTGCCAATAGCTGTAGAATCATCCATATCGAGGTCAGATTACTCACTTATTAGGGAGACAGTGAGACTCGTTCAGCAGTGTAATAGCGGCCTGCACCATGGTAATCGGTGTAGCAATGTATCCTGGCTCTGCAAAATACGACAGTAGTGACCATTTAAGTCTAAATATTTAAGGTGAATATTTTGTATCAAATCAAATTAGTAGGACAATACCTGGTCCTGTTATTTCAGTGTTGATAGTGGCATTTGGCTTGCCTAGAGAGGGGTCCTGACCTGTTGTGAAGCCCTCCCCCATAAACCTCAGGCAGAAAGAGGTTCCATCCATCTGAAATAAGACAACAATGGCAGAGAGACACCAAATGTATCTTCAACAAAACAAATAAGGGCTTAGTCATTTGTCCTGTGAATTTCAATGCATTTTTATTGCACCTGCTTTCTTGACGGTCCGGACTTGGAGAACAAACCAAATGAGAAAAATTCCGGAAACTAGTCGAGAGAATAAAAAAACACACTTGAGTTGATATTCATGAGTTTATACAAGCAGTTCATGCTGTTCTATGCTATGAATGTGAGTTTGATCCATTCGATTTTCTTTTAACAGTTCAAATATAATCCGATGTTTTTTTTAATGGTACTGGACCTGAGTAAGCAATCCCCTGCCAAAACTAAATTTGACCATGAACCAGAAGAGCAGGCCTGCAAAGAGGGTCTTCACCACGGAGAAGGGACCACCAATACCTACATATGCCATGTACTGAACCTGAGGAGAAGGGGACAGAGGTAACCAATTGTACTGTAAAACAGTGAACTGTTGACAATTGATTCAATCAAATGAAGGCAATATATACAACAAAAACTAAGTGGGTTGGACAGTGAACTGCACACATTTGTGACTGCTGAATTATTAACACATACATTTGAGTCCACTGCAAGACATCAATCAAAAATGACCATATCCTGACAGCACCCTGTTTACCTTCATGACATCACCCTGTACACAGTGGTCATCGCTATGGAGATGAAAGAACAGGACGATGAATCACAAAGACTGTGAATCATCCCCTGCTCTTTCCATGAAGGCTTTCAGAGCACTATCACAGTAATCATGCTCGCACAAGACGGATCGAGAAGAAATGTAATTAAAACTAAGGGGCATTATGGCGTTTGAAAAGCAAGGGAAGAAACTGTCAAAGTCTGTCTTTTTTTAAGAGGATGCAGATGGGTAGGCAAGAACCCACTGGATCTACATTCCAATAACAGTTTAAGAAAACTGAATACTGGGTTTGGGTTCAAATTGTTCTGCTCACAAAAACTGATTGGCACGGTTTATAAAACAGCAGAAATTTGGACTTGTATAAAATATGACAAATTGCTAATATGACAAATTGCTAAATATAATAAAATATAATTTAATATGTTATTTGTTATTAATATATATATTTATATATATGAACATATATAGTGGTGAATGGGAGACGACAGCACAAGTTAAAAATAAATTGCATTCCTATTTGCTATAATAGCATAAGAAAAAATAAATGTGGAAATGTGTCATCACAGTCTTTGAAAAGGGTCCATTTGAGTTTATTTCATGGTAAACTATAAAAAGATAACTATAAGTATATATACATACACACACACACACACACACACACACACGTGTATATGTATATATATATATATATATATACATATATATAAATATATTTAATAGCAAATTATATATTTTTTTAAAATATATTTAATTAAATTACATTGGTATCAAAAATGTTTGTAATTTTTGTAGACTCACAGGGCAGTGGTTATGTTCCTCATGCATATACCGCTGAGTCCGTCGCACCACAGATGGATCTGAGCCCATGAAGGGAATAGCATACTGCTCAATCTCCTTAGTGAAGAAAACAGCTCCCCTTTGTACACCAAAATAGCAAGCAAATTAACACAAGTACAGATTTCCATCCTGAGAACAATTCTCCTTCACTCCTTTGAGAGTCAACTGCTATATAAAGCACATGAAACATGATCAAGATATTATTAATAGAATCTAATGTCGAGAATTATTTTATAAATACTTAAAGCCACCTCTTTTTAATTCTAGCGCCGACAGCCGGGAGAGGTTGATGCCCAAACTTCTTCCTTATTCTTCTGAGACCGGCACTGTCAGCAAAGCCAAAGATGGCTGACTGCCATGTCGCATCATGGGCACATCCACCCTGATGAAGAAGACAAGACAGCTGAACAAAAGCCAAGACATGTTTTGCTGTTTTTAGGACATGCAATAGGTCAGATGCAAACAATCTGCTATAGCTCTCTTCATACCCGATTAAAACAGCAGGAAATACAATTTGATAGAGTGCTTATGAAATACTACAAAATATGGGCCATAATACTCTCCATATACTCTCCATACTCGCTTTATGCCATCTGCTACCCTAACATTGGAATTTAATTCATGTAAAGTTTTTTATGTAATTTATATAGTATTTCAGAATGTATTTAAACAATTTCTTATTTTATTTTTTGTGATCAATCCCCCCAAAAAAGAAAAAAAAATCATATAAACGATGTCTCCTTTGCAATCAAGTTACTCATTAACATGAATTCCCACAAATTCCTAGTTTGCTCCATCGGGATATGACAGTTAGTTGCATTATTTATGAACAGCTGCAATTGTGAATTCCCAGAGCTTAATATGCTTTAATCCTAGATCAAACCAAAGTTTGAGAGCTAATTTTCAATAACAGTCAATCAAATTCTAATGCAAATAGTGTATACTATAAACTGCTCACCTCAGGTCCAGTGTTGATGGTTAGAAAGCTCTCCACAGCAGTGAGTGTTCCTGTGGAAGACAGGCAGAGGAGTTGTCAGGCATCTGCTGCTCTGCAGGCACGTTTGCCCACAGCAGCACTTCAAAGGCCAACGACAGACACTCACATCCTGTAAGCACTGAGTGCCTTTGCCTTTGTCACTGACACGTCCCACTAATTGGTATGAGATTAAAGAAACCGACTGCACAAGGGTCGTGTGAAGCAAAGGTCAAAGTTCATACACAGGGCAAATATCACAGTAACATATGTACGTTTTAGCATTAGGACACTGATACAAATAGCACCTCTAAACCTGTTATAAGTCAAGTCAGGATTATGCCACCCCCCCCCCTTATACTGTATGGTACTGTAGATTATAAGTAATTGCAGTATATATATATATATATATATATATATATATATACACTGAACAAAAATATAAACGCAACACTTTTGTTTTGCCCCCACTTTTCATGAGCTGAACTCAAAGATCTAAAACTTTTTCTATGTACACAAGAGGCCTATTTCTCTCAAATATTGTTCACAAATCTGTCTAAATCTGTGTTAATGAGCACTTCTCCTTTGCCAAGATAATCCATCCACCTTACAGGTGTGGCATATCAAGATGCTGATTAGACAGCATGATTATTGCACAGGTGTGCCTTAGGCTGGCCACAATAAAAGAGCAATCTGTGAACAATTTCTGAACAATATTTGAGAGAAATAGGCCTTTTGTATACACAGAAAAAGTCTTAGATCTTTGAGTTCAGCTCATGAAAAATGGGGGCAAAAACAAAAGTGTTGTGTTTATAATTTTGTTCAGTATATATATATATATAAAATCAAATATTATAATTTAATTAGACTTTTAAATAATCAATTTATTAATAATAAAACATTATCTAGAAATGCAACCTACCTTTGAAGTGATTCTGTGTATAAAGGATGCCCATATCTGCTGGTATTGAATCAAACCCACAGCTTCCAATGATATACACACCATTCTCCTGAGCTTTACTGTGGTACTTCAGCTGTATCCCCTCTAAAAACTGCATAATTCAACAATCAAAGAGATCTGTATTACAATTCAAACGTTTGGGGTAAGTTAGATTTTTCTTTACATTTATAATGTTACAAAATATGTTTTTTTTTAAAATGCTGTTCTTTTGAACTTTCTATTAATCAAAAAATGGAAAGTAACAGTTTACACAAAAATATTAAGCAGCACAACTGTTTGGTTTTTTATCATTGATAATAAGAAGAAATGTTTCTTGAGCACCATATCATCATATTAGAATGATTTTTGAAGAATCACGTGACATTGAAGACTGGAGTAATGACTGCAAAAAACAGTGATAAAAGCATAACAGTAACTACCTGAGGTTCTCCACAGATGTCAATGCAGTGGGCCCCGTTCTCTATGCAAGCCTTCACCACAGGCTCTCCATAGAATCTATACTGTTGAAAGAAGACAACTCAGCACAATCTACTTCCATTGATGCAAAATGGCATTTTACAGTCAACAGTTCACCCGGAATAACACAACTCCATTAATTGTTTTTTTGTCATAACGCTATCGTGGGACTACGGGTGCGCTGGGACAAGTGTGAATGCACAGATGTGTTAACTGACCCCTTCCTGTGCTTTTTTACTATAGTCTATGTGGACTTACTGGTCCCACGCAGTTGAGCACAATGAAGCCTTGTTTGCACATGATGGCCAATGACTCTGGTTCGGCTACATCTGCTACAATAACCTCCACACTCTTAAGCTCTGGTTTACCTGCAGACAAATGATGCAATGTCAGAGATGGATGGATCTCACTTCTCTAACCGTTCAAAATGATAGATAGATAGATAGATAGATAGATAGATAGATAGATAGATAGATAGCATATTGCATAGTTTAAAAATCATCTCAGTATGGGCAATTCCAGATTATGATGGGATTGCCAGAACATTATGCCTTTAATCAACAGTATTCTCAAACCTTGTAATCCCATCGGATAATCTCAACAGACAAAATCTGCTGAAACTCGTCTAATACCATGATCTGACTGCCTCATGTCTAGCCATGGAAGTATGGTAATTCAATCTGTCATAAATAACATATGTGCATTGTAATTCTGTGTAGTCTAGCAAAAAATAAAAATAAAAAATAATATTTTTTTTTAAGTACTGTGGCAGTAACATTATGGTAATAGAGCGTAATATTGTCCTTTGATATATACACATACCAAATATATTCAAATATAATATATACAACAATGAATTAATTAATTATTTTTGATTAACTAATCTAAAATTGAATAATGCCATGTTAGTTTTTTTATTATTACTAAATTATAACCAAATGAGAATTAGTACAGTTCGTATTTTTGTACATAGAGTTACTACTATATTTTATGTTTATTATTTTCTGTTGTAATTCATTATGTTATATAATATGTGTGAGCACTTCAGTGTAACAGTACAATTACGCCAAAATGTAAAAAGTTGTTGTTAAACTTAAATGTACTGCGTCAAACACGTACACAGAGCGTCAGCTGCCTGAATGAGTGTTTTTTCCAGTCGGTCGCGGTTCCGTCCGGCTACAGCCCATTGTAACGACCCTCCTGGACCCTCGGTACACGTCCGCGCGACCTCCTCCACTACAAACTGACCGGTAAAACCGCTCGCCCCGAACACTATGATATGGTACGGTCTTTTGCTTGATGTTGTGAGCGTCGCCATTGTGTCTGTAATCCGCGTGCGATGCGACACAGACGAGGTCAGAGCGACCGCTGCTCCTCTGGTGTCACTGTACACAGTGTACAGTATCAGTGTAAAACACTGCAGAAGAGGTTTAGAAGCTCAGGTTGTGCTTCATATAAACTGCAGTTCATATACAAATCCAACCGTGGGTGAAAATTCCAGAAACGGTCACACTTTGAAGTAGTAGAGACATCTTGTGCTGGAAAGGTGATATTACCACAACATTACTGCAGTGTAATGCTATATTTTGTGACCATTAACATATTATATACAAAAGCAAATGTTTGTAAATATACACAGCTGTAAATAACATTTTAATGTTAATTGATAAATTATAGGATCGCAGCTTGTCAGTGACTGTTTTGAAGAAATCAGTCAAAAATGTCGTTCAATCAGACCACTTGTGAAAATAAATTTCCTTTTTTTTTTATTATTACAAATGATTTTATCAGCATAATTATTTAGGTTTTGCTTTAATGACAGCAGGACCAACTTTGATCTTTTGTACAAAGGAGTTCACATATTCACAAAATTAAAGAAATGGTGCTGAATCTTAGACATTTTTGTATTCATTTTACATTGTTTCTTTCTTTAAATTTGTTTTGAAAAATCTAACACTTCCTGTTTATAATTACACTTTGAATCCTGTTTTCAATGCGTTTCTAGACTTTTTTTTTCATCCCCGCTGTATGTTTTTGTGATTAATCACATTGTAAAATTAAATTAGGAAATTGAATGAATTATTTCAATATGCACTTTACAATTGACTAAAGTTCAAGCATATTGTTCTTTTGGCAAGAAAACAATGACAGTACAATGATCAGGTACTTAATCGTGCCTGTGGCATTATAATATTTTTTTCTGTGCATCTTAATGATTCATTGTTAGAGAAATTGTTATTGGATTCTGAAATGAAATGAGCTATGAGGCAGTCTACGGATGACACACTGGTCTCCAATGTGAAATGCTCCCACTTCACCTAGGTTGTGTGTGCCAAATCCATTTGCGTCATCTTTTCTTCCATTCAGAAGACCATTCCACTATTATCATAGACAGAGTTACAGCATAAACCCACATCCAAAATATATTTCATCATAATTCAGAGATGTCATGCGTACTACTTTGCAAAGGAAAACAGAAAGACATACAGAAAAATTGGATTCTAGTTCTGAGAATAACATTAAAACACGTAAGCCTGGTTACACAGACAGGGCTTAGGTTAAGTCAGGATTAGACCTTAGTTTAATTAAAACATTTAAGTAGCTTTTATAAACGTGCCTTAGATAAAAACATTACTGGTGTGCATCTTGAGACAAAACAATCGCACTGACATATTTTAAGATATGTCAGTGCAAGTTGCTTTCGGTTAAAACAGCTGAAACATGCATTTTAGTCTGGGACTAGCTTAAACCTTGTCTGTGAAACCAGGGGTAAGACTATAATTGAAAACACAAAAACCCACACTCACTTTGATTATTGAACACAAAACATGCTTATAAAGTAAAAACAAATCGATTGTTTGCTGTCTTTTACGATTATACAATTTTCAGCTTTATTTTGTACCAGCTGACCACAGAAGAAGTGCTAGAACAACACCAAAGTGTCATAATCTAGTCAGATCTGATCGATCCCTCATTATTCAGCCTGGTCATGTGCTATTCGTTATTCATTCGTTTGATAAGTTAATATCCCACAAGTTAACATTGCTAGAAACGCCCATTTTTGCTTGTTCATGTTGATACTGTGTGAATTTCTGTGCTTACAGCACCATTAAAAAGTGCAAGTCAATCTATCTCAAAATAATAATGTACATACAAAGATAACCATGGAATGTAGTGTATCGGAGTACAAAATTTTACACAAACAATGCTATTGTTCCAAAGGCAATTCTTTCAATGCATGTAGTTATTGATCAGAGGAATAGCTGTAGTATATTAAAATTCTCTAATAAGCATGTTTTAGTACCAGTATTAAATACTTTATACAGATGTATTTTTGCATTAGGAAGCCCTGTGTGATGTGTACAGACTCGCTAAAGAAACATTTATTAAGGCCTGTCTGGTAATGTGCATTTGTGCATATTATCTCAAGAGAAATACTGTTGTTAATCATCAGAAATTGTAATATAAAGAAAGAGTTCAACTCAAGTTAGCATAAAATAGCTGCTACGATGCACCAGAAGAGAGCCACTGAGTGAGAGCGTCCACTCCTCGTTGTACTGGTCCAAAGAAAAATTCCACGTTTTGCGAGAAGTCGACACACACATTAGAGTACGCCTCTCCAACGAGACAGTAAAGAGCAGTCCCACCCATGCTAATCACCACGGTAGCCAGACACAAGAGGAGGAGGACGAGACAGGAGTTTCCAGAAACCTCATCTGGAAGCATGAGAAAGATTATCACTCACATGAATACAAAACAGAAATATGATGTATAAAGGCCCTGTGTGACCATTTGTTTACAAAAATGTGATGAAATTGTACCTTGATCGAAAGCATCATCAGGCTCTCTGAAACGGACTTTATGTTTGGTCGAGTTGTTTTGTGTAGTCGCATTCTCTGTTTCCTTGACGCAGGGTTTCTTCTTTAAAATAGAGACTAAGCCATTTGAGGGAAACGTCTAGAGAAATACAGTATGAAAATCCATGAAATAGACAACAAAACCTGAGGTAGAATTCATTTTAAAGCATGTACATAGCAAATAATGTAATAACAACTAATAACCACAAGGGGTCCGTATCTGCAACATCATAATGAACTGAACTGCATTATTGTGATCCCTTGTGGGGAAAAAGTACTTTAAAAAGGCACTTATTATGTAAATAATATACTTAAGTGCGAACCAATGTATTATATATTTTTTTGTGTTTTCAATTTAAAAGTGATTTTTAACCCACTTAAGTAGGCCTTAAAGAGACATTCACCCAAAATTCATCATTTCACCCTCAAGTTTTTCCAAACCTAAATGAATTTCTTTCTTTTGCTGAACACAAAATAAGATATTTTGAAGAATGTCAGTAACCAAACAGTTGATGAGTCCCATTGACCTTCATAGTATGGGGAAAAAAATACTATGGAAGTAAATGGACTCCCAGCTACTGTTTGGTTACCGACAATGTTCAAAATATCTTATTTTGTGTTCACCAGAGAAAAGAAAGTGAATGGTATGGTGAGTAAATAATAACAGAAACATTTTCGTAATTTTCAAGTCAAATTTTTTAGAGGCCTAAACAAAAGTGACTTTTTAAATCACTATAAAATAATTGTGTACAACAAGCAAACAAACATGTAATCATCATTCAGTTGTCGTGTTTGTTGATCAAAAAAGTCAGTAACTCTTTCAGAATGTGTGTCCAATACAGTTCTGAAGAAGGTTTTTGCAGTTGGACTGTTATTAAAACAACCACACCCAATAGCTTTAGGAAACCATACACTCCCCGAACGCTTCTTTATAAAATTCCTGCAGCTGGCTGCCACAATGATGTGGATGACATCACACTATTTTGCTTTCACAAAGCAGAAAAACCCTGTGGCTAAAAAATGTGGCCCGAGAATTGAAAGAAAGTCCCATTTGACCTTTCACAAAGTCGTAAAAAGAATCAATTTGAGGACCCATATTAATACCTCATTGCATATCTAAGCTCTGAGGAATACAAATCGTTCTGCAAGCGGTTGATTTGGAAAGATCGCAGCAGACGGATGGTGTCTCAGCATGCTTATTTTTTCTATAAGCAGATGGTAATATGCAAGAGATTAACATCGCTCCTACAGCGTCCTACCTCCTTTACCTGAATGAGATAGTCCAGCTCATCCACAGGAACCTGGCCGTCAAAGTCTGTGTCGTCCTGCAGCTCCTCATTCCAGTACTCATCCTCCTCAAGACCTTCCTCCTCCTCCTCATCCTCCTCATTCAAGTCACAGTTCTCTTCTGGCTCCTGTTCAGCTTCCAGCCATGAGCAGTCGTCCGCCCGGTTTTCTCTCCCGGTTGAGTTCACTGAAGCTTGCTCTTGTTTTGATCTTCTGTGTTCTGTCACATGGGTTGGGCTGTTTTCTAGTTTTATGTCATCCATGTTCTGCAATAACAGACTGCTTTAATCAGACTCACAGAAACCGAATTGGTGGATAATAAAACAATTATAATGTTTTTTATTTTACCTTTTCCAAAGAGAAGTTAGGCCTGTAAGAGGAGTAGAGTTTGTCAAATTATTAATTAAGGAGTTATTTAATTTCTGTAGTGTTGTTAAAATATTTTATACAGTAGCAAACCTAGCAAATAATGAAATATATATATATATATATATATATATATAATTGTGTATTTGTGTGTGTACACATAATTATAATGTATATTGCATAACTCTGTGTGTGTACATATATTTTTACATATATATTTTTTTTAATATATACCTTTAGAGTAAGCTTCTCAATGATGTTTATATATATATATATATATATATATATATATACACTTTAATTAGTATTAAAATAATATTACTGTTCTACTGTATTTTTGATCAAATAACAACTTAAAAAAGTCAAATAAAAGCTTTTAAATACATTAAATTAAGACAAGAAAAAAAAGTGACAAATTTTGTTTAGAAAATTTTCAAAATTCATGTCATTCTTCTTCAGGTTTTCCCTTATAAATCAGTTTACATTGATGGTACTTGACAAGGCCCTGGTTCTGTCAGGGTTAAAGATTTTAACATTGGAAATCAAATGTAATGATTATTATTTTCTTCTCCTCAGTCTCACCTCTGGTGTGTTCTGCAGATATGACTCAACACTTCCACATGCTTTCGCTCTCCGTCAGTTCCATTAGCATTTAAAGTAGAGTTACTTTCGGTTTGGATGCTGATTTTCCTCTGGGACTCTGAAATAATCAAACATATGGATTTGAGTCTTAAATATTTGGACTGTGCGTCTCATTTTCTCTCTTTCTCTCCCGCATACAGTATACAATATGTACTCACAGATTATGTGAAACCAGTCTAAAAACACACGTATCATTCTCAGTTTCTGATATTTCATGAAAAAAATATTTGTACCAAAAAAAAAATGACAGCTATGTGACATTCTTCAAGTTTCACTTTCCACAGTAAGACCTTGTTGACCAGATAAGTAAATCAGATAAGACGGGAGAGTCTGACCTCTGTACTGCAGTGATATTGGTGAAGTAACAGAGTCACATGTGGTCTGGGCAATGAAGCACAGTTGGGAAATGAGCAATTTCCTGAGATCAAACCATACCGCTGCGGTTTACTTATAAAGGATGAAACTAGCAAATCAACTTACAACAGTATTGCCCTATTTATAAAAGAAGTCTCATCTTTATAAGATAAAATAATGCTTTAGGAAATCCTGTTGCATGCTAACAACTTGAACTCCCCTGGTTAAAATGATTATTTTAGGAAATACATTTTTGATGTACCATTATTCATAATCATCTGGCATTCTTACCCCATTTCTTTTGTATGGAGGCCAGATTAGACAGTAGTCTTTCATGGTACAGCTTCTCCAGATGAAGAAACTCCACTGCCCACTGATCTGAGATAGTCAATTCTTAAAGAAAGCAACGTTTAAAAGTGTTTATATAGAGAGAGTACCATTCAAAAATTTGAGGTAAGGTTAAAAAAAAAAAAATATATATATATATATATATATATATATATATATATATTTTTTTTTTTTTTTTTTTTTTTTTTCAGGAAGGATGCCTTAATTTTGATCAAGAGTGACCATAAATACATCTAAAACATTGTAAAAAATAAGAAAAAAAGGATCTATTTCAAATAAATGCTGTTCATTTGATCTTTCTGTTCATCTAAGAATCCTGGAGAAAAAAAAAAAAGTATGATGGTTTCCACAAAAATATTAAGCAGCACTGTTTTAGCACAAAGTTATCATATTAGAATGATTTCTGAAGGATCATGTGACACTGGAGACTGGAGTAATGATGCTGAAAATTCTGATTGGCCATCACAGGAAAAAAATTGCTTTTTTAAAATATATTAAATAAGAAACAATTATTTTTTTTAAAACTGCCAAATAAATGCAGCCGAAACTTCTTTCAAAAACATTTAATAATCTTACCGAAGCCCATGATGACCAGAGATAAAACATAACAAAAAATATATTTTTTAAATTAAATATCTATCAACATCCTTCCTTTTTCCAACACCCTGAATGTTAGCATGGAAAGACACAGCCCAATGAGCTTCCCCTTGGTTACGCTTGCCCTGGTCACTAAGACAACAGCATCAACAGGGACCATTTAGTGACAGTAAAGGAAAGGAGAATAACAGTGGTGGATTTAATATGCAAAAGGATACAGTCCTCTTCAAGGAAGTAACCCTCCGCTATCTGTTATGGAAGAAAAATATCAGCAAAGTAAAATATCACATCTCCTTACCAATTCCTGGATCATCACAAAGACAGTTTCATCAAGCGTTCAGTTAAAAGACTCTCAGCTGTGGTCGATCAAAGCCGCATTTCCTGTTAGACCTGAATCTTGATTTCATTTCAATTCCCTGATCAAGAGAAGCTCAAGTGAAGAGCACATTTAAAAGGACAATCAACAGAATGAAGCGCGTGCGAACATGTTAACGTGTCTGAGAGTGAGCGGAGAATGATTGAGAAAACAACTGCCCTATCTTTGCCCATCTAATGCATTCTCTTACATGGATCGTCTATATTTAGTGTAATGCAGGAAAATGAATTGTTTTTCCTGTACTCTTGATATTATCTAACAACAATAATCTCATTGGGAGGCAATTTACACCCCTCTATTTATAACTCTACAAGGAGATTAAAAAACAACAACTCACACAGCACGTTTCAGCAGTTTGTCTTGTTGACAGATCGGATTATAAATGTGCATGATGTTTTAGTCAAAGCTTTTTTGCACGTAGGAATCAGGATGCCAGGAAATGCTGGCAAAATATGGAAAAACAGACTATTTTTGTACTACTTATATAACATTTTGGTTAAAATTAAAGAGTTAGGCTAGTTTAAAACCGAAAGAGCTTATAAGAATAGAGTTCATTAGCGCACGCCCACTTTTTCAGCAGCGTTGGTTCCGGAAGTACTTTTTCCAATCATTTCTCCCATAGGGATTTAAAAAAAAAAGTCTTTGTTAAAGCATTATAAGCCATGAACCAAGCCAACCAGCTACGAGGTGAATCACAACATTACAAACTTTGATTTGAAGCAAAAAAGTATTTGAAAATCGGACAAAAAAACAACGGTTCAAAACTGTGAACTATCACATGAAGCATGATCTTGTTTCGACTCAGATTGGTTGAATTTTCTGTACAGCATCATGGGTAATGTAAAACCTGTTAAACAGGATTATTTTAAAACTAAGTTGAAATAATGTGGAATAACAGCTTCAACAGAAGCAAATATTATCGTACTTACAGCTCACAGTAAGGCTGTCTTTACAGGTTTATATGTTACCGTAAAAAATCAATTTCCCTATGGAGAAAATGAATGGAGCTATATATACTTTCAGAACAAGACTGTTGCACTCTATAAGATTACTGCTTTTTTCCCTTTAAAATATCCTTAAGTAAACAACAAAAGTTACTCTTTATGCTAAAAAGCTATATAAGGAGAAATGTCTTACCTGATTGAATAAAACTTTCATGTTTAACAGGTTATTTAATTATTATTTTACAAGTTTACGACCTGTTTAATTAATACATTTAGTTCAAATAAAAATGCATTGAAACAAAATTAATTAATTAAACTTAACACAAAGTGATCACCACATGATGGGAACCCCTAAATGGCCCTTTAATGTATTTACAGGCCAATCTGTGTTTTGGCTACGGCCTTTTTGTAGGCGTAACCTTTTCAAACTCACCTGGTGTAAGGAATGAGGAAGGAGCATGTGATCATTCTCTTCAACAAGAGACTGCAGTGAAGCCAGAAGAGAAGGACTAGGTCCAGGTGGCACAGCTCCAGAGAGATTACCTGTACAGAGATCACATCAGGAAAACAATTAGGAACTCTGATGCAATTGCATAATTATGAATTTAGTAAACTGGTAAATCCAGTGATTTGAGTCCATTATGGTTACATAGGTTTATGATTAATTAAACTACTTAATACCTGCTAATAATTAAAGGAAAGATTATTTTTGGAATGTTTTCACGTGGTTAGCAGTTGGTCTAAATCTAACCTTAAAGAAGCAGTTCAGCCAAAATGAAAATTAGTCATTATTTCCTCGTGTCATTCCTAACCAGTAAACTGACATTTCCTGGAACAAAATAATAATTTAAAAGGATCGTCACACAGCTCTTTTCCATACAACAACATATCATAGTGATTCCTCATAAAAAGCACCGTCACAGTGATCCATATAACATGTGTGCTATATGCTAGATAAAAAAAAGATGCTCAGCAAGGCTGCATTTAATAGAACAAAACTAGGAAAAATAAGAAAAATAGCTGTTTTCTATTTTAATATACATTTAAAATGTAATTTATTCCAGAGTTTTCAGCATCATTACTACAATCTTTGGTGTCACATGATCCTTCAGAAATCATTCTAATATGCTGATTTGCATAAGAAATGTTTATTTTTATTACGAAATTTTGAAAACAAATGTCCAGCTTATTATTTTTGTGGAGAACGTGATACATTCACGATTTTTTGAACGAAATTCAAAAGAACAGCACTGTAACAATGTAAAAGTTTCCTTAATACTTTTGTTCAGTTAGGACACTTTTACATTGTTGCATTGCTGTTCTTTTGAACTTGAACCATTTGAATAATTATTGAATAACTTGAAAAATGTCAATTAAATCTGTATATGTCTATATATATATATATATATATATATATATATATATATATATATATACTGTTGTAATCTAAATTATTCAACCCCCATTGCAAATTGAGAAAACATCTGTTTTGCAGGTTTGTGCTGTTGTGAGGGATTCTATTCGGAGGAAATTAAATTTTCAGCTGAATTTGGGGAAACCACTAGAAACATTTGTTTTGTCGAGCTATTTCAATTACGTTTGTTTGATTTGTTCATTGTAAATAGCTGAAAGTCTGAGAGTCTTTGCAATGGGATTACAACTGTATAAATGTACTGACCCCAAACTTTTAGTGTATGCCACTTCTGTGACACTTTCATAATACTTTTAAATAATTTTAAAAGCTTGAAAGCCACAGCCCCCTTTCATTATGATATTATATTATTAAATAAATAAATAGTACATTCTTAAATATTTCTACATTTTGTGTTCCAAGGAAAAATGGAAGTAATTCCATTTAACATTTTTGATTGAATTATGTATAACATTTTAAGTAATATTTCTTTCATCAAGACAAGAATTACAGCACCAGAATACAGCGATATAAAATGCCTACCATGATCTAAAGAGCAACTATGGCTCTTGATGTTTGTTGGAGACCTCTCTTCTGGGTTCTTTATCTCTGGGTCGAGTTTAACAGCTTCCACGTTGTCCATAACCTCTGCCTCTTGCAACTTGTTCTGATTCTCATCAGAGGCTGTTAGGTAAGACGTAATGATGTCCTCTGCGGTCTGGGTTACTGTGCTCGTCTCTTTCCATCGTACAGACTTCCTTGTATTGGATTCTCACATAACTGCTAGGTGATCACAAAGAAGAAAGACCATAATGAAAATGAATCTATATCTTAATAAGAACTCAAGAGAAAACATTAAGGACTAAATATATCCACCAATTGGGGACAGGGTGGTTTTTCAAGATCTTCACTCTGCGCTGTCCCTTATGCTGGTCATATCTGCCATCAGTGACAATGCATCACTGTGATCGCTGATGACAGCAAGCTCAAACTGACAGGTGTGTTCAAAAACAAGAGCCGGTTATAGCAGCGCTGCATAATTCATGGGATAGGGGCGCTTGTCTTTCACCTTGTCTAGGCATTTTGAGTGACGAGCAGTGAAACCAGAGACAGAGAGATGGAAAATGGGTGGAGTGTGGATGAGTGTCCTCATAGTAAATGACTTGTCACTGTCAGAGTGGAAACAGAACAGGGCGAATGATGAGGTGGAAAAGGCTGACAGAAAAGTTGAGATGTTTCTTGACATAACATGACCACAACTGGCCAGATCGATGTAAAAATAAACCCTAATAAAAGCTGAACAGTGTGAACATATAACCTAACTACAAATAATGAGACATGCTGAGATTGACACTGTACCTGATGCTGCAAAAGTGCAACAGTTTTGTTTGCAGAAATTTTGCTGAAATAAATTTAATTGGCATAAGTTTGTTTAATACACTACCGTTGAAAAGTTTGGGGTTGGTACATTTCTTACAGTAAAAATATACAGTAAAAACATTAATATAGTGAAATATTATTACAATTTAAAGTAAATATTTGACTATATTTTAAAATGTAATTTATTCATGCGATGGTAATGCTGAATTTTCAGCATCATTACTCCAAGTCTTCAGTGTAACATGATTTTTCAGAAATCATTCTAATATGCTGATTTGGTTCTCAAGAAACATTTCTTATTATTATCAATTATTTTATTTGTTTTGAAACCATGATAATTTATTTAAGGATTCTTTGATGATTAAAAAGTTCAAAAGAACAGCATTTATTTGAAAAAAAAAATATTTTTGTACTGTCACTTTGCATACTTGCTGATTAAAAGTATATATATATATATATATATATATATATATATATATATATATATATATATATATATATATATATATGTATATATTTATATATACTTTTAATCAGCAAGTATGCAAAGTGACAGTACAAAAATATTTTTTTTGTATCTATATATATATATGAAAAAAATTATCTTACTGACCTCAAACTTTTGAACAGTAGTGTATATTGCAATATGAGCAATTTGCAGCAATAATGTAACTTAAAGAATCTTAAATCGTAACATAAAAATACATAAAATAGTATAACAATTTTATTTGTTTTTTTATATGGAAACATAAAATTTCAGTTTTGCTTACTGTTTTCTTCCAAGTAAATTGAAATACCATGTAAAAATTGTCATTTTTTATATTTTAATAATTTAATACCACATCAAAAATGCAGTATAAAATTCTGATTGTGTACCATGGCACCACCACGGTTTTGTTTTGGTGCTGTTATCTAACTGACTAATTTATTTTTATTTATTAATTTAAGCTATTTATTTATTTTTGAGTGACATCCAGTCACATCAAGGTTGGGTTTAACAATAACTTTTAGAGTACACTAAAATTAAAACATGAATTCCCATAACTTGACAGGCACAGGGATTATGTAGTAACCTGCAAATATAGATGTCAGGACATGCTTATGTTTAATAACAGACAGGTGTTCACATGCCTGAGGCCTATATTAAAGAAAAGCATAACGTTACTAAAACTGACCCATTTTAAAAGAAAAGAAAACTCTGTTCTCTGCCCCTCTGGTCAACTTTGAAGATTGCATTGTATTGAACTTCTAATGAATCTTCACCATTTTAATTAATGAGTGTGCTAATTTAATAAATGTAAATATAAACGGCTTAGGCGAAACCCAACACCACAACGTGGACTGGTAAAATACATATACGTTACTGCTCTTGTAATATATTTCTACTGATCTAGTTTTGCATACCTTGCACGCAAATGAAAAATGGTGTAAAGGGCGCGTGCTTTAGTGACCCGTAACCATTTCACAGCGTCTTGTCTTTTATCGCTATTTTATTTTCATTAGAACCATTTCAAAAAGAAAAAAAGACACCCGACTCATGTCGTAGGCTACTTACGTCTCTGTAACGATGTTACAATCATGGGTTACAATAGTCCGCATCTGTGACCGCGTGCACGCGCAGCGTTCATATCTGTTCCCAGAGCTGCTCAAGCAGCGACCCCAGACCTCTTCTCTGAAAAATACAGACCGATCTCAAATCAGTTTAAATGCCTTGCCTGTCTCTGCATCTTTGTTTACAATCCAAACAGGGGCGTTTCTTTTCAAGATCGAAAGATCTTGCTGGACGACAGTGGACGTTAGTGCCACCCATCGGTTCACACGTGGCACTGACATTGAAAGTGTTTACAGACATAAAATTAGACATAAAATTGGATGCGGTTCATTTTAAAACTGCATTCTTTCAAGGCTATTTAATAGTCTATTTGGCCACATAACTGCAAATATGACAAATTAGCTCTTAAAGCAATTAAATATTTAGACTCATGTCAGCTGACACTAGAGAAAAACGTAGTTTTATTTTTATATTCAAAACTACTTACGTAGGCATACTTGCCTTGTAAGTTTTTACTCACTGCCCAAAACTAAACAATATCCAACAATGTTGAAACCAGTAAGGTGAATACACTCTTTATATATTTATTTTACTATCAAATTATTAATCATCAAATACAAGAAAAATGCTGGTATAAAGAAAAAGTCTGCTTGAGTTAAGTTTCAGTAATCCATCAGCATCATATCCAAGAATATTCCAAATATTTTCAGAAGTCTTTCCCTAAAATATAAATAAACCATGAGAGCAAACATGAAATGGACATTAGAATATGTAGGAATTGGAGCAGAAAGTAAACACAACGCTTGAAACGCGCAGTCATAAGGTGGCTTGCTGTTGTCTGTAATGTCTCTGACTTCATATTAGGCTAGGTTTTATTCTATTGTACCATATCTGAGTGAACTCTTAAGGGGCTGCACTTCTTCTCAGCCGGTAATGGGCCTATGTGTTGTGACAGCGGGATGAGCAGAACATATGACTCATTACAATGCATCTAAATGGTTTCTTAATACTCTGTGAACAACACAAACCATGCACAGTTTTCAATGTTTATTAATGTTTTGTAAAAAATAAATTAAAAAAATTCATGTCGTGTTTCTCATCTGATGATTACAGTGGCTATTAAACATGTAAATAAATTGACACAATTTCAGTAAAAGCATTTATAACTTAATTTAAACAAAAACAATACAAGTGCATAACAAGTTTTTATTAGCGCATACACATAAGGGTTAAAGACCTTTACAATAAAACCTCCAAATTATTCCCTTATAATTATTAGATATAACTCTCAATAAAGTCACTTTTTTTTACCTCCAAAATTAATTTTATTTCACACTTGTAAATTTGAGTGAGAAACGTATCACAACTTTTAAACTTGTGATATTAAGCCCAAAAGTATATTGTGTGAAACAATAAGGTGCAAGAATGTTACAGCAAGTTGTATAACAACACGTAACAAATCATAAAATGCTTGGGAGAGAAACAGATTAAAATATTGTTCATTTCCACAGATAGACAAGCAGTTATAATACAGGTCATCGCATATAGGCTACTTAAGGTTAGGGTTAATCTAGCAAATATACCAGTAGGAAAGTTAACCCCGGATTTACAAATGTACAAAGAGAAATCTTGAATCCTGAATGCCCAGAATTAAAGCCTGAACAGCGGACAAAACAAGGAATAGTCTAGGATTTCAAGTGATACTGCAGTCCAATATCTTGTTTTGATCTCTCCAAATGCTAAAGGTAACAACACAAACATTTACAGCAAATTAGATTTCAAGTATGCCCGATCAGCACCAGCGGAAGCTTCCGTATAATGTGATGATTTTGAGATGCTTTAGAGGCATGGATTTGCATATAATTTCATATGTTGCATAACAGTACAAGTGATCATTCAAAATCTTGGCATGCTATATTCCAACAAACACTGAATGATCTACAGTGGGCCGATGCCGCCACTTTCGTCTGCACTTGGGTGTAACATCAAAGCTGGTGACCATCAAGACATGTGCTTTACAGAGGTTAACATGACGCTCTAGCCGTTCAGTGACCATCTCCAAAGCCTCTAAGTGCTCCAGAGAGTCTACCTCAAACGTTTGCCATAAGTCAACTGCAAAATACATAACACAAATAGCATTATAATTATGGATAAGACAGGAGTTTAAGCAGAACCATAAACAACCCTACAGTTTTCTATCCTGCAGTGCTTAACATTAAGTAATATACATAAGCAAATATTTTTAACCCTTACATTCACGGGTCCATTTTCCTTGGTCCACCATCAGATGATGCTTGGCATGTTCCAGCTCCCTCTTGAGAGCATTATACTTGAGTCTCACCTCTGCTATTCTCTGCTGTCGATGCTCCAGGAATTTCAGCTTTGCACTAAAGAGGACTATACCCTGGAAACGTGGATGACAAAATGTCAGTTTCCCTCCATATAAAATGTGAGATCTGAGATTAGCTTTTGGCCTTTCATCACACCACAGGTTTTTATACTAATGTAATATTACAGTTTTTCATATACAGACAAAATCAAACACTGTATGCAGCTAAGTTAACTTCAGTCTAAATCAAATCTTGCCTTTAAATAACCCACAAAAACCACCAAATACACAGATACACTGAATTACACACTGTGAGATTTATTTAAAACAATACGACCATGGTCGTTTACTACAGTGAATGAGCTATACATTTTAAACTCTGCAACATAATAGTACTACATAAATTAAAGTGAATATTCACGTAAAAAAGCAATTCCTGTTTATACAGTTTTGGTTTTGTGATAACAATATTGTTTTGATAAAATGAATCATCATTTGAGGAACAGCATCTTTGCTACTAGGGAAAAAACATTGTATACAACATTGTCAAATTTTCCTGAATGTGTTCAGTACATTGTTGAGTGAAAACTGTAAAAATATACATTTGTAAAACAAAACATTTCCCAAATAGTCAACAAAGAGTTGCATATTTTTCAATAATAAAAAAAAACCCAGTATGTATAAAGATTGCAAAATCAAATTTACTCTGAATCAGTATCTAGTCTCGAATTTGTGACAGAGTAAAAAAAAAAAAAAAAAAGGAAGAAGAAACAGATTTGCAGCTTGTGTAAAATGTGAAAATTGTGAAATGTGAAAAGTTTTTAGAAATTAGTCTTAAGGCTGGAATACACTAAAATCTGAACAGATTTCAGCACTTTCACGTTGTTCTAAACATAAACTCATGTTGCTAGAAGACGCATGACACATGAAAACGTGTTCTAAAAATGGATCAAAATATCAAACATGTTTGATATCCTCTGATTGGATGGAATCCTATCCAATCCAATGCCCATCACACACTACACGATTTTCTGTGAAATTAGTCAACTCCGACTGTCCAAAATCTGCAGATTGGCTCTGACTTTCGCCAACTAACGCTGACTCCTCCAGACTGCAAATCGGGGAAAAACCTGGACAAAATTCATGTAGGGTATTCCAGCCTTCACTTTTAGAAAACTGTGTTGCAAGTCAGGATACCTGGCTAAAGAGATTTTCATGTCTAAGCATGAGTCAAGTGCTACCAATTTAACAGACCATACAACAATAGCAGTTTGTGAATGAAATACAAAGCAGACAGATAGACAGACAATTTTTTCATTGACACATTTTGAACCTCACCTTGTTCCCCGCCCCACCTCTCTTCTGTACGCCATCTACATTATCAATCTCATAGACTTTAATTTCATAAGATTCAGAAACACCCCTATCCACCCGGTGCATTTTGGGCCCACTGAAGGATCTCTTCAGAGACTGGAGGTTGTCTTGAGATGGGCGTCTTATACCAGACCCTGTGGACAAAGACAATACAGTGAAAACCATGTTGTTTTTTATGCTAGAATACACTGAATTAGAAAATTCCTTACCTATGTTGGTTCTTTTCTTGGTACTTCTCGCCGCTTTAGCAGCACCGAGTGAGCAGCTCTGATCGCTGATGGAGTTGTGCGTTGAACTGCTGCTAATTGTGGCCTCACTGTCTCTTAGCATGCTTTCATAGCCGCTACTGACCATACTGCTTCTGTTATAGAGTAAAGCCGTTTTACACATGGCAGGAGGCAACTCTCCACTGAGAACACTGGTGGTGTCGCTGGCATGGCCGCTGCAGTGGTATGGTGTCCGTGGAGCTGTGATCCGACTGTACGGGGATGGTAACGTGTGAACGAAAGGTTTCATCGTCCCCAGTTCCTCATTTTCATCTAAATCAGACCCGCCTTGACTAAAAGCGGAAAGAGAATCTCTACTGCTTCTTAAAAGTTCAACTCTTCCTTTCCGGACTGCACCGGGCGACTTCAAACCACCGTTGTCCTGACTTCGGGATAGGGAGTGTGTTGACCAGAAGCTTTGGTTGACAGGTGCTCCGTTAGGGGAAAAGCTTGAGCTCCTGTTGATCGAGTGTCTGGTGGGTTTGGGGGACAAGTTTGGCATCTTCTGGATCTTTGAACTGGGTATGAATTTATTAACAGCCGTTGTCTTAGAGTGACCGTTTTTGGATGGCCGGGATGCATCGTTGGCATCATGCATGGGAAAGAACTGTGGAACCCTCCCAAGACTCTGACTAGCTCGACACCTTACAAAATCCTCAAAGTCTTCTTTAAAACCAAATGGGCTGGGTTGAGCTGGAAAATATTGTTCATCTAAAAGGCCTTTAGGAGCCATATCGATGAAAGCAGTCTCCTCAAGGTACTTGCTTTTAAGCCTTGCTGAGCTAGAATTACCTTTCAAGCTTCCTGTTGAGTTCCCGATATTACTCTCGTCCCAAGTTTGGCTCCTGCCGGATAATGCTTTCAGTTTTGCATTAAATAACTTGCTGCTCTCTTCAAAATGAGATTTCGTGTTGGTCTTAGTTTCAGTAGCATGATTTAGCATTGCACTTCTGGCTATTGCAGACTCTTCTTTTGTTTCTTTCCTTTTGAGGGTGGGACTCTGTGTGTATGTTGATGGCACATTGTCTTTGTTCCATTGCACAAGTCCGTCTTTCTTGGCATGTTGTTTCTTCTGAAGAGTTTCTTTTGGATAACATGGGTTCTTGTGTTCTGTGTTCATTTGTGGGCCATTCTTGATGTCTTTCTTTTTGTTTTGGCACAGCCAGCTCTGCTCGGGTGTAATTTCACAAGCATTTTGTCTGGACTTCAAGACTTCACAGTGAGGGTCAAGTTTAGCATTGGCTCCTCTAGGTATCTCCTTCACATCTTCTGTCAGCGGCACGTCAGACCAACAATCATGCTGCGGCAGGTCTATTGAATCAATGAAGCCGCTTACCTTGTCAATATGTGGATTGATTTTTGTGTGTCGTACAGCTGCATCAGATGAGGCCATGGCGACTTCATTCTCTGAAGTTTTTGCATTAGAGGTGCTATAAAAACTTGCTGTTTGTTCTTCACCTATGCTGCCAATAATCCTTACAGACTGACTTCCTGGTGTTAAAGCCTGGAGAGAGTGAGACTCATGAATACTTAATATTTTTGCCTTTCCTTGCTCGGTGGCCCCATGTATTGTTACCTCCTCAACCACGGTATACACAAGCTCATCATGTCCATTAAGATCGAGCGGCTGCTGAACGGTCACGGTAATGGTGGCCCTCATCTCTCGCTGGTTCTTTGCTGTACACTGGGAAACATCTCCATTCAAAGAGGCAGAAAAAGCCGGTGGGGAGCTCAAACTGGAAGATAGGGATGATGAAAAGGAAGAGGACGAGGTAGATCTCGGAGAACTCTTGCCGACAGGAGAAATTCGTGTCTCGGGTTGCTTTATGAAATCCGATAATCTTATTTTTCCTTGGTCTTCTAATTTCAGAGATAGTGAAGTGGGCATCATGTCCATTTTTTCATTATAAAGCTTATATTTGCTTGGAGATTGGCCAGACAGCATAGGATCACTTGGTTTGACTACATCTAGCTGTGGTGGACATGTATGAATAATCTGTGAATTTGAAGTACTTGGAATTTCCTCACTGTTGTGAATGATGGCAAATGTTTTTGATAAGTTTTCTTGTCTGGTACTATCATATTCCCTTTTGCTTGATGCTTGGATGTCCAATGAATTAGACTTCTTTTCAGTTTGGCTTAAGTGAGGTGCTTTATTCATTGTGTTCGTTTCCGGATCTTTGCATAGATCCAACTCTGTTCCGTCTATGTTTCCCAGTCGATTCTGGAGTTCTGCAAATGTGTTGCACTTCAGACACTCAAACTCTGATTCATCTGGCAATATTGTTGGCGTTGACTCTTCTCTAGTCTTTTCTTTTGATGTCTGCTTCATGCGATTGGCGATTGGTGGAGAGATTTCACAAAACTTCATCAACGAGAGCTTCTTGGACTCTAATTTGCTCTTGAGTAAGGATGGAATAATAGGCAAAACCTCTCTGCTTCTATTTGTAACCTCTTTATCAAGGAGGCCAGAAGGATCAACAGAGATAATGGTATCACAGGACTTGTCACTCCCAGGGTAAAATGCTGGATCACTAGAGAAACCAGGAGAGGAGAGATCTTGATCCAGTGTTCCTGTAGATTGGAATCTCAGCTTGGAGGAATTATGAACTCTCCTCTCATTGCCTAAGCTTCTTCCCCCAGGCGAGCTTGAGGAAGATTTCTGAAAAAAATAAAACAAGTAAAAATGTACAACTCTGCCCAAATTCACATCACTTGAAAACTGGAGAACACATCCATAATAATAAATATATTTAATAGTTAGATTATTAAATTATAGTAATAAATAAAATTTCTTAATATAAAAGCATACCCTTGTCTTCCTTTTCTGCCTTCGCATTCGAGAGACAGTCTGCATTGTACAGAGGCTTTCTGTAATGTCTTCAGACGAGGTGGATATATGGGCAATAATTGTTGTGGAGCAGTTGACATTGCTCAGAGAGTCTTGCAGGAGCATGGCTAATTTACTTTCCCTGTTTTGAACAAATTATCACTGGTAATTAAATGTAGCTACTTAAAGCAGAGTGATTTAATTAAGTAAAATTTATTTATGTTCATATACTATTAGTAAATTCCTACTTTTATAATTGAGATATACACAAACATACCTATTAGGGACATGTTTATGTCTGTTGAGATTGGCTGTGATAAAGTTTCCAAGCTCAGCGAGGCAGACTCCACAGTTGCTTTCACCCCTCTCCCCCACACAGCTCCCTAAATCGATTAGGCTCAGCTTGCTTTGATCCACATTCACTGAGGAAAATATATATTTTATTTTATTAAGAAATTAAACAAATAATATTAAATAAGCAACGAATGTTATGAAAAAGATCATATCATGAATGCAAAACAATCTATTTTATTATGCTGAAAATAGAAAAAACTATACAGTTTCACTCTCCTGGGTCAGTATTGCATGAGAAATGTTATCCAATAGGCCTTTGTTTATCAAGTCGAGTTCATCAAGATCTGTACTGAGAATCTGCACATGAACATGCATATTATTGAACAACATATTAGAGACATGAACAGAACTCACTCCCAGACTTGGTGCTGCTCCCTATGTGCTGTTGGCGAACATGCAGGGTGAAGAACATGTGACAACAGTGTAGCGGTCTCCGTCCACTGTCCAACGTCCCACTGCGAGATGCAATAGCTGCATCTAATAAGAAAGCTGCTCTTTCTGGGGTTGGAGCATTTAACACACTGTGGTTGCAGAGCTGGAATCAAGATAACACAATCCAATAAGGAGACTCTCAAGTAAATGGGAATGTCTCAATTAACATATCAATGAGTATATATTAAATTTGTATTGATTGCTCATGAATATTGATAATATGCCATGCAAAGGGTTATAAACTTCATGCAAAATGTTTTAAAGGAATATCATGGGTACAAATTTAGCTCAATCAACAGCATTTTTTGTAGTATAATGCTGATTACCACAAAAATTATTTGCACATGTCCCCGTCTTTTCTTCATGAAAAGCACAAATCTGGGTTACGTTGAGGCACTTACAATGGAAGTGAATGGGGCCAATCCACAAACATCAAAATACTCACTTTTTTAATAGTATAACCCCATGAGGCAAACAATATGTGTAATACTTTGTATTACATCCAATTTAAGAATGTAAGAATTATGCTTTAAAAAGAGCAAAAAGTGGCCCATCTCACTTCCATTATAAGTGGCTAACTTTTTTTTTTACTTATTTTTAAAGTAATAATCAACATTATGCCATAAATTCTGTCGATTGCACTTAACTTAATACTTAACACTGAATATTCCTTTAAATGCCACTCACTTGAGGCTTTTCCATCATCCAACTAACATTATAGGTAATTTTTCCATGCATTGTGCCCTCAGGTTGTCAGGCACTATTTTTTTGCAAAGCTGCTTTGGAACAATACGCATTGTGAAAAGTGCTGCACACATAAATAAAAGGTCAAATGAAATGAATTGCCTGTATTCCACAGACGGGGTCCTCTTTGAGGAAAGCATCTGGTTTATAGGTCTCCTTGGAGTTGCTTGTGTCAACATCAGAGAGTAAATCCCTAATGGCATTGTTTTCCCCACAGACCTCTACAGCTGACACGGAAACTGAGATGTTTGCCCATGTCTTGTCTTTCTTCCTGTTAATGAGCTTGAAAAGCCAAGAGATAGCACATGGAATGACTCCAAGGCTTTGAGTACAACCATCATGGCCAATCATGGTGTAAGACATTCCTGTAAAAAGATAAAAAGAAAGCGAGAATGCCATTTTTCATAACAGACCATCATTAGACAGAAAAGCCCCCCATAAGGGTTTTGCTAAATAAATCATCGTTCGGAATGACAAAAAGCCACAGCTTGCAATATGCTTAAATACATGGTGAATGACTTTACAAACTGGGGTGTAAAATGCGTTGTGGCAATGTCATGACCAATTAAATGTAAAGCACTTTACTGGCAGTCAAGCATGGGCCGCTTTAAAAGATTTATGATGTCTGGCTGGGAGCCAAGGGCCAACATGGAGGCCGGGTAATTCAATCTAGCTAATAGAGAATGATGTCATACTCCCAAAATCATGACAACAATCTCTACATGGCATTTGGAGGATAACAATTAATAACCTTAAAGGTAAATGACCGTGATGACCCACTGTGTAGCCGCTATGCCATCTCTTGAAGGAACAATATTTAATGCACATTGATTGAGAGGCCCCACAATTCACAAGTAGTGGCAAAAACCTGTGAATCTGAACCTTTCTGCATCAACACCATAGCTATGGAAGTCCATTTCTGCCACAGAGTAAAAAATTTAAAGGTGATTAAAAATTGTGAAATAAGACAGGCATACTGCAGTATATAGTCGAAGAGTGCATTATGAAGGTGCAAAAATGAGAAACAAGGTCACCATTGTGAGATTTAATGTCACATTGTGAGATGTATACATTTACACTCTGAAGATTTTTTTTTAGTATGAGAAATAGTCACATTTACTCTGAGTTAAAAAAACATCTACAATTAAAACTACAGAGCATTTATCACAAAACTTAGCACTTAAATATTATTCAACTAAAACATTATTGGGAGATAAAGTGACAACTGATATGTATATAAATTTTATGTAAGCAGTCTGTTATACTGTATTTACAAGCTATCATAATTTCTTTCTGGCCATTTAAATAACCATGCTGCACCAAAATGCATATTTTTGCTCAGTTTGAGCCGTCCGACGTCCTTGTCATTATATCATACTATTTGGGTCATAAAGGCCTGATGTATCAAATATGTTACAAAACATAAAACGCATTCGCAATTTTTTATTTGTTAGATTTTCTTATACATACACTTACATATATTTTGTCTTAAGGTTCAATAAAAGGTTCCATTTTAAAAAAAATCATATTTTTCTGACCATTTCTGCTTTACAGGGTAAAAAAGATTTTAATATAACTCACTTACCCACACTGGTTTGACCAAAGCTTAGGATGCAACCATCAGCCCCTGCAACCACACACTGAAGCACCTCACACAAGCTGTTCTCACAAACTTCAGCCTGAAAAATAATAAACTTTTTGTTTTGTTTTGTTTTTTAAACAACAACACTGTTAAATCATGTACAAACATTTCATGTACATTTCAAGGACCTTTTCCCGGGATTTGGCATTATTAAGCCAAAGTGCATTTAATAGAGAAATCGGCTCAATCGATTGTACTGGAGAAGAATATCCCGATATTGAATATCTGCACTCAAGTGACCAAATCCGAAAGTGTTGCAGATGTTTGGATATTATGACTCAGATGGGCTCCAGACATTAGACAGATCAGTTTTCATATCATGAGACAGAAATAACAAAGCAGTGGCCCTGACCTGGGTTGAATCGTGGCCAAAGGCAGCATCAAAGGTGAAGGTCTTTGAGGAGACTGTAGTGCCAGCAGTCTGTCTCTGAGGGGTGAGGGTGGGTACGTTCAGCAATGTGATCTGTTTCTTGTGCAGGTCCAGTTTGAAAGAGTAGGACTGGGAGGGGTCTGACTCAGGAACCGAACAGACTCGCAGCATCACTTTGACCTAAAATTGGGGGAAAAACACAAAACAATATACTAATTAGATATTACAAATAAATCTAAAATCTAAAAAGTGCTCAATCCCATAAGGCAAAAATACATAGTCAATATATATATATATATATATATATATATATATATATATATATATATATATATATATATATATATATATATATATATATATGTATATATATATGTATATATTTAAATATTAAAAAAATTGCCAAAATATATTTAGCTAATATAGTTTTTTTTAACATAAATATATGGTTTTTAATAAGTTTAACTTACTTATATAAATGTATATTAATGGCCAAAATATGTATAAATCCAAAATATATTGTGCACATTACCCAAAATGTATTTTAAGATTGAAAATGTATACTTCCTCCTTAAAGTACTTTTTGTAATAAATTTAGCATTTGAATGTTTACATAATAATTAGTGATGTCAATTCGATTAAACACGGTTAATCGCATCTAACATATATGTTTTTTTGTGAATATATATTATTATATTTATATATAATTAAATATAGTGTGTGTGTATATATATACATACACACACACATATATTTAATATATATATTAATATAATAATTTATATACGCACACATGTAAAAAAAAACTTTTATGTTAGATGTGATTAATCGAATTGACAGCAGTAATATATATATATATAAACAGTACTACTTGTGAAGTCCTAAACCAGAGAATAAGACAGCTAAAACCACCGTGGTCAACATTAAAATCATCAGTGCCATAATTTTACTGAGACAAAAAATATCATTGTTCCTGAAACTATAACAGTAATATTTAAGACATGAAATATTCCAATTTTTAAAGCATGATGTCATTGAACACAACTAAACCGAGTTTAGTTTAATGCATTGTCCGATATCTAATGGATTTGTCTAGTGATATTATCTTCTCTGTTCTGAGTCTGTCAAATCATATTTAAACGAAATGAATTATTTAAGAACCCATTATCTCTGCTACAGTGGCTGGATGTGCAAAGCTGAGTGCGATCTTGCTACCAGGTGCTACCCTGAGAGCGATAATTTGAAACTCAAGATGAGTCCCATCAGTGTGAACTGTGGAGAGTGAAGTCAGCTACAATTAAACTAAATTGATTTCCCTTCCTCGATGGTGTGATGGACTGAGAAGGCCATTAACATCACGTTCAAAGGTCTTCTCTAAAATGTGAGACATTTAAGATCAGCCACATCCCAAGGTCAGACTGAGTTTTCCTGAAGTTTTCTCCTTCAGAAAGTTGTAGACAAAGACACATGTGTTTAAAATGATGTACACTCAAGTGAGATCAAGACTCCAGTCATAACAGAGTAGGCTAACAGAAGCTGTTTCATTTACATGGAACATAATGTTACATGGAACATTATATATTTTTCACATATTTTACATAGTTGCAGCACGTCTCTTCCCAGTCTGTCAGTAACGCTCTGTTTAGTTTCTGTCTCTATGAAGCCCCTCCTTCTGAATAGCGCAATGTGCTGTGATTGGTTGTCTGGACCAGTGTGTTGTGATTGGTCAATTGCTATGAGCGCGTTTCAGAAATGTCACGCCCCTTACCATAACAGCGAGTTTTAACACAGAACTAACGCAACTCAACCAGGCCTAGTCCCCTTTATTTGCATAAACCTTGGGCAGGAATTTTTTTAATGAGAAATATTGCGACGTGTACGTTCCCGGAAGAAAACAATCTAAGTGTTTCATGGGGGCTGCCATATTAACATCACATGACCAGCCAAAAACTACTTGTTTCATCCTAATAACACTGTTATTATTGTACAGCTTTGCTCACAGAATAAATAAATAATGGGTGTATGGGAACAGGGCATTTTTGCCATGGAAGCTGTATTCCGCCACTAAGGAAATAAAAAAGTTACACTTTTTCATAAGGTTTGTGGTAAGTAAGATTTGTATACTTTATACTATTTAACACTTATATTCAGCAAGGATGCATTACATTGATCAAAAGTGACAGTAAAGACATTTATAAATGTTACAATAGCTTTTCTTTTGCACCTTTTATTCAAATATTAGTAAGCACAACCATAGTTCGAATTACAGGGGGTACTGGGGGGTACTATACCCCCCAATGAAGACCCAGTACCTCCCAAAGGGACAGAAATATCAGTTTTGGGGGGGGTCAGATAATTTTTCTGATATTGTGAAAAAATATAATTAGAGTTACAATAGGCTACAAGTCAACTCCTATTTTCAATGTAGGAACATTTTAATGTAAAGCGATTTCAGACACCCCTATTGTGGACCGTACCATTTTTAACCACCGTGGCTAGAAGCAACGGAGATAGAGAACGGTTTGCTGCTGACCTGCATGGATAAATGTAAGTTGCTAGCTGACGTCTAGCTTGTTGATTTTACAACCTTCATTTATTAACGTGTTTTGTTCTTTCATAGCTCATGTCACGTCTTCATACATTGAATTACCGGCTACTTACCTGCTACTTACCCACTGAGGCTAGTTAAGTGGACCTTAGTTACCAAGGTTAGTTAGCAAGGTTAGGTAGCAAGATAATTCTCAATTTAAATCAAATTTACATTGTGGTGAGTTAAAATCAGGGGCGGATCTACAAACAACATTGTTAGTGTATTAGAGGCGTGGGCGCGATCGAACTGTGTGTGTGTGTGTGTGAGAGAGAGAGAGAGAGAGGCGCGGGCGCGATCGAACTGTGTGTGTGTGTGTGTCGTATGACTAAATCTGTTCATATTTCCTCAAAACTCACTAGAAGACATCATTTGAGGGGTCTTTTTTTTTTTATCTCCTGGGGAGCAAACCCCCCAAGAATTGCTTTTTCACAAAGTACAATTTAAGTATAGACTACACAGACTGTTGATAGTGATTACACAGAGAAAGGGTCCACAATTCACAAATTAAGACCCTCACCATCCAAAAACCCAGCTACATCTCTGATTTGACTCCCACTCCGTGTAATGTAGGTGTAGAGAACAAAACACATTCAATGAAAACCGTAGCATTTTAAATTATGAATAATGTCCATGGCCCCCCTCCTGAAACCTCATGCCACCCCTTTACCACCCCAGGTGGTAGTATGGTTTTTTATAGTATGCTCCTTAATCACATTAAAGATTGTGTTGATTTGACACTGACTACCATAGACTACAATGGAAAATTGGTTTCTGTTTATACAGTATATGAGAGGGTTGGGTCTTACCTCCAGGTCTTATGAAATCTAAAAATAAACCAAATCAATATTTCATGAAATAGGCAATAGGCTTCTTGAAAAGGTATTACTTTTACTAGTAATTAGAATGGTATTTCAGTGCACTTAACTTCTAACTTTTGGGAGTTGATCAAAACAGTTCTCTTTTGGATATATAATAACAATGAGATATTCTGTAGCCTACTGATTATCAGTTTGTCGCATGTTTAGACCTTGTATGTGTGTTGCACAACACATGTTGCACTTGGCGATCACGGTGGGGATTGATATGGTAGTGGACCGTGATGGTCATAGAAGAAGTGAAGGGGCAGTACCCCCCAATTATGGTGGGGTAATTCGCACTCTGAGCACAACTGTTTTCAACATGAAGAAATTTTCTTGAGAGCCAAATCACTATTTTTTTTTTAGCATTTTAGAAGAGAATCAAGAGAGACTTACAAGAGACTCATGAGAGACTACATTCAAAACGCATTAAAAAATCTTTCCACAGTAATGTAAATTTGACTTTATATCAGTCACTCACAACTGTAATTGTCCGGTAACACTTTAGTTTAGGGACCAATTCTCACTATTAACCAGTTGCTTATTAGCATGCATATTACTAGGATATTTGGCTGTTTATTAGAACTTATAAAGCACATATTAATGCCTTATTCTGCATGACCATATTCTACATCCCTTAATCCTACCCAATACTTTAATTAAAAAACTACTTTACTAACTATTAATAAGCAGTGATTAAGAGTTTGAGGCAAAAGTCATTCTAAATAGTTAATTAATAGAAAGCATTGGACTCTAATCTACAATGTGACCAATTGTTTTTCACAAAATGTTTGACTTTTGTCTCATAATGTGACATAATATCTCACAATGCAACTTTACATCTCACAAAATTTGTTTATTTCTTGCAGTGTGTTCTTACTTTTACTTTAAACTTAAACTCATTTTTACTCTCAGGAAGAACACAGGCTTTCATATTTATACAATCAGTAAAAATCATAAAATAAACAAAATTACTGCACCTCTGTATAATATTGCTATTATATTATTGTCTCTAATTTATCAGCAAATGAACAGCTACGATAATCTAACAATGCAATATTACGTAATAATAGAAGCATCCATAAGTTTTGGTGTTTTTTAGTAGCAAAATTAAACAATTAACATTTGTAGTAAACATTTCAGCCATACCTTCCCCATCCCAGGCGTTTCCTTGCTCTTACTAGCAGCTTGACAAATGTTGGCTGGTACTGGAGGAGGAGACTTCTGCATGAGGCTACTGAAGTTTGTCAGCTGTTGGGAAGCAGCACTTTCTGAGAACCGCCTCCCTCTTCTAACCATTACATTCAGCTTTTGTGCAGCCCTGTGGATGTTCAAAGATTCGACAGCGTTTAGCTTAGATGCAAGTACATTATCAAAGCATTTATTTCTTTTTTACAAATCACACCTTTACCAAATCAGTTTATTTTTTTATTTTCTGGTCAGCTCCTATTACCTGACAAAGAAAGACAAGGCAGCAGAGGTTCCTGAAGGGAGCAGAGAGGACATACTGGAAGAACGGGCTGGCTGTGATGTGCCGTAGTTGCATAGTGCTGTAGAGGTCACATTCTCCTTCTCAAACACCTTTACTGCGTGTGAAGGACTCTGGGAGGACTGAAAAAGAATTATCTTCATTGATATTGACAACCTCAGTAACTAGCATAGGTTTTCATGCTTGAATGTCCAAAAAACATTATATTTTTTCACATATTTTACATAGTTGCAGCACGTCTCTTCCCAGTCTGTCAGTAACGCTCTGTTTAGATTCTGTCTCTATGAAGCCCCTCCTTCTGAACAGCGCAATGTGCTGTGATTGGTTGGCTGGACCAGTGTGTTGTGATTGTGACGCCCCTTACCATAACAGCGAGTTTTAAAGGGGCATTCGGCAACTATTTCAGCTTAATAAAACCGTTTACAAATCATTTGGATGGTTTAATAACCTGTTCTGGTGAGAATGGTGACTTTCCCCGCACACCCCAGCATTCCCAGGTGGAAAACCAACCTTGCAACATGAGGATTAACGTCCCGGTATATTAGAAATAGGAAGTCTCGTGTAAAGCGAGAACGAGCGAGAAACACAAACTGCTTTATTGCAATTCGACATAAACACACACGACCTCAATGTGTATGATGTATTACCCACCTCGGTAGACACAGCTCCACACGATAATGTTGGCCGGCTCCGATAATAACAAATGCACATGAGCAGCGGTAGAAAGGAGGAGGAGAGGCCGCAAGTGAGTTTATTTTAACGACATTGTTGTGAAATATACGCCTCACAGCTGCAGGGGGAGCTCGCTGAGAAAACATGCGACAACAAAAGTGAAAATCCGCGAAGAAATAGCTAGGATTGCCGAATGCCCCTTTAACACAGAACTAAAGCAACTCAACCAGGGCTAGTCCACTTTATTTGCATAAACCTTGGGCAGGATTTTTTTTTTAATGAGAGATATTGCGACATGTACATTCCCAGAAGAAAACAATCGAAGTGTTTCAGGGACTTCAGAAACTGTGCTTATTCATAAATAACTCCCTTTGGAGTGCTTTGTACCTTTTCAGACCTTTTTCATGCTCAAACAGCAACATTTCACACTAAAGAAAGTTTAGAATGTAAAAAAAAAAAATCCTCTTTAATACAATAAACTGGACAGACAATATGTTATTTTAGTTCATTCTGTTCTAAAAAAATAAAATTCAGAAAAAAACTGATGTCTGTGTGAACACTACCATTGAACTTGAGTGTGTTTGATGCAATGCAGTCAGACACTATTATTAGGTATTGCCACTACAAGCTGAGTCATATGTGCAGATGAAGTCATGAACCTTCTTATGTGTATCAGCATACAGGCATGAATGAGGCTGCAGGCGCTGACAGGACGAGTCATACTTCAGACCAAAATCTAACCTAATATTCAGACAGCATTTTGCCTATGCTTGAGAAAACCATTGCTTGCCTGCAGTCCTCCACATATCCAGAGTCACTCCCTGCCTTTATGTCTCATCAATGCTTTTATCCAGCCATGCGAAATAGGAGCCCCCTCTCTGCTCCCCTCCATTGGCAGAATGTAACGGCAATTAGCACTGGGAGCAACCCTCGGGCAGAGACGGTAATATTGCCTCAACTGTTATTCTTTCCTCTGTCTCTTCTTTCTTTCTCTCACTTCTCTGTCCTCCAGAGAGAATCTAAGATTTAATTATGTGCACGTCTTATTTCCGCAGTTACGCTTTCCATTAAAACATGCCTGTCAGTGTTTAGTGTTTGCTATTTCAAATAAAATACTAAAAAAAGCATCTCGTCTGCTTTTACTTCATGCAATAATCTTTTTTTAAATTTTTTTATTCCACTTCAAGGACAGAGAATTTACCTTGAATGTTTGTGTAATGAAATGGAGCTGGACTAATGGACTAGGTCTGCCGTAAAGCTCTCGGTCAGCGTCGCATAAAGATCTGGTACTGAGTGCTTATGGAGCTGTCTGAGATGTTCACTCTCTGCCGCCCTTCCATAATGCATTCTCGTTTCATCTGTATTTACGAGCGCTGTGTATGAATATTTCACTGGTCATTAAATATTACAGCGAAATTGATCAAGCTTCTTTTTTTCCTGACTGGCTTCTCTGTGGTATGGATAAAATGTGGGTTTAAGCATTAACCAGGAAAGTGCTGTGTCTTCTGCATCTGGACATAATCAAGGCTGATTAGAGGGTTGTATATCATAAGATGGCACACATGACACGTGTCCTGGTAAGTCCTGGTGGGCAGACATAGCTATGTATATTTAATTGGTATACTCTTACATTATGCACACAGATGGTGTAGTGGATATAAAATATGAAGAGCACAGAAAGGTCTTCTTTCTTAAAATTATTTGGAAAAGGAATACATACATAAGTTCACCAAGGCTGCATTTATTGTATCCAAAATACAGTTAAAATATTGTGATATTATTCTAATTCAATATTTTTTTTTTTTTCATGTGACGCAAAGCTGAATTTTCAGCAGCCTTTACTCCTGTTGTGTCACATGAGCTTCAGAAATCATTCTGATAAGCTGATTTGATGCTTGTAAATATTATCAATTTGGAAGTGGTTGTGCTTCTTACTATACTTATTTTTGTGGAAACCATGATACATTTTTTTCAGGATTATTTGTAAAAGTCTTCTTTACTATTAGTTTTGATCAGTTTAATGTGTCATGGCTATACAATTGTTTATTTCTATCTAAAATGGTATTCTTTGTTTAGTATTTAGTATGAAAGTGTTCACCAAAAGTAGTTCACCCAAAAAATGGAAATTCTGTCATCTTTTACTCACTATAACAACGTTTCAAACTTGTATGGTTTTCTTTCTTCTGTGGAACACAAAATAATACAATTTGAAGAATGTTTTAACTGTTTTTGTCTGTACAATGAAACTCATTTGGGTCCAAACCAACACTGGACCCAACTAACTTTCAACGTATGGACAAAAAACCACTGAAACATTTTTCAAAATATCTTCTTTTGTATCCCAAACAAGAAAGAATGTCATACAGGTTTAGAAAGACATAAGGCTGATTAAGCGATGACAGGATTAACATTTTTGGCCATACCAACCCTTTAAAGACTTAAAGTGTTTGTTTAAACCAGTGTTTCTCAACCTCTCCTGCAGGGACCCCCTGACAGGACATGTTTTTGTTTTAACCCTGAAATGGCACACCTGATTCAATTAATTAAAGGCTCAAACGCTTAATGTGTAGTTGACTAATTGAATCAGGTGTGCCATTTCAGGGTTAAAACAAAAACATGTCCTGTCAGGGGGTCCCTGCAGGAGAGGTTGAGAAACACTGGTTTAAACAATGGCAAAAAAAATAAATCAAATACATAAAAAAATATGTTGGCCTACCTTTTGAGATATTGAATTGATTCCTTTACATGAAGACAGGGGCCACAGGGACTCCAAATGTTGACGTCCCTTAATCCAGCAATCCGGCCCTGCATTGCTGGGCCTCTGATGGGGGTCTGAGACAACAGATCGGTGGCTTGAGGTTCTGGGGAGCGTTTGTGAGCCTGAGTCAAGGCTTGTGGATGAGATGTTGGCAGTGGTAGGTGGAGCCCATATGGCCCGGTCCTGGGTGAGGATCGTGCGGATAGCCTCCTGCTTCAACTGGCTAAAGTGAGTGGAGCAGACGCCGCAGCGTCCGTCCACGTTGCCCCAGGCTTCTACAGTACTGGCAGGTGGTTTCATGCTCTCATAAAGATGAATGAAGACTTTGGGATCCTGGGGAACAGAAAGAAAAATGTTGTTGGTGACTGTTAACTCAACAGATCAAAAACGACTAAAAATAAATGCACAGATTATTAGTGAAAATTGCTTATAGAGTATTAATCAAAGTATACTTTAACTGTTTTTTCCATAATGAATTTTTAAAAATATATTATATCAATATTGTAACATTATTTTCAAACCAAAAACGCCTTTTGTTGACATGATAAATAATCACATCCATCCATATTATAGGGATGGTTCAGCCAAAAACGAAAATTGTGTCATTATTTACTCACCCTCGTGTTGTCTCAAATCTGTATGAGTTCCTTTGTTCTGTTGAACACAAAAGAAGATGTTTTGAAGAATGTTGGTAATGAAACAGTGGATGGGCCCCATTGACTTCCATAGGGAAAAAAATACTATAGTAGTCAATGGCTACCGTCAACTGTCTGGTTATCAACATTCCTCAAAATATTTTCTTTTGTGTTCAACAGAAGAAAGAAACTCATGCAGGTTTGGAACAACAAGAGGGTGAGTAAATGATGCCACAATTTTCAGTTTTGGGTGAACTATCCCTTTACAAATCTCATCCCTCCTTTATCCTAAATTCAGTAATTGCTCAAACCATCTTAAATTTCATGAAAAAAGAAGTCAGAGATTTTGAGTTTACTAAAAAAAGACAAGAAATGATCCACTAACCTATTTCTCCCCACCACCAAATAAAAAGACACATGCCAGCCGCAAATACATCTCTAGCTGATCACATTATAGTGTAATATACTTTATTGTTCTCCTCTGTTGGAACTGAGTTTTCATATTCCATCCATTATGCCCCATATTCCAGTGCAATCAGGGCTAGACGAGTGTCATATGAATCTCAGACCAACTGCAAAAGCTAATCGATTTAAACTCGTTTCAAGGGAAGGGGGAAAAAAATCATGCGCCTCATATGTAATTGAAATATGAGACATACTCTGGCTGATGGGGCGGACATCCATGCAGCAGTCCACATACCACCCAACACAAGTGCATTTGGTCCTCACGACCTCATCTCTAAATGTGTGGTATTCCTTTCTAAATGCATGCAACTTGATGATATAAGAAATATACTTACTTTGGTAGAAATGTTTCCGTCAATTACTTGTTTAAACGCTTCCCCTTTGAATATGCTGAAATAAGAGATGCACTTTTTACACAAATGTCCCTTGTCGAATAACGTCTCTCTTTTCGTCCCAGTTGACTTGACGGAGTTGTATTCGAGAGGGTAGCCGTCTAACGATTCTTTGGGCCATTTTGACCGTAAGAGAGTGTGAGTGAGGGGTGTCGGGAGTGAGCCCGCGCACCCTGTCCATGGTGCTGCATGGGAATCATATGCTGAAGAGCCAGCGCCTTCGGGCGTGGGACGCTCCTTATGCGCTGCATGACCCTTCAACGCGGGACTCATTTTAACGTTGGTCATCTGTGAAATATACATGCAACCCGTGCACTATTCATTTGTAAGGATAGGCAAATTATACATATTAATAATTAAACAATTAAATATTGAATCATACTGAGATATTATGTAATATAACTGAACTTACAAATTGTGTGTAGGCTATTACTTTATTCAATCACGATGCACATAGTAAGTAGCCTATTCACCTTACCATAAACCGCGGACTGCCTGTTGTTTCACAATATCCTGTTTGATTCTTCATATTCGCTCGATAAAGCTCCTATCCTTCACAAGAAGTTTCCATTCGTTTCAAATAAAAAAACTATTGCGTTTCACGAAAAATCTGACTTTACTTGGTTAAAAAAAAGTGATGTCCTAGAGGAACATGCACTGATTTTGCGCACCGCCTTTATGTTATTGGACAACTTGGTTATCCGGTGAGTAGCGGTGAATATATTATTTCTATTTACGCATACAAAAAGTCCTTGAATTAAATCACCCCCTGCGAGCTGTTATTTAAGTTACCGTTGTTTTTAATATTCTACTCGTTAACTTTCCTTAGGAAAACTGTGCATGCAAGGATGAAAAATAGCTTTTTATATTCGTCCTTGGGTTGTTGTTGGATTAGGTCTTCATCTTTTTTGTTCTCCGTTTACAGTACCACCCACTTGTCATTGCTCTAAGGAATAGATCACACTGTTGTGGTTACCGTACTTTAAGATTGATCATGAGATAGCGCCACCCATCGAACAAAACGTAGATTTGCAAACGGCAGTGCTGCCCACATGTGGATTGATTCGAGACACTGCAAACTTTGGAAATGAGTGTGCCTATTCAGTTTATTTGCATCGTCACACAGCACAATAATTTTGAATGACTGTGTTGAATTATACAGAATTGAATTTGATCAAGCATTAAATAACATAAATTTTACAGAATTATGTATGAATTTCTGGTTATTTTTCGGAAAATATTTTTTCAGTTTTGTTCGAGGTGTTTAAATCAATATACTTTCAACAATTAAAGGTATAGATCACCCAAACATTTAAATTAATTAACACACTGTCATTAATTACTCAACCTCTGTCACGGTTTGGGGAGATGAGGCGAGGACTCAAACGCAGAAGAATAAGGCTTTAATTAACCAAATAAATAAAACGAACAAAAACTACCCTGAGGGAGAAAACACTGACTTGACAACACACAGGAGGAACAAACAAGTGTAAAAATACGACGGCAAACCAGCACAGGACTGAAAACAAAAGTAGAATAAATTGGGAAGCAAACAAGAGGGTAACAAGGGAGGACAAGTGGGGGAAATAATCAGGTAACAAGATGGGCGGGGTTAGACAATCGACAGGAGAGCACATGGCACAAGGAAACATACATGATAAGCCATGTGCTAACACAAAACCAGACATGAACACAGCCAATGAGAACTCATAAGCCACGTGTTCCCACAAAACATGACAACATGAAAGCACACAGCTAGCACAAGCTGTTTGCTACGAAGTACAAGACAAAACAGGAGTGCCAACTAGCCTCTCCCTATGGAGGATCCCTATACCACTCTACAGATAAAGCGTTGTGGAATTTTTCGGTTCGCGTACCTACCCAAAGTGATTAGATAAAATGAAATTCTGCATCAAAATTTATAGACAAGACAAGTAGTTTGTTTAGGCATGGTTTGTAAGGAATTACAAACCTGCGCACATATATTCAAACGCAGATAACTATAGAATCAATTCTTAATGCGCATGTGAACGAGGTCTATCAGAGGTTCACGTTTTAAGTCTGTTTAGAGAGAACGGTTTCGTCTTAATGGCCCCTAATTTAATAACAAATGATCATTTAGACGGAAGTGAATCAATCAAAACTAACTTTAGCTGGAAAAAAACATTTTTCAAGAACCACTATAAAACCAAACCAATCTCTTTTACCTTAAATTATATGCTTATCTCTGTAAAGCTGCTTTGAAACAATCTACATTGTTAAAAGCGCTATATAAATGAGGATGACTTGACTTGACTTGTCAGGGCTCTGTCACAAAAGGGTGGAGGGCGGAGCCGACGCTTCAGGGGGGCCAGGGTGGAGCCGACGTTTCAGGGGGCCAGGGCGGAGCCGACGCTTCAGGGGGGCCAGGGTGGAGCCGACGCTTCAGGGGGGCCAGGGCGGAGCCGACGCTTCAGGGGGCCAGGGCGGAGCTGACGCTTCAGGGGGCCAGGGCGGAGCCGACGTTTCAGGGGGCCAGGGCGGAGCCGACGCTTCAGGGGGGCCAGGGCGGAGCCGACGCTTCAGGGGGGGCCAGGACGGAGCCGACGCATCCGGGGGGGCCAGGGCGGAGCCGACACTTCAAGACGAAACTCCGGAAGGGCGGCCTCCAGGAGCTTGAGCGGAGCTGGGATGACAGGCTGCATGGGAGGCGCCGGCAGGGCAAGGAGCTTGGGCATGGCCTCCGGGCCTAGTGGGACGGAGGAAGCCTTTCTCCTCCTATTCTGTTTACGAGAGCGGTGCTGCAGCCTCTTCGGCCACCACTGGGGGCGCAACAGGGAGAGTGTACAGCTCTGGGCCAACCGAAGTCGGGTCCTCCCAGAGCACCAGACTTGAGACCCCCAAAGTCTGGTCCTACCGGACCTTGGGTTGGGGCTTGGGGCACTTGGCTTGGGGCCGCCGAAGTCGGATCTTCCTTGACCACCGGCCGAAGGGAAGCGACAGGAGCCCTCCACTTCCTGCGCTTGCGAGGGCGAGGCAGTGTGAAGGAGCTTACCGCCTCTAGTGGCACTGCAGCCTCTTCGGCTACCACTGGGGGCGCTGCAGCATTCCCGGCCTGGCAAGCGAGAACCTCCCCAAAACCCCCAAAAGCGGTCCAGGCCTCTCAATCTCCACCAGTTGAGTGGGTCATCAAGGGCAGAGTTTTAAAAAAAAAATCTTGAGAGCCACGTTGTTGAACCCCAGCCCCACTGCAGCATTGCTGAATTCTAGAGTAAACTTCCTCAGATCAGTCCCCCTTTTGACGGAGGGAGCTCAAGGTCTTGAACCGGAGAATGCGTTCATATAGAGGGGCCTGAAGAGAGGAGGCTGGTGGATGGTGCAAGCCCTTCTTCCACTGAGTCCTTATTATGGCTGGTTCGTTCTGTCCCGGTTTGGGGTTAAGGAAATGAGGACTCAAATGCAGAAGAATAAGGCTTTTATTAAATGACTCGAATTAGGAGGAACAAACAAGTGTAGAAATACGACGATGAAAACACAAGGAGAATAAATAGGTAAACAAACAAAAGAGGGTAACGAGGCAGGACAGGTAGAGCAAATAATCAATAATCAGGTAACAAAATGGGCGTGGTTAGAGAATGACAGGAGAGCACATGGCACAAGGAAACCTTGTGCTCACACCAAACATGACTAAAACACAAGCACATGGCCAGTAAAACAAATCACAAGCCATGTGCTAACACACATGCAGCCAATGAAAACAACTTATAAGCCACGTGTTCACACAAAACACGACAACATGAAAGCACACAGCTAGTGTTAAACACAAGCTGCGTGCTACGCAGTGGCGGATTTAGCAAATTGCGGGCCCAAGGCGAAGGTATGTATGCCCCCATCCGATCTTTAAAAAAAAAAATGTACCGACTGTATGGTGAATAGGCAGGTAAAGCTAATCTACGGGGACGTAAACGTTAGAGAGGAGAAAAAAACCTTCCCCTTTAAACCCTGCATACACTTCTTTACTCCAAAATGAAGATGGAAAGCAGAGAATACACAAAGTGTAGCACTACACAAACTAAAGATGATGATACACAGGGCAACTGTTTGAGCAATGTTGATAGGCAATCTTGCCAAGCGATTGTTGTTTGGGCACTTTCCCATTGAAAATGGGCAATACAGTTCTATCTGGATAATTTAATCTGTGTTTTTATCTTTCTATGACTAGTTCATTTAATTGTGAAAGTAGGGGGTGTAAAGGGACAGATAACCATGAACTGGACATTTTATGCTACTTCAACATTTCAACGTATTTCTTAAGAATATTAATAAAATTTACCATGCTTTTGAAGTGTTTAAGGGGCTTTTTCTGTTCTTTTTTTTAGGTTGGTTGGGGGCCCCCCTACTATGACCGCTGGTAGGACCCCAAGCAGCTTATGTTAAGCTTAAACGTGCTACGTAACACACAAGAATGAACCTCATTGGTTCTCACATGTCAAGCAAACATGCTTGAGTTTCTGTTTACCACAACTGATGTGCGAGTTAAAAATGTTTATGTGAGCAAAAGTCTACATTCAATCTCTTCATCATATAAAGCGATCCCATCTCTTCGTATGATTTTTACTAAACTGCTCAAAACACTTGGATTAGTTTTACCATCTCTTTATGAAGTTTTTGAAGCATCAAAATGGTAGTTGCATAACTGTCTATGGAGGGACAGAAAGCTCTGTTTTCATCAAAAAGATCTTTGTTTGTGTACAGAAGATGAAAGAAAGTCTTATGGCTTTGGAACATAATGGGGGGGGGGGGGGGGGGGGGGGGATTCCTTTGGGCAAAACAGGGAGAGGCTTTACTTGTTGAAATCATAGGCTAAAAGACCCCCAACATAGCAAAAGATGGGGAGAAGGGTCTATTGATTTTCAACCATTAGAAAAAAAGATTTTAATACAGGCCTAGGCTATTACAGTACCAGTAGGCCTAAAGCATAGAGAAATAATAATAATCATCATCAAATCAGCTTAAATCAAAGAGGAAGTTTTAATAACTCATTGTTTGACAAATATTTGTTCTTGTTTTAAGCATAAACTTCCTTCATTTGGTTCAATTCTTAATTTTACATTTGCATCTCAAGTGAATGTGTCCTGATTTAAAGATGTTTAGATAGACTATTTGAATTGAAAAACAAGATATACATTTTTTGCAATGCATGCAGCATTTAACGCCATGATTAAGACTTTCTGCTCTGATTTCTGACCTTTTTAAGGCTTTAATTTGTGTAAGGGCGAACTATTTTTTTAAGACCCGCAGAAACCCTGCTTGTATGAGCCAAAATGGATATTCTTTGTGGTCGTAAGCATCTCTGAAGATCATTACGATTGAACACGCCCAGTTCTCTGTGTGCAGTTGCATTGGGAGGGGTCTAGCACCAGGCGCCATTGAATTGTTTTGCCGGTGTGGACACAGACGCAGAATCACCGACACACCGCGGCTGTGCGCAATTCAGAGAAGCAAAGCGGCCGTCGGCTCTCCCTGGATTGCAATAGTCTAACAATCGAGTCTTTTAGTTTTCATAGACCATCTACACTAAACCGACAACATGAGTGAAATCAACGTAAAAAAGCTTAAAGTGAACGAGTTGAAGGACGAGTTAAAGAAGCGTCAGCTCTCCGACAAGGGGCTGAAGGCCGAGCTTATGGAGCGACTGCAGGCCGCGCTCGATGCAGAGGCCCAGGCCGAAGATGAAAACGCCGTCGCGCCAGAAGCACCAGAAGAAAAGGAAGCTGATGGAAACGGCGTTGCAGTCAAACAAGACTGCACGGGTGAAGAAGAGCCAGAGGGCGAGAGCATGGAAGCCGAGGAGCAAAATGGGGACAAGGGTGATGCCGCTGTTGTGGGTGATGGTCAGGACGACGAAATGGGTGAAGAGGAGGATGGGGACGCCGGCGTGGAAATGGACAAAGCCTTCGAAGAAGATGATGAGGAAGAGGACGACGACGACGATATAATTGACAAAATCGACGATGAAGACGGTGAGCCTCAATCTCATCCATTAGAGGGTGAGCTTTTTGAGTTAAAAATGGCTTTCTGGACGCCGGGAGTATCGTGTTCACGTGTGACGTGAAGCCGGTGAGATCATCATTTAGCATACGTGGCTAACGGCTAATCGGTGGCTATTGTGTAGATGGCTAATGAGCTAATCCTGTCGGTTTCACTTCACTAGCTTGTTTTTCCAAGTGGTCGTACTCGGTTGAGTTTAAGATTTTGATGGCTTCTTTGTTTTAGCCGTGTCAGCAAAGCTATTTAAATCACCCGCACGAGCCTTTTGTTGTTAGGGGTAACGTTATGTTGGTTATTGTTGATATTTCGTTAAGATAAAATTTATATTCATATTGTAGGCTACAACTAATGATTTTTTTATGCTTTATTGAACCGTTTTGGTCGGTTTAGGTAGTTTCAGAAAACTCGAATTGTCTCGCGGGAAGATCGCCTCGTTGCATGCTCATGGCGGGTCGCCCTCGCGCGGATACATACGTTGCTCTCCACAAAACCTTAGGGTAGACAATGCAGAAGTGCGGAGGTTATATTGAAATAATATATTCTCGGCGGGTGATACGGTTAGGTATATTATACAATGGCGGAAAAGTACTTCTAGCCTCGAAAGAAAGGTGAATTGTGTAGTTTCGGTTCAGATTGCTAGAAGGCGCCATTTACTTCCGCACAAGGTCAGTTCAGGAGAATGTGTTGCTGTTCCCCAGTTGTTTGTCATCAAAGATGTGAACATTGACTGGTTAGCCAGCTACAATAGGCTCTCTCTCTCTCTCTATATATATATATATAAAAAATGTATTTGTTTGTCAATGCATTACATATTGTAGAGAAAAGCACTTAAAACACTCACATTTTTGTCTGATCTGCTTTATGCAATCAGATCAGTGCTTGCATTTTGAATCCTGAATGCCATAATGACATAACCAAGCAAAGTATTCTGTCTGATCAGAGGTGGTCGGTTCATTATGTAACTCTGAAGTCCGAGCACTCCTGTCGTGTGGGCCACCCTTAAAACCCAGGGTCCAACACGTCCGGGCATTTCATTACTGTTTGTTTTATTTTCAAAGGGGATGCGGACAAAGACATCAGTGCTGATCAGAAGAATAAGAAGGGTGTTAAGAGACGCCGAGAGGAACATGGAAGGGGCTACTTTGAATTTATTGAAGAAAGCAAATACAGCCGGTAAGGATGGGATGGCCTTCATTATCCCCGAAGTGCCACTTTTAATATATATATATTGGCTTTAAGCGCCAATGCCTTACCTAGAAAAATGCAACCCTCATCTACCTCTTAAAGTAAAACTTTGTTGGGGGTCATTCCTGGCTAATACAAAACACCTTACCTGCAGAAAGCTCATGAAACAATTGGAAAAAACAATGTTATTGTCACACACACTCGCACTGTTGTCAGGCTGACTGTATGCGCGTGTGGCGATTCAGACAGCGACCAAAGCTATGATGATAGCACAAGATCCGGCTTCTGTCATGGCGGGGTGGGGGGGTGATGGGGCAGTGGCGTAGAGTTTGTATCGCACAGAGCATCATTACGTAATGGGGCGGTAAAGTAATGGAAATGAAGCAAATTGTTGTTTCAATCTTCAGACGTTCCTTCGTCGTTTGTATTTTTCTTTTTTTTTCTTTTTCTTTGTGTAATCTAAATCTGAAAGTTTAAATGTTATATTTTCTGTTCTTTGTGTGTATTTAGATAAAGTGTAAAGTATTGTAATAACTCTTCCTTTTAAAGTTTTTCATTTGTGGTCATCAGGTAAGTACAACCAACCATTTGCAAACTCTTGCAACTCTTCACATTGCATTAAGAAAAGGAAATATATTTATTTCTATAATGCATGTTCTTTCTCTAAGTGTGTGGTGCTCAATTCCAGACAGAATGCATTCATTAGGAATCTTCTGTCTAGGTTTAATTTAAGTAAACCAATGTGTGGATAGCAAATTGTCTCAATCTGCTTTTCTTTCAGTATATGGAACAAAAAATAAAATGTAAATATTTTCTTTTATCTGAATTATAATGGGTCTCAAGCCTAAAAAAAATCTCCAAAGGTGTTCGATACTTTGCGAGTCATCCCATAGAAGCTGTTTTTTCTAACACGGAAATTCTAGCAATATCTGACCCAGTTACCAAAGGAGCCATTGGTTTTTTGAAGGGATGATCTAGACCGGGCAGTTTCTTGAATTTATGGGGCCTGGGAGAACATAATGCTGGCAACTCCCATATACTCAGAAATGTAAAGACTTGTTTAATGACCCTGTCATTACAGGGCCTGAGATGACATCTGTAGCATACTCTTGGTTACCACGGAAAGCAATTTCAACTCCTCATTTAGTTTGTAAAAACAAGTGCAGTAGAAGTCTATGGGGCAAATATACTATTTGCTGTCTACATGCTTGTTTAAATTTTAGCAATCTAAAACTAAACTATTTTAGAATGTTGGATTTTCTCATGACAGCAAAATTCCTCTTCCTGATGTCCCTTATAAAACTTTTATTCTTAGTTTTATATATATATATAATATATATATTTTAACCATAGGCTAAGACAGCTTTATGAACTTTAGGGGTTTTTTACATTTCCAGAACGATTTGCATAGATATTATATAAATATCCTTAGAGCTTTTCAGACCATGACTTTATAAAACGAAAATGTCAACAACCTCTTCACGTAGCAAGATATTTCCACTTTCTATTTCACCAACAAGTTTTCTTTCAGGCTTCGTCGTGAGGTAAACTGGTAAGCAATGATGGCAAATTTTGCATTCATAAATGTGAATTTACAAAACAGTAAGAAGGGTATGAGCAGTCAATGTAAGGTAATGCAAATCTACTGTAAGTGCTGCAGTGGCTGTGAGGAAGGACCTCACCTGGACATTGGAAGCATGCCAGTCCATCACAGTCCAAGTTTTGTGCGTCACTCGTGGAATTAATGTATTATTGCCTCTATTTCAGGGCTAAGTCTCCCCTGCCACCTCTGGAGGAAGAGGATGAAGAGTTTGACGACACACTGGTCTGCCTGGATCCCTGTGAGTGCTTTAAGAAATGAGTCCAGTATCTCAAGCATACTCTATTCAATTATAAAAAGTTCTCTTAGAAAATATCAACACAAATCATTTTAGAGTTTTACCTTGTATAGGTGTTTAACTTGTTCTTTTATATTTTAATTTGTTATTCGCCATATAATTAGCCAAGGAGGCTGGTATGGTGTTAAAACATTAACTAACCAACCTTTATATGTTAAGAAGCTCACTGACCAGGATTGTAGAAATGATCTAAACTGTGTAAAGTTGGACTAACAAACAATTTTCGATGTCTCCGTAGACAATTGCGACCTGCATTTCAAAGTCTCCCGTGACCGATACAGTGCCTCATCCCTCACCATGGAGAGTTTTGCTTACCTTTGGGCAGGTGGCCGTGCCTCCTATGGAGTAAACCAGGGCAAAGCCTGCTTTGAAATGAAGGTGAGTACTATGGCATTTTTATGTAACGGGATGAGGAAGTGATGAATTTTGGATCCGTACGTTATACATTATTTGTCTCCTGCATTTGCAGATCACTGAGAAAATTCCAGTCAAGCATTTAAACAGTAAAAACATGGACTTTCATGATGTCCATATTGGCTGGTCCCTGGCTAATGGAAGTCTTTTGCTGGGTAAGTGCAGTTAGTTACTCTTAACATGGTCCCTATGTGGCCACAATGTATGCTTGTACAGCTCTATTTATTTTGAACATATATGACTGTTATACTACTGTTCTAGGTGAGGAGGAGCATTCCTACTCCTATTCGGGCAAAGGGAAGAAGACTTCAAACTGTGTGACTGAAGACTACGGGGAGAGTTTTGATGAAAATGATGTCATCGGCTGCTTCATTGTAAGGCCTGGAGTTCACATCACTTTCACAACAGTTGTTTTTCCCCATTTACTTCCCATTTATTCTTATGTACTTTGTTGTAATTTTGTTCTTTATCTCACCTAGAATTTTGAACCTGATGAAGTGGAAATTTCATTTTCCAAAAATGGCAAGGACCTTGGTGTGGCTTTTAAGGTCAATAAGGAGACTTTGGCCGGACAAACTCTGTTCCCCCATGTTCTTTGCCACAACTGTGCTGTTGAGTTCAATTTCGGTCAGAACGAGACGCCATTCTTCCCTCAGGTGGAGGGCTTCACCTTCCTGCAGCAAATTCCTGTGGATGTGCGTATCAGAGGACCTAAGGGACCCGAGACCAAGAAAGATTGCGAGGTACTCGCCTCACAAAAGTTTTTGCTTTTTTAAAAACCTTTTATTCATCAACTGAAGAAATGTATCACGGTTCATATTAGAATGTTTTCTGAATGTTTTATCTTTTCCGGAACAGGAATAAATTCGATTTTTAAATGTTATTTTAAATTGTAATATGTTTGATTAATATTATTACTAATGAATAATTCATGTTTTATTTGTATTAATTATATTATATTTTATTATATTGATCTTAGATGTATTAAAACAGAAAGATATATTTTTTTTTAAATGGTACTATTTCACTTTTCGGTCAAATAAATTCAGCCTGGATGCCTTTTTTAAAACGTTTTGAACTCTAGTGTAAAAAAACAACAACCTATGAACGTTCACAACACGTGAAACATGATAGTGGTTTAATAATATTTGTTGGGCATGCATTAATGATTGTTATCACTGTTGTTTTCAAGGTGATTGTCATGGTCGGCCTTCCTGGATCTGGAAAAACTACTTGGGTAAAGAAAAACGTTGAAGAGAACCCTGGGAAGTTCAACATCCTCGGCACCAACACTATATTGGAGAAGATGATGGTGAGTGTGTATTTTTACATTTTTATCCAGTCTTTCTGAGTTTCGGTCTTATTTTCTCATCTAATCTCCTTTTTTGTACTTGCAGATTGACAGCATGAAGAGGCAAAACCAAGACACCGCAAAGCTCTCAGCCATCTCTCAGCGTGCTCCTTTGTTCCTGGGCAAGTTTATTGAAATTGCTGCCCGCAAAAAGAGAAACTATATTTTGGATCAGACTAATGTCTCTGCACCGGCCCAGAGAAGGAAGATGTGTCTGTTTGCTGGCTTCCAACGCAAAGCTGTAGTGGTCTTCCCTACAGACGAGGCCCTTAAGGAGAGAGCGCAGAAGAAAGCAGAAACCGACGGCAAAGATGTACCCGAGCACGCCGTTCTAAAAATGAAAGGTAAGATGTGATGTCTTATTTTCCCATTGTAAAAGCAACCTGTTACGTAAAGTAGGAATACAAAATGTTTTTTGGTTTTTTACCTCTTTACAGGTATCTACACATTGCCAGAAGTAGGAGACTGCTTCTCAGAGGTCACCTATGTGGAACTGCAGAAGGAGGAGTCCATCAAGCTCTTGGAGCAGTACAAGGAAGAGAGTAAGAGTGCTTTGCCACCAGAGAAGAAAGTCAACCAGGGTACCTTGACCCCCAGAAAGGGAGGTGGACGAGGCAGAGGGTCTAAGAACCAGTTCAGTAGGGGTGGTGGTCCAGGACCACGTGGAGGCAGAGGTGGATTCCAGCCCCGTGGAAACTTTAGAGGATGTAAGGGGCTTTTTGTGGACTACTACAGAACTTTTGTACGAGGTGCTCTTCAGTGAGCTGCCATTGAATCGGTTAAAATAAGGTCTATTTATAATTGAAATATTTTTTTTCCTTTCAGTACCAGTACCACCTCGTGTTGGTGGTTTTAATCGTCACCCACGTGGCTACATGCCTCCACCACCACCACCACCCGTCTTCCGAGGCGGGTTCCATAGTCGAGGCAACTTCAGCAGAGGTGGAGGCGGTGGGATGCCCGGCCGGGGAATGGCTCCCAGGGGTGGGCACATGAGGGGCGGGCACATGAGGGGGAACATGGGCAGCAGAGGTGGAGCAATGAACCGTGGAGGGCCTGCAAACAGAGGTAACATGCACCGCGGCGGTGGACCCAACCACAGAGGACCCTTTCAGCAGGTTAGTTCCTTGATTTCGCAACCAAATACATTATTATTCAAAAATATGGGGTATTATTGTTTTTTGAAAGAAATATCTTTCAACAATGTTCTGATCAAGGCTGCATTTATTTGATTGAAAATAGTCAAAACAGTAATGTTTTTAAATATTATTACAGTTTATAATAATAATTTTCTATTTTATTGTATTTATTCATATATTCATTCATGTGATTGCAAAGCTGATTTTGTCACATGATGCCTTAGAAATCATTCTAATACGCTAATTCGGTGCTTAAACATTATCAATGCTGAAAATATTATTATAGTTTAGAAGAAAGAAAAAAAAATTATATATATATATATATGTGTGTGTGTGTACTGAAGTATTTTACAAAAAATCCAGTCTTTACTCTTTACTGGCACTTTGATTAATTTAATATATGCGTGCTGAATAAAATTAATTTCTTGAAGAAATTTACTGACCCCAACCTTTTGAATTGTACATCCTGATTAACCTCAATTTGATCTGACTTTGACATGGAGAGTAATTTTGATTTTTCACATTCTTAGAAGTTCCGCGGCAGAGGAGGCCACCAGCAGAATCGTGGGGGCTTTGGCAACAAAAACGGGTCTTTTGCCCAAACCTTTAACCAGAGTTGGCAACAAGGGGTGAGTAAAGTTATGTATATTTTTGAGAAAGCTAACATTTGATTGGATGACAAAGGAGTCATACATTTTATACTCTTCCAATGAGAAATCCAACAACAGATTGGCAGTATTTTACAACAAAATCAAATTGTAGTCCATTTGACTGATGAAACTTTCTTTGACCCCTTAGTTCTGGAACCAGAAGCCATGGAATCAACAGTACCACCCAGGATATTACTAAGTGCACATTTGTATTAAAGACTCATGGCCTCTGTTGCACTGAGATGCACAGCCACAGAATATCCATCCACTTTTATGGTCCTCGTTTATTGTAATTTTTTAAAGGAAGTCCATTTTTAAATGAGAAGCAAGTGGCAAACAAACATTCCGCCTCAGAAGTAAACAGTCTACGTTCTACATAGATGTGTGATGTCTTCACTCTCAGATTTTTGTAAAATGCATTTCCTCCCCCTTTTTTGTATCACAGCTTTGATATTGTTATATCCGGAATCACTGCATATGTCTTGCTTTGAATTTCAGGGTTGTGAATTTTATTCTGTAAAATGTCATTTTTACTCATTGTAAATTATTTTATTGTTTTTTAAGTTCTTTTGCGCAAATTGTAGTGTTAAAAAATCCCTGTGAACCTTAACATTTTCAAAACTTTTGTCAATAATCATTCATATTTACTCAGCAACTTTTCATGTTCAGTGGAGGAGTGAAAATATTGTTCTCCATTTACTATTTTCAAGTTTTTCTTTGTTAGCCCAGACTGTAACAGTTACTTCATAGGTTTGCAATAAAAGATGTGCTTGCTTTTCTATGACTTTTTATGGCTTTTGACTGATATCTTGAACAATCCATTTAAGAAAGCCTTTGGGTGTCAATCAGATTTTTCTCTTTATTCAGCACCGTAAGACTTTTCAGTGTTTTCCTGTCAAATACGGTGGAAATATTTGTAAATCAATTTAGTTAATGTGACTTTTTAAATGCACTGCATAGTTTCAAAAAGTAAATTTATGCATTTGTATCATGTAAAAAAACAAGAGAAGCCATGATGAAACATGTATATTCATTGAACTTATTTACACAAATCAACATTTTATCAACAATAACTTCAAATATATATTGAACGTTAAGCTTACTAATACTTCTGAGTAACATTTTGTGGCAACACACTTCAAAATGGTTCTGCAAAATCTTACGTGAGTAACAACATGCAGATGATCTAGTTAATGCAATTTCCCCATTTCTGGTCCACAATTTGGACCATTTTATTGCAGGATAAAATGTTTCCGTTGGGATTAATTGGGCAAATAGTGGCCTTGATGACAGCGGTTTTAGATATAACAGCCAGCACATAAGTTCCTTTGTTAAATTCTCAAATGCATTATTAATGTTACATAGAACCAGCTGTGAAATACTGCAGTTGAAGGTCATATCTGAATTTTCTAACTGGATTTTCTCAATTTAAATGACCTGCATTTTGATACTCATTCAGACCTCAATTCACACACCCCATGATCACATCCTGTTTTTCGTCAAGACAGGCCCTTGACTCGTTTTATTGAATATATTTCTTAAAAAGTGCCAAATGGCCAAAGAAAAAGGGCAGCTATTTTTGACTTAAAATGTGTGTATTTTATCATGATGTAATACTTTGAGTGTTTTTTTTTGACTCTATACCATATATATTGATGTAAAAGTAAAAATAAAATTCTTGAAATGATTTCATGTGGGATAAAATAATGACCCTGTCCCTTATGAAATTAGTGCATATAGCATGGCATGAGAGATTTGCGACGATTACTACGTAGACCTTGCTTGTGCTGTTTTGAGGACGAAAGTGTCTAAATTTTACTAAAAATGTGGCATTATGTGTTGTTTAAAGATGGCAGGTGGTATGGTTTATGATGTTTGTATTTTGCCATTGTTTTCTTTTTTCAATGAGAGGAATGTTAATTTAAGTGTTTCATAATGTAAGGAAATGTGTCATTAAATAATGTAATAAACGTCTGAGATAAATCATTGTGTTTTGTTCTCTAATGGAAAGTATTTCTCTTAATATCACTTAGTATACGTAAATAGTTACTGTGGTGACTACTAATGTCATGAAATTGATGACTAGAGAAATTAAAAAGACAGCAAGATTCTTAAATCTTATTTGATTGAAGAAAACTTGTTTTGACTGATATTTGATATGGTTGCCGCCATACTTTTTTTCTATATGTATCAGAACCCTTTTTGCTATTAGGTAGGCTATATTTAAATAAGGATCTTGACACTTAATTAACCCCTTTTTAAACTTGTTCTGTTTAATAAGTGATTATTTGTGTGTGTAGAGTAAACAAAAACATAACTGCCTTGTGTAGGCTATATGTCTGCTCTCCATGTGGCCTCCTGCAAACACTGGAATATGCAAATGTTTATTTGGTTTAAGAAGAGGAAAACTCACCAAAAGAGTAGAGCTTTCAATGAAAAATAGTTTAATTTATATTCAGTCAAAGTGACATATACAACAAACCCATTCTATTTACTGCTCAAAATATAACATCTACACCTCAATCTTTTCAGTTCATATGGCATCATATACAAAAAAATAAATGCATATCAATTTAGCAATATTTACAAATTTATACAAAGTGCTTAGGTATGTCATGAAAGCTAAGTTGCCAACACCCTTTCTTAGCTAGCCCATAACAAAGTAGGCCTACAGTGCGTCATCACGATGGTCGATGGTAAATGGCATATTCATACAACTGAAATATTATCCATTGCGCATCCACATTGTTCAACAATCATGTTTGGGAATTCAGCCACCTCAATTTCAGTATAATCTCCCTTTTTGACTAAATACATCATCGGTAGCGGCGCGCTCTCCACAACCGTGCACTTTCTCTCTCCGTATCCGTAGTTGCGCTTGGGCTGCCGGCAGCCGCCGTTGCACCGGAACGCCTGATACCCGGACGGTTCGATGATCCAGTACTGGGTCCAAGTCAAGGCTCGGAAATTGATGAAGTATTTTTCCCTGCAGCACATTTCACTGTCTTTGTTGGTTTCACAGTCTCCACTAGACCTGCAACGTGAACAATAAAATAATATTAACACATTGTTGAGCGTTTTAAATGAAACATCCGTTTTATTTTTAAGAATTAATTCTCTAAGGCTTTACAGCCGCTGTTAGGCTTCATAAATCACATGTAAAAAATATTTAATTATAATAACAATAAGATAATACTTTAGACTATTTGACAATTTGAGAAGTTCCGCAAGAATTAACATTGAAATTATTTATTGCTAACTCTATAAAATATTTATAAAAAGTAGGTCTATTTATGTGCCTAAATTTGCATAAATACAGTAAATACGTAACCTAATTTATTATTTGAGCATAGGGCTAGGCTATATATATATATATATATATATATATATATATATATATATATATATATATATATATATATATATATATATATATATATAGGCTATATATAATCCAATAATATTATATTATATTATATATATACATTTAACAATGACTGGAATAAAGCAAATTAGCATATTAGGCCTAATAGGCTACTTTTTTATTTTAAACAAAGCAGGCCTATGTAACAGTAAACGTTACATTTTATTAAAGTTAGGATTAAGTAATTACAGAAAAAAAATAGTGAATTTGTTCTTTAAAACTAGAATACTTTTTTCACAAGAAATAGGAGGAAGGCCTACTCCAGAAAAGATTTGAATATTAGGAAATGAAGCAAGGCTTACCCAAACTCTTCGAGGTTGAGGGTGTAAAGAACAAGCTCAGGTTTTCCCAGAGTGTTGTCGTTTGGATCTTGAGTTGTGAAGTGGACACACTTGGCCATCTCTGCCGCGTAACTGCCGGGTCTCTCGCCCTCGATCCACACCTCAAGGTGCATGGGCATCTGCATTCGGCTCTTCGACCAATAGTGTACTGCCTGGGTGACATCAAAGCTCTTCCAGCCGGTTTCGTGAATGGGAATCAATCTGAGGAGGTGATGGTTGTGACAATTAGCATGCATGTTCCGTAACGCCAATCAGCAGTGGAATTAGCATAATGAAGAAAGAATAATGACTGTCTGTGTCCGTCTCTGCTTACCTGGAATCCACTAGTGAAGTTCTGTTTGACCCGTCTTCCAGAGGTTCTACCCAGTAGATGCTCACCCTGGCGTTGTTGACAGGCCTGTGGCCCTTTCTCTCTGGGATGGAGCGCTTATGTGGGGCTTTCTTGAACAGTTTCAGTTCTGCCATGGTCACTTCACTGTTCTCAGGGATCCTTGATGTCATCTCAAAGACCACACGTTGCCGTGTCGTGTCAGAATATACAAATTCACCAGAGATGTCTGGAATAGACGAGAGCAATTTATTTATTATTAAAAATGTAGCTTAGGCCTAATTAAAGTTTATTCTTTTTACAGTAAATTGCAGCACATAACATGTTCATCTGCACGGCACAATTTATGCACTAAATTTTAGTATTTAATGCCAGTTTACTGGTTATTTGTCTCTAAATTTTGCATTAGGCTATACATTGTGCATTTAAGTTAATTAAGCAAATGAATCTTACCTGCACTGCCAGGGATTCCCCTCAGGATGCCGGCTAAACTGGGAAGCGAGCGGCGTTTCCTTGCGTGGTGCATTTTCAGCATGGAAATATATTTGTTCTTAATGTGCGCTGGAATCACAAGGTTCTCCAGATCCCTCTTGTGAATTTTCGGAACTTCACTAAGTCCCAATTTCTCCAGCAGAGCCTCTTTCATGTCTTCGTGTGTGAAACCCCTCACCATCGCGAAAAGTGCTGCGCAAAGGAGGCAAACGGTACGGATTGAGGACATCTTTACGCGAAGGTGCAGGAGAGGTTCTGAGTCTGTGCTGATGTTCTCGCTCTGAAATGAAATGAATCTGCTTTGACAGCGGCCCGTCCTTATATGCACCCGTTAGACCCCCAGTTGTTCGCACTTTGTTAAAGGGGGGGTTGACTGACATCAGAGGGAAGCTGAATAGGTGATACATGAAAGCCACGATTCATCGGAGAAATTGGCGCAAAATGCACAACTTAAAACTAGTATGATAATTAATTTTTATTCAAACAAAAAAATAGATAGAAATAGAATAAGATAGATAGATAGATAGATAGATATAGAATAGATAGATAGATGTAGATTATAGATATATATATATATATATTAGATATATTAGATAGATAGATAGATAGATAGATAGATAGATAGATATGTATAATAAATAGATAGATAGACAGACAGACATATAGATACTGACAGAAAGACAAAAAGATAGATAGATAGATAGATAGATAGATAGATATGTATATAGATACATTGATAGACAGACAGACATATAGATAGATAGATAGATAGATAGACTGACAGAAAGACAAATAGATAGATAGATAGATAGATAGATAGATAGACTGACAGAAAGACAAATAGATATATAGATAGATAGACAGATAGACAGACAGACAGATAGATAGATAGATAGATAGATACATTTTGAACTTTGTGCAATTTCAAGCAATAGTTAACATAATTATGTGTGAATGTAGACCTGCTCTACTTGCATGCTATCTGCATTGCTGACATATAATGTTCTTGTTGTGTGGATTTACCGATGACCTTCCAGACATGGTGAACCTAGAACGCTCCCTCCTTTCCAGTTTGCATGTGCACGTTGATGTAGCACCCTTGTTCGTCATGTGTACATTCCCCTGGACATTGTAAAACATTCCTAGTCTGGCAAGTGTCTGTCAGTATAGTTTTCAGTCTCTCTGTTTAAGCACCATTCTGATCACCCTCGCTGTGGTCCCATCATCATTGGGTGGGCTGAGGGATTAGATGTTTATTCGAAGACCACCATCCTTCAGCTTGATGCACAGATTAAAATTATTAGGCAAACAGACTGTTTAATCCAGGGCTGCAGTATAGGATGTGGATTGGGAGGCTCTTCACAGGTTGGTGATTATCTGATTCCATTGCCAGATTTGCCATTCCTTGTTTGGTCACACTAACATTAGAAGAGGGGCTAGTGGCACTGAGGGCCCAGTGTCTAAGTATGTGTATTGGCCCCTCTATTTGCTCTAAGATGTCAGACAGACTAAAGGAGCTCACAGGAAGAACAGATGACAAATGACTGGCTGGAGATGGAGGCAAATTAATGCAATACAAATGCAGAATCAGACAAAAGAGCTCACTGTTTGAGCCCAGAGGCGTATTACCATATCTGCTGCAAGAAATGATTAAGTTGTCATCTGTTAATATTTGTACTATTCACAAAAAAAGTTAAATAGATACAGGTATGCTTCGCCAAATAGTTTAGAAACAGTTTGTTTGAACATCTGGTAAACGTCGGCATATGAAATGTGAATATTTAAATATAGGCTATATGTTTAAAAAATTGCTATGTTCAAATTAAATCTTTATTCTTGAAAGTCATGTTAGACGTGAAATTAATTGCCAAAAGTCCTCAGTCTAGGGGCCTGCTTGACTCATTTTGTACAATACACATGGTGCATGAGTAAACTGAAGTCCAGGATCCTTGTGTGATTACTGTCAGTCTTCTGTCCTTCCTTGTCGATTATTTTGAGGCCCTTTTGTCAATAGAAGTACCATCTAATTCTCACAGGTAGTATATCCTTAATCAAAGGATGGAAGTACACGCCAATCAACAAAACATGTGCTAATTAACACCTCTCTACTACATACGAAAGACAGCACTATTCAAACGGATCCCGCCTCGGTTTGATAAAACAACAAACATTCTATAGCGACGTCATAAAGGTAACGACGTTGAAAATTCAGTCAGGGATTATCGATATCGTAAAAATGCATATGCAGGATATATATACCGTTTTTTTTATTATTTAAATGTGCTTAAGGATGTTTATTGTTTAAAAAATATCATGGTCAAAAGAAAATGAATAATTGAATGTTAACTTCCTGTTCAACATTCCCTTTAGCCTATCCTGCCGCAGTTTGGTTCTAACATCAAATGTTTTGACATGAAAGACACTATTAGCACCTTATTAGGTTTGGTGTGGCAATTGTCAGATTCAGATTTATTGAAGAATGTTTATGAAATAGGCCACCTTGAGAAGAGAATGTCACGATCTCAAACGTCAAACGCTTACACGTGAACAGCTGTGCTTTCACATTTTCGTTTGATGTGACAAATATGTTTTGCTACTCTATCAAACTAAACAGCTTGTTTGTTTAAGAAATTGGCAGTATATTTAAAAAGGGCATATAGACTATATTATATGAAAATACTAATAGCCTATATATTAGGCTGATCTTTAATATTTAGTTGTAGACATAGCCCCACAGTTGTAGCCAGTTTTGAAAAAAATCTTAACTTAAATGTAACATTTACAACCATATCTGCTACTCAAGAAACGTTAAATAAATACACGGACAAATTAATATCAGAGACGCTCTTGTTAAAATTTCTCATTGCAATTGCAATGCAAAATATTGGACACAAGAGGGCGAACGTGCTCATTTTTCTTAAAAAATAACAACGTTTCTGCACAAAAGACCTTTCCCAAATAAGAGAAAACGTGTTTCTTTGGGTTACATGCCCATCAATATTCACTAGAAATTAGGCCTACTGGTGGAATGAGACACCAATCACCACTAGTTACCATGCATACATTGCTTTTTAAAAGTATCTAATTTATTTGTTTTATGGTGTGTTGTGTATTTTATTTTTACTTTATTTTATTTTGTGAATGCAAAAAAGATCATTCATGGGGCATAAGTATAATTTCAAGAACTGTCAAGGGGCGCATAAACCCTCTAGGCTGCATCCGAAATCGCATACTTACCTATAGTAGGCAAAAATCAGTACGCTATGTGACAAAAGTATGTCCGAATTCACAGTATTCATAAAAGACTTGGCAAAAAGTACCCGCATAACCTTCTTCTTTTGGCGAGATTCTGAAGTGTGCATACGATGGACACTTTACTATCCCATGAGGCCATGGGAGAGGATGATAAATGGCAGTTTATGAATGGCAGTGAAGCAACGTGACTGACGCTGGCAGATCACGTGATGATGACAACATGGTGGATGTAGTATGTCCAGATTACATTCATACAACACACATTCATACTTTATAGAAGTGAAGTAATTACTTATTCAAAATGAGTAGCCTACCTACTCAAGAGAATGGGAATCTACATCATTGCACATTGCATTATGGGTAGTGGTCGCCATATTTTAGGACACACTCAATACAATTCACCAAAGGAAAAACACAAGCTGTATTTATGGTAATACATTTTTTAAAAGAACAGCTTGCACGCTTAGAATAAAGCGACTAATATTTGAGTCTCTTACCTACATTTGATTTGAGCGCTCAGCCGAGACACTGGACATATTCATTGCATGCCATACATTCATATAAATAAAGATACCGCCATCTATCAGACCACACATAAGACCAAATTGATTTCTCGAGTCTTTTGCAGTTTATTGCTTTAATAACTGAATTGTGGCACTGATAGGCCTATATCTTCTAGATAAAATAATAAACATAATATAGCTTGATCTCAAACAGTGAATCATTTATTTCATCAACATATAGCATCATATCGCCCTAATTTCATAAAGCACTAAGGGATAACAACAGTATGGCACTCTGAAATGCAGATCTAAAATTATTTGTATTGTGAAAGTGTATTACAAATGAGTTTTTTGAAAATATTGTCATTACTTATTCACCCTCAATGCATTTCTTTCTTCTTCTGAACACAAAAGAAGATATTTTGAAGAATGTTGGTAATCAAACAGTTGACGGTACCCCTTTTGACTTCCACAGGAGAAAAAATACTATGGAAGTCAATTGGTGCCATCCACACTGGTCACCAACATTCTTTAAAATATCTTATCTTGTGTTCAACAGAAGAAAGAAATTCATACATGTTTGTAACAACATGAGGGTGAGTAAATAATATTTTTTTTGGGTCAAATATCCCTTTAAATGGAACAAGTAGCCTACTCTACAAGTTTCCTTACCTAATTAAGTCCCACAATTATAGACTCAAAACAATGCATTTATAAGTATGTATTCTTACATAATACATGCGTAAAAAGCATTTCAAAACGAATGAGTAACCATAAAAAATGTGCATAGTTTTAGTCAAAGACAACTGCTATAATTAGTAGTCGCGTTGGCCTGCAGAGGTAACCATAGCAACAGTACGTTGTTCGAGCTCTTTCCGTCACCTTCAGACGTAAGTCAACAAAAAACCCTGCCGTTATCACTTTATTATTTATGTACCACAAGGAAATAACAAAAGTCGAGTGTTTTGAAAGTGTTTAAATAATTAGCGCACTGCGCTAAAAGATATTTTGGGTTAAGCGAACCGCAACGGCTAATTACTGACAGCAATTCCTTCAAAAGGTCGAGCCCTCTGAAGGTCAGTGAATAATTGGCGGATAATTCGCACACTGCTCTAGTATACACTACTCTACTATTTCCCACCAGCATATCCCTCCATTCCCCGCAGCAGATGCCGTGACGGTCGCCATGATGATGTCGGGTTTTGCCTGCAGCAGCAGCAGCGAGCTGTGAGAGACAGAGAGAGAGAGAGAGAGAGAGAGAGAGAGAGAGAGAGAGAGAGAGAGAGAGAGACGGCGACCGGGAGCAGAGGAGGGAAGGCAGGCAGCAGAGCTGAGTCCTCCACCGACATGTACGAGGACGCACATTTTCAGCCCCTCGCCGCAACGCTTCCCTCGACAAGTGCATAATATCGCATAACAGTTGTCGAACCCACGGCGTGCTCTCTCCGCCAGCGTTTTGTATATACAAAGAGAGGAATTTAAAGGAAAAACAGCTTGCTAAGGCTTTCGCAGTCCTGCCAGAGGAGGGGCATATGGGGCTTTGTAGCAATGCAGATCCCGTGCTGCTGATGCGCTTTTGTTGCTGCATTATGGATAACCACAGATACCACCATATCTCAGGGGATTGCTTAAAATTTCTTTGGTGACCTCTTTTGTGAAAAGTGTCCTTCAGAGGAGAAGCTGAAATCGGGAATACATAAGGCTAGGTTATATACGTCAAATCCACCGGCCAGGGCAGGGTCGATGGCTGCAAGTTCTCTGCATCTAAGGACGAATTCATGATGTTGTGGATTGATATGGACGTAAGACAGGGACCATGATTGACCCCCTTAAGCTTGACTATATAGCCTATTTTTGAGCCTTTAAGTTTTTCGATTACTCAAGTGTGCCACTGGCCGGTCCCATTTGCTACCGTGGGGAGCAAATCCTGACCATACTGTGAGACATCAGCACCATTTGAAACCATGTCTGGAGAGGTGCGTTTGAAGAAGCTGGAGAAGCTGTTTCTAGATGGCCCGTCTCAATCCAGCGGCCAGTGCTTTAGCGTGGAGACCTTGTTGGATGTTCTTGTCTGCCTTTATGATGAGTGCAATAATTCTCCCCTCAGAAGAGAGAAAAACGTTCTGGAGTTCCTAGACTGGGGTAAGACACATTTCATGCACTGCACGCCTTGTCTTTCACGCGTCCCACACGTCAGTTGTTTGGCGATTCACTGTGACATGCGGGAACCAAACAAACTATTGTTATATTGACTGACGTTAGCCAGCTGCTTAACAGACAAAGTTGCTGTATGGAAAACACATTGAGTTGTTTTCGAGGGGGCAACATAAATGAAGATGACATCATCGCTAGACTGGTTTGTGCTTGAATGTGGAATGTGAAGCTCACCTTTAATGAGCCCCTACTTACTGTTGAAACAAGGTGGATACAGTGCAGTGGGCGTTCATTTGGCATGGGCCACACATAAACAAACTAATTTATTTATGGCCTCTGTGCATGTTCACCAGCAGAATAGTATGTATATTCTTTCTCGATGGCCTAACACTTAGCTACATATAATATTTTTTTTAGGCAGTAGCTAAAGGTTTGCAGTAATGGTTTGCTAAATTGTAAAGTTTTACAAATTATTAATAATCCAGAGCTATCTATCTATCTATCTATCTATCTATCTATCTATCTATCTATCTATCTATCTATCTATCTATCTATCTATCTATCTATCTATCTATCTATCTATCTATCTATCTGTCAGTCTGTCTGTCACATCCAGGCACTTTACAAATCTAAAAAATGTCCCTATATACATATATATATATAAACACAACATAACTGTTTAAGTCTCTTTTCCTTTTATGACCTTCACATTTTTTATGTATACCTTTATTACTTTTGATTAGTTTAATTGATAATTTTTATTGTATTTTTTATAAACCTTTTTATGGTTACTATTTTTATTTTATTATTTTAATATAGTTAGGCCTAAAGAAATTTGAATTACCCCATGTATGAAATGTGCTATATAAATAAACTTTCCTTGCTTAACTTAGCCCAAGTCAAAATTTTGATTGATGTTATGGATCAGCATGCAGTTAGTAAACACACGTCATGCATCCAGGCTTATACATATCAGTATCACATCCAAAATCTATTGAAATGAACAAGATGCTAAATGTAAACAAAAACCTACTGAGTGCACTTTCAAGGCAAATAGGCCAGGTTTTATGGGGGCAGAGTTCATCCTGCATCTGTAAATGATCTCATTGCTAGTTTAAAATGGAGCAGAATGAACAGCCTTCTATCTCTGGAAAAAGTTGGGCTTAACTAACTGTCATGTTATGTAACTCTGGGAAATGAAGAGAATGCAGCAAACAGCATGGGTTTAGATTCATTGACCATCGTCTGAATGCAGTGCCAATTCACAGCACAGTCCCTGCTTAGTTTGTTGTATTGTTTACCATCCTCTGGTCCTTTTATTTGAATGAAAATGCAAATCAAACTAGCCTTCAAGCAATTTAGATAGGCCCGTATACTTTGACAGTGCTGGTCAGTGTTGTTGCACACAAGCCAGGACGTTTTTGAGATTATTGTGATTTGAGCTATTGTGCATGTGTGCTTGTGCGAAAAAGTGTAAGTGCACCTTTCCTGTGGGTAGTCTCAGTAGGGCAACGTCAGGAAACTCCACTGAGCCACTGGACACATGATGTCATACGGGGAAACGGCTGTGCATTGTGTTTGTCCCCTTTGTGGACTTGACTATTTAAAGACCGACTGGATGGGTCAGTCAGTCATGAGCTCATTAGCACACACTCACTCTTTCATTCACATTTCAGTGACAGTCATTGGAACGGAGACCAAAGTCGCAGTTTATTGTCACCAAGGTCAAAGTTAGCTTCACAAGGGACTTGGTGTCTTGCTTTTTTGTGACATACTAACACATTTTACGGAGTTCATATTTCAAAAAAGAGGCTGGAAGTCCAGCGTAACTTTGTAACCGAAAGGGAATGAGAGGATACATTTGTCTGGTTGCTCTGGATTTCCTCAGCGTCTGAGGGCAGTTCATAAACAGAATTACTGAGGACACATCAACCGCTGATGGTTTAGGTAAGGGCAGTGATGAGGATTCCACATTCAGCGTTGATGGTTTGTAATTGGAGCCTTGAGGCCGTCACAATGTACTACAACATAATGAGAATCACATGTATGTTGGGACAAGGCCGCTAAGCTGCAATTATATGCGAAACCCCCTGGAATGTCCCAGTCCTCCAGAGAAACGTATGCATAACCCTACGAGACAGAATGAATGATTCATTTGCATTTCCTTCTCTTCCCTTCCATTGCCAACCAAGTCTAGACCAGTTGACCTAGAGCCATATTGTATGATTATTTTTTCATTGTGTGAGTGAATCATTTCAAGAGTGAATTCATGCAGACTCCATGGGCTTTTCACTGAAATGAATCTAGGGCCAGTTGGCAAAGATGCTGAAATACTTCAGCTTTTCATTAGTTTTCTCTTTACTGGCCATAGAAGATTGGAGGCAGCTTGGGGAATGGTTTGATGGGGTTTCCCAAATGATACATTCATTAACCAGTGCATTGTGTTTAAAAGGTATTCCCACTGTCAGTACAAAACCAAATTGGATCAATGTCCATATGGAATCCTTTGACCAGTGAAAGTAATGTACAGGCTTTTTTCGCTTTCATAAAAGTACTTATCATGGTTGATTGGACATGGTGCTTTGGTAATATTGTGGTATAGTGTAAATATTATGGTATGCAAATAAGGTTAGTAATTTAGTTATTTTATTAAATTGAAAAGTGAGGTTACTCATCGGACATGTGACAATATTTCACAGTCTATTGCATATCCTGCTAAAATGCAAGGCATGCCAGAAATTGAGCTGCTCCAGCTGAGGTGTAAGATCAATGCCAAACTCCCAAAATAACGCCTCAGCAATGCAGAGATCTGGATGCATTGTTCCTCCCCATCACATGATGTTTCTCCTGTGGAGGGCTTGGCTCGGAGCGCTCGGTTGTAATAGTATGGTTTAAAGCCAAAGAATTCACCTCTTCTCCCTCATCCGTCTCCATTCCCACTCTGGTCCCTCATTCCAGCACACCCTCCAGCACAGTCAAACAGGAACATCTTATTTAGTGCTAACATTATACACTTAGACACCCGCCCATGCCTGAAGCTGTAGTAAGAACACACATGTGGGAAGAGAGAATGTTTTTGTCATTGTATATGCATTGTAATGCATTCTAGACACGTTTAGGGTGTGTTTCGCTAATAGTGATCTGTTATTCGAGATAACACTCAGAAGTAGCCAGATAGCCAATGCTGCAGTGCATTGGTGCTCTGAGACCCTCCTTGTACACTGTAGATGAAGAAGTGCTGCATTCCGCTCAAACTAAGGCCAGATTTGCTTGGAATTGCTGACTCAGAGTTCTAGCTCTTTGCCGCTCTGATGTGCAGTGTGAAGAGGCTCGTACGGCAGTGGTTTGATGCCTACTCTCTGTCGCCATTCTCTCGATCTATCTTCCTCTCAATGCATCCAATTTCTTCATTGGTGAGCATTTAAATCAGTCTGCCAGTTCGCTAGCTTCAGGAGAGGAAAATAACAGACACCCTCAGTTTCATTTTCCATTTGAGATCTAAGTAAACCATTGGTGGCAGGTGACAATTGAGCATTTTGTAAACAAATGCTTCGAAATGCTACAGTATGCAGCTGTGTAAGTGTAATGTTGATGGATTTAATATAACTCAATTCTGTTACCTTAAAGCGATAGTTTTTGTCATCATTTACTCACCTACAACATTGCAAAACAACATGAGACCCCATTGACTTTCATTGTAAAAGACAAAACACAGAAGTAAACATTAAAACAAACATTTAAAAAAAAAGTCAGTCCATAAAAGTTTGATTTAAACTAAAAATGGGGTAAATAATATAAAATTTATATATCTAATTTGGAACACAATTCTACTACTTTAAGGGCATAGTTCACCAAAAATGAAATTTGTCCTCATCACCTTCAACATTGCAAAACAACATTGGACCCCACTGACTTTCATTGAATGAAAAAGGAAAAACAAAACACAGACATTTTCAAATTATATTTTGTTTCTCAGAAGAAAGAAAGTACTACAGGTGTATTTTAGCCAGGGACCTCTAGTTGAGTTGACAACTAGGAATGACTCAGTTATTTCTTCTGCAGAATACAAAAGTAGATATATAGAGCGTTTCAATTGTTTTCGCTCAGACAATGAAAGTCAATGGGGTACAAAACGACATGGATTTCATTGTATAGAAAAAATACATTGAGATGCTTTTGAAAAATCTTTGATTCTTTTCTATAGACGAAAGTCATAAATGTAAATGATGACAGAAATTTCATTTTATGTGAACTATCCCTATAAATATGGGGTAGTTTTATGACAAAACTGTTGACAACTTTAGTAGCAGTGCAGATCGGCCAGTGTCCTCTGACATTTCTGACCGACTATAATGCTGCATGCACACACAGTTATCTCTTGGCCTTACTCTGTGCAGCTTCCTGATTTATGTGCCTGAATACTTTGTGTGTGTGTATTTTTGGTGTAGATGCCTTTGAGCTTTGATGCACTGGAACAGTAGACCATCCTATCAGAATGCTACCACATGCACCACTAAGCTGTGACAAAATGTGACCCAGAGATTTGACCCCAACATTCAGTAAAGACTAAAAATATGACCTCCAAAACCATTCTGACTCTAAATTCCAATTGGAAGAGTAAAATTCAAAGCTATTGTAAAATGACTATGCACACTGTCTAGCATGTAGTATTACTTTTTATTCTCAAATGAAGAGCAAATAGAGCATACGTAGATCCTTTTTTTTTCGCCCTGAAGTGTTTTCAATGTAGACACTGAATAGCAAAGTGATTTGCGGGTACAGCGGTTTTGGTTTGGTTTCTCTTTCAGTAGGCGTGCATTTGTGTTTTGCATCATAGTTTCCAGTCCTCGAGGGTCACGGGAAGCTCTCGCTGACCATGCATCACGATGAAACAGCCTCGAATGACACAAAATGAGGAAATCCTGTGGTTGGAGTGATTTTTGTCTGTTGGTTATCTTGGCTGACCCCCTAAACACTAGGCATGTTTTTTTCGTGCTGCTGTTCTTGTTAGCCTCGCACATAACGTGCATGTCAGGCCACGTTTCAGTCGAATCTACCTCATGAGATTTCCAAATGACAAAAATACCCTCACACTTCAGTTACTATCACGCATGACTTACGCTTGATCAAGATTTGACGAGCTTTCCAAATTGTAAATGCCTCGTATTTTGAGATAATTACTCTTGCATGCAAAAAATGCTGCACCCCTGAGATGAATAGTTAGGCTGAATTGCTGTAATAGCTGGCTAGCTGTAAAACGGTGTACACGCCAGGTTTAGTTTTGTAAAATGGAAAATACAGGTAATTAAACAGACATTTTTATAGATTGAAATCAGCCTCAGACAGGTGATAAACATCATGGAAGGTTATCTGATATCATACCACATTATGTTGATTGGTCTTGTTACCAATCTGACCTTTCTAGATTTCTTGTCTCCACTGTCAACGTTAATTTGCTCAGCTCAGACTGCAGCTCCATTCTAAAAACTAGTCAGCTGCATCATATCATGATCCGAGCATGCTTTTTGTTTGAAAAGGTACATAATTATGCTGCCTTCGAAGTTCTTTTCTTTTGACAATCCAAAATGGCATTGTGACGAGTGAAAAATATTGATAAAATGTAATTGATAGAAGTAATGAAAACGCGATTTTTATTTCCCTCAATTATTTATTGTACAGTTGCATGATTTGGGGAAAAAATCTAATTGCGGGTTTTCTGTAAAAAAAAAAAAAAAAAAAAGGTGTGTAAAATGATTCAATTTAAAGGCACTGTTGATAGCTGTCAGATGCCAAATATGTCAAGGTTATAGATGAGTCCTCTCATTATGAGTGCTGTCAGCATGTGTCTGACCTGCTGCGGGGGGTTAGGAAGAAGGGCATGGGTGTGAGAAGATGCTCCATGGATGGGGGGATGGGTTTTTAAAAAATGAGATGGGGGTTTTCACATACAGTATATTACTCCCATATATAATTCATGTTGTTGTAGGAAGCAGGTACCAGTTTGAATTTAATTTCAGTAAAGCTTTATGTTTGGTTGTTAAATTATTCTCTTCCGTCATTCACAAAGAATCCAAACAAAGTGCGTTCTTGGGAAGGCTTTGCGATTGACAGTATTTTGCATGTCGGCTGTTCTGTAAAGCTGAAAGAACACGCCCCCCCCCCCCCCCCCCCCCACTTGTCTGTCATCAGTCAACGTGTTTTGCAACATCTTTCTTTGAGAGCCGATCCACTTTTTGAACTCTTGTGTGCATTTCTTCTAGTCTTGTCGAAACGTGTTTCGTCAAACGCATATTTTTGGGATACTTGCGGTTTCAAGTCCTAGCACTGACACCTTTCCTCTGTAAGTTATAATTAGTAGTCGTTTCCAACCTAAGGGATTGGCTGTGGCCCAGAAAGTGTCTGGCCCGGAGGACTGCAGAGGTGTGTGTGTATGTGTGTGTGTAGCCTTTTTGTCCCTTTCATTTATTTTTGCTACTGAAAATGGGGGTTTGTGCCAGCTTTAGACCAAGACTGCTTTCTGTCATTGTATATAAAGTGTTCACATCACATGATTTGATGTTAAAATATTTGAGTTTCAACATGAACTTAGGTTTAACTACACTTATGTTTATGACTTCAGTCTTAAGATCCTTTCAAGAACAATAACTATAAAGATGACCATAACGATAACTACCTTAGCATTCACACCAAGAACGATAACCATAACGATAACTATTTTAGCGCCCACACCAACGAACGATAACGCTCTGTTTTGCCTTATTCTGTCCTTGAGCTGCCTGCTTAAATAGAAAAAGACCATCTAATTAATTTGACATGTAAAGAAACAAGCCACAGGTTGTTTTATTTTTATTTTTACCAGAAAGTAATTCTACAGCAATACGCTTGTGTGAAATAACAATAATAATTTGGCACTTTCTGCGAGTGGTTTTACAGAAAACACTGGGAAAATGGTGGACAGTGTGTGTAGACTCTGATCAGATTTCTTTTTATCTTAGCATTAAGTGCCTCAAAAAAGTTGTAAACATATTTATTAATATAATAAGTTAGAATTAAACACTCACCCTCTTTATTTTCTAAATGTCTTTCGTTGATCTTATACAATTCATCCATGCATGTTTAATTTGTAAAAAAATCTTTTGAACTTTTAAAGGGTTAGTATACCCCAACCTTTTGTCATTAATTACTCACCCTCATGTCGTTCCAAACCCGTAAGACTTTTGTTCATCTTCGGAACACGAATGAAGATATTTTTGATGATATCTGAGAAATTTCTGTCCCTCGGTCAGTTGACAGCTTCGCAACTACCAGTTTGATGCTACAAAAAGTTCAGAAAGAGATCGCAAAACTAATCAATGAATTGGGCGGTTAGGTAAACAAATGATGAACAAAAATATTTATTTTGTGGAACACAAAAAAAGACATTTTGAAGAATAAACTGGTCTTATTCCATGCGATTACAATGAATGGGAAATTGAACTTTTAAGGATTAAAAAGGATCCAAAAGCACCATAAAAATGTCATAAAAGTGGTCAATACAAGCTTACAAGAATGTATGGTAAGTTTTATTAATTGATACAGTAGCTTTGTGTGAGGAAGAGATTTTTAATTAAACGCAAACTAGTAGGCTACATTCTCAAAAATGTTTTTACTTTTATAATTTAAGGACCAATAAGAGGGTAAATCATGTGTAAATGATGACACATGTTCATTTTTTTAAGTATCCCTTTAGCCTTATGTGAACAACATGGTGAGAAGTATGTGTGTATGGATCACGTTACTAATTGCAGGTTACTAATAGGGTTGGATATTTGCTTTTAATGGGAAAGTGTTAATCTAGTCCAAATTAAAATTTCACAGTGGCATGTTCCAACGAAGTTGATTAGCGATTAAGATAATAATGATTACAATGAGAGTGATGATAATCTGCACATATTACATGGGTGGTGAAGTTTCAACAGTTCCGACTGCCTCCGGGTTTTCAGTCAGTCGTGGTAGGAAACGTCCAGCAGGATTTCATTCACTCCTCTGTTCTCAGAGAATGCAGTAGGGTAGAGTTACATCTACCATGACATATTTTGCCACAGGGAGGTGACTGGGTGTTATTATGTTGACTGAAAAACTCCTGCTAAGCTAATGGTGGTATTTTTACATCCCTGCCAATTGAGCGTAAAAGCATTGCTGTCTGTGGAAAGTTTTCACAGCTCTTGTGTCATTGTCAATGTTGTTGGATGACTATGTAATCTTCTTTGGGGGATACCGTTCTGCTTTTCTTAAAAGGTGTCTGCATTAGGTTCTGAGAAATGGCAACGCTCCTGTTAATTATACATTGACCCTCACATTAAACAATATCGTACACTACCCTTATTTCCCTGACCTACAGTAGCAACATCTCTGTATATTGACTCCATCGATAAAGTAGTTCACCCATGAATGAAAATTGTGTCATCATTTACTCACCCTCATGACTTTCTTTCTTCTGTCAAACACAAAGGATATATTTATATCTGATTTTTTAAGCTGCTCTTTTCCATTCAATGAAAATTAATGGTGACCAAGATTGTCAAGCAAAATTTTCAGTGAATAAATTAAATTTCAGTGTTCCTTACAGAAATCTGTTTTATGGTTTCAGAAGACTGAAAACCATATGCTTTTTGCTTAAAAAAGCAAAATGCATAATAAAAGTGGTCCATATGACATAGTATAAATCAAACATTTACAAACTGAATCTGCAAGGCTGCCAACTCACGAATTCACCGTGAGGAAGAATTGTCACTTTTTACACGCTCTCACGCCACACATCCATTTTCTCACGCAGAGAAAAATCGCGAAGCAAAGGGGACACTGACACCGGCAGACAAGACATAGCAGATTACTATTTATATGAAACAAATTCTCAGCTCTCAGATTCTGTCAATTTGATTACAAAATTCAAACAATAAACACCGTTTTGGCGCTTGTAAATGTGACGTGACAGATCTCAGGTCAAGCCGCACGTGAACCGATCATCTGTTACTCTTTACTAGGCTACTAGTTAATAGTAAATAAACACGAATGATCAATATGTTCAATGTTTAACTTACCGAAATGTAATCAAATTGATCAATCAGTGTTTTCAACCGCCGAATGACATCCATAAAACAGCTGGAGGCTCAGGAAAGCAATTTAATGACCAGAGGACGTTAGTTGGACTTAAAAAAATTGATATAGAGAGGAGTTCTTTGCTAAATATGATAACTATATTACATATTTAATATATTTTTACCTATATCACTAAAATATTATAACGTTGTTATTATAAAAAATGCATTATATTTAATTTGAGTTGTTATTTTTAACCTTTAAAAATTAATACCAGCTGACAGAGCTCTGTATGTTTACAGCATTAGGTGAGAGATTTTTTTGGGGAGAAAAATTAACATAACGCATTAACGTATCTACTGTACCTAATATTTATCCAAAGGAATCGATATTGAATCAAGATCAGAACCAAATCACAAGAATTTAACTGAATTGAAATTGTGAAATTTGTGTCAAGCAATAATAAAAGCAGTAGCATACCAGTCATTGTAGCATACCAGTCATTGTACCATGTAAACATTGTGTTGTCACTAAACTTAATAAAATTCTGTTTAGTTACAAAATGTTTTGACAATCACAATACACTTATTGTGAATCAAGTTTTTTTTGCTTTTTTACATCCCCCCCCCAATCCCAATCCACCCATTTTATGTTATGTTACGTTATGTTATGTTACATTCTCACTGTTTACAAAGGCAGGGCCTGCCATCTTGTCTTTTTGGCTTGTTGTTTCTGATTGAACTTTAACCCCAAGGGGGAAATCTAGATCAAATCTCGGTAGGGAAAATCAAAACAAAACGTCATTTTGTGTTTGTCCCTTCAAATGCAAATGAGCTGCTGCTCCAGGCACCGAGGGGGGAGCTTCAAGAGCTCATGTGTTAGCAGCTCTGATTACTTCACGCAGACAAGCACTAAAATGTCAGAAAATGTTCTACCTTTTATGTTTAAACTGGAGTCAAAACAAACAATGATGGAGCAACTGGAGAAGAAGTGACAACATGTAGAATGCAACAGGACGTTTCTGAATGGTTAGTTGATGATTTTATGTTGCTGATGTGGAGTTAACTATCTTCAAGTCTTTGATTAGCATATTCTGTCATGATAATCTATAAAATCGCTTGTGTGGGAGCTGTTGTAAGATGCCTACAGAGTGACATGTTATTGCATTTGTGTATCGTACTGTATTGGATGTGAAAAGACAATGCGACAGCTTGAGCAGAATCACAAATGTGCTCTATACAACAACTCTTCCTCTTCTCAACATGGACATGGGCTGTGTGTTCCCGGGGGCAGGGTTTATGTAAATTTTAGGTTTGGTGATGTCACTAACCCGGGAGGAATGTTGTGTAGTCCCTACCAGCCATTTGTTGTAGTCCTTAAAAAAGATTTCTTTAAAAGCAAATATCTGCCTTTGCTTTTAACTTTGAGCGTTGCAACTTTGCAGATTGTGTTTATGCTCAAACAGCAACATTACACACTAACTAAAGTTAGAAAAGTGAAATCCTAATCAACTACCCCTTTAAATCGTAAATCTGATTTTCTGTGAAAAAATCTGGGATTTATTTTTTAAATAATATATTTAGGCCATTTTTAAGGTCTTAGTATGCAGGACACCATCTCTGGTGGTGTCTGTCTGCTCCCCATTGGGCCTGATAGTGTCCTTTTAAAGGTGAATGGTTGCTTCCTGTATTGTAATGCCATCTTATCTAACCTTGTAGCATGACTCAGTCTATGTATTTCTTATGAAGATTGAAAAAGCAGGGAATCATTATTCAAAACGGGTGATGCGACTGCAGGCACTGATGAGAGCTCTAGTAACTAGGAACACAGTAAAGTGTCGAACATGCTTTTGAATTGTTTAGCCATTTCATCTCCGTCTTTTGTGCGGACAGTTTCTGTTTATGTCGTTTGTCACATAACTTTCCTGCATTCAGTACATTTTTAACATAGCTGTCTGTGCTAAAAGAGCCATGTGTTTTGCTCTTTTCCACTATTAATGCACTTGCAGCATGGTGCTTGAGTTTCGGGCATGTCTAATGGGTAATTCTTCATCTACCCCGGCCGTCTGTTTGCATTTTTTCTTGATGAACATTAGCACAGGAACCCTGAGATCTTATTGCTTTGTTAGTACTGAGTGGTTTTCCTCTGGCTTCATTTTTATTTTGGGAATATCCTGTTTTTGCATTGCAGTGGTTAGACAATTGTAGTTTTGTCTTGTCTGAAAAATCATGCCATCATGCTTCTATAGCTGAGGATGCTTTAGGGGCGATATTGCTTTGGGAATTTGGCCGTCATGGGTGCTCACTCTAGCATTAATCACAATTTATCGCCCCATTGCATGTTTATGTAGTATGAAAGTGATTCTCAGGCATGTTTATGTATGTTTGGTACTTATTAATGATTTAATGCTCTCCTCCATCCTCACGGAAGGTTTCATATATCACCCCCCACTAACTGCGTGGTACTCTGAGCCATGATTTTGCTTTGGGGATTGAAAGCACCCATTACTTTTTTATTCATTTGATATCCTGCTAGCTTGTTTAATAACAGTGCCTGCCATCGCATCTATTAAGGAAACCCCTGCTCAAGATCCCTTCATTTTGTAAATGTAATTTATTCAGTCTGTTGGGACTCGTCTTATTTATGACCTTTATTACCAGTAGCAGTTGTGAGGCACTGGGACTTTTATTCCAGATTAAGCAAGACATTGTTGGAATCCCAGGTCATATAGTTACAAAAACAACATGAAGCTGTTTTAGAATTTTATTTATTTATTTATTTATTTATTATTATTATTATTAAATATATTATTTAAATGCTGGAATTGTTTAGTTATACCTGTAATAATAATAATAATGTAGATGATATTTTTTTCACTTATTTACTATTTTGCTGGAAATTTGGTTTATATTAAAGGGGTCATATGATGGTTCTAAAAAGAACATTATTTTGTGTAATGCAATGTGTTAAATGAATTTTTTTATTCATTTTTTTACACAAACTGTACATTATTGTTGCTCCTTTATGCCCCGCCTTTCTGAAACGTGTTGATTTTTACAAAGCTGATTGTTCTGTAAAGCGCGGTGTGCTCTGATTGGCCAGCGATCCAGTGCATTGTGATTGGCCCAAAAACCTTAAAGCTACAATATGTATTTTTTTTCGCTGCTAGGGCTCTCTACTCTCTTACAATAACAAGGGCATAGCATAGGTTGATGACGCATAAGCAGAATTATGGAGCTTGTCGTCATGCTGATGGATCTAATAATGTTTATGAATGACGTTTGTCTGTAGGAGACTAGCAGTAAGCTAGATCAACATTAGAAAAACATACTGATCATATTCTAACATTTCATCATGTTGAGCTATACAGCATAACATTGATCAGTTTTATGTACATTAGCTCACCTGTCTAATAAAGTACATTTACATTTATTCATTTTTTTGTCATCATTCAAGTACATGCAAGAGCGGCGTCTCTGTCAAGTCCAAGTTTGTCACGGACGTAGAGCTCTCGGCATCTCGAAAACGCCACGCTGATATTGATCCTCGTTTTAGTTCTCCTTTTGTCCCAAAGTCTGCTTGCCATGGTCCATAATGCTTGAATGAAACAACAGCGTGAGCGTGCCGCTAGACGTAACCCAGTTGTCCACGTCTGTCGCCATTGTTACTATGGCAGTACGAGCGGAAACCAGGGATAACTATTTTGACTGTAAAAAAAATGGACGACGCCCCTTCATTCTCTTCCATTGGTAAAATCTGAAATTGCCTAATATTGCACTGACATCTTGCACGGACTTGGGACCTGCTTCTGCGCTGTGGTGAGCACGGGACCCGAGTCTGCACGTAGTGAGCAGGAAGTAAAGCCGCGATATCAAGCTCTCGCCCTCAGTCTCGCAGAAACGGTTAGTACAGTTTACTGCAGAACAACTCATTATGTCAGTGTGAAATAAACAGTTATGGACATGTAGAAATTAAAGCTGAAGCTCCAATCTCCTTCCGAAAATCCCCTAAAAAGTCCGTTGGTGCCTAAGTGACTACTTCGTTTAGAGAAGCTGGCAATCACAGCTGTCAATCATGATGTGACTTTCCCGTTTTTATAGCATCAAATAACTAAGACCAAACTTATTTTAAAAAAAATGAACACTTAAATTTACATCAGTGTGAAAAAACTACCAAAAATGACAGAAAATGTCTTTGGAAAAAATACATTTCAATTGTTATTTAATTGTTCAGTTTGCATCGCGTTCATTATACTTCATGGGAAGGTGCTTTATCACCTATACTGGGACCAGCCACCAGGGCGCGATCGAGAGACTTTGGCTTCACTTTTCAGGACTTGTGCGGCACACTTGGGGATAACACTGATATTACGGAATTGACAGGCGACAAGTGAACATGGACGAGCCATTATTTAAAATTGGAATTTCTCTGAAATTAAAAATATTTGGAAACTTTTGGGATATTGTAAGTACACAACTGCAGGAAATATATCAAACTGTGCAAATGATTTTTGGATATTTTATTACAAAAATCTTACATATTGTAGCTTTAAGTATGTGACGTGTTAAGCCCCCTTACCATATTTGGAACATCAACTCCCAACCATAGACTATAAAAAAAATATGGAAGTAGTGTCTGTGACGTCACCCGTAAGTTTCTGAAGAGCATTTTTGAAGCCTTAAGTGGGCGGAGTCGGCCGTCGCCATCTTAGCAGCGCGTCACTCCCGAATAACAGAAAATGGCAAAGAGGCGGGAAGTGCATATAGCATTAGCTCCGGCTTAGGAGCTAATGCTATATGCTACTAGCAGTACCAAATCTGCAACTGCACAGCACCGTGCGATAAAGTGACAGTTGAAGATGTAAAGCCAATAGTTGAAAGTTCCCGTTTTTTCCCTTCTAAATATTATAATAGTTAATATCATACAATATTAATAACATAGCTACAAGTGAGACTGTGTATCGTGATTCTGTACTATTCTGCTAGTTGAAAATGTATTATGCAGTAACTTATATTACTCTGAGCGTGTGTGTGACAGTGATGTTTGTGCATGCATGTCAGTCACTCTTTTTTTACAGTCTATGGTCAGTCAGCGCAGCATCGCTCGTCAAGTTAGTAGAATACTTTACTCAGTCCATTTTTTAATCTGATTTTGGCTGCCTCTTAAATGGGTCAAACCATAGATATGACCTATCAAGTTCAATTAAATGTGCCAGAAATCGGTCCATATTTAAGGATATGCATTTATTGCATGGATGGAGAAAGCACCGACACCTGCAGGATTTCATCTGATGGTAAATAAGAATATAGTCTATCTGTTCCGTCAGAGCAAGGGTACCGAAGAACGAGTGTAGCCTCTATATCTATAGATGACTAGATGGTTTTCAAATCTGAAAACTCCAAAAAGCATCCATTAGTGCATGTTCACAGAGGAATCCAACTGAAATACAGCGCTGGTTGTTCTCTCGAACGATACTTGACAACGACGGAAACTAAATGCGTGGGCGTAGCAATGGGTGAATTAAATTGTATAAAATAATACCGAAAAAAAAGGACAAACACGGCAGAGATGCCAAGTTCAGCAGCTGGAATTAGCTGAGGTGACATGACTGCTAACAGCAGACAACGAACCGGATTGGTGCTTGCAACACGGAGCTGCTACAGCTAATGCCCAGAGCTCCCACTCAGCTAAAACGGCCGTTATGGGGGCATATACATAAAGAGTGTATTTGTGCCTCTTAACAGACACAAAATGCAATTAAAATGTCTGTCCAACATGAACAGGGCCCTTACATGTGAACAAGAGGCGTTTAGCAACTTAGCCATTGTTTAAATTCACCTAAATAGTGTTTTAGACAGCTAGCTGTAGTCTTGCGCTTTTGGCGTTCCGAATTGTGGCAACAGAATGTGGAAATACAAGAACTTAAATTTTCATCGTCTTCCTTTCCATGACCTCGAGATTTTGCAGTTGTGGCTAGTTGTACTTCAACTTGATGTCCAAACTCCCATACAAGTACTATGAGCAAGACTTCAGCGCGAGGCACAAAGACACTCTTTATGTATATGCCCCCATAACTGCCATTTTACCTGAGTGGGAGCTCTGGGCATTAGCTGTAGCAGCTCCGTGTTGCAAGCACCAATCTGTTTCGTTTTTTTTTCTATAGACCGTAGTCACAAAGGTATAACGATCAAGATTAACTTAAAAATTGCCCGGTGTTCTCCTTTAATGCTTAATATAATTTAAAGGTGCAGTGTGTGATTTTTAGCGGCATCTAGTGCTGAGGTTACGAATTGCAACCAACAAAAGTTACAGTGCCGACAGGAAAATATGTCATCGTCTGAGACAGTAGAGAGTAACCAGTTCAGCAATAAGGTTTCTTTACAAGGATAAATTAAGAAATTATGTTTACTTAATTATTCAGTAAAACTATATGTTATTGTGAATATTATTGTTACTTGTTGACACTTTGAGCTTTGTAACTCTGCAGATCTTATACATGCACAAACCGCTACATAATACACTAAAGAAAAAGGAAAAGAAATCGCATCATATGACCCCTTATGACCCCTATAAAAAAAGAACAAAAACAGTGGCAATAAATATTTGTTTTTGTTTGTTTTTGGACATTTAAAAGTTTTCTCTTTGGTCTTGTAGTATTTTATGCACAGAGAAAGTATGAGAAAAGATGGGGACTGGAAATTAAACTAACCAAGTCGCTTCATGCACATGAGCACCATCGTGCAACATGTCTGACCACCATGTATTTATTTTTGGTGAAATTGAATTAACTGTACATTTCTTGCTGGGGAATTTTGTGCAGGCTTCCACTCCAATTCGTAAGATAAATAGTCATACTTTTAAATTTGTCATCAATGTTGTTTGAAATATTGCACCTCACAGAACTTATAAGTAATTAAAATATAAGGTATTGAAAAATTTGGTTTAAAATTCTGTAACTTTTTACTCATCCTTGTTAGTGCATAGCCTCTGCTTCTGAAAGTTGTAGAGGTCAGAGCACATTGTCATAATTGTACTATTGTGTTAATGCTCTCAATATCTTATTAGCCTCTCTGGTTCTGAAAGAGGAAGGCCATCCTCAGGTCTTAAAGCTCCAGGAGCCGGGACGTGTTCTTCTGGAAGCAGCATTTTTGCGTTGTTACCTCACCGTGGCCGTAAATAATCCCTCTTATGGCTTCCAGATGTCCCCTTGCCAGAGGAGTGGATGTAGGAACACACTCTCAGGGCCTAGTATTCCCCTTTGCATCCTTCTTTGCACACACTCCTGTCCCCGAATTCAGCGGGGAGGGCAAATTTACACAAGTTCACGCAGATTCTAATAAGCGCCGTGTCATGCACACCCTTAACCAGTCTGGTTGGAGACACAAAGACGGGACGTGTTTTTCCAGTCCCACAATGCCAATGAGTTTACTATGACACTTTCTTTCAAAACCTTAGTATTTGTATTTTGCATAAATTTCATCCCTTTGTACCAGGGTTATTATTGTTAAAACAAAAAACATAAAAACATTAACTGAAATAAAATAAAATACAAAAAACAAACTTATTTTAGTTGAAATTGACGTACTAAAATAAGTTTAAAAAAGTAAATAACACAACAAAATGACTAAAATGAACTAAAATTACAGTGAAAACAAAATTAAAAAAACTATAATAGTATATCAATGATACTAAATAACACTGCCTTGTACAACCTCGCTATTACCATGTCAACCATTCTTTGCAAGGATGATAAACATCCATACAGTCAGTAATGTGGCGAAGGTGTTTACATTTACAGCACTGCAGATTACCTCACTCTCATTTGTCATCACAACCGTTGCTATGTTTGACATGCCCGTGTTGTTTTATTAGGTTTTTAGGTGAGTGATACTGTATAGCTATTGTTCGGCTGCCAAAATTAAACAAGAGAAGCATCACTAAAGCTAATATTGTTAACCCACTGATCCTTAGATACATAGGGCGGAGCTGGCTTCATGATGCACAGGTATCGCATACATTTTTCCATTGATGGGCCCCTCACTCGATCCACGTTTATTTGTTTTTACTCACAGGTCCCATTATGTTGTGGTTACATAGAGATTTATTCAGTGGTTGTTTTGTAGTCCATGCTGTCTGTGGAGGGGAGGAGTCTTTTAGGACTCTAGTGGTTATGTTTATGAGCATTATGCCTGGATGTATGTTGTCAATGGTGTGTGTGACGTAACGCACGGCTCCCACTGCAGTGGCACACTTATTTTACAAACATGTGGCTGACGTTAACGTGTCACAACTGTTGAAAGTTTCTTAGAGGTCAAGCGTGGCTGATTCTATCCAGGGATGTCTGAAGTTATTTGTGCCCTGTCTCAGTGGTAAGCCATGAGTGATATGAATTTAATACATCCAGTCAGATAGCATCTGAATGATCTGTTTTATAATATTAGTTCCCATTCGAGAGGTCTCTCGTATTGCGTAAGTAGCTTACGCTATGGGAAAAGTCCTTTTCTCGCGAATTTGAAGCCACATTTTTGAAACACAGTGCACAGCAGACACTAAGCTGAGCGTCTAGAGCGGTCCTTGGCTGTGCTGCGGCAACTGCACGAACCTATGGCGAGGCAGCTCATGCGCGCAAACCAATCATTTTGATTCGCGCCCCATAGCCCGCTAGAATGGGCGTGGCTTATATTATATAAGGCCCCATTCTCCGCCATACAACCACATTTAATCTCCTTCAGCGAACCCTCCACTTTGCTGACCTCCGTATTAGAAGCCGCCTTCGCTGCCGTCAAAAAGCCTTTCAACGGAACAAGCAACTCCTGTTTCAACTGGACGCCGCCTTCAGCCCGCTGTTCTGCTGTGCCATCCAGCGCGCTGTATCCTTTTAAAAGCTAAAAAGAGTGTTTGCCGATGCAAATCTTTTCTAAAAGAGCAAATTCAGGCGTTGTTCCAAATGCCTCGTGTCAACTGCGCCAAGTGCAGACTGCAGAGGCCCGCTCTTCAGTGGAGATCGCCACATCCTCTGTGCTTCCTGCCTAGGCCGTGACCACGCGGAAGCTGCGCTCTCCAAGGGCGGCTGCCTGGAGTGCGATGAGATGGCACTCTCTACAAGGCGGGCTCGACTGGCCAGTTTCGACGACGACAACCCCGCATCCGCTCCTTTCCCTTTACTCGAGCCACGCAAAAAGAAGCGCCGCACACAAAGGATGCCAGAGCGGATGATTACGAGCGAGCACACGCCAGCCCTGTCCCCGCGTGCCTCGCTCTCTCCCAGAGAAACCCCCTCGCTGGTCCTGTTCACACAGGCAGACCAACGCCCCTCTCAGCAACTGGCCGGTTTCGTCTCTTTCGGGGCATCAGAGGAGGAGGACGACAAGGAAGACAGCCTTTCTCTCGCTGCATCCGACCACGAGGAATGGACGGGCTAGCACGAGTGACGTGAGATCCAGCCTCGACGAAGAGCTTCTCCGCATGCATACTAAGGCCCGTTGAAGACCTCGGGCTCGAGTGGTCTTCGCCCGAGGACCCGCGCTTAGCAGGTTGGACGAATGGTTCTTGCAGGGGCGCCGACAGGCCCCTCAGCGGAGGCCTGCACCTTTCTTCCCCGAGGTACACGAGGAGCTAACGAAGTCGTGAAAAGCGCCACATTCAGCTCGTCTAAAGCCTTCATTTTACAGTGGAAAAATGTTACAAGGCGATTCATCAGAGTCTATTTGGAGCGTTCTGCTCCGTTCAGGCAGTCAGAACAGCTCTTCGTATGTTTTGGCGGCCGCTCCAAAGGGCTCGCGGTCACAAAACAGAGATTATGACGCTGGATAGTGGACGCTATCTCACTGGCTTATGAGTCTAAGGGCCTCCAGTGTCCCATAGGCGTCAAGAGCTCATTCCATGAGAGGCATGGCCTCATCTTCGGCATGGTCGAGTGGAATACCAATTGAAGATATATGTGCGGCGGCCGGCTGGGTCTCGCCTAGGGGTGTTGAAATTAATCGTTTCTAAGATGCATCGCGATGCAGACGAGGACGATTCGGTTATCGGTTCAGTAGACCATAACTAGTTATAATGTAGGCCTACTGACGCTTTTCTGACGTCATTTGTCACATATGTGCTTTGTCGTGATACCATACACTGGCAGAGGGAGGCGAGATGTGTGCGCATAATTAAAAATGCTCCAGCTACTTTAAAAGCCTACATCTGGACACATTTGGGCTTTTATGAACAACCTGGTTAGCACGACCTGGAGAAGACACGCGCTGTTTGCGCTCATGTCACGCACAAATAGAATAGGCAGGAGGTATAGCTTTATTAACTTGATTAACAATGTTAGCCGTGTTCACCCCGAGCGGTTATGCCTGGCAGAGCCGGACTGATTTAGAGTAAGAGAATGAGCTTCAACGTCACCCGAATCCGCAGCCAAAACAAATAATCCACCCGCCTCAATATTGTTCTCTGATTTAAGTATTCGCTGCCAGCCGATGGTGAAATTATAATTATTCTGTGTTGTTACGGGTGATTATAAATTATCGTCATCTTCAACAGTGAACTCTCGACGGTTGATGCGCCCGCCTCTAATGGTGACATATAGCCTACACTGATGAATGAGTGCTGCTTTTAAATAAACATTTCTTTAAAACAAAATTGATTTGATAAAATTTTATTTTCTTAATGGCATAAACAGGCCTTTGAAATTCAAACTGGAATGTCACTGTTTCTGTCACTGCGACTTCCCGAACAGACGAACACACACGCACGCGCACGGATCACTTTTAAAGTAAATTTGAAAATTGAGGATGCGGTGCATCGAAATGCATTGTGATACCGAATTGAACTGAATCGATGACATGATAATCGTAACCGAACCGAACCGTGAGACCAGTGTAGGTTCACAGCCCTAGTCTCGCCGTCCACATTTATGAGATATTATAACCTAGAAGTTCCTGCTTTGCAAGCAAATGTTTTTTCAATATAATAGGTGTTAAGCACATAACTATAAGGTCAATGCATCTGGTCCTAGTTCATACATATTATAAAGATTGGCCCTCTCTAGGCCCATTCCTTGGTTTCCTATAGAAGGCTCAGCATGGGTTTGGCCTCTATAAGGACTCATAACTTTACTCTTATATTGTCTTATGCAAAGTGTTGTGTAATTCGTGTGTTCATCATAGTCTATTTAGAGAATTCCTATCTGTGCATGCTGCTCATCTAGAAACATTACCATATTTACCATAAGTATGAATATATAAAATATAATAATATACATAAATATAATAGTAGAAATATGTGTATTTATTTATTTATTTGTTTATTTATTGCTGAAATATGGTTTGTGATTTCCATGCATGCTGTAAAAAATATAAAATTTTAATTAAATAATATATTCACACAGTTGTAACTGTGAGATCTACCGTCATCATATATCTGTGATCTGATACTTTAGTTATGCTGCCTACCCTTACTAATCGGTGTTTACACATAGTTGGTATTGTTGGCATGTTTTTAGCTGTCATCGGGGTGTGAGATAAACTAGCTACCTGATCTGTGATATGTGACTACTGTTAGATTAGTAGTGGGTCAGTGCTTAAGTGTAATTACAGTAGTAATGTGGAGCAGTTCTGATGAGATATAATGACCTGGTGGGGTAATGAAGGCCTGCTGGGACCAAAATGCCTTGGAGCCACCAATTGTACCTTGGTGATCTACCCTCTTATTTGCTCTGAAAGACAGATGCTGTAACTTCTACAGAGAATGACCCCTTAAATAGAATTGGAATATCGTGTGGGGAAATATTTGATTTATTCTTAGTATATATTATTAGATGGGGAAAGTATTTTTTACCTCTTCTAATTTTTTTTTACCGGTATTGCTTGTGTTTCACAATGCTATAGTTTTCTGGATGATTTTAGCCTTAGCAAATACGTGTAATAGTTTTTTCAAATATTGTGCTATTTTTAATTATTATTGTTAAGGTTCAATGTTTTTAATGGTTGGATTTATAAAACCACATTTTTATAGAAAAAGGTCTCAGAAGTTGTTTTCTAATTGCTGTATTTTTGCACTTTGATGTCTAATGCATTTAATTTTTACTTGCATTGGGGACCCAAGGTATTTAAACATTTTTAAAAAAATTGAACGTCATTCCATTATTGAATAAAAAAACAAACCAACTTTGTCACAAAAGATGAAGCACACTTTTTTGGTAAAAAACATGGCTCAGAAAGGTGAAATTAGTTCTGAGGAAAGGGGTAGCATAGCAGTCTTTGTTCGCACATGCATTTAGTTTCATATTCTGTTGCAAAGGAAATTCATATTTTTAAGTGCAGTGTAAGTTTAAAGGGATAGTTCACCCAAGGGATACTCACCCTCAAGTTGTCCAAAACTTGTATAAGTTTCTTCTGCTGAACACAAAAGAAAATATTTTGAAGAATGTGGGTAACCAAACAGTTGATGAGCCCCATTGACTTCCATAGTATTTTTTTCCATACTATGGAAGTCAATGGGGCCCCTGGCCTGTTTGGTTACCCATATTCTTCAGAACATCTTCTCTTGTGTTCAGCAGATTTGGAACAACTTGAGGGTGAGTAAATTATGACCGAATATTTGGGTGAACTATCCCTTCAAGTTTTCTGGATCCACTATATATTCCAGGAGAATTTTCATCATTAAATTATCCACTTTTAAATAGCCAAGCCAAACCCCCCTATAACAGGTCAGTTTGACTTGTTTGTTGTAGTCTGACAGGCATTTCCTTATTTCTCACAGGGCCAGATGTTTTTGCATTTCTTTCCTCTGCACAATCCAATATTGCTATGGCAACAGAGATGTCCCACCCCGTGTGCATGATGCTGATTGGAAGAGATTTAGGGACAACATTGTGAGTCTGCGGCAGAGGCAGTGCATGTGCTCCATGGAAAATTTCTTGCTACAGCACACCTCAGTAATGTGTACAAGAGCCATTAGATGAGGTCGAGCTTTGATATTTTAGGAAGGTCAAGCTTACCTCATTCTGAGGGTTTAGAGCTACATAGACTGATGATGGCAGGTGTGGGTGGCGTGTTTGAACTCATGTTGAGGATAAACATGGCAGATTTTTAACCTATCGCACTGCGGTTGAGATCATCCACTTCTCTGTTCCCAAGTTTTCCCCCTTGTTAGATATCTGATCCAGGGATGGCAGGTCTCCGTTTAGAATTGTCTACACCCTGTGAATAAATAACACCTACAACATTGCTGTAGTAAAATACGGATTTATTTTACATAATTCATTTGAAAATGTTTAGAATTCTTTTTTCATAAGTAGTTCAAATGTTTGGGGTAAGATTTTTGTATGTTTTTGAAAAGAAGTCTCCTATACTCAACAAGACAAAAATAGAGTAAAGAAATAATTGTTTTCTATTTCAATTCCTTTGGCAAAGCTGAATTTTCAGCATCATTACTGCAGTCTTCAATGTCACATGATCCTTCAGAAATCATTCTAAGAAACATTTCTTATTATTATCAATGTTGAAAACAGTTGTGCTGCTTAATATTTTATTTGGAAACTGAGATGCATTTTTTCATTATCAGAACATGATGAGTAGAAAGTTTAAAAGAACAGCATTTATTTAAAATATAAATCTTTTGTAACATTTTACATGTCTAAACTGTCACAATTTAATGCGTTTTTTGCTCAATAAAAGTATTCACTTCTTTAAAAAAAACTAATGATTGACAGTAAATTTATTCATGTTTTTAACAATTTCATAATTTGTGTGAAATAAACAAAAAATAGTTTGTTTTAACTGATTTTGTCACCTTTCTTTTATTTTGTTTTTACAGCCAAACCTTTCACATCCAAGGTGAAACAGATGCGCTTGCGCAAGGAGGATTTTGAGATCCTGAAGGTGATTGGACGGGGAGCTTTTGGAGAGGTATTTATTGTTCTCGTTTCCTTTGGAACATTATTTTTTTAAGATCCCGTAATAGCCCCATTGCAATATTTAATGAGTTAGTATACTGATTTGCAATAAGCACAGGTATGTTGGAGAGTTACGGATATTCTTCATGTAGTGCTTTTAAGAGCCTGAGGCAGTTGATGTTCTTTTGTAATGACAGACGTGTGATGTAGTCACTGGGGAATGTGTGGTATACAGGTAGGCCAGGAAACCAGTACTATTAGGTTACTTCATGAGGCCTGGCTGTTCAGAATGGCTCGTGAAGTGGGAACATTGGACAGGAGCCATGTTTTAAAACCCAAGCAAATGGTTATGGAATTTTTATTCAGGTTTTATTTCACAGTGAGAAAATAGCTCTGTGACACTTTGACGGTTCCAGAAATAGTCCACCCAAAAATAAAAATTGTCATTATTTACTGACCCTTTTGTTACCCATGCAACTCTCTTTCTTCCTACAAAAAAAAAAAAGGAATCTTTTTTGAGGAATCACTTGGCACTTGCGTACAAGTTGTACAGACTTTTTTTATAATCATTTTATGATATTTCTTCCATCCTTATTGAAGCTCGAAGGCTTTAGTCCTCATTCAGATCTTTTTTTTTTATTGAAAAAAAGTCAAGCGGGTTTGGGAATTGCAATACATAAAAGATGACCAAATTCTCAAAAGCTAATCCTTTAAAATACAGATCTGCTTTAAACAAATTGCTCAGAAATCAAGTACCTTAAATTTTCCAAGAAGGGAAATACATTAACAACTGTGTCTGCAAAAAGACAGTTTAAACTTTCTTAACAACGGATAGGTTTGAGTTATAGAAATGGCAACACATTTATTAGATTTGGTGGATGGAAATACATCAAAGATCCTTGAGGTTAAAGTAGATTTTAAAGGGCAATATTTGTCAGTCCTTGGGTTTTTCTCCACTTGTCAACGTCTGGTGGGCTATGATTCATCTATGCCCGCCTCAGTGGGAACGTTTTCGTCTGACACACCACTCGACAGGGTTTCCGGCCTCACTTCAGTCCAGCTGGAATCAACAGCTCATGGAAACCTAGCAGAAAGTCTGTTCTGCTTGATGTGAGCCTGTAGCCAAAATAACACGAGAATGGAAGCCATGCAGCTGTGAGAAAACGTTTTGGAAGGAACAGATTGAGGATCAGTCACACACTTTCATCTCCTGATGGATCAGGAAAGGGCTTGGGCGAGAAGAAGAAGGGCCGATTACATCATTTCCTGTGAAGAAATTTGAAGCCAGTAGCTGCTACTGAATTTCGAATTTGAAGATAAAAAAAATCTTTTTAAGATCATTGATTTTTTTGTGTGCATTGTTTGTCACATTATTTGAACACTTTTCAACACATTTAAATCCCTCTTTTATTTTTTTAATTTTTTTATTAAAACTGTGTAGGGTGTGGAAAGGGAAATCACATCACATACTGTCATCGTACACTTGATGGCAGAAAGCGAAGAGCAAAAGAACTTTGACAGAGACTCCTCTATCAGCAAAGTCAGAGCCAAGAACAGTGTGCTCTATCCTGATCAAGTCACTGAACATTGCCAGAACACTGTTGTGTTCTCTGATCATCATTTAATAGAGTGAAGACATCACACATCCAACTGAGCCTAATGCTTTATATTCCCTCTTTAAGGGAGATGCTAGATATGATCATTATGTTACTTTCCTGGGACTATGATCTCATGACATTCACAGGCATCTGTTTTTCCTTGGATTTGAACTGTACTGTTTGTAGTCTCACAGAGATTGAATTTGCTGCTTATTGTTACAAATAATTGCCTGCTTAGACAGGAATAAACTGTCTGACTAACGTTCATAATGTTAAATAAATCTCTTTCAAATAAATGATACTCTTTCTATTCATCAAAGAACCCTGAAGAAAATATATCACGGTTTCTACAAAAATATATTAAGCGGCACAACTGTTTTTAGTATTGATGATAATAAGAAATATTGTTTGAGCCAAATCAGCATACTAGAATGATTTCTGAAGGATCATGTGACACTGCTGAAAAATTTAGCTTTGCCATCATATGAATAAATTATATTTTTATACAAATAAAATACATTTACAAGAATACAAGTATGTCCGAATTCAGTACTCATAAAAGAGTTGGCAAAAAGTACCTGGGTGACCACCTACTAACCGGCGTGATTCTGAAGTGTGCTCATCTCATGAGCCCACGGTTGAGGATTTGTTAATGACATGGAAGCGACACAACTGACACTGGGTCACATGATAATGAAAATGTCTTTGGAGAAGCGCTAATTAAACATCACTGTAATTTCGGTCATTGATTTCGGCCCTCCAAAACCATTTCAGCCCAAAACCGCCAAAATTTCGGTCCATCTCTTCTTAATTATTTGCATTTAGCAATTAGTTGCATTTAATTTCTGCAAACTTGCAGTACCAGTAGAAATGAGCAAATCTGCTGTACTTTTTCTGCAAGGAATGCTAATGGTAACACTTTTAACAAACAAGTTAAGTAGCACCTTTTCGTAACTGGTAATAAAAAAATCACTGTTTCCAGGTAAAATGATGTTTTAAGATCACATCAAGGCTGATGTTCTTGTCTTCCTTACAGGTTGCAGTAGTAAAGGTGAAAAATACAGACAAAGTATTTGCCATGAAGATTCTCAACAAATGGGAAATGCTCAAAAGGGCTGAGGTGGGCTGATGTTTTTACTGACATCTCTTGCTTTTATTCAGCAGATTTGATCCAAATAAGCTAACTGCTTTAGCTGCAAATTACAGCAATGTTTTTCTCAAGACTGATTTTTATATAATGTGCAAATCTTGATCCAGTTAGCATCATGCTTTACCATTCAGCTGATGCAACTGTTTCCCCTATATCCCTGGCATGTCATTCCTTAGCTTCCTACTAGAGTGTTACTCCCTCTGTCTTTACCAATTACACGAGAAACCACTTAAAAACAAACAGTCTTTGCTCTATATGATTCAGACAGCATTCCTCACAGTGGAAATAGACCCCTTGATTGGAGTCATTCTAAGTATGTGGGGCACATTTTTGATCGCTGACTCTGAAAAGTGGTTCTCTTTGACATTTACCTCTTTTCCCCTCAGACGGCATGTTTTCGGGAGGAACGGGACGTGCTGGTGAATGGGGACAGTCAGTGGATCACAACGTTGCACTATGCTTTCCAGGATGAGAACAACTTGGTGCGTGAGAACTCTCAAGCTCACATTGGGTCTGATTCACATTCACTTGATAAGGTGCAGAGGGGGAGATAACGTGATCATCAATCACGGCTTACAGAGTTTCAAGGGACACTGTCTTTCAGCAGACTATATATTTATCTGTGTCGTGTTGTGTATATAGCGTGACTGGAGAAGAGGGTCTTCGATATGAACTATCATTTTAAGTTCAGCTTCATGAGTGGGAGTGTGAGGGAATGAAACTGGAGGACGAGGGCGATAAGAGGTTTTAGATGAAAGTATGTCATGGATAACTGAGATGGGATGGGTTAATCCGAGGGTAAAGGAATTTAAATTGTAAACTGTTTTTGATTGATATCTTTCTTTCCCATTCCTTTTGTTCCCTTTCTTCTTTTATTTCTGTTTTATTCACTCGCTGTTTTTCTCTCCGCCTAGTATCTGGTGATGGACTACTATGTAGGGGGAGATCTGTTGACTCTGCTCAGTAAATTTGAAGATCGTTTGCCTGAGGACATGTCCAAGTTCTATCTGGCTGAGATGGTCTTGGCTATTGACTCTGTGCATCAGCTACATTATGTTCACAGGTGGGTCCTGGCATCTTTAAACCAGGGGCCAGTTGTATCAACATAACCATTATGTTAAGACTATGTCTTACAAAATAGTATGACCAACTAGCAGTTAGTAAGGTGTAATCAGTCTTACTTTTTGCAATCAAATTAGACCAATCTACATTATGTAACTGACTTAAAAAAGTTATAAACAGTCTTAAAGAAACAAATTTGATGACTAACTTGTTAGACTAGTCTTAACAGTTTATGCAATCGGCCCCAGGGTTGTCCATCAGTTTCAAATGTTGACTGAATGAATTACTTGATTTGCTGGTTAACTAATCACTATTATTGCAATATATCAATATTTTCTGAGCCTACAAATAGTACAAATCTAAAGACAGCTTTGTGGCAGACAAAAGCATTGAATATTAAAAGTGGCTTTATAAGTCATTATATTGGTTGTTTTATTTCCATATCCCTGAATATAATCCTATCACTGTCCACAGCAATCCATTTTACAGTCGGGTTTGCCTGTAAAATAGTTTTATTTAGTGAGAATACACTAGATACAATAGATTATTTTGATACTTAAATACATTGACAGATGTCATTGCAGAAAGATGATTCTGATCATATTTGACAGCCAAAGCCATGTTAACCAGCCAAAATGTGACCCCTTTATTGAAACTAAAAGGATTAGGGTTATCCTTATTTGCTGAAAAGCCAGTACGCTTTGGTTATGTCACAGCAATAACCCTGTTTGCTAGTTGGTTGTGGTTTTAGAGGAGGGATATTTTCATTCTAGAGTGCATTTGATTGGACAAGAGTCATTATGTTTGATCTGTTTTCATGGAAATTAAGACTACATTTTAAATTTTGAATTTTGTCAATGTTTAGGAGTACACTACCATTCAAAAGTTTGGGGTCAGAAGATTTATTTGAAAAAAATGATTTCAAATAAATGCTGTTCTTTTGAACTTTCTATTCATCAAAAAATCCTGAAAGAAAATGTATCAATGTTTCCACAAAAATATTAACCAGCACAGCTATTTTTAACTGATAAGTATATTTTAATATATTAAAATAAATTAAACTGAATATATTAAAATAAAAAACTGTGATTTTAAAGTTTAATAATAGTTCACAATATTACTGTTTTTCCTGAAATAATCAAATAAATACAGCCTTGGTGAGCATAAGAATCTTCCTTCAAAGATATTAATGTTACCGACCCCAAACTTTTGAACGGTGGTGTATATATATTAGCATATAGATGAACTCAAAGCTAATACACATGAATTAAAAGCCACAAAACACCCACTTTGATTTCATGGGGTTTGGTTTTCAAATAAGCTAAGCATGCACTAAAGCGTGCATGCTTAGTGCAATGAGTTGGAAAAAAGGCTATGTTTAGTCTGAGGGATGGTTGGGTTTGAACCCATCTTTGGTTATCATACAGGAAGTGGCTTCTCCATATTTGCATAATAACAGGCACCAGTTGCATAGAGCACTCAGCGTGATGAATGTGTTTGTACTGGGACTTTGGGTGTGCTTCACTCCCACCGAACACTTCATTTAGGTACAAACACACACACTTTCTCTAATGTTCTCGTGTTGTCTTCCTCACAAACTGATGTGCCGTCCTGGTCTGCCAATTGCAGTCTGTTTTTGGGGCACCCAGAGGGACAGGCAGGGGAAAGTTAAAGGCAGTAATCATGGGGTTAGAGGTGTGGTCAACTCTCCTCTCGTGAGAGTTTGGCACGCCTGGTTTGTGGAGGGTGGGGACGGAGTGGATTGGTCTCCAGGGATGGGGTTGGTGTGGGTGTGTTTTTGTATGAGCCATGTTAAAGGGTGTGCATATGGGAATAAGTGGTCCTGTACATTTGAGGGTGGATGTACTGTGTGAAAATAGTTGAGACACCACGGTTTGCAAGAATGCTCAGTGATGGGTCCATAATTAATAGTGTATTATCTAGAAAATGATTTAAAGGGACGTTTCACTTTAAAAATTAAACTTCCATGTACTCGCTCTCATGTAATTCAAAACTTGAATGAGTTTCTTTCAACTTTCTGCCAAACATCCCTTTATGTTGAATGTTCACACTGCTGTTTTAATCACAATTCGATTTTATAAAAAAACATTTTGGTGATTTTTGGACCTTGAAATGTTTTAATTGTACAAAATCACCATAAAAATAGTCGATACTAGACTATTTTTTTTATTAAATCTAATTGTGATTAAAACAGCAGTGTGAACATTCAACATAAGGGGATGTTTAGCAGAAAGTTGAAAGAAACTCATTCAAGTTTTTGTTTTATATAAAATCGAATTGTGATTTATAAAAAGACGTTTGTAGGACTGTACAATTTGGCCAAATTTGTTGTAATTTACTTCACAATATATAATAATAATAATAATAATAATAATAATAATAATAATAATAATAATTATTATTATTATTTCTCTTTAAATATATTCAACAAAATAAGAAATATTACTATTTTAATATTTCACTGTGAAATAAAAGAAAAAAAAGAATTTAATAAATATAATGCAATAAACATCATTTTGTTTTACAGTACAAGTGACATGCTTCACCCTCTAAAATATGCAGCTCATTTATTTATAAATTAAATCACACTAATATAATAATCACACCAAAAGGCCTTTCACACTGAGCATGATTAAGTGACGTAAATGTACGATGCGAAGATGCTCTTGAATCGAAACAATAGATCCCTACAAAGCTAATAGATCCATACGGAGCTATATACCCGGCACAATCATCAATCGCGGAACGACAAAGTGAATTTTTTTTTTCACTTTAACCATTCGCTTCGCTTCATTGTGTCGTACTCATGGTGCCTAAGGCCTTAAGCCATAATGCATTTTCGGTTTTATTTCACTTAACCATTCAGCTGTAGTTTATACAACTCTAAAGTCATATGACTGTGTCTCAGCATTGACATCAAATCTGGCATGATGCAAGGTTTGGAATGACATGGCTGTGAATAAATGATGACAGTATTTTAATTTTTGTGTGAACTATGCCTTTAAATGGATTTCTTAAATCTCAAATGAATTTTGTCTCTTCATTTATTTATTAATATTCACACATTGTTTCTAGTCGGCAGATCACATTAGTGGGCTCCTGCCCTGAAAGCTCCTTCCAGGAAAAGCTTGGAGCTATTGCTTTCACCCAGCCCTCATTAGACTAAGTGGGCAAGCTGTTGTGTTAAAGTTGAGGATTTTTAGAGATTGTGTTTGTAAGTGGTGTTAAGTGCCCTGTTCCTCTCTGCCAGATATTTGCATAGGGTGAGCTCTGATCTGTCCACTGATGAGGACCAGCCCATGTCACAGTTGAAGAGCCAACCAGACGCGCTAGCATCTGTGGTTTTGTTGTGCATGACTATTGCATTATATTCAGTTATTGATCAGGGCCATATGTGTGTCCTGCTATTGATCAATACCATGTGTGTGACGTCTCAGCTGATTCCTAAGGAAGCTAGCTGGAATTTCATACGCCACAGAGACATGGCTCATCGCACCTTAAATGTCAAGAGGGAATCTCTTGTTACCTGTAAAGATCCCCTATCAAAGAGAAAGATGAACAGTCGTTGCCTGAGGATTAAGCCACATTCATTTGAAACGGCACAGGTGATTGGATGACCTCATAAAGAGCTTTGTTTGGCGACACCGGCGGCGGTCTTAGTGTTTGTAGAACAGCTTTTTTTCAACCAGAGGGCCTTGACCTACAAGTTGAAGTTTCCACATACTCCGCTTTTCCTTTTTTTTTTTTTTTTAAATGGATTGAGCTCAATCCTCGAGTAAAAAAATAAAGGACTGAATGAACTGCTGAAATGTATCCAACATCCCCATACAATGAGTCCCACCCCCTTCTCTTTCTTCCTGTCTATAGTTGACCAGCTCTTCCTGTGGTAGGCATGAGGCATGTCCAGATGGTGCTCACAGATGGTTATTGTGGTCTTAAAGTGGGATTACCTCCCTCTGCTCGCTGTCCGCTGCTCCTTAAGACAGCAGCCCGGGACAGAGCCACCCAATTATCACCTACACTACAACCCCTGCTGGCCAGACCGAACCCCTTAATGTACCATTACAAAGTGAATGGCTTTTTGCCTAGCAGGAGGCATGCGGCCAAGTTAACAAAATCTAATGTAGATTTAATGCAAGCCAAGTTTAACATAGTTTAAAAGGAAGCTTAGCTATGATTGGAGTCTTAACGCACACAAGACTGGAGTAATAGTGAAAATAAAAGTTACATTTGCCGAGTTGCTATAGTGTCATTTTCAATGGCTATGTGACATTATCTATGTCAAGGCTAGGCTACGTTATCTGTGGTAAACCTTGTTAGCTCATAATGCTAATCTATGGTCTCTGCAGAGCATATTTGTTTGGTTCAGAGTTTCTCTACTTCCTAATTGGTTTAGCTTGTCCTCCTCCACTTTCTGCTGTTTGCTCTTTGGCACAGGACTGTGGCGGTGAGAACCGCCCAATCAAGATCTTAGAAAGGAAAACCGTTAAAGTCCTCAGTGACAGAATCAGAAGGAGTGGTCTGGATGGTCCACAGAATTGGTCATGGATTATAGCTGTTGAGAGATTTGCTGTGTATCTGGTTCAGTTTTGTTTCTGAAAATGTATACGTTAGATAAATACTTTGTTTTAATTAATTTTGAATTAAACCTAATAATAAATATTTTTCCTTCTGAACAATAGATGCATCATCTGCAAGTTTTGCGAGCCCCCCTGGGGAGACATCTGCCACAAAAAATGTACTAATTTGGGTACTTTATATATTTATACAGATACACTACCATTCAAAAGTTGGGGTCAGTAAGATTTTTCTTTTTAAAGTAATTAATACTTTTATTCAGCAAGGATATTTTTAAATTTATCGAAAAGTGACAGTAAAGATTTGTATAATGTTACAGAAGATTTCTTAAATAAATACTGTTATTTACTTCCAATTATTATATGCTTTAAAAAATCCTGAAAAAAGTTTCCACGAAAATATTAAGCAGCACAACTGTTTTCAACATAATTATTATAATGATTCTTGATCACCAAATCAGCAAGGAATCATGTGACACTGAAGACTGGAGTAATGATGCTTAAAATTCAGCTTTGCCATCACAGCAATATATTACATTTTAAAATAAAATAAAAAACTATTATTTTGAAATGTAATAATATTATTTCACAATATTGCTGTTTACTGTACTTATCGAATCGAATCATAAGTCTTAATCAAAAACATTAGAAAATCTCACGACCCCAAAATTTGCTTAAAGTAAATATATTTTATATTTATTTGTTTTGTAGTGTATTAATATACTTTTAGTGAGATTATTAAAATTAATTAAAATCTTATGTATACAATACATTTTTTAAAATCATTTTAGTCTGCCCTAGGTTTTTAGTAGCTGTGCTGAATGAAAACTTAATTTTTGATTTGCTAATTGTTGTTTTCAGAGATAAAAAAAATGTTTTATTTATTAATGGTCACATTACTTAAGAAAATAAACACCCCAAAATAGGAGTGCTATATATTATAAACATTGTAGTTTTGACAGTATTGGTTCATTATTCGGTGTGGATGAGGTCAAGCCATTATGGAAATCGTTCCACCACCCACTGAGTTCCTCACACAATCTCAGACAAACCTCTCTGTGTTAAAGCCCCGATGGTTCTTTTTGGCCCTTTATTCAACTGCTTGACAGCGGGGGATGGCTGCCTGCCTCTCACCTAACACACGCACACACATATATCTTCATATCTTTGCACGTTGCTGACAATTAATAATCAACACTTATGTAAAAACTCTGTGGGCTTTCCCCTATTCTCCTCACTCCGTGTACTAGCACTCTGCCAAAGCTGGAAGATCACACACACACACACACACACACACACACACACACACACACACACACACACACACACACACACACACACACACACACACACACACACACACACACACTGTATGAGCTTGTAATTGAAACGTAACGTTGGCAAAAAAAAACTCAGTAATGCTGAGATTTAGGGTTTATGAGCTGTTGTGATTAATGATGTGCTGACGCTGGTAAATCCCCCGGCTATTTGTGTGAGATAGTGTGCACGTGTCCTTCAAAGATTTGCTTATATCTTTTACGACAGCCAGCACTGTACTTGTGCCAACCACAGGACTGTTGCATGATTTATTGATATAGATAAACTTAAAGACTTTGTCTTAAACATAGGTGTATGAATCTCAGACAGTTTAGAAATCTCTAGTCATGACACAAATTGTGGTGTTATTTGAATGGTGCAAGATTGCAGTAAAGCTTTAGCTGTTTGGCTCAGTCCAATGACATGTAGACATGACCTTTGATCCTTAAGTCACCACAGGCCCTTGGTCAGCACACACACACACACACACACACACACACACACACACACACACACACACACACACACACACACACACACACACACACACACACACACACACACACACACACACACACACACACACACACACACACATAATACTTTAATTAAAATTAAATTTGATAATATAAAATGTAAATATATATTTACTTATAGTATTTAATTTTATTTATATGATGTGATTTTTGTATTAATACATGCCACGGCACTGAATGATTACTGTATTAATTTATTATGACATTGCCATGCCGCACTATTATTCTATTGTACTCCTTTGTTATGGTTCATTTTTGTTTTGTATAATGAGTGTTTGTGATTGTGTTTTATGTTTAATCAGAGATATTAAGCCAGACAATATCCTGATGGACATGAACGGTCACATCCGGCTGGCTGACTTTGGCTCCTGCCTTAAACTCATGGAAGATGGGACAGTGAGTTTGATTTTCAATCCTAAAGCTGTCAAGCACATGATTTCTTGCTCAGTAAGTGTTGTGTTATAAATTTCTGTCTTCCTGTACACGTTTTCTCATAGGTCCAGTCCTCTGTTGCAGTTGGGACCCCGGACTACATTTCTCCAGAGATCTTGCAGGCTATGGAGGACGGGAAGGGAAAGTACGGGCCGGAGTGTGACTGGTGGTCTCTAGGTGTGTGCATGTACGAGATGCTTTATGGAGAGACACCCTTTTATGCTGAATCTCTGGTGGAGACATACGGCAAGATCATGAACCATAAGGTTTGTATGCATCTGTACCACAAGAATTGAACATGTCGTTATTTCCTATGTTTGTTTAAAGGTGATGTGTGTAATTTTTCAATTTTAAAATGCATTCTTCCTTCAGAGACAACTGAATGCAAGCCATTCATTGGTTGATTCCCCTGAATAGTGTAAAAACTAGGGCTGCAACAACTAATCGATAAAATCGATTATGATCGATTATGAAAATCGTTGTCAACGAATGTCATTATCGATTAGTTGGTCTGCTTACGTCACGGGGAGCGTTTACTGGTACGCACACACACGCAAGGTCTCTCTCCCTCAGGCACTCTGCCGAGCGCGCGCGCTACACGGTTTGGAGCAGTCTCTTCTGTCTATGCGAGACAGAAGAGACTGCTCCAAACCGTGTAGCGCGCGCGCTCTTGCTTGCGCGCTCTAGATTTCGGGAGTTTGAACTAATTCGCGGGCATCAGGGAGCCGCAATCAATATGCGGGAGACTCCGGGACTTCCGGGATGTCTGTATTTTGTCTCGAGCATCAGGTTGTGCAATCAGTTCGCTCGCAACGTAAGTGATGGATTAAAATAGCGCTACCGCAGAAATAGGTTAAATTAAAACGGTGTTTACAAAGTGAAGCATTAAATACAAAGGCAGTTAATAACAGCAGCAGTAAAATATTGTTTTTTAGTCACTGTACTCAGTGGTTTTCAGCGAATGCTTGTGCACTAATGCATAATTTCTCCTGTCCTTTACTCAAGCCTGTTAGCTTGCTGGGTAACGTTACCTCCATTCTGTTCTCTTTTTATAGCATTTGTCTACTAAGTTTTAATTGTTTTTCAAACGCGATCTACTGCGGCTCTACATTCACACAATTGTTTTCAGTCTTTCTATATTTATTTAATCAATTTATCCTTATATTATATTCTTTTATATATTATATATATAATATATATTATATTCTTTATCCTTATATTCCTTATATATAATTAATTTTAAATAAAAATTAAATGAATTATATATTTTAGATGTTTTTAGTTTGTTTTTAGTTCAGATATTCACATCTGAACAACATGTCTGTGTAAATTTGTTTTAACAAAAATTGTGTTAAAACATAATATGTTGGATATCATTTTTTTAACAATAATCATGTTTGTCAACTTGCCATCAGCAATTATCATTAAAAAGCAATGCAAATATTGATATTAGTTAAACTCAATGTGTGGCTTTTGCACTTTTTAAAGTACACTTTTACACATAAATACCCTGATTTACGGTTTTATTTAGTTATAATAAAAAAAAAATCTAATTTAATTTCTATCCGATTAATCGATTAATCGAAATAATAATCGTCCGATTAATCGATTATCAAAATAATCGTTAGTTGCAGCCCTAGTAAAAACACTGTGGCACTATCCAAATCATTACATTTTGTTCAGGAAAACAAGTTTTTTAATGAAGTTGCAGTTTGTGATGCTAGTGCTGAGAAATTGCACATTTCACCTTTAATTTTGGAGGTGCACTTCTGAAATCTATTTGCGGTAGAGTAGCTTAAAGGGGTCCTATTGTGCTTTTTTATATTTTCAAATTTCTTTAGTGTGTGAGGTTGCTGTTTAAGCATGAAAGGGTCTGCAAAGTTATGATGCACAAAGTCCACTCCAAAGGGAGTTATTCTCTATATCAGTAAGGACTGTTTATGAACTCCCTGAAATGCCTCTATTGTAGTCTTGAGTTTTCTCCCGTACACGTCACAATTTTTCTCATTTAAATAATTCCTAATCAAGGCGTACACAAAAAATGGAGGTGAAGCTTTGTTGATTTGCGTTAGTAGTCTGTTGAAACTCGCGGCTATGGTAGGGGGCGTGACATTTCTGAAACACTTTCGAGGTGGTTGACCAATCATAAAACACTAGTATAGCCAACCAATCAGAGGAGGGGGCTTTATAAAGACAGAAACAAAGTGGTACTGACAGACTGGGAAGAGAGGTGTTGCAACTATGAAAACCTATTCTAGAAAACCCCAGTAACAAAATCAAGACTTTAAGAAAGGGCATAATAGATCCCCTTTATTTTCTTGGTAACCCATGCCTTCTTTTAGTTAACCAAGACAATAATTTGTATGTGTATCTTGCTTAGTATAGAACAAAAAAGTCATGAGTGAATTGTAAAAATTCTTTTTGTCTTTCCTTCACTATTTTATTCTGGATTAGTCATCTCAACCTAACAATGAGGTAATTCACCTTTTCATCAAGGTTCATTTAGTTTTGTGTGGGACTTAACTAATGGAGCAAAACTTAAACCACCGTAACTAGCGTAGTTAGGTAGAGATAAATAAATGATCGTCTTACTCTGCAATGCTCAAGTATATTCCAACTCTTTCTTTCTCAGGAGCGCTTCCAGTTCCCACTTCAGGTGACGGATGTGTCCGAGGAGGCTAAAGATCTCATCCGGCGGCTGATCTGCAGCAGAGAACACCGGCTAGGCCAGAATGGCATCGACGATTTTAAACAGCACCCCTTTTTCACAGGCATCGACTGGGACAACATCCGAATGTGCGAAGCCCCCTACATCCCTGAAGTCAGCAGCCCCACTGACACCTCAAACTTTGATGTGGATGACGATTGCCTCAAAAACTGTGTATGCATCTAGTTTTGTTCTAATTTTATCCTGTAGTCAATGTTTGGGTTTTTTTTCACACAAATGCATTAGTATGTAGTTGAGCAGGCCATTATGCAGTGTCACTGGATGACTTTAATGGATGTTTGAGTCTTAGATTGTTATTCTGAAATATTTTAGGAGACGTTGCGCCCACCTTCACACACAGCATTTTCTGGACACCACCTCCCATTCATAGGCTTCACCTACACAAGCAAATGGTGAGTCAGACGACTTTTGTTCATCATGCCTTTTTTAATTAGGTACACTACTGTTCAGTTTGCAGTCAGTAAGACATTCTTTGTTGAAAGAAAGGAATACTTTTATTTAGCAAGATGCATTAAATTAATCGATAGTGGAAGTAAAGACATTTACATTGTTACAAAACTTTCTATTCGCCAAATGATCATACATTTTTTTTATCTTGGTTTCCAGAAAAATACTGACCAGCACAACCATTTTAACATTGATAATAAGAAATGTTTCTTGAGCACCAAAAATCATATTAGAATGATTTCTGAAGGATCATGTGACACGGCTGCTGAAAATTTAGCTTTGCCATCACAGAAATAAATTATATTTTTTAAAATATATTGCAATAAAAAACAATTATTTTAAATTTTAAGAATATTTCACAATATTATAGTTTCTACCAAATACATCAAATAAATACAGCCTTGGTGAGCATAAGAGAACTTCTTTCAAAAACATTTAAAAATCTAACCAACCTCAAACTTTTGAACAGTAGTGTAGGTTGCTGTGCACTTTAACAATATTATTATTTTAATAAAATTTGAATTGCAATTGTGTGATATATGTGGTTCTTTAGCACACTGTCAGATCGAGGGTGTCTGCGAGAGTCCATTGGACCTGCACAGGTAGATGCTGATCTTCAGCGTAGCCTGGAGGAGAGCTTGGCTTCTGAAGCCTATGAGAGAAGGATCAGACGTCTAGAGCAGGAGAAGACTGAACTTACCCGTAAACTACATGGTGAGGGCACTAACACATCCAGAATAAATCACATTTTATCCTTCTGTCTCTCTGAAACTTATTTTTTCCCTTAGAGTCCACACAGACAGTGCAAGCACTGCAGTACCCTGATTCGGAAGCCCCTGTGAATGCTAATACAGAGGTAGAGATCAGGAGTTTAAAGAGTGAGATCGACATCCTGAAGAAACAGATCGCAGGTGAGAGCTCGATATTGGGTTAGAACGCACACAGTTAAGGGCACAATCCCGGTCTTGGGTCTTTATTGTACTCTATTGATTACCCATTGAGGGTAGTGACATCTTTGGACAAAGACTATATAATGTTGTGTCATGTCAGACTCTGGTCAAATGGAACAGCAGTTGCAGGAGGCCAGCACTGCCCGAAGAGACCTGGAAGACTCGTCTAAGGTCATCAGGGGCTTAGAGAAGCAGCTGAAGGGTGTCACACAAGAGAAAAATGATCTGCACAAGGTACCCATTTCGTTGCATAAAAAAAAAAGAAAAGAGGATCAATATCACACTGTTATCTAGCCATATATGCCAATCAATGGTGGGGAAACTATGGCTTGAAATATGCTTAACTAGTGCAACCATGCCCTCACCAGGTGAGCCAAGGTGGTTTACTAGCTTTAATCATTTTTATCTTAAAGGAGTCATGACATGAAAAATCAAATTAGCCTTAATATTTTGATGTAAAAGAAGTTTCCTTATTATAAAGTCCTCCTTATTATAAACTAAGCATTTATTTAATCAAGCTTCAAAAAAAGCTTGTTTGGATATTGGGGGACTTGTGATGTCACACGGGCAAATACATTTGCATATTCCTGCCTCCAGAGCAAGACATTGACGAATAGTTTTACATCATCACATCATAAGCCCGGTCTACTGGCGTTCAGTCGCTTAATGGCTGACACTTGCCGACACTAGATGTGAGCGTTGGGTCAAAAGCAAATAGAATCCAATATACAGGTCCTTCTCAAAAAATTAGCATATTGTGATAAAGTTCATTATTTCCATAATGTAATGATAAAAATTAAACTTTCATATATTTTAGATTCATTGCACACCAACTGAAATATTTCAGGTCTTTTATTGTTTTAATACTGATGATTTTGGCATACAGCACATGAAAACCCAAAATTCCCATCTCAAAAAATTAGCATATTTCAATAATTAATAAAAGACCAATAAAAGAAGTGTTTTTAATACAACAAAAAAGTCAACCTTCAAATAATTATGTTCAGTTATGCACTCAATACTTGGTTAGGAATCCTTTTGCAGAAATGACTGCTTCAATGCGGCGTGGCATGGAGGCAATCAGCCTGTGGCACTGCTGAGGTGTTATGGAGGCCCAGGATGCTTCGATAGCGTCCTTAAGCTCATCCAGAGTGTTGGGTCTTGCGTTTCTCAACTTTCTCTTCACAATATCCCACAGATTCTCTATGGGGTTCAGGTCAGGAGAGTTGGCAGGCCAATTGAGCACAGTAATACCATGATGTTACGGCCCTTTATCTAGCTTGGCTCGTTAAATCACATATAAGACAAGGACCGAACATATTTAATAATCACAGACGATTGAGTGGTATTCAGACGTTAATCACGCCATAATTTTTAATCCAGTCCACAACAGACAAAGGACAGAGCACCCCATAATAAACAACAAACAAATAAACAACACAGGTAGGGCAACAGAAAGAAACATAATCCCTTAACTAAGCCTATCGTAGCAGGAAAGATCTTACCTAACTCCCGACAGAAACAACAAACAGGTGAGTCTTCCGGGCCACTGCTTCGCTACGCTACAATCTAAATAAATAACAAAAGTGAACTAAGGAAATAACCTCTACCTGGCTTTAAATAATAAAAAAAACTCAGTTCACTATCATCGAAGACTTCAGCATGGAGGTGCGACACGAGACGATGAGCGTTCTCGCCATCAGGCGAACCACCCCAGCTGACAACAATCAGGAACGGCGGCGAAGAATGAGGAGCAAGAGAAGCGGAGAGAGACCGCGCCCTCAACACCAGGCCGGCTTAAGTGCAGGAATTCCCATGACGTCACTCATTCCGTAAATCAGGGGAAAACCCCTAACTCCACCTACGAACTCAAATAACAAAATTAATACACTCAGTAGTTCAATATATATATATATATAGATCCACGTAACACATGGTCAGTAAACCATTTACCAGTGGTTTTGGCACTGTGAGCAGGTGCCAGGTCGTGCTGAAAAATGAATTTTATCTCCATAAAGCTTTTCAGCAGATGGAAGCATGAAGTGCTCCAAAATCTCCTGATAGCTAGCTGCATTGACCCTGCCCTTGATAAAACACAGTGGACCAACACCAGCAGCTGACATGGCACCCCAGACCATCACTGACTGTGGGTACTTGACACTGGACTTCAGGCATTTTGGTATTTCCTTAAAGGTTCAAAAGTGGCTTGACCTGGGGAATGCGGCACCTGTAGCCCATTTCCTGCACACGCCTGTGCACGGTGGCTCTGGATGTTTCTACTCCAGACTCAGTCCACTGCTTCCGCAGGTCCCCCAAGGTCTGGAACCGGTCCTTCTCCACAATCTTCCTCAGGGTCCGGTCACCTCTTCTCGTTGTGCAGGGTTTTTTGCCACACTTTTTTCCTTCCCACAGACTTCCCACTGAGGTGCCTTGATACAGCACTCTGGGAACAGCCTATTTGTTCAGAAATTACTTTCTGTGTCTTACCTTCTTGCTTGAGGGTGTCAATGATGGCCTTCTGGACAGCAGTCAGGTCGGCAGTCTTACCCATGATTGCGGTTTTGAGTAATGAAACAGGCTGGGAGTTTTTAAAAGCCTCAGGAATCTTTTGCAGGTGTTTAGAGTTAATTAGTTGATTCGGATGATTAGGTTAATAGCTCGTTTAGAGACCCTTTTCATGATATGCTAATTTTTTGAGATAGGAATTTTGGGTTTTCATGAGCTGTATGCCAAAATCATCAGTATTAAACAAATAAAAGACCTGAAATATTTCAGTTGGTGTGCAATGAATCTAAAATATATGAAAGTTTAATTTTTATCATTACATTATGGAAATTAATGAACTTTATCACCATATGCTAATTTTTTGAGAAGGAACTGTAATCTCTGATACTGTCAACACTGGATACAGTATACAGATGCCCGTTCACTTTACTTCACTTGCTTGAGTCTGTCAACAAGAGGACAAGTAAATAGAAGCGTAAAGGAACGTTCGCTTTGACGCGTCCAGTTAGAACAGCTCGTTTGCCTCCCTCTACAGACTGTACAGAAGTGGATTGTTTATTTTAATGGTGTCTCAGATCGTGTCGGAGGATTATATGTTTGTTCAGAGAATCTGACTGCAGATTGTTTATTAAACGAAGCACAATGTAATAGAGAATTCGCAAAGAAACTTTTGTTGACAGCAGCTGCATTTTCATAATGCTTTGTCTGTAAATGACTGTTTTATCTGGATAATCAAAACACTTACTCACATGCAATAGCCACTAGTCAGTGGGCGTTGATACTGTTTCCTATGCAATGACGTTAGCCAATCATAACAGTGGCCAGTTACTGACAAGCCTTAAAGGGGAACTTGGCAACTCTAGCCATTTCTTCGCTGATTTTCACTTCGTTCACATATTGTCTCAACAAGCTCCTCTACAGCTGTGAGGCGTATATTTCACAACACTGTCGTAAAAAAAAACTCACTTGCGGCCCCTCCTCCCCCTTTCTACTGCTGCTCATGTGCATTTATTATAATCGGAGCCGGCCAACTTTATCATGTGGAGCTATGTCTACCGAGGTGGGTAATACATCATACACAGTATCATATGGCGTGTGTTTATGTCGAATTGCCGTAAAGCAGTTTGTGTTTCTCGCTCGTTCTCGCTTCTCATGAGACTTCCTTTTTCCAACTTACCGGGATGTTAGTCCCCATGTTGCAAGGTTGGTTTTCTGCCTGGGAACGCTGGGGTGTGCGGGGAAAGTCACAATTCTCACCAGAACAGGTTATTAAACCATCCAAATGATTTGTAAACGGTTTTATTAGGTTGAAATAGTTGCCAAGTTCCCATTTAAAGGAGCCGTCCTTTAAAAATCTGACAGAGGGAAACTGTTTTCCACACACACACATGCATATACAGTATATTGTACAAAAGCTTTTATTAACATCATAAGTTAACCTAAAACATAAAATAAATTATGCCATGGCCTCTTTTAAATCCAAAAATTAGGCTTTTAATCTATTGCTCAATATAGTATGAGATTTACTGGTATTACACTGTTTTTAAGTGTTCTAAAAACCATCCAAACAGACAGCTTTGCTAGACTGTAAAACTAGCTAGCCACTTTAAGCTGCTCTATGCTGTGTGTTTTCAGAGTAATTGCCATAAATGTCCAACTAGTTCCATTATGATTTGCTGCCATAGTTTAAGGGTCACAGCGACCTGAGTTGACTTTAATCTTTAACTATGCCATTTAACAGATCACTCTTTAACTAAATGACTTAAGTTGGTCCTCGAAGGTAAGTTATATTAACGTTGATTCTGTAATGGATATGTGAAGGAGCTGCTGGAGTTGGGAGAGAAGGTGAAGGCTCAGTGGAAGGAGCTGAAGGAGGCTCACAGTCAAAAGAAGATGGCCATAAAGGAGTTCTCTGAGCTAAACGAACAGCTGAGTGATCTGCGCTCACAAAAGCAGCGGCTGAGCCGACAGTTCCGAGACAAAGAAGAGGAGATGGAAGGAGTGTCGCAAAAACTAGAGGCTCTGCGGCTAGAGATACGCAAGGCTGAGAAAATGCGCAAAGAGGTATAAGCTTCAAAACCACCCACCCTGCTGGAACTTACTGGTGTTAGACCACTATATAAGCAAAGTCAATATGGCTTTAATTTTGATGCAGTGCCCCAGCAATCATCAGTGGTATCATATTTGTGTATTTGAAGGCTGCATATTTGATGTTTGTGGTGTTGTCCTTTCAGTTGGAGGCCCAGGCTGAGGAGCAGGCGGCAGAAGCTCAGAAGGAGAGAAAGCTACGAGAGAGAACTGAACAGTTCAGTAGACAACTAGAAGAGGAGCTGGAGGGAATGAAGGTGACAGTGCATGACTGCATTCATGTACATTAATAAATGGAATATGAAATATGACTTTTACATATAAAAAACACTTTTAGACACTCATTTCCCCCTTTTCTCTTGTTCTCTTACACTGCGTCCGAAATCAAATACTGCTCTACTATATAGTATGCGAAAAACAGTACACTAAAAGAGTAGTATGTCCGAATACATAGTATTCGAAAAACAGTCAGCGAAAAGTCCCCGGATGACCTACTACTTCCGCCGAAATTCTGAAGTGCGCATTTGATGGACACTTTACTATCCCGTGAGGCCATGGGAAGAGATTTATGAATGGAAGTGAAGTGATGCAACTGACTCTGGTAGGTCACATGACAGTAACAACATGGTGGATGTAGTACGTATGAATTTCATTCATACTATCCATATTCATTCTATATAGACCGTGTTTTTTTTTTTAAACGTCGCATAGTAAATTCAAATTCAAGTACACGATTTCGGACGCAGCGTTAGTCTTTTCTTCTACACACATATGTATGTCTTGGTCCTCTTGCAGCAGTTGAAACAGACTGGGCCGTCTCACGCAGCGCCGAGCTCAGACCAGCAGCAGGAGCTGATGCGCGTGCGGGCAGAGCTGGAGAAGAAGAACGTACAGTACGAGGAGGAGTTGTGTCGCCGGGAGACGCTCCACAGCACTGAGCTGAAGGGCCTCAAGAACTTGCTACGTGATGCCGAGGGTCAACACCTCACACTCCAGAAAGAGATTCTCATGCTTAAAGACAAACTGGAGAAAACCCGCAGAGAAAGGTACATGTATAACTATATCAAAACTCATTCTTTCTATCATGTAATTATTCAGCTGCTGGCACACTCAGCCTTCGCATAAGCAGATATTTACGGCTTTTCTTGTCTGCTGCCCACTTACACAGAAAGGCCAAACTGAAGGACCAGAGAAATGGCTTTTAGAGGCATAAATCTGAATTTGAATGTATTGACTATAATAACCAACTGTGGTCTGCGAATCGTTCATGGTCATGCTATTTGAAGATGAAACCACCAGCTTTTCTTGAGCCAGCAATGTGAATCTGAAGATTTGTTTTCTTTACATTGAATCGTTTGTGTTAAAAGGCTCCATGGTAGCAGAATGTAGCTGTTCTGCAAACTTCATCATGTTCATTATTGTGTTTGCAATAGCCAAACTGAGCGAGAGGAGTTTGAAACAGAGAACAAGCAGAAGTACGAGAGGGAGAGAGCCCATCTGACAGACGATAACAAGAAGCTTACAAGCGAAGTGGAGAAGGTGAGATCTGTATCACTCTCAAAAACACATGTGCCAATGTTCATAAAATATTCATTAGTCTTTCATCACAAAAAGTATACATCAAATCGTGTATGAAATTCCCCCTTCTCCTCTGGCACCATCTCCCCAAATCCGCTAACATTCCTAGAGAGAGATTGTAACCACACTTAAACAAAATTGCTTCTCGGCTCAGCCACTGTTTACTTTGGACCGCGAGGTAAAATCGGAATCAGCCAGTCAAATAATTCTGCAAGTTTGGACATATCAGATATTAAAGGACTCCTTATTTTTGGTGGCATGGATATTAAACATTATTCATTTCGTAAAAATACCTGGAAACCCAAAACACAAAGGCAGTTTAAAACAATAGCGCAGCCGGCCAGGGCTGTCATGTCAAATGCCAGATTGGATTGGGTTTCGAAACATAAGCAAGAATGATGGCATTTGGAAGGAATTGAACCAGGATGTAAAATGCCTGAATAAAGTCGCATTCCAATAAAAAGAGCACTAATGAAGTTTTGTATAGACTTGCCGTAACAAAGTATTTTTGCTTCCTGTCTTTTGGACAATGTTCAGTTTCCTACAGAACTCTACTTTACTTTATACTTTATTGTCCCATTCCTGGGAAATATTTCTTGGACAACATGACATGGCCAGTACACAAATTCGATCACACGCAACACAGTACATAGCATACAATAATTAGAATATAACAACATTCCAACAATAAAAACTAGCAGCATCCTACATCAATTTTGAAAATCTCTATTTAAAATTTTGACCGCAGTTGGAACAAAGAACTTATAAAATCTAGTAAGGTTGATCAAGGATGGGATACATCAGACAATAAAACAAGCAGAGAAATGTCATAGATTTATACTTAAGGATGGACTTTTCCTATTTCAAGAACCTTGTGACTGAGCACTTTTGACTGGGCCAGTGAGTAACCATCTAGCAAACAACCAAACATTTCTATTTTCATTAGTTTTTTAAGCATCCAACATTGCCACAAAATGATGACCTACTGGAGATCTACTGAAACTAGAGACATTTAGTTTGCTGATTTCATTTGAAGTCTTTCTATTTTTTTTTTTTTTTTTTAGTTTAATTGGATTTTAATGGTTTCAGTTAACAATAACAACACTGATAACAATGACAACCAACTTAATCACATAACAATGGCTGTCTTATCCATCCAATCTCCATCTGTCTGCTTCCTCCCATCTTTACTCTTCTGTCTCTTTGTGGTCTCTTTTTCTCTCTTCAGCTGAACTCGATGTATGAGGAGCTCAGCAGTAGTCACAGGCTGCTGGAGGAAGAGATGAGAGAGTTGGCTGATAAGAAGGAAAGCGTTGCCCACTGGGAGGCCCAGATAACTGAGATCATCCAGTGGTGAGTGGAGCCCCCTACCTGCAGCCGCTTGCCATCACACCTGAAGAGAAAGACATGATGATGGTGAACTTTACCCAGATCTGCATGGCAGTGCAGATCCAGATCATGCAGATGATGCGGATCAAGTGGCCATCTTGTGACCATTCATCACTTTTCAGTTTTAAATAAGAACACAGATTTTATGCTTCATTTCGAGGTTAAGCTGAACTAAGCTAATCTGTGCAGGGTGAGCGACGAGAAGGATGCTCGTGGTTACCTCCAGGCTCTGGCCACAAAAATGACTGAGGAGCTTGAAGGGCTCAGGAACACCAGCTTGGGAGCTAGAGGAACGGTGAGACACGCGCACACATCAGATAAGGATGGAACGCATATCCTTTTATTCCTGCTCTTCTGATGTGGTGGGTCTTTCTCGCTTTGTCAGGACATGCCGTGGAAGATGAGGCGCTTTGCTAAGCTAGACATGTCTGCGCGTCTGGAGCTGCAGTCTGCGCTGGATGCCGAGATCAGAGCCAAACAGTCCATCCAGGACGAGCTTAACAAAGTCAAAGCATCCAGCATTGCCACAGAATGGTGATGCCACACATATCAACATAGTTCTGATCAACTCTACTGAAACCACAGAGATTTTGTTTGCTGATTTGATTTAAAATCTAATGTTTGTTTGTTTTTTCAGCTCAACAAATATTTGTTTCATCCTTTATGTGAATAGTTTTGATATTCTCTACGTTTTTTTTATTTGGTGAATAGGCTGATCTTAGTTTATTTTGTTCACTCTCTCTTCTCGAATGAGGTGATTTTAAATAGAGTGACATAGTTTTCGGTCTGTTATTTTTGTCTCACAGCAAATTGCAAGAATCCGATTGTAGAAACCAGGAGCTGCTGGTGGAAATTGAGAGGCTGAGGAAGGAGACAGAGGAGCTGAGGCTGAGAAGAGGTAACAATCTGAAATTGAGACGTATACCTCATCTGAAAGCTGAATAAATGAGCTTTCCATTGATGTATGGTTTTTTAGGATAGGACAATATTAGGCTGAGATACAACTATTTGAAAGTCTGGAAAGAAACTAAATAAAAGAAAAATCGATCATTTTGACCCATACAATGTATTTTTGGCTATTGCCACAAATATACCCGTGCTACTTTTGACTGGTTTTGCCACAAATATACCCGTGCTACTTTTGACTGGTTTTGGGATCTAGGGTCACATATTTTCTGTTTTATTTTTTTCATTTATTCGCTCTTTTATACTGCATTAATTCATTTTTATTGCAGTTTAGTTTGAGTAATTTTGTTTTTGTTCTTCAACTTCAACTTATTTGTTTATGTTAGTTGCCTTACAAACATTTTATTTTTGTTTAAGTTTTGTTTATTCTATGTCCGCCTTATTTCAATTAACAAAAATGAATTTAGGTAACAGTAAACAACACTGGTGACAATCAAATATCAAAAACATGATCTGCATTGCTTTGCACAGTGTCACATGCTAACAACAGTTCTGGCTTTGTGAAATTTAAATGGACATTTTAATAAGATTCTGTCATTTGTAGGTGTGAAGCATCAGGATTCACAGAATTCCTTCCTGGCATTCCTGAATGCACCCACTTCTGCTCTGGATCAGTTTGATGTAAGTTTGAGATCCCAGATGTTGTTCATGAGAACATCTGCATAGAACATCACTCTGGTTTCCAAATAAATCATTTTAATCATTCTTCTTTTAGTTTTTTTTCTGTATTCTTCTGATACCTCCTGATCTGTTTTATTATTTACTGTTTTTTTCTCCTGTCATAATGTGTATGGTTATTGTTTTTGCTTTTTTTTCATTCTGTTGCCAATCAGGACTCATTTTCTTCTTCTTCATCTTCTTTAATTGAATTTTGGGAAGATGTAAGTTCTCTTTCAGCCTTGTTATAGTTCGATGTCTTTTTACATCATTCATTTTCACATTTAAAAGCAGACAAACAAAAGCCCTACTCCCGTAATGAAACTCCTACAGGAATAAAATCTCAAAAAACAACAGAAAACTCACAATTGATTCTAATTGAGTTTGATATTAGCCTGTTGCCAAGCACAATACTCAAAAAAAGCATACAAATATACAGTACAGACAAATTGGAAAATAAAGTACTTTTTTCACTACTCAAATCCTTTTTATTGATACTTTTTAGGATTGAATTCAATATTGAACTGTTTTTACATGCAACCGATGTTATGTTTTTCTTATCTGATCCTATATCCACCTCAGTGTCTTTGGTAGTGACTCCTTGGAGATCTTTGATGTGAAGTGATTTCTTTGTGCATTTAAACTATACTCAGAAATCCATCTACAGATTAGACCTGTTCTTACATGCCCTCATTCCCTTCCCTCCGTTTTCCTGCCTGCCGTTCCAGGCCTTTATCCTATCCAGCTGACATTGCACATGAAGTTTGACTCTCTTCTTATCTTCTTTCTCTCTCCATATGAAGCGGTCACCCTCTTTTGGTCTCGGAAGCAAAACCAGACGTGTAAGACCCACTTTTGTCCTGCGTCACAGTAAAATCCCCCTGTCATATTGTTTTTCTCCTGTGGTTGTGATGGCTTGTTTTGCAAACTACATCGATGGCAGCTGATTGTGGTGAAATCTGTATTGCATGGGACCTTTAAAGCTTAAATACATCTGAAATGTGTTTGGGAAACTTCCTTTCATCTATCCAAATGCATATATACCATATGAATATACTTCAGAGAAACTGGGGTTTTGTCTGGGTTGGTTAATTAAACTTGGTGGTTTATTTTCCATACCATTTGCTTTTATAGTACATTTCAAAAGCCCTTTTAAATGGAAGGATATAGAATTAATTTACGTAGCTCAATATTTGGATCTAATTTTAACTTTTGCTCATGTTTAAAGATTATAAAGCAAAAAATACAGTGCACAGGGAGTACACTACAATTCAAATGTTTGGGGTCGGTACGATATTTTTATTCAGCAAGGATGCATTGAATTTTAAATGGATCTAAACTGACTGTAAAGACATTTATTATGGTACATTTTAATTTATTTAAAATAAATGCTGTTCTTTTGATCTTTCTATTCATCAAAGTTGGCTGAAAGATCACGGTTTCCACAAAAATTTTAAGCAGCATAGGTGTTTTCAACATTGATGGTAATATTTCTGAAGGATCATGTGACACTGAAGACTGGATGAATGACTGCTGAAAATTCAGCTTTATCATCACAGGATAAATTACATTTTAAAATGTATTATAATAGAAAACATTTACTTTAAATTGTAATCATATTTCACAATTTTATGGTTTTACTGTATTTGTGATCAAATAAATGCAGCTTTGATGAGCATAAGAGACTTCATTATCAACCTCAATCTTACCAACCTCAAACTTTTGAGCAGTAGTGTAATTATTTGTTCAAGAGTTATACAGAAGTCATACAGGTTTGCAAAGACATGATGCTGAGTAAATCATGAAAGAATTTTCATTTGAGTGAACTAAGCTTTTACAGATCACTTTAATGTAAGTGTGGATATGGTTTCCATGTAGTTGGGTTTGTGTTTCTGCCCTTCCTTCTGTCTTGCATGTATAGTTGGTGTGTGGTCTCTGTGTAGTGGAAATATTGTGGCTTTACTCATTGGTTTGGAGCCCGGGGTGCACATGCTTTCTTCTGCTTAGAGGGTGTAATTCCAGTTAAAGTGTTATTGTCATGATAAGCTTAATGTATCGCTTTGAGTGTGTTTCGCTCTGCATGGTGGCATGTTCTTCTGATGTCACAGTCTGTGCCGTATGATACCTATGGTAAAGATAATTATAATCTTTTTGCTTCTTAGCTTGACTCAGCAGATTTCACTCCCTCCAACACTCCATCAAGAGATGAAGACTCAAGATCTCGCCACATATCACGCTCACGGTCTCCATCCACCGCCAGTGACATGGAGCCTATTGAGGTATCATTCGGACTCTTACAGGGATAGTCCACCCAAATATGAAAATCCTGTTAGGATTTACTCACTCTCATGTCATTCCAAACCAATATGCTATTTTTTTTTTGTGAAGCACAAAAGCAGATGTACTGGCCAATCTTTTCCATAAATAAAGTGATCCAGCCTGTATCCGGTATTTAACTTTTATGCTTTTGTGTTGCACAGAAGAAAGTTATACAGGTTTGGAACGACATGAGTAAATTATGACAGTATTTTTACTCATCACTTTAACTCTTACCATGACATTTGTTTATATAATAAAATGCACTGATATGTTAATGTATCCTTCTCATAGTTGATTGACCATACGTCACGTAGTCTTCAGACTCCAACTGGCAGATCAGGCTATGGAAGCTTGGGACACTCATCATCTAAGGTAACACAAAAGATTTAGGCCACAAAATTTGGGCGCTATGCCGATATCTGACTATTTACGTAATCTGTACAATGTACTCTATCAACCTGTATAGATTACACTACCATTTAAAAAATCTATATATATAATATTTTATATTCCTGTAATGGCAAAGCTGAATTTTGAGCGGCCATGACTCCAGTCTTCAGTGTCACATGATCCTTTAGAAATCATTCTTAAAAGGTGATTTGGTGCTCAAGAAACTTTTCTTATTATTATCAATGTTGAAAACTAGTGGAAAACAAAATACGTTGTTTTTAGGATTCTTTGATGAAAGAAAGTTTAAAAAAAAGAACAGCACTTATTTGAAATGGAAATCTTAATGTAATGCATAACAAAGTATTAATTTCTAATTTCGTTTTAATTTCTTGTAAAATATTTTTTATGCTGTAATGATTGTACTGTGCTATACATGTGTGTCGCAGAACTTCTTTAAGTATTAATATTAGCAGATTATCCAAAACAACTTTTTTTCCATGAATTTCCAGCAAAAACAACTGTATTGTGATATATACTGTTACTGTGATACAAAATGACTTGTATTGTGTGCTATAGGAATTTTGTCCAACACTCCTATTAAGCATTTGTCTGTTTCAATTGGAACATCTATGGAAATGGTTTAATTACATTGCTGATGTTCTCTGCTCCACAGCCCAAGGCGCACCAGTTTATTGTGAAGTCCTTCACCGTTCCCACCAAATGTAATCAGTGCACCTCTCTCATGGTGGGACTTATCCGTCAGGGCTGCGCCTGTGAAGGTGAGGACAACACAAGAGAAATTAAATATGGGTGTGATATGTGAATATGACAACAGTGAATATGACATTTTTAGTTTTCGAGATGATCAAACCTGTACAACTTTATTTCTTCAGAGGCATAAGGATAACCAGTATAATCCTTTAAAATGTTTTCTTTTGTGTTCCACTGAAGAAATAGTCATTCCAGTTTGGAATAAAATAAGGGTGAACCTTTCCTTTCATATTGGTTTATTAAATGTGCCCCATTCCCAGGATGCCTCATAGACAAAATGCTCTTTAATACTCAGTGCCTGTGTCCTCCATCTCTCCTTATAGTCTGCAACTTCTCCTGTCACGTCACCTGTGCTGATAAAGCCCCCTCTGTGTGCCCCGTCGCACCTGACCAAACAAAGGGCAAATTGGGAATTGATGCTCAGAGGGGCATCGGGACTGCATATGAGGGACATCTTAGGGTAAGATTTGTTCTGCTCTTCATATATTCTTCTCTGTTTGCTTTGGTGTCTTTTTTTATGGTCATCTGAATTAGGCACATACTACCTTTCCCATTGTTGTTCGTTTGTCTGTACACTATTAGCCACAATTTTTTTTGGCTGCCTTGAAATGGAGATTCGACTGTCTTTTCCAGGTGCCAAAGCCCACAGGGGTGAAAAGGGGTTGGCAGAGGGTCTGGGCAGTGGTTTGTGACTTCAAACTCTTCCTGTATGAGCTTGGAGAAGGGAAAGGTGCACAGCCTGGTGTCATCGTTAACCAGGTCATCGACATGAGGTGAGCGAGGTGTTCATTCAAATGTGATGCTGAAATATTTAAGTCAAATATGTCATGAAATATTTCAAAATATTGCGCTTGACTCTCTATCCTGAGCAGGGATGAAGAGTTTTCTGCCAGCTCGGTTCTGGAGTCTGATGTCATTCATGCTAACAGGAAGGATATCCCCTGTATTTTTAGGGTAAGAGCATATGTGCACTTTGTTTCTATTTTATTCCAAATAGAAATATTTTGTAACATTATAAATGTCTTTATTGCCATCAATTTATTTAATCCTAGCTGAATAAAAGTATTAATCTAATTTTTTTTGTTTTTTTATGACACCAAACTTTTGAACATTAGTGCATGGTCTACCTTGATTTTTTAACTTGGAATTTTCTTTAAGGCTTTGTTATCAAATATTGTACAAGGAGAGACTGACATGAACAACAGTATTTTAAAATGTGCTTAAAAATATTTATTTAGAATATTACTGCAATATAATTATTATATGTTATATAATTGATGTTATTGAAACCGAGCAAGAAGGTGGCTGGCCGCACACTGGATTCAGTCCAGACTACAAAAGTCTATCAAAAGATTTTTTTATTTTATGGATTGCATCGTGCAAAAAGTGCAAAGTGAATTAAAAACAAATGGACAGGAGCAGACGTTTCAGCACATTGCTATCTTCTGCTGAAACGTCTGCTCCTGTCCATTTGTTTTTAATTCACTTTGCACTTTTTGCATGATGCAATCCATAAAATAAAAAAATGTTTTGATAGTCTTCTGTAGTGTGGACTGAATGCAGTGTGCGGCCAGCAACCATATTCCCATATTTCCATATTCCCTTGGCTCTACGCAACTGAAGAAAAAGGATTTTTTGTCAATTTAGAACGCAACAATTTCTTTTTCGTAAAGAATTACGTTTTTGTAATGGTTGTTATTGCCATAGAAAAGCAAAATAAAGTAACTACACATTTTGTTTACATTGAGTTCTAGCAAAAATCAGATCTCTAAAACTTTGGCCTGTCTTGTGACAGACTGCCATTCTTCTCAGTTCAAGTGTTAATGTATTCACTACGTTGTCCCTTTGTAGGGCAGAATAGTAATTTATTTCTGTGCTAAATTCTTTACTTTCATCATTCATCACGCATCACCATCACCACACAATAATTGTGATTTTCTTCAAAATATCACAGATCAAATAACAGCAACCAGGTGATTATGTAATAATCATGACTGGACTCACTATAGCCTTATGCAGAGTTTAGTTATTTAATTTAAAGACATTTTTAAATGACCTTATATGCAGTGCTATCCATTCATTCCACAGGTAACAGCATCTCAGCTGTCCGCCTCCCCCAGTCAGAAGACGTGCATCCTAATCCTGGCCGACAACGAGCAAGAGAGGTCGAAGTGGGTGTGCGCTCTGAACGAACTGCAACGCATCCTGAGGAAAAACAAGCTGAAGGAGCGTTTCGTCTACGTGCCTAAAGAAGCCTACGACAGCACGCTTCCTCTCATCAAAACCACCCAAACTGCTGCTATTATAGGTACAGAGACTCACAAAACTCTTGTCAAATCAACACAACGTTAAAGAACAAATAGTAATTCCCTTATCTAGTGTTAAACCAAAAATGTTTAATTATATCTAGATCATGAGCGGGTTGCTTTGGGGAATGAGGAGGGCCTGTTCATCATCCACGTCACCAAAGATGGTAAAACTTCAATCTTTAAGCCTTTTACTTCTTCATTGTCTATTAAACTTGGTTATGTGGTTTAGTGGTCAAAAATCTGGACTGCTAACTGAAAGTTTGTTGATTCAAACCCCAGAAATGCTGATATATGAGCTTCCAGGTTGCTTCAGGGTAATAAGTTTACTCAGAAATTACTGTAATTTCCAAATGTTAAAAACATTGACAAGCTCTCCATCATTTTGACAGGAAAAATGGGTCTATTGCATTGGAATGCTAGACGTTTATTTAATTTTTTGGAAAATGAAAACAGCCGGTTAAAATGGAGCACGACTGAAAATTTTGATCTCAGAGGCTGGACAAAAAATAACCATTATCCGTCATTTTGACAGACTGAGTAAACCTTTCATTGGATAAAAGCAAAATAAAAAAAATGTCCCCTATTTTTCTCTCTCTGTTAGAGCAGTCATACATTACAAATCTATTAAAGGTTGTAAACTATAAAAATGAATGATTTGTTAGATTTAACAGTTCTTTCTTGGCTTTGTGGCACTTTGTTATGCATTTTTAACAGTAGTGCACTATTGTTGTTGAACCGCATACACATTTAAACTGAAATAACTGATGCGAGACAAACATCTACTGAACATTTTTGTTCTTTCTTCTAGAAATCGTTCGCGTGGGTGATATTAAGAAAGTGCATCACATAGAACTGATGCCCACAGAGCACCTCCTGGCTGTCATCTCGGGCAGGAACCGACAAGTGTGTCTGGTCCCTATGGCGGGGCTCGACGGGAGGGAGATTGACAAGATCAAGGTGGCAGATACTAAAAACTGCCAGGCGCTGGTGTCCGGTGTGGTGCGCAATGGCGCCTGCTTCTGCCTCGCCATTAAACGGCAGATCACCTGCTTCGAAATTAACAAGAGCAAATCCCGCCACTGCCATCTCGTGGACATACAAGTACAGTATTCAAAACCTCTTTTTTTCCAGATCAAGTATATTCAGATGTAATAAGTGTTCATACTCATTAGATTGCAAAGACTGTCTTAGCTAGCACACACAGCAACATCAACAGCCCTTTCTAAATCTCAGGCTCCAGGAACTATCCAGTGGATGGCGCTGTTCAGCCAGCAGTTATGTGTAGGCTACCAAGCGGGCTTCATGCGGTACAGTTTGCATGGAGAAACCCTTCCGGCCAGCTTGCTCCATCCAGATGACCCCACATTGGCGTTTATTAAGGCTGAAAACCTGGATGCCCTTTGTGCAGTGGAAATCTCCAATAAAGAAATGCTGCTCTGCTTCAGCAAAATTGCAGTGTACGTGGACACACATGGCAGACGCTCACGCCAGCAGGAGCTGATGTGGCCCGCGACACCCACCGCCTGCTGTGAGTACTGAGTAGAGAGACGTTAATCCTGTTTAAACGGTCTGGCAGTGAAAAGGTTTGGTTGGATTGATCTTGTGGATGTTTTATATCTCACAGGCTACAACGCCCCCTACCTGTCAGTCTACAGTGAAAATGCAGTGGATGTGTTTGATGTGAACACTATGGAATGGATTCAGACCATTCCTCTCAAAAAGGTTTGCTTTTTTTCAATTTCAGAAGAGTTATAAATATTAAATTATAATAAATGAACAACTGTTGCACACCTGAATGGTTGAAGCTGGGTGCATTTAACACAGGAAATAATGTAATAAACACCATTCAAAATGATAAGTTGAATGAAACATTATTTTTGATAAATACTTTTATTTAGCAAGAACACATTACATTTATTAAAAGTGACAGTAAAGACTTTTACATTGTTACAACATTATTTGATTTCAAATAAAAATACATCTATTCATCAGAGAATCCTGAATATATATATATATATATATATATATATATATATATATATATATATATATATATATATATATATATATATATATATATATCACAGTTTCCACAAAAAATTAAGCAGCACATTACATTTTAAAATATAATATATATTATAATTATAATCTTTGAATATTATATTAAAATCATTTTCAATATTATTGTTTTTACAGTATTTGTAATAAAATAAATGCAGCCTTGGTGAACATTGGAGATTTATTTAAAACTATTTTTTAAATGACCAACTCTGCACTATGCTAAGTAGATTTATATTTCCTTAAATATTTCAAGTACGTGCAATTTTAAACACTCTCTCAGATAACCAGTGTTATTAAATTGAATTCTGCCATCTCTACATGAATACATTTAAAAAAATGTAAATTAATACATGTATGTTTAATAAATCATAATCATATACCTTCAGAAAAGCAACAGTTTTGACATTATTGCAGTTTAATGAGACATTACTATTAGCCTTGTGCTCAAAGTTGTGTTTATGTTGATTTGTTAATACATTTGTTGACAATAAAATAAAAAAATAAAATAAAATAGCATTTTTGTCTTCATTGCAATTATATATATATATATATATATTTTTTATTTACTGAAACCATAAATGAGTCATCTTCTGAATGACTAAATAATCCCAGGATCTCACTGGCTCTGTGCAGGTCCGGCCGTTGAACATGGATGGCTCTTTGAATCTCCTGGGCTTAGAAACGGTCAGACTCATCTACTTCAGAAACAAGACTGCAGGTAACAGCAGTCACTCCATAATTCAGTCAAATGCATAAATCGTGACAAAAATCTTGAGTTGGGTGTTGATGTTTCTGCCTTTGGTTTAGTAGTACAGTTTGAAATAATGAATAATAGTAATGGTATGAGTAATATGTCTGATAATGGATTATTTGTGTGTGATTAGAGGGGGACGAACTGGTGGTACCTGAAGTGTGTGATAACAGCAGGAAGCAGATGGTACGCAACATGAGCAACAAGAGACGATTCTCATTCCGTATTCCTGAGGAGGAGAGACTGCTGCAGAGGAGGTGATTGACACACACACACACACACACACACACACACACACACACACACACACACACACACACACACACACACACACAAACACACACACACACACACACACACACACACACACACACACACACACACACACACACACACACACACACACACACACACACACACACACACACAAACACACACACACACACACACACACACACACACACACACACACACACACACACACGTTGTGTTTTCATGTTTTATGGGGACTTTCCATAGACATAATGATTTTTATACTGTACAAACAATATATTCTATACCCTAACCCTACCCATCACAGAAAACTTTTTGCAATTTTAAATTTTCAAAAAACATAATTTAGTCTGATTTTATAAGCCGTTTTTCTCATTGGGACTAAAAAAATGTCCCCACACAGACAAGGATTTCAGATATTGCCATCTTTGTTGGAACATTTTGTTCAATGCAGGGTTTACCTGGAACACGCACACACATATTTGTGTACTACTGTGCTGAAAATGCACTTTTAATGAAACAGAGACAAAGTTCATATGACATTTGTAGCTTACTTTTTTAGGTCTGGTTTCAATATCCAACTCATTTCTTAGTTTCAAAATGTCATTATAGGCATTGTAAGGCTATTATATGAACTGGTGTGTTTGCAGAGAAATGTTGAAAGATCCTGAGAGGAGGAGCAAGCTGATCTCAAATCCTACTAATTTTAACCACGTGGCTCATATGGGGCCTGGAGATGGAATGCAGATCCTCCGAGATCTGCCAATGGTGAGAGGCTCATCTTTTAAAAGAATATTCTGGGTTTAGTAAAGCTCAATCAACAGCATTTGTGTCATAATGTTAATTACTACAACAATGTATTTCACTCCTTTTCTATATAAAATGAAAGATAACCATTGCTTCAATTGTAAGTCAGGCACTTACAATGGAAATGAAAGGGGACAATTTGTTACAGCTGAAATACTCAAAATGTAAACAATATGCATGTTAACATGATTTTAGTCTGAAAAATTGCTCACTTTCCTTTTATATGCCAATTTACATTTTATGCGTAACTAATAATGTACACGTCTCAACAGAATAATTAATTTTGGAAAATAAGCTTTTTTAAATCTTTTAAATGCCTCGGTTTGTGTTGGTCGGGCTCGAAAAACAAAACACTCAAGTGTACAACTTTTCAAATTAAATCCCCCCCCCCCACCCCACCTACACTGCGAATCAATGGAACCTTGCTTTTTGCTTTTTTTCAAAGAAAACAATTCAAAATTATTTTTGTGGTAATCATCATTGTCGCAAATGCTGTTTATTGAGTTCGGCTTGTATTGAAGTCAGAATGTGCTTTTACAACCTCATTTTGCTTTGTATTCTGGTCATTTATCAAGTCACTACCATTTTTTTTTAAATTAATACTTCTATTCAGCAAGGATGCATTACATTTGATCAAAAGTAACAGTAAAGATATGTATAAAGACTTCTATTCCAAATAAATGCTGTTCTTTTAAACTTTCTATTCATCAATGAATCCTGAAAAAAAGTATCCAAAAATGTTTCTGCAAAAAAAAAAAAAACAGTTTTCAACATGATACAATAAGAAATATTTCTTGAGCACCAAATCAGCATATTCGAACAATTTCTGAAAGATCATTTGACACTTGTCTTCTCTTTACATTTATTGATGTTCATTGGTCATTCATGCATCCTGTTTTGATATGTGTTGATAACAACATGATATCAAAAAGATCATTATAATAAAACCCATAGTTTGTTTTCATCAAGTCATGTTTGTCTCACTATTGCATGCTTGTGTCACTGTTGTGTGTGTGTGTGGTGTTTCTCTGTGTAACCTGTAGAATGTGCGTGCTCAGGACAATCGTGCTGGGTTCAGTGGATCCGTCAGCATCCCATCAATCACCAAAAACCGAGCCGAACCTGGTCGTTCCATGAGCGCGAGCAGTGGTCTAGGAATGCGTAAGTACACACGTGTGGCTGCTGTTATACTTATCAGATTTCCATGCGTTTCATTCCCAACCCACTTCTTTCTTGTCCTCTTTATCAGGGACGTCCTCTCAGAACGGCAGCGCTCTGAGGAGGGAGCTGTCGAGCAGCAGCTACAGCTCGAAACGCCAGACCATGACATCACCTTCAGAGAGCTCGCTGTCGTCAGGAGGGGGGATGGATGTGGGCGAAGCGCCACTCTCTCAGTTTGATAGAGAGGTGAGTCATGATGTAGGAGGAATCCGGGCTGTGGTATCTTCATTACCTCATCACATTAATGGCAGATTTGCACTATGCAGGGATGTCACGGCACATGACCAGCAAGCTATAGCATCCGTGACGATTCAGTTTGAGCCGTATGCTGACTTCACATGCTATAGGAATTATTGTAAATAGGAGTTTCCTCATCGGAAATTGGGCATGAATGACAAGCCTTATTTACGACTGGGAAACTTGGAGATAATTGGAGACAAGTTGGGTGGGCCATAAACTTTAACCATGGTGGAGGAGAAAATTATCACAGTAGTGACAGTTTTATTAATTTTATTAGTTTTTCCATTAACTTCTACATTACTTTCTCCTGCCGTCACAATCTTTATGTATATTGACTACTTAATCCATTAAAAATAGCATTTATTTGACCTAAATTACAGAATTGCTAGCAAGCTTGAGAATTGAGAATTGTCAGAATGCATGTGTACAATAGCGTGGATAATGTTAATGGTTTTCAATAAATAAGACTGTACATTTAATTTAAAATCTTCAATACATTTTTAGCTTGCATTACATTCAGAATGTGTAAATAGAAGTCATATAATTTTCTGATGTTAGGCATGCGAAGTCACATCTTATTATGCACAAACAGTTTTCAGGCAACATGGCCTTGAAAAAACTGTATACGAAAGTTATTTTTTAGGCTCTCTTTTCTCTCTTACATCACTTTTATATTTGAAAACAAAGTCAGAAATGACTGTCAATGACTTGTTATTGTTACTCAAAAAAGATAATTTATTCACCCTCATGTCGTTCTAAAACCCGTTTGATTTTTCTGCACACCTCCTTACTTATAAAAACTGCTGGCCCTTTCCCTTCCCATGAGGCCTGTTATGGTGGAACAGTTCCAATGTCTTTTCCCCAAAGCAGTTAAATGCGCTGTGTTCCCCTCCACCTAGCTTTGTCAGTGCTTACTCCACTTTATGCCTGCCGCCCCATTCCACTACATCCAACAGTCTCCTTAGCAAACCACCCACCCGCGCCCTTATCTCACCCGTCATCTCCCCATATCTCTGCGCTTTGCGCTCCCTGGCCGCCCCATTTTCCTTCAGCAAGTGTGGAAGCCATTCTGGCACTCAGTCTGCCCTTTCCTTCTCAGTGGCAGGCGGTATCGCCCTCGGAGAAGACCCCTGATCTGAAAAGGGCTTTAAGGACCCTGCTTAGTAAGATGAAGGTAAACGCCACACGTTTGCAGTGAAACACACACACACGCACATACACGCCTGCTGTCATCTGCACACTCGGGCAGCCCTGCAGAGTGCTTTACCCACTGCCCATTTTTGAAGCCCACAGCCTTTACGTCCACTGCCTACAAGTGAAGCAGAGAGCTTCAGTTGGGATTGGCAAGCTTCCATCCGCATGTTTCGCCTTCATACTGCTCCTGCTGGCAAGCCCCTGTGAAAATGAATGTTTTTACGAGAAATGTGACATTTTTCCGGTAGCTAGGGATAAACATTAACAGTAGAAGACGACTACGCTAATGTACTATAGCGCCCCTTGTGGCAAAGCTTAGAATGCAACGTGTGCATTTTGTTGTGAACTTTTTTTAGCTTGCAGTGTTTGCATTAACATACTTGTGAAAAGTGTGTTTCAGTTCTGGACTCGATGCACTAATTTCTCCAAAGCTTTGCTGCAAAGAGTCTTCACAGAGTTGACAACTGCGAACCCCTGGCTATGAGTGTGTTTTTGAGGATGAGCATTTGAGTTACTTTATAGTGCCTTGTTCTCAAAAACGCAGCTGGATTAAAGGACCACCCCCACTTTTTTGCTTTTTAGACTTGGAAGAGGCCAATCAGGGAGGCAAATGCAATAGTATTTCATTTAAACTTTCACTTAAATCAAGCAAAATTCATGTAGTTTAGCACATACATATTTGTGCTATTTCTATATTTTGGGTAAGTTAAAGGGATAGTTCACCCAAAAATTACAATTTTATCATCGTATACTCACCTTCTTTTCGTTCCAAACCTGTATGATTTTCTTTCTTCTGCAGAACACAACAGATGTTTTGAAGAATGTTTCAACTGTTTATGTCCATACAATGAAAGTTAGTGGGTTCTAATGTTTTTTGGTGAATTATCCTTTTAAAACTGATTAATATTCTCTTGATGGCGGCATGTTAAATGGTGAACCAAGCATGCCATGTTTACAGAGCAATCCTCTTTTAAAAACAGCTGAAAGTCAGATTCCACTTGACTGGGTTTATTTGCACCTTTACAGGATTTGGAGTCATTGCATGTGTACAGTACCGCTCAAAAGCTTGGGGTCAGTAAGAATTATGTTGTTCTTTTTTTAAAGAAGTGAACACGTTCATTCAGAAAGGGTACATTAAATTGATCAAAATTGACAGTCACTTTGTTTAAAAAAAATATATATTTCAAATAAATGCTGTTGTTTTTTCTATACGTAAAAAAAATCCTGAAAAAACCCCATAATGGTTTCCACAGACATATTAAGCAGCATAACCATTTTCAAATGTATTTGAAATCATAATAAAATAAGTTTATTGTATATTAAAATGTATATAAATTATTATTATATAAAAAAACGTTATTTTAAGTTGCAATAATATTTCGCAATATTACGTTTTTTACTTTATTGTTGATCAAATAAATGCAGATTTACTGACCCAGTACATTTTGAAGGGTAGTGTATTTAAAGGCTTCATATGTCCATTGTCTTCATCTTTTTCTTGTGTTTTTGAAGTAAAACTGTAGACTTCGGCCTGGTTTCACAGACTAAGATTAAGCCAGGATTAGTCCTCATGGAATTTAAGTAGCTTTTATAAACTTGTCTAAGAAAAAAACATCACTGGTGTGCATCTTTAGACAAAACTATGGAAGCTTGTTTCCACCACAGAATAAAACATTTTAAAAGATAATTGCGACCTTTTAATCTCGCAATCCTGACTTTTTTTCTCAGAATTGCGTGATATAAAGTCGGAATTGCGTGTTATAAAGTCAGAATTGCGACATATAAACTCACTATTGCGAGAAATAAACTCTCAATTCTGACTTTTTTCTCGCAATTGCGAGTTTGCGAGTCTCAAATCTTTTTTTTATTTCTTTTTTATTCTTTAGTAAGCTTTACTTAAACAAGGAACCATTAACAGCAATACGAAATGTTGAAATAAGACTTCACATTGCCCTAATTCCTGGATGTTATAAGTACAAGTCATACACTGTACTCAATACGTAAATAAAGACATGTAAACTTATGAATACATAAACGTGTGGAAAGAGAAAAATAAATTAAAATAAATGACTAAGTAAAATAAACTTGATAAGAATGCATACAAATTATACAGGCGTATACATGTCATATACCTATATATACAGACATACATGGAGAAACTATATGTACATGTATAATTATACATATGTGCAGTACTTGCACATCCATATATACATTCATGCATCTATTGCCACGCATATTCACACACTCCTAACATGTGCTTACATACAGTACTTGTACAACCCACTTGCATCTATATTCATGCACATGTCCGTGTAAAAACAATTAAAATAAATCACTCTAAAAAAGTAAAAGAATATATGAATGGAAAGAAAAACTGTAAATGAGACTTATTTCGCTAATGATAGTACTCGTTCCCTGTGACATTAAATTATAACTTATTACATTAATTTATATCTCGCAATTCTGACATCTTTTCTCAAATTGTGAGATATAAACTCGCAATTGCTAGTTATAAAGTCCAATTCTAAGGAAAAAAAATACTGACTTTTCCTCAGAATGAGTTTATATCTCACAATTCTGACTTTACATCACGCAATTATGAGAAAAAAAGTCAGAATTGTGAGATAAATAGTTCGCAATGACCTTTCTTAATTTTTTATCTTGTGGCGGAAACTAGCTTCCATACAAAACAATGGCACTGACATATTTTAAGATATGTCAGTGCAAGTTGCTTTCAGTTTAAACAGCTGAAACATGCATTTTAGTCTGGGATTAGCTTAAACCTTGTCTGTGAAACCGGGGGGTAAGACTATTATAGTAGAGACTCTCTTGATCAATATATTCTGTACGTAGTGTCACTGGTTTTTACAATATTTTTGTTTGTTTTTGTTTTTCAGGACTCTGATTCGCCCCGGCACTCCACTGCCTCCAACAGCTCTAACTTCAGCAGCCCGCCAAGCCCCGCCTCCCCACACAAGACAAAGTCCCTCTCACTGGAGAGCACAGACCGCACAGGGTGGGACACATGATGGACTCAACGGTGAACCAATCACAACAAACTCTGAGTCTGCCTGTAAAAGTGCTCCGCCCCCCTCCCATAGTCGCACCCAGGCCCCTCCCACATATTTGCATAAATGATCACCACTGGGGAACATACAAAGGAAAAACCACACCAACATTTGAGCGTTTGTATGTGCGCGTGGATGCGTGGATGTTTGAGCGACCACCCGGCAAAGCTGATTGGATGAAAAAGTGGAGGCTACTAGTTGTGGATTGAATTGTTACTGGCGTTTGTACATAGACCGGGTTAGGGGTGAACTTTTATTTATTTATCATTTAGCCATTTCAAGGTGGAAAATACTGTCACGTCCCTCACTCTGCTCTTCAGCTGTGGACCACACGGGAATGATGACTCCATTATAGAATCCCACTAATTAACCAGGAAAAAATTGCAATGATGTATATTTTTTATTTGCTTTTAAAAGTGATGTGTGCAGTGATTCGTTTGTTACTTCAGCTAATGGAATATCAGGCGACCTCATCTATTGCTTCCTGTCCTATATTTGTAGGAATTTATAGAGGCTTTCTGACATGATGACATCGTGGGATCTGTTACCGTCATTATCGCCAGTCTTCATGTAATCCAAACCTTCCGTGAAACAACATGACCTGTGAAAACACATCACCGTAATGTACATAGGTTAAAAGTATAGTATAATATATAATAAGGACATATCGAAGAGATAAACTATGTGGAAAAAAAACCTCACTGCTTTTATTTTTAAAGAATTATTTTAATATAGTCGCGCCAAGACCATTTAAAAAAACTTCAGTTGCGTCAGTTCTTTTAGATTTTTATTTTGTTTTATGAGACAATACTGCCTTGTGTATTTTTATTTTGTTGAAGTTTATTTTTTATTATCATTTATTTTGTTTATTTTTGTGAGACACAAGCCAAGCTGTTTTACTACAAGTGTGCTTTAAAAAACAACAAAAAAAAACTGCATAATGCCGCCGACTTCACTTCTGCTTTATCAAATGGCAATACATGCATCGACCGAAACTGTACAAATATCATATTTCTGCGATCTTGAACTATTAGGTCCAAATTGTTGAACTTGTCCAACATGTAATTTGAGATTTGCAGACAGACAAAAGCCACTTTGTTTTGTTTCTGGATGGTTTCATGGTTACACTATGGGAAATAGTCAACACACTTTGCTTCACACACGTAGTTTGGAACTTTCTACCCTGGAAAAAAAATCTTTTCATGGACAACAGTAATTATATCCCGTTAAGTGTTAAAACATTCACCGCTGCTATTAAATGTAAGGTTAGACTTAACCATTAAACTATATTCAAATAATCTGCTCCCACAAAACCAGTAGGTATTTGTCATTATGTAGTTTTCAAATTGCTGCTGTTGTAGTTCCAAGGACATATATTCCATCCAAAAAAAGAAAAGAAAGAAATAATTGTTTAAAACTGAGAAATCACATGTCTAATGAGCAACACAGGCTTCACTTTGTTCTTTATTCTGTTTGTAGTTGATTTGATTTCGTTGCACATGCGAGCGAGTCTCCCGCCTCATGCAGGCTTCTGTTAGGTCCTCACGTCTTGATTTCTGCTCCAGGTTCACATCTGTTCATTCCACAAATGGGGAAACTCACTGAACTCATTTGTTAAAAGGTTTACAATAAATTGGCTCAGTTTTGCTGTATCATTCCAGTAGAAAGTGACAGCAAAGGAAAGCAGACGTTTGGATGGAAACCTGCATTTCTGTAAGCTCTTACACATACATTTATATGAGCTCATTCTCATCTTAGTGGTTTCTTTTTCTTCTTAGGATATGCTTTTTAATGATTTGTACAGTTTTGCATGTCATAAATGTCCTTTCCATACGTTTCATGGTTGTATTGTTTCTCACTCACTTGAAAAAAGTGGATATCACTTCAAGCAATGAGGAATCGTTTTGCACAGATGTATTTAAGGTGAAAGGTCAATCAAAGACTGGATAAACTGGCCACTATGCATATATGGAGACGTTACTATATTAACCTGACGCTGATGTATTCAATAAACGGAGGGAAATGACACACATGGATAAGAATGTGTTAAGACTGGTGATTTTTATTTTGTACATATGCACATAAAACATGTTTATAAAAAAAGCTTTTCACAGTTTTCGGTAAATGACTAATTATCAGTGCTAAAACTCAACAGAGAAGAGCTTGGTTGTAAAGTATATGCCAATTTCCAATCGAAACAATCCTACAATATCTAATCTAAAATTACTGATGTAAAATGTTTTTGTTTTTTTTACTCTTTTTTTTTTTTTTTTTCTTTAAATTCAGCTCTTCACACTTAATGGGATATTTCACACAAAAATGAAAATTATGTCAGTTTCCTCAGCTAACGGAAACATGAGAAGTAATTACCACCCAATTCTAATTCTCACCAAGACTGCTTTTATTTGATCAAAAATACTGTAAATAGAAATGAGATTATATTTTAAAATGTAATTTATTCTTCAGATGGAAACGCTGAATTTTTTAATGTCACATGATCCTTCAGAAATCATTCTAATATGCTGATTTGGTTCTCAAGAAACCTTTTCCTTTTCAGGATTCTTTGACGCAACCGAATTTATTTGAAATAGAAATATTTTGTGCCATTATAAATGTGTTTACTGTCTCTTTTGATCAATTGAATGCATCTATGCTGAGTAAAAGCTTTAATTTCTTCAAGAAAAAAAAAAAAAACGTAATGACCGCAAACTTTTTAACGGTAGTGCAAGTCATTTTTGCACAGTTTTGCTCAATTTCAAGTGTTTGGCATCCTGATCAACTGATCTTATTTAACAGTCCATTTCGTTCTCAACTAGCAGCGCAAGGCGCTAACAACGGCAAGGTCGTGGGTTCAATTCCTAGGGAACGCACAGTTGCACTTTGTAGTTTGAATGCTCTCTTATTTGTGCGATCCATCGTAAGGAGTTTTCACCAGAAGAGTCCATGTTCTCTTTACTCATTTGGTCTCTATTTGTCGGCACGTTAAAGTTCAGGCCTTGGTCGCGTCCTCCTCTACGACGCGGTGAATGCCGTTGCCGGGGGTGCTTTGGATGGCCTGCGCGGTGATGCTGAGGTCCCGCACGCTGCTGTGGCGTGATTGGCTCTCCAGGCGCTGCAGGCTTCCGTGCCGTGATTGGCTGTCGAGGCGGTTGACGGCGCAGTGCTGGAGCGGATCATTAAGGCGCAGGGTGCTTCCCTGAGGGACACGTTCCTCCACACCACGATAACTGCAAGCTGTGTACCTGAATATGGGAAACAGAATGAGGTTCAGTGATGCTTATTTATCTGATCTGGAAGGCAGCTGTAGGTTTCGTCCAGCTGTGCACAGTGACGGCTCTTATCCTGGGACATTTACTGAATCTAATAGGTTTAGTAGAAGTAGAAAATTCACTCCATCTATTTGTATAGTTCCTATTTTGAATGATTTATCCATGATTTTGTTTTTAAATAAGTCTTATGCTCACCAAGTCAGCATTTATTTGATCAAAAATACAGTAAAAACAGTAATAATTGTGAAATGTTATTACAATTTAAAATGACTATCTTCTATTTTAATATAATTCAAAATGTAATTTATTCCTGTGATGGTAAAGCTGAATTTTCAGCATCATTACTCCAGTCTTCAGTCACGTGATGCTTCAGAAATCATTCTAATGCTGATTTGCTGCTCAAGAAACATTTATTATTAATATCATTGTCAAAAACAGTTCAACATTAATAATAATTTTAACTATTATTAGCACCAATAATTGAAAAAGCAAATCAGCATATCAGAATGATTTCTGAAGGATCATGTGACACTGAAGACTGGAGTAATGATGCTGAAAATTCAACTTTGCCATCAGAGGAATAAATCACATTTTAAAATATATTAAAATTGAAGATAGTCATTTTAAATTGTAATAATATTTCACAATATTACTGTTTTTTAGTGTATCTTTGATCAAATAAATGCAGCCTTGGTGAGTATAAGAGATTTCTTTCAAAAACTTTAAAAAAAACATAATTATTCAAAACTTTTGACCAGTAGGGTTTACTTAAAAAAAACAGAAGATCTTGTAATGTATAATCAAAATATCATAACTGCCGGATTTCTCCAATCATAATACTCCGTAGTGATGGGGACGAGACCGCCTATGCCAAGTCCGAGTCGAGACCGAGTCTTTGAAGGGTCGAGTCCGAGTCGAGACCGAGTCTTTGAAGGGTCGAGTCCGAGTCGAGACCGAGTCTTTGAAGGGTCGAGTCCGAGTCGAGACCGAGTCTTTGAAGGGTCGAGTCCGAGTCAAGACCGAGTCTTTGAAGGGTTGAGTCCGAGTCGAGACCGAGTCTTTGAAGGGTCGAGTCCGAGTCAAGACCGAGTCTTTGAAGGGTCGAGTCCGAGTCGACACCGAGTCTTTGAAGGGTCAAGTCCGAGTCGACACCGAGTCTTTGAAGGGTCGAGTCCGAGTCAAGACCGAGTCTTTGAAGGGTCCAGTCCGAGTCAAGACCGAGTCTTTGAAGGGTCAAGTCCGAGTCAAGACCGAGTCTTTGAAGGGTCAAGTCCAAGTCGACACCGAGTCTTTGAAGGGTCGAGTCCGAGTCAAGACCGAGTCTTTGAAGGGTCGAGTCCGAGTCAAGACCGAGTCTTTGAAGGGTCAAGTCCGAGTCGACACCGAGTCTTTGAAGGGTCGAGTCCGAGTCAAGACCGAGTCTTTGAAAGGTCGAGTCCGAGTCAAGACCGAGTCTTTGAAGGGTCGAGTCCGAGTCAAGACCGAGTCTTTGAAGGGTCCAGTCCGAGTCAAGACCGAGTCTTTGAAGGGTCAAGTCCGAGTCAAGACCGAGTCTTTGAAGGGTCAAGTCCAAGTCGACACCGAGTCTTTGAAGGGTCGAGTCCGAGTCAAGACCGAGTCTTTGAAGGGTCTAGTCCGAGTCGACACCGAGTCTTTGAAGGGTCAAGTCCGAGTCAAGACCGAGTCTTTGAAGGGTCAAGTCCGAGTCAAGACCGAGTCTTTGAAGGGTCAAGTCCGAGTCAAGACCGAGTCTTTGAAGGGTCAAGTCCGAGTCAAGACCGAGTCTTTGAAGGGTCGAGTCCGAGTCAAGACCGAGTCTTTGAAGGGTCGAGTCCAAGTCAAGACCGAGTCTTTGAAGGGTCAAGTCCGAGTCAAGACCGAGTCTTTGAAGGGTCGAGTCCGAGTCAAGACCGAGTCTTTGAAGGGTCGAGTCCAAGTCAAGACCGAGTCTTTGAAGGGTCAAGTCCGAGTCAAGACCGAGTCTTTGAAGGGTCGAGTCCGAGTCGCGACCGAGTCTTTGAAGGGTCGAGTCCGAGTCAAGACAGAGTCTTTGAAGGGTCAAGTCCGAGTCAAGACCGAGTCTTTGAAGGGTCAAGTCCGAGTCAAGACCGAGTCTTTGAAGGGTCAAGTCCGAGTCAAGACAGATTCTTTGAAGGGTCAAGTCCAAGTCGACACCGAGTCTTTGAAGGGTCGAGTCCGAGTCGAGACCGAATCTTTGAAGGGTCGAGTCCGAGTCGAGACCGAGTCTTTGAAGGGTCGAGTCCGAGTCGAGACCGAGTCTTTGAAGGAACAAGTCCGAGTCGAGTCCGAGAAAGCAGAAATCGGCCTCGAGACCGGACTCGAGTACTACATCACTAATATTCCGCTCCTCCACAATTGACTGCAAGCTTGCATTGATTTTTGAGTGCAGCGCCCCCATATACAATCACAGACTGATGCCTCAACCAACTCTCCGCCCTGATTAAAAAAAAAAAAAAAATCGATAATCCTTTACACTCAGATGTACATCATAATGCAGAAGAAAAGATCTGTCGCAACCTTTGTTTCATTGTTACTTTAACATTGGATATCTAGTCTAGTACAATGCATCACCATTGTGCTCATTATTTGTGTTTCTATGCATTACTCGTTTCTTGCAAGTCTTTTTATTAAACAGTGACAGATTCAGAAAAACAAGAGAAAATCATGATGATTTGAGAGTGAATGCGTCACCTCCCGTCTCGCGAGCGGTGCAGGCTGCCGTGGAAGCTGCTGGATTTACTGCGCATGCTGCTGGCGCGGCTGGTGCTGGCGCTGGGCGGCTCATCCAGCATGGCCAGGTGTGTGGAGGAGGCATGAGTGGACGTGCCCTGCGTGGACGTTCCTCTAGACTTCCTCACCACTGGAGTGTTGGCGTCCCGGAGGAGGAGCTGGGTGAAGTCGGGCTCCTGCAGCACCTGCCTGCTCTCGTGCACTGCTCTGCTGAGGGAGGGGAGCGAGTGACAGAGGAGGGAAGGAAGAGAGAGGGGGAAGGCGGAGGGGAAGTGAATGAGGGAGGGAGGAGTGGGACAAGGGGGGGGAGAGGAGGTTAATGCCCTGATATAAGGGACAGGGGTGTGTAGAGAGCAAGCCTTATCACTAACCCCTATGAGACAGTACACACTTAGTGAACTATTTCCTCTACTACTTCCTGTCCTTCATTAAATATCCGTATTGCATACACAAATGGAAGAAATTGATATTTAAGCATATGACAGATGCACGATATAGTATATATATATATATATATATATATATATGCTAATTTCCTCAAAGTTTATTATTTCAATTATCTTTAGCAAATCAAAAGAAATATTTCTCAAAAGAAATATTAATTTTTCATACTGTACTATATAATGTTGTGATTCCTACATTTATTGTAGCATTTAAAAATACTTTTTTAGAGCTTTATTTTTGTTTTTTTATTTGGACATAGTATAGTGGTATGGACAATAGTATAACATTTTAATATTTTCCATAACTACAAAACATATTATAATATAATTAATATAATATGCACTGCCGTTCAAAAGTATTATACCAAGGCCGCATTTATTTGATCAAAAATACAGTAAAAACATTAATATTGTGAAATATTATTAGTTTAAAATCTGTAATTGTATCTTTTTTAACATTATGAACTATTTTTACTGTCACTTTTGATCAACTTAATGCGTTCTTGCTGAAACGTATTTGTTTCTTCCAAAAGAAAGACCAAACATTTGAATGGTAGTGTATTTGGACTAGATAAATAAATACATAAAAAACTTAAAAATATTTTTTAGGCCATTATCAGTTTGTGTTCTTGGGAAATCAAACCCATATGTGCATCACACTGTAGGCCTAATTAATAATGTTAGAAATTTGCCAAGCATTTCATGAGACTCACTCTTTTTTGCGATGTCCGTTGAAGAAACTGGCCCATTCGAAGCAGGTCTTTTTACTGCCGACCCAAAACACTGAGGGGATGCCCACCACCAGCATCATCAGGTACTTGATGAGGAACAGGGCGATATCTGGCCTGCTTGTCTGTTCCACCTGTGAAGATTCAGTTTCACACATTTGCTCAGTATGCAACATAAGAACAGCAGAAACTTGATTTGTAATCAGTTCATTCTTCCCTTGCGGATCTCTGCGTTTGCTCATAACCTCGTGCAGTGTGTGTGTGCGTGAGTGTATTTCTGGATGTCAGTTTAGCCCTGGGTTGTGTGTGTGCGATTGTGTGGATGGGAAGTGCTTTATCTCAGCTCACTGCACAATTGCCGAAGGCATAAACACAACTACAGCCAACACAAATGTCTGTCTTTCTCTTTATCTAATACACACAAACTCTACCTCTTTGTGCTTTGGATGGAGCATTTCTTCTGCTCTGATGCGGCCAGCCTGCCTTTTAATTCATATTCATTAACATTACTGTTACATTTTTTATTTATATCTCATTTAATGTTATAGGAAAAAACCTAATGATACAGTCAATTTAAGCCATACTTAAACATGAATTTCACTGCACAACAAATATCAAATCAAGTGGCACCGGCAAAATGATTCTAGATCTAGACATTTCACTATTTTGACTAAATGTAACAATACCTGTCTTTTTTTTTTTTTACAATATTTTTTATAGTTTAATCAAATGAAACCTAACAAATGGTTTTAGCTTATATAGCAGCTTGTGCTTTCTTTCTTAACAATATGCCATCTGGTGTGATGTGTCCAAATACTTTGTGTGGCCACTGTATGATGACATCACTTACTGCAGTGCAACTAGAGATCTGTAATACACTTCATAGCACTAGATAAACACTGCTAGATATAACATGACTGTCCCTTTCTCTTTATCTCTCATTAAAACCAATCCCACAATCGCACACTGCCTCAGGCATGTACACACACACACACCACACACACACACACACACACACACACACACACACACACACACACACACACACACACACACACACACACACACACACACACATCATTACTGAGATTTTCATTGAGGTGAAGCTGAAACTTTCCATGACAGTCTTTTGGTTTTCAGTTCTGCTTCAGTTGGTTCTCATCATGTTAGACGTGAGATATATTCAGTGCAGCTGCGGCTGTATGATCAACTGTGATATGCAGCTGTAAATGTCTGATGAACCCAGTGTCAAAAGCTATTGGAATGATTTTCATGGGCATTTTTTCTAGACATATAAGAAAAGACTTTGTGTCATTATACTTTAATTTAAGTTTACAGATGGAAATTTGATCTCTTGATGTGAGCTTCATCTAAGGCCAGAAATGAGTGGAAGTGACAACGGTTAAAGTGACCACTTAGTCACAACACTCCATATTTTACAGACTAAAACATTTTCTAATACAGAGTGAGGACAGAGTTGGCAGGAGTATGTGGAGGCCTTGAATTATTCACAAGGACAGTAGTACAAACTCATTTGAGGTCAATGGAATCAGAATGATTTTTAATGTTTGATTTTTCCTAGTAATTCTGTACAAAGTTCAGATAAAAATAATTATATAAAAAAAATGCATATTCAACCTTTTAAGACTTTTAACTTAGACTATGAATATACAGTACAGTTAAAAAGTCTGGGGTCAGTAACATTTTTTGTTTTTAAAGAAATGAATTGGGGGAACGGGTTAGCAAGGACCCGTTCAATTGATCAAAAGTGTCAGTAAAGGCCTTTACTTTGCTACAAAAATACATATTTTTTAAATAAATCCTGTTCTTTTGAACTTTCTATTCATCAAAGAATCCTGAAAAAAAGTCTCACAGTTCCCACAAAAATATTAAGCAGCACAGATGTTTTCGAGATTGATAATAATAAGAAATGTTTTTTTTAAACACCAAATCATCATATTAGAAGGATTTCTGTAGGATCATGTGACACTGAAGTGAAGACTGGAGTAATGATGCTGAATATTCAGCTTTATCATCACAGGAATAAATTACATTTTAAAATGTACTGAAATAGAAAACAGTTATTTTAAATTGTAACAATATTTCACAATATTACCGTTTTTACTGTATTTTTGATCAAAATAAATGCAGCCTTGAAAACAGTAATGCAAGTATTTCATAACCAGTGACAGTTACCTGAAAGGGGCAGGGGATGTGGTACTCTCTGCAGCGCTCCTGTACCCAGGTGGTCTCCCACACCGATCTGTGGCTCTGCTCATACAGATAGCATCCAATGACTGTCAGCAGTGGCACCAGATACAGGACAGAAAACACAGCGATCCGGATCATGAACTTCACCAGTTTGTCCTGGTTCTCCTTCTCTAGGGGGATTTCCATTCGGACCCTATTCAGCGCCGCGACACCGGCTAACAGCAGCACCACACCTACGACCACATCCAGGACGAGAGGCACCAAGAGGAACCAGCGCAAGGCCACGAGGTCGTAGAGCCCAACGAAACAAACGCCGCTCATGCTGTCACCCTCGATTTTGTTCATAGCCATGAGGGTGATGGTGAGGGCTCCCGGGACACCCCAGGCCACCGCGTGGAACAGCAAAGCCTTCTTCTCGATAGCCTCACTTCCCCATTTGGGAACAGCTGCCAAGAACCAGGTGATGGTGAGAATGACCCACCAAACGCTTCCTGCCATGGTGAAGAAGTAGAGTGTCATGAAGAGCAGCGTGCAGGCCTTGTTGTGGGAGCCCTGCGTGACGGTGGAGGCGCGGAAACGCCCCGGGCTCGCTGAGTTGCACGACACGCGCTCCTCCAGCAGGAAGCCCAGAAAGAAGACCAGGGACACCATCATGTAACAGACCGCGTAGAAGATGATGGGCCGTTCGGGGTAGCGGAAGCGCCCCACATCAATGAGAAAGGTCAGGAAGGTGAAGAGTGTCGCCGACAGGCACACAATGGAAATGACGCCGATGAAATAGCGTGCGAAAATGAGCTCATCTTTGCGGAAGTACATGTTGGGGCAGGGAGGCGAGCAGTCGCGCACACCCATGAATGAGTAACCCATGTCAGGCTCGATCTTCAGCTCTCGTGGGCACCAGAAGCCATAGTCCCGCTGAACCGGCGGGGGAGATTCCTCCGTGCCGTCACTGCGCGGGAGCAGGTCTATCACTCTGGGGTAAGACTCGTCACATTCTGGAAACCTAAGAGACAAGAGTGTTATTTCAGAATATGATATATCATAAAGATGTCTTAATAAAAGTGATCCTGTACCTGCTACAGTCCATCTCATCTGGCCAGCTGACCCCAAACATGTCCATGAGCTTGTAGCAATCGCTCTTGGCACGCTGGCACAGGTGCCGACATGGCAGGGTCACACGGCCGTACTCTGTGCACACGGGTGCGTAAAGGGCACACAGGAATGGGCGTATTTCGGTAGAGCACTCCAAGTTCACCATAGGATGAAAGGGCTGTATGGACAGACAAGAAAAATATGGAAAGTTAATAATAATAATAGTATTTTTTTTAATTTTATTTTAAATATTTATAAATAAAAAAACAAAACTCTAATTTGGGGTTTCATGATAAAATCTGTTGTTTTTTATCCTGCGTGACCCTTGTCCAATATGTTAAATAGGGTGACCAAACGTCCCAATAAAATTCCAAATAAAAGCCGAGCACTGACAGCTGCAATACTGTTTATCTTGATACATAGTCTTAACCGTAGTTTTAATGCTATAAAAAAACACTGAACAAAATACAAGCTGGTATTTTATTGGTCTCCATCTAATAACTGCTAAAAACAAACCTAATTACTGTAACTGGAAATGGTTGTGACAAACCATTTGCAGTCATCTTGAAATCATTTGGAGAATCTTAACCACTCAACAGAGGCACAATATCCACCAGGCCACGTCTATAACCCACACTGAATTTTATAACAGTCACTTAGTCACCCTTATGTTAAATGAGAATAAAATTTGATCTGTAGTCCTAGCACAGTAACGTACTTCCCTCATCTCTCTGAGGAGCCCTTTGTTTGGGGCGGGGAGACATGCTGTTTATTGCTGAGGCCCACTTATACCATGAGGCATTCTGGGAGTAGTACCAGCTTCGGGGCCGGACATAAATATGCAAATCCCACAGGGGAGAAGGAGAAAGACTCCACCCAGGACCAGACAGATAGACAATAATGCCTCCACTCCTGCAGAGTAAGGGCTTTTGTGATGGTAGGGTGGGGGTTCGACACCCCTTGTGTTGAAAAAAAGGACCAAAACTTACAATCATTCACAGCCAACATGAACAGGCTTAACATTTACAGTGCTATACATTTGATTTTTTAAAGCTTTTTCTGCTATCATGGTATAATGGTAACAAGAAATACATAATTTAATACAAAAAGATGCATATAAATAAATAAATTAAATAACAATAAATAAACCCAATTAATTACTATAAAAATAATAATAATATTGCTATTAGGGGTTGGCTATTAAAAATCCTATTATAATAAACAATTATAATATACAGAAATCTAATTTCTAGAGTTTGGTTGTTAAAAATGCTTATAATTTACCCACTTACTATTAAAATAAAAAAATAAAAAAAAATAAAAAAAAAACCCAATTAATTACTATTAAAAGAAATTGCTCCTAGGGGTTGGCTATTAAAATGCTATAATTACATAATTTTAATATAAAAACTTAACTTTAAAATACAACTATGGCTTCGCTGTAATTTAAAAAAAAATTTTTTTTATATTTTTGGCTATTAAAAATGCTATTTGTTACAAATTACATGCCATGATGACTTTCATTATCTTCATAAACCACCGATTTTTCACTTAATATGGAAGAAAAAAAATCACCTAATCTTTCAGGCTAAATCCAATGATATTATCTAATGAACTAACAACAATGTTACCATTATTCACTATTGCAAAAAATAAATAAAAAACAACCATCCATCCTTTATGTTATTGCAAGTCCAACACATTTATGATATACTGGATGTATAATACATATCCATAATGAAAGCATTCAGTCACTGCCAGCACACTAGGCTACCACCCAAAATGTCTGTAAAAAGGGATTAGGATGGATATTATGCTTGCCCATTTTGACACAAAGCATCTAAATCCAGCATTTCCACGCACCTAATCCATATTTAACGCAGCATATACCATTGAGATGTGCCACTAACATGACACGAGAAAGAGCCCTGCGTAAAAAAAGGCTTGTTTTCATCACGTAGCTTCCAAAAATGTGCTTTCGTGTAGAAGGATCATTTGAATATTTTGTAGACAATAAGTAAAGCTATATAAAATGACATAAAACCTTAGAGTGATGGACTTTTATTACTAAGAAAATGTGAACTTCACGCTCCTTGATTTACCATTACTGGCATCTGCGGCCGTAATCGGGTACAAAAGGTTTTATGACATGTCTTACACCATTCTGAGCTCAATTGAGTGGACATACTCTAGCTTTTAGGCAAGATAAAAAATAAAGCAAGTGCTATTATTTGCTGATCTGGTGAAACAAATTATATCATCATTGCTGTCACTCCACATTACATGCAATGGTATGATCTGATGAACTCAAATGTGTGCATCTTGCTCACTGTTGTCCTAAGGGCAAACATGCACTTTCTACACATTAATGTCTATTCCAGTGCCTTTGTGTTTCTTAAGGGCCTTGCGGAAAGTTATTTAGGGATAATGAAAATATACAGAGATGGCATGCATGTAAACACGCAGAAAGCAGACGAGGCACCATGATTGTTGCTTCTTGTTTGGGCAGAGAGCATGTGATTCAAAGCATTATACATGATGGTTCATAAAGCTGACATGCTATATAAGCTGTATGGGAGATGTGGAGGCATGCCATATAATCAGAGATTTGAAACCATAATCCCCAGAAGCAACATGGTCAGGTCTTTTGTAAAATAGCTGGATTTGTGCGTTTTACATATTTGGAGCATCACTGATGTCGAAAACAAAGATTAGCATTTGACTTTCAATGCAGCTGCCGAATGTTTGGAGCTGCTGTGTGTTTTTAAGGTTTGCCTCTAATGAAGGACTCATTTATACCCTCAATTCAAACGCATTTAATGTATACCCTCCTCAATTCAATTCAAATTTTTGCTAAATTTTTTTTTAAGCCCTAAATTCTTTTAGCACTCCAAGACACACTTGTGTAACAATTAGGGATACAGCAATTTTTTTTATTTTTTTTATGGTAAAAATGGGCAATATTAAAACATATAAAAATCATTAAAATAAACACACTAACAATAAAATCAATCATTTTAAATTCTAAGCATGAATTAAGGTACTGCAACAATATTATTAAAATAATTTAAAAAAAGTAAAAGATTAAAGGATTATTCACCTCAAAAGAAAAATTTCCTAATAATTTAATCACCCCAATGCCATTACAGATATCCATCTCTTTCTTTCCTCAGTGAAAGAGAAAATAAGTTTTTTGAGGAAAACATTTCTGGATTTTTCTTCGAATAATGGACTTCAATGGCAGCCAACGTTTTGAAGTCCAAATCAATGCAGTTTCAAAGGTCTTTGAAGTGCTTCAACGTGCTGTGCACGATCACAGCTGAGGAAGAGGGTCTTATCTAGCGAAACATATATATATATATATATATATATATATATATATTTACACATAATATATATACACACACACACTTTTTAACTACAATTGTTCGGATTGAGCTGATCTGCAACGTGCCGGGAACTACGTCATCACGTTGAAGGAGGATAGTTCAATTTGTATTCTATGATGAATGACATATTTATGTCTTTGTGTCATATTATTGTTTAAAATGGTCCTTACGTGTTCGTATCCTGTGTGTTTAAATCTTTTAAAACCTAAACGTTTTTTTTTTTAGCGTGACCTTTCAATGTGATGACGTAGTTCCGTATCGTTTCGCTAGAGAAGACCCTCCTCCTCAGCTGTGATCGTGCACAGCCCGTTGAGGTACTTCAAAGACCTTTGAAACTGCATTGATTTGGACTTCAAAACGTTGGTTGCCATTGAAGTCCATTATTCAACGAAAAATCCAGAAATGTTTTCCTCAAAAAACTCATTTTCTCTTCCACTGAGGAAAGAAAGACATGGATATCTTGGATGGCATTGGGGTGAGTAAATTATTAGGACATTTTCATTTTGAGGTGAACTAATCCTTTAATTGGTGATGACAATGACAATAAATTAAAAAAAAACGACAGCAGAAATACCATGACAGTCTTTTGAAATAGTCTTTCACGGACCTATTCTTAGCAATGGAAAAACAAGAAGGCAAACAGAAGAAATCTAGAAGTCACCTAACCTGAGCATTTAAATGTGTCCATTCACAAGTAAATACACTTGTCCCTCCCTCCCTCTACCCATAAATCCAGAGTTCATATGCCTTTCTCTGTGAACCTACACTTGCTCATTGATAAGGAAGATTAGGTCTCGTCCTCATAGTGATATTTCTCGATATTCTCATTACCACATTCTCAATTACAATTTGAATTATATATAAATTCTCATATTCCCTTCTGACTGGTTTTCCCTTTTCTACCGGTCACTATTTAAGGCAGTGAATTCAACAGCACTACCATGGTAACCAGCGATGCATAAACGGCCGGTGTAATGGAGAGAGGTCAGAGTGCGAGTGACGACCACCTCCTGAGAGAGAAAGCCTGCTCTTTTGTTGCAATACAATGGGATCCGTTTCCCCAGCAACCGCAGTACCTTGCGTGGGGGGAGGGATGAAGAGAAGAGAGGAGGGAGTGGAGAGAAACATACAGAGAAAAGAGGACAAAGACGATGATATGGATGGGGAATAATGGTCAACCCTGCCATTCCAATAAAGATTGTCCTAATACGTATGCATTAATAAATGTGCATAAAGGATACAGGCTAACATATATTTTCTTCATTTATAGAATCAACAATCACGTTGAACCATTTAACTATATGCAAAACAATATAATTGTTACATATTGAAAGCATATATAAGCATATATAAGCTTAGATATGACATCTCTGAAGAAAATGTGAGTGATGTACAGATAACTTCAAACTTCAAAGTCATAGCACCTCATAAATGTCTATAAAAAAATAAAGCATTTCCAAGCAATGTATAGCTGATATAATTTGGGTTTGAGTTGCCGGATTGTATTACAACGGCAGGAAGCCCTTAATGATCACAACATGGTAAAAACAACACAAGGACAAGGTCAAGGTATCTTTGCATGTCTGACAAATGGGGGAGGAAGTTTAAATGAACTAGATGTCAAACTACATCAATCACTGCACCTGAAATGCTGAATATTATTAGTTTTACCCAGCATTTTCTTTGCATGATCAGTTCAAATCCTTCCTGAACCTTCTTGTTATTACTGCACACAACGACAACAATCCCAGAAACCATCCCTGTAGGCAACTGTCCCACTTCACAAATGAGGTTACCCAGAGTTCAGAGCAAGATGTTGCCACTGTCCTACAGTGGTTTTGAATCGGAAAGCAAGGACGATGAATCTGCTCCTTTATAAAGCCAGAAACAAATAAATGGTTGGCAGCTGATGAAATGAAAGATTTATGAAAGTCTGGTTTCCTTCAATTCAAGATAAGTTAATTAGCTATTATCATCACCTTCTAGTCATCATCATTTACTAAGCTTCAAGTTGTTTCAAACCTGCATGACTTCTGCTGTACACAAAAGAAGATATTTTGAACAATGTCGGTAACCAAACAGTTGATGAGTCCCATTAACTACTTCCATAGTATTTTTTTCAATACAACAGAAGCCAGTAGGGTACATCAACTGTTTGGTCACAAAAAAATTTCAAAATATATCTTTTGTGCTCAGCAGCTCAACTCATAAAGGTTTGGAACAACTTCAGGTTCAGTAAATGATGACAGAATTTTATATTTTTGGGTGAACTGTCCCTTACATTCTCTTCATTCAAAATCACATGCCAATCTGTCAATGGATTTTCTTTTTCTGTTAATTTTACATCCTCATGGCAAAAACGCTCTGACATATTATAGTAATTTAAAGAACAAAATCCTTTCATTCTTGCAATCCAAACTAATAAAATATTTCTTTAAAGAATTATAAAATAACAATACGAAAAATCTTAAAATATATTTAATATTTTAAAATGTATAAAATATAAATAAAAATAAATAAAAAAATTGTACATAGTGCTTGGAAATATATTATGCACAGTGTTACATGTGAATTGTGATTATCATTCAAATGCTTTTGAATATAATCCTTTGTGCAACAGTGGGTTTAAAAAGTATCATCGCTTTCGGTGTGTTTGCGCTGGCTACAGTGCAAAAGGTTATGTAACTCCACATTTCCACACAAATGTACACGAGGACGAGCAGATGGGCTGCCTCGGCTCAACTCCATCCATTCATTTTTTCTTATCTTTCTTCTTCTTTTTAATTTTCTGTCCCATCCCTCTGTTATACTGAGAAAAGACAAGTTGAATAAGTTAAAACCTTGTGACCGTGTACAGCAGGTTTTAGATAACATTTACAGCGCTGTGTGTGTCCAACAGATACTCTGGCCACTGTAACAAGCTAATGCAGCTGTTCTTAGTTTGGCTCAGCTGAATACTGCGGCCCGGTAAAGAGGATTAACCATCGGCTTGAATCAATCCAGGCGTTATGGCTGCAGATACAAAGATTATAGAGCAATCAAAATAAACAACACGTCCAAGCACCATTAACTGCCCATAACATCAACCACTGTGGTTTACACTAGCATACCATTGTAAAGCATACTTGTTATATAAATATAAAAAGATGCTTATTTTGCCATGGCCACATGCAAAAGAGGACTAGAAAATTTGTTTAAAACAGCACTGTACTTCAGAAAAAAGACACAGCAAACAGCCCCGTAGGACAGATTAAAGATTAATTTCCCTTTAAACGTTTCTGTAATGTGATCTGAATTATCTGCAGGGCACAAGAAAGAACTGGGTCAAATCGAAAACGACAAATCTTTGACGCTGTTGGAACACACATTTTGAAGCAATCCACTTAAACATTCATAGTAAGCATTCATTGTTTCGTGCAGGGATAATAAAGATAAACAGCATATTAAAGAGATTCATGGCAAAGAGTTCCCCTGCATATTTTCATGACTTTTCATGAGTTTTTCATGAGTTTTTCTTATTTCTCTCACTATTTTCCTCACTATTAAGGAAAAATTTATATATGAATGGATACATGCATAAGCACAACCCACATCTATATGACTGCTGTTGAGGTCACGCAGTTATTAGAGCATGATGATTCAAACTAGTCCAACACTCTCAGAAAAAAAGGTACAAAAGCTGTCATTGGGGCGGTACCCTTTCAAAAGGTAAGGTTATGTTACCATTTAGGTACTAATATGTACCATTTTGGGTACTAATATACACCCTTTAGGAGGTTTCTGAAAGTGTAGTTTAATGTAATGCATGTGGTTTACCTCCATGGCGAGAGCAGCGGTCTGCTGGTCATAGTGATTCAGAAGGTTGGGCATGAAGGTGGTATTGTAGGAAAGGCCCTGGCACATCCTTAATGTGATAGGCTCACAGGTAAACATGCTATGACTGCCAGGAGCTTCCAAATTGATGGCCATACATACAGTCAGCATGGAGGATAGAACCCAAAGGAGATCCATGGCATGTCCGTCTGCGCTGGGACTGGCAAAGGACGATTATATCAAGAAAATCTGAGCTGCGTCATTCCTTCATTGATTATCTGTTGGTTGACACGAGACTGAAATTTGCTTCTCCATTTTGCTGTGACAGATCCATAATTTTTCAGTGCATGTCCATAATCTGGCGTGGGTATGACTGATGTTGCCATGCATTTATCGGAGGTAAATTTTCATCTGTGTGAGAAAGAGCACCAAATGTCACATCTGAAATGAACCGGCTAACATGAATTATTCATGAATGCGGTGACACTTTAGTCAAACATGAAAAATCTCTCAAGGCATGGGAAATGATTACAAAGTGAACAATGCATGATCAAAAGCACTGCCATATTATAGTGGCAGCAAATAAAAGATGCTTACCTAGGTGAAACTTCAGTGTAACTATGTGTTCAGTGTAAATGAAATTAAAACAACAGTTTATATTAAACGATTATTGTAATATTATACAATTAACTGTACTGTAATAACTTTGAAACTGTTAAACTATTGTTTATGTAGTATTAGGATATAAATATTGTAGTTATAAAAGAAGGGGAGATAGATGATTTCAAAAGAAAATTGTCGACATAGAGCACAAAAGTGATACTCACAGGAATAGACTGCGTCTAAACGGTTCACACACACACACACACACACACACACACACACACACACACACACACACACACACACACACACGATGCTGAATTATTTTAATTATGTTCTTGATGCTGGTTTGTGCCTTACACTTCTAGTATACTAATTTAATTCCAATTTAATGCAACGCATTTAACGCTAATTGAAAACACACACACACAAAAAAATCTTTCTATATAGGGTACCAGGAACCAGGATTTTACTATCACAAGTGACCTGTCCTAAAATGATTTTATCCCCTTCTTTCTTTAAAAAACAAAAACAAAACATTTTTAACATTATTTCTGTCGCTTTTTCATCAAAAATTAAAATAAAGGCGAACAACTGATAACGTTAGCCCATTTCATCATTAACCCTATCCATTGGGAGTCGTGTAGCAGCTTTGCTAAAATGAAAGTCTCTTCAAAATAGGTGCCTGGTGTATTCTTAAGGTGTATTAATTTTATTTTTACTAAAACATGTTCCTGCGCCCAATTAATTTTGATTATGATAAAAAGTCCTTCTTACCTCTCGAGTTGAAACCATTCGGAACCGCACTCCGCGTCTCTAACAATACGAGCCCTGTGTGTGTCTATCTGCAGGGTTTTTGCAGATTTGTACGGGCGCGCGCATATGTCGATGACGCGGGACGAATATTGCTCTCACTTAATATAAAAGCATATTAGAATTTACGTCACTGGATTGAGCGTGAAAAAAACACAATCAAAAGGCAAAAAGAGAATGACTTGGGTTTAAACACGGACATCATCGTTGCATTTGCCTGGAGCTGTTGGGAGCAGGGAGCGTCTCCGCACTATAACGAAATGAAGTTGGCGCTGCTGATTTGTGGATGCCTGGGATGATGGGCGTTGTGTTTGGTAGTGGGAAGTTCGACTCTTTTTCCTGATTCGGTTCTTTCGATCAGTTCATTTTCAAGAATCGGTTCAGAACGTGTCATTGATTCTTTTACGTCATTGTGTGATTACTTCATCGTGTTTGCTGCGTGATATGTTTACGTTCTAAACGGGTTGTTTTATCCATACACATCATATAGATTTTAATCTTTATATATAATTAATCTCTATATGATATCTATGGTTTTATCTACATTATTGGATTAATGATGTTTATTGTACGTTCATGCGTTTTAAATAGTCTGTTGCAGTCACGATTCTGCTAATAAAGCAAAAATTAATTTCCAGTCTACATTTTAATTGCATTTACATTAAACACTACTAAAATTAATTCAGTGTAAGCCTACAGTGTACGTATATTTCAGTAAGTTCTTCTCCCCATCAGCTCCCCCCCCCCCCCCCCTTTTTATTTATTTATCGAAGCAACATACATTTTGTACAAATGGAATATTTAAACAGTAGCCTATGCATACAATACCAAAAAAGTAAAGAGAGAAAGCAACTACTTAAAAATAAAATAAAAGGTGCCAGGGGAGATAATAACAAAAATGGCAGAATAAAGGTACATTTCGGGTATAGATATCAAATATTAAGCTATTGACAGCTTTCTTATTCAGTCTCTAATACTGTTTACATACAGCCTACTTCAGTGAACAAAATCATAAAATCGGGTTTCTGATAAGTAAACAATTACATTATGAATATAAAATTTGGTCAAAAGTATAAATAAATACATTTAGGCCTACACCACAATATAACAGAAAAAGTACGACACCAAAGTGGTTTCATCATGATAATTAGCTATTACAGAAAGTACAGTTTACATTGATATAAAATTTCAGTCAAATCCTTCGAATACTAGTGAATCGGTTTTGTGAACTGATTCGTTTAAAAGATCCGACGATAACGACTCGTTTCTGAATCGGACATCTCCAGTGTTTGGAAAGAGGCGGGACAGAGTGAGAGGGAGTGACATTGCTATGGAGACTGGTAAACTCACCGAGCAGGAAGCGCAAACCCATCAATATCGAATCAGTTAACCTTTAATGGTTTCATTATAATAGCTATCATGGGTATTTTGGGTTGACATTGCTGCAAATGTAGGTTTGGTTTATTTGCTACTGTAATGTACTGTACGTCTAGGCCATTTTATTATTGCTGGTGTGAAAATCACAGCACATTTGTTTGCCTTACCATCGGTATGTTGTTCTGATAAAGCACGCTTGCTAATATGACTGAGGTTTAATTTCGCAGGTATGTCTGGAGCTGAATCTCAAACGTCTGAACTTCAATGAAAGATGCCACAAGCCCCCAGCTCAAAAATGCAGACCAAATTGAGCACCTGGACACCTCTAAATCATCCTCTCTCCAATGCTAATGTACCTGCAACAGTCAAAAATTATAGTATATGATCTTCTGCTTGCCATTATGTTTCAACATGTTGACTCCAGGTTTTATTTGTTTAGCTATGCTAACATTGATATTAATGATAATATTATTGCACAATTTCATATCAAAGGTTAAATCTGTAAAAAAAAAAATGTTTGCAGGTTTTTGAAGAGAGAAGAAATCTGCTTGGAAAGTGGGTAAGGCATGCACCTACTGTAAAAAATGCAATGTTTACACTTTCTTGTTTTTGATATTTGCTCAGTTGATATAGCTATGCTAAATCCCTCTGCTTTTCCCCCAGTTTGAGAAGTGGACAGATAGCCAGCGGAAACAGGTGCTACAAGATTTTTTCTCCAGATGTTCTGTTAACCAGCTGAAACATCTCAGACAGACTTTGTGCAGCTGGGTACCAGAGGAAGCCCTTGACTTCACTAGAGTCCTTCCCAGGGTCATATCCCTCTATATATTTTCATTCCTAGACCCCCGAAGCCTCTGTAGATGTGCTCAGGTATGTATTGTGTCCATTGTATGAATGTTTTAATGCAAAGAAGAAAAAAAATAACATTTACTAAACTTACCGTGTCTATACACCACAGATTTTTGGTCACACTTTAGTTTAGGGTCCAATCCTCACTATTAAGTATTTAACTATGACTTTTGCCTTTAATAAACTCCTGCATATAGTTAGTAAGGTAGTTGTTTAGGTAGTTTAGGTATTGGGCAGGATTAGGGGAGGTAGAGTATGCTCATGCAGAATAAGTCATTAATATGTGCTTTATGAGTACTAATAAACAGCCAATATCCTAGTAATATGCATTTTAATAAGCAACTAGTTAATAGTGAGAATTGGACCCTAAACTAAAGTGTTGGCGATTTTTTGTTTGTTTTTGAAAGAAGTCTCCAATGCTATCCAAGGATGCATTTATTTAACCAAAAATACATTGAAACTGTAAAAGTATTGTAATGGAATATTATACAAATTAGAAATATCTGTTGTCTATTTTCAATATATTTTAATACGTTTTTTTTTGTAACATTATACATATCTTTGCTCTCACTTTTGATCAATTTGTGTATTATCTAATTACTGTAATATTTTCATTCGCAGGTGAGCTGGCATTGGAAAAACCTGGTTGAGCTTGACCAACTGTGGATGCCTAAATGTCTGAAACTAGGCTGGTGCATAACTTTTGCTCCAACACCATTTGAACAAGGTGTATGGAAGAGGCATTACATAGAGACAGTGCAAGAGCTTCACATTAGTAGGCCCAAGGTAAGAGATAATGTGGAGAATGAGAGAAATATCCATTGAGAAATGCTGGACTTTTTGTGTTCTCTCACATATCCCAGATGCCCGTGAAGGAAGACTTTATTATTCCTGAGGTGAAAGTAATTGGCAGTGTGATCGTGGGGTCACATCCTGTGACCGGCCACCGGGAGTTCAAGTCTGTCCTCTCAAGTCTGCATGGGAAAAGTAAAGATGGGAATGACTTGGTGAAATCAGCCAAAGGCCTTCCTCCATGGAGAGACTCAGACAGGCACCCCACCGACATAATACGCTTTAACTACTTGGATAACCTTGACCCAGTTGAACATGCAAGAGTAACGTGAGTGAACCTATTTTGTTTTGCACACACACGTAGAAACACAACCGTTCAAAAGTTTGGGATCAGTATGACATTTTTCTTTTTAAGACATGCATACTTTTATTTAGCAAGAATGCCTTAAATTGATCAAAAGTGACAGTTAAGACTTTTACATTGTTACAGAAACTTGAAAAAATGTGATGCTCCAGAAACATTTCTTCTTATTATTAATGTTTAAAGTTGTGCTGCTTAATATTTTTGTGGAAACAACGGTTTTGTTATCATTAATAATAAAAAGAAATGGTTCTTGAGCATCAAATCAGCATATTAGAATGATTTCTAAAGGATCATGTGATAATGAAAACTGGAGTAATTATGCTGAAAATTCAGCTTTATCATCACAGGAATAAATAACATTGTAAAATATATTAAAATATAAAAGAGTTCTAATAATATCTCACACAATATTTTTGTTGAAATAAATGCAGCATTATTGAGCATAAAAGTTGTATTTCAATAACATGATAATAAAGTCTTACCAACCCCAAACTTTGAAATAAATATATACAGATATTATATAGTATAGTGTAGTATGTTCTATTAGGTAATATAATATCACAAAACTACATGTGACCCACTAACAGGTATGCTGCACTATTTTAGTGCATTTAATGATCTGTAAATGTGCTGTCCGCATATTGAAAAATATTACAATTACAGCAGAAAATGCTAAGCTATCTCTATTGCTACAGAGGGGAAAAGGGGAAAAGTGCTACTTCCAATACAACAAAACAGGAAAAAACAACGAAAGCACCATCTTTCTCAACATACAAGCTGCGCAAGGCCAAATCTTTGGTAAGCCAATATAACTCATGTGACTGTGCTGTTGATTCGCACAGAAATCATCAGCAGTAGCGTGAAAATAATTCTCCAGAGACGACATAACCAAGAGGCATCATGCATATTGAACAGACTACATGTGGAATATCATGGAAATGTGCTGCACAGAGGCAGAAGAAGGCACTGTGGTGCTTGGGGAAGAAAACAGACATTATATTGTATGCATTATATTATGTGCTATAATTTATATGTGTTTTATTAGAAATATCAGAGAAAACGAGGCTTTTATTTGTATATTTTCCCAGATGTTTTTATCCTTGGATCTCGGTGCAGCAGGAAAGCAAAACCAGAACAGGCCGCAATGGGCAGCACACAATTTACAAGCACTTCCGGCTAACAAGGACTCCATAAAGAGACTTTCCCAGACCTCCCAGTGGAATGCAGGGATACGTCCTGGTCCTGTTAGGCCTCCAGTGCCCAGACTGAGTAAGGAGGGGCTCCGTGCATCACAGAGATCCCATAGAAGCACACCAAGTAAGCCCATATGTACTTTCAATTCCAGTATAAAATAAGTGCTTTTATGTTTATCCAATGATTTCAAATATTCTCTGTGCAATTGCACCAAAACATATTTAAATAGTTATAATTAATTATTAGTAATTGGTATAATAAGCATTGTTCTTTTCCAGCTATATCTCTTTTTGAAGGACAGCCATGAAGGAGACCAATTTATGAAGAATCAAATGAGCTGGAGCATAGACTGAATAAAACAGCTGGAGACACGAGGCCATCTACTGGATCATGCTGTGATAGATACATGAACGACTTGAAGTTATGAATACAAAGTTAATTTATTATTATGTCTTTAATTAATAATAATTATGTCTTAATAATAATAATAATAATGTCGTAATTTTATGTTGATAGACAAAGCACAATGCATTCAAATTATTATTTTTGTCTGAGTCCCTTACTTTTTTTATTGTCCACTAGATGTCCCTGTTTGCTCAGAACGTCTGAGATTCCGTTTAAAGGGATATTTCACCCAGAAATGTGTGATAATTCTGTCATAATTTACTCACTATCAAGTTGTTCCAAACTTGTGTGAATTTTTTTTTTTCCGCTGAGCACAAAATAGGATATTTTGAAGAACGTGGGTAACTAAACAGTTGATGGTAGCACTGACTTCCATAGCTATTCAACTGATTCTTCTAGCAGAAGAAATTCACAAAGGTTTGGAACAACTTGAGGGTGAGTAAATGATGACAGAATTTTCATTTTTGGGAGCTGACGCAGATTCCCTTTGAACTTTATTCACAGTAACTTAGTGAGCTATTGTTTGAAATCTCTTTTATTGTTCATCATATTGCCTTCTATTAAATATAACCTGTTTATGATTAAACTGATGATTAGTGTCTTTACCATGGAAATTGGAATACAAAAAACAAATATATTAAATAATCATATTGCATTTATGTCATTAAAATATATGAAACTGATCAAACTGTTACTCATCTCACTGTAGGCTACTTTTTTCACTGACCTAAATGGTCCTAGGTATACAACATTTATTTTCAACGTACTTTTTTAATCAGATAAAGCCTTAGAGAGCAGTGTCAGCATACACAATTACACTATCTAAACCAGAAAATGAAATAATTTATCTATTTCTTTCGTTAGTTATCTTAAATTATGAAGTCGGAATAATCCGAAATATGTATAAAATAAATATGTATAAAAATACCGTGGTATAGAGTCCACGTATCAGCCTAAAAAAGATGTAAAGATAAAATATGAAAGTCATCCAGGTCCAGAAGCCTTTGAATGACCAGTGTCTGAGAAACGCTGTAGGACTTTTATAATGAAAACTTAACTCTCAGGCGGCCATTTTGAATCGGAGCGCATGTTGCTGTGTTCACGCGGCTGGCTGTGTTGCTGCCTGAGATGTGTCTAGTACACTACACTCAGTTGACTGCAACTGAAGTTGGAAAGTGTAAGGTGGAGCTGTCCGAGGGTTGAGGCGGTAGAGTTGACAGAGGCGAAATCCCTGGAAAAACTATATTTGCGGAATTATTGGTAAGTATAATATGACTTTATAGAGGTGTCTACCTTTTATAAAAGAATGGGGAAAAGCATTTATTCCTGAAAAAGCTTGAATTCACTAGTCAACGCTCGAGCCAAGAGTATGTTAGCTCTTGCTCTCTGTCAAACGTCTCAATATTCCCAAAGCTGCAGGAAGTGACTTAAGTTCACTCTATAAAAATATGAGTCTTTGGATCTTAGCCTTACAGATGACGTTTTGTCTTACTTTATTAGTTGTGTTGTTTAGATTTTTCGGAAACAATATTTATGATTTACAAACAGAGAAAGGCATTAGTACTTACTAGTGATTCATTTGATGGCTGTTACAACGACAACGGTTTTTATGAGTATTTGACCAGTTTTAAAGGACATTAAAATATTACAAAATCATTATGTATCTATATTAAATAAAATGTGTGTAAGTTTTTTCCCCATTTATTTGGTTTACGAGTATTTTAAAGTGAAGCCCACCCGCTGGCGGTTAAATTGAGATGTCATTTGGCAGTCTCGTGCGAGCAGCGTTGTTTAACTGCCAAAGGTTTATCTGCTTGCTGGCTATTCAGAAGCACGTCTGTATGTATAGGATTTTAAATGGAAATTAGGATTTGAAAAGAATTAGGTCTCAAAGTAATAATGACTAATTCATGTGTATTTAGTCAAGGATGAAGACTGCTGACACACAAAAAAGTCGCTGTTTTTATTTAAATGGCCAAAATGCTTAAATAGTCTATGATTGGACCATTATTGGAGTGATTATTTTTTTTCTATCATGCTATATGTTTGGCAACAGTTCTTCTAACTCTAATTGATGGAGTGCGCAGAACAAGATCTTGACCAAAAATTGATGCACCTCATTATGGAAATAACATCACAACATTTATTTCCATTAAGAGGCGCATACATTTTTGGTCAAGATCTTGTATTGACAATTGTCAAGCACTCTGTAATGTCTACTCCAGCACATCCCAAAGACTTTCAATGAATTTAAGGTCTGGACTCCAATCCAATTCATGTGTGAAAATTATTCTTCATGCTCCCTCCCTCCCAATCTTTCTTTCACAATGTGAGCCTGATGCAGCTTGACATTGTCATCTTGAAATATGGCCATGATGTGTTTTCCTACATGGTTGTTTAAGAAATAAGAAGCTATAGCATTCATCTCCATCAATTAGGTTAGAAGAATTGTCAAACATATAACATACTAGAAACATAATGATCACTACAATAATGATCCAATCATAGACTCTTAAGCATTTGCCTATTTACATCCAAACATAGACTTTCTTTTTGGCCGGGCAGTGTAGTTTGAAGGTTTAACCCCAGTATAGTTTACTGAAATGACCAGTAAATTTCAATTTTTTAATGAAGAGTGCTAATGGAAGATAATTTTGCTTGAGATGACTGCTTTGTAAACACTTATATATATTTAGGCCTAGTTTTCTAATGTTGAAAATTGTGACTATTTTCCAAAAATTTCCAAAATACTGACATTCCAGTCATGGACTAAATGTGATTTTCCCTAAAATGTAGCCTTGGTTCTATACAGTTGCATTTCTCAAGATAAAGCTTCTTTCAAAGTGCTTAGCAGAGGAAGAGAAGCTCCAGGTTGTTATTGTCAACACCAAGCGACGGCAGCTGTTTCTTTACTGACACTCAGGAGAGCTGGGGAACTAAAATCCCACCCATTGGATCCTTTACAAGGAAGGATGGATTCCCATTTAAAACACCCCCGTAGTTTGAAGTGAATCTGACAAGTTGCTAAATTGTTAGGGTACTTCAAGTTTCTTTAATGCTTTAAATTTTGTTCTTTGTGCATTCAGAGGGCTTCTAGATTTATTATTGTTATCCCAGATCATTTGTGAAATGCTGCCTGCTGCCAGACGGATGGCGACAGCTGCAGTGTTCTGCGCGCTGAGCCTCTGGCTATGCCTCTGCATGATGTCTTTGAAATGACAGGGATCTTATTTCAGGATAGTTTGACCAGTCTCCCATCCTAACAAAGTTTTTTAGTAGGAATGTAGGAATGCTAATGATTTATCAACTGTCGATTAGGCTAATTGTCAATAATAATGAAGCTAATCGATAAAACGTAAGTTTCACATTTCGCTGTGTTCCAAAGATAAGGTTTGGTGAACTCTTACCTGTGATTTTGCATCACGTGAAGAATAAAACATAAAAGATCGATATGTCACGGCGTGACCTCTTGGCTGAATTAAAAGAACGTATATTCTTGTCGTAAAGGTGAGTAGATTATTTTTACGTTTTGAATATATCACTATTTGTTATATTTTGAATTCATGCTTATAAAAAAAGATGGCATATCACGTGACGTCATATCACAATCATGCGGTGTCTGTAGAAATTGTGTACCCAAGGTCTTGTGTGAGTGCGGCTTCATGCGCAAAACAAGTGCAAGTGTGCCGTAGTTACATGTTCTAAGGCCTGGTTTCACAGACAGGGCTTAGATTAAGCCAGGATTAGGCCTTGGTTCAATTAGGGCATTTAAGTAGCATTTATAAAAATGCCTTAGAAAAAATCATTACTGGTGTGCATCTTGAGACAAAACAATTGCACTGACATATTTTAAAATATGTCAGTGCAAGTTGGTTTCAGTTAAAACAGCTGAAACATGCATTTTAGTCTGGGACTAGCTTAAGCCTTGTCTGTGAAACTTGGGGTAAGTGTATTATTAATGTTTCCAAGCCTTGCAATGGATTAGGTAGGCTAGACATTTATTTCGAAACATAATTAAGGGTCCAAAAAACCCTCCAAACAAGTGATTTTACTGAACATAAGAACTACTTCTTCATACTACTTCATAAGAACTGCCGTAGTACACGGGCGGCAGTGGCTCAGTGGTTCATGTAGGTTATCTACAAACCGAAAGGTTGGTGGTTCAATCCCCGGTTCCACCTGACCAAGTGTCGAGGTGTCCATGAGCAAGACACCTAACCCCAACTGCTCCCGACGAGCTGGGTGGCGCCTTGCCGCCGTCGGTGTATGAATGGGTGAATGTGAGGCAACTATGTAAAGCGCTTTGGTGGCCATTCGGTCTGTGAAAGCGCTATATAAATGCAGTCCATTTACCATTTACCATTTACTTGTGTAAACGGCACAGTAAAATTATATAGAATAAATGAGTAAATCCTGGTTGATATTGATAAGTGATGTTTCTTCCAGCACTGTTTCAGCTGTGCACTGTTAATTTATGGCCCATGATAAATCAAGACCTGTCAATCTGAGCGATCAAACCAATCGAAGCGCGCTCCAGCTGTAAAACAGTGTGCTTGGTCTCTCTACATCGTCCCTATACCCACCCACCATAGTGCTCCGATCAGGATTATTGGGGCCGATTACCTGGAAGCAGTATTGGCCGATACTATATATAAATAAATAATAATTTTTCTTTTTTTTACAACAATGTATATTAAATATAAAAAATGAATTATCTAGCATATATATAGAATTTTTGTACAATAAATAATACAAAAAAACCCCAGTATTTTCTCAACAGAAAGTAATCAAATGTAAAACAACACTGCATAGGCTAAATTAAATATAGATTAGCCTAATCCTACTAAAGAGCTGAGAGTTGAAGAGAGTTGATCTTTTTTGATTAACATTAATGACTCAGACGACAGCAGAAATATAGGTGGCTGTCACTTTAAGACAAAATGCACCGATCCAATGTTCTGATACACATGCCACTTATTTCCCAACTGTTTATGTTCATTTAAGACATAACTGACGGTGTTTAAGTGAATACTCACTAAGATGGACATTTTGACCTCTTTGTGTTTTTAACCATTTAGGTGTGAACCTGAAGCTCAAAATTCACTTTGCTTATCCGTGTTCCACTGCGTTCCACTTGGAGAACGCACACAGAAAGCTGCTTGGGAAACAGCGTCTCTTTCACTGCTTAATGCAGTTCTAATAGGCTAACTCTTTTTATTATCGAGCACATCCTGTAGTTTAGCAACAATAGACTGTATTTTACGACAATCACTGATCTAGCTGATTTGGAGATAAAGTTTGGACTTTTAAGTAGGAAATAAAGCCACCGCTGTGATGGAAAGAAAATTGCACAGCTCTAGTTTCTTGCTGGGTTGCTGTTGTTCCAATGTCTCCGCTCTCCTCAAAGACGTTTTCAGACACCTGGTAGAACTGCCAGACCAGTTAATGTAGTGAAGCAATCTTGTGAGTTTTGTGTCATCTGATCGGCCTTTATCGACCGCCGATCAAACTATATTAAGCTAATATCGTCCGATAATGATTGGAGCCCGATCAATTGGAGGACCCTTAGATTTTACAGATCACATTTTAATGTTAAGCAGTTATTTTTATGCTATGAAAATAGTGCACTTCTAATATGGCAGCAAATTTAAAAGCACTTGCTAAGTGATGGTCATATTCCCTAAATTCACTGTAGAGCCAAGCTTCTAAGCTTTAAAACAACACATATTTTGTCTTGTTTAGGCAAGTGGTTGTTAAGTAACAAGATAACTTGGTGTCGATTAATTGATCGTTAATTTTAACAACGATCGATTATGAGAATTTATGTAAATTGGGCATAAAAAAAAATTAGTTTGGTTCCGGTTTCCGACCGACCCTGTCAATTTATGTGCGACCCAAATTTATTTTATGAGCTTGGGGAAGAAATAATACAAATTAAATAAATACACAAATAAAAAACTTTGAGGCGAACTATAATTTATGTTTTTGTACAGCACCGTATTTGTATAGCCTGTTGTCCTCCAGCAATGCGAACAAACGAAGCAGCAACGGGCGTTCACACATCGTTGTTGTCATGTAGATGCACTGCTGCGCTTGTGACAGGGCGCATTAACTGAACGAGCAGAGAGAGAGCCCCGGTCGCGCGCGCGCGTTCTCTCTGCGGAGCCAGGCGAAAGTATAGGCTTCACCGTCTCAAAACTAAGCACTGTCTTGCTCTCTCTCCCTCGCACATATTAATGAAAATAAATCGACATGATGGCAAGGTCAGAAGACTAAAGTTTCACGTGGAGCATTCGGAGATTTCTTTTTTCCTGAATTACCACTGGGTGGGAATTGTGCTAAAATACGTTGCCTTATCTTCTCTGAAAAGCGTTCCACACTTTCAGCTGACATATAAACCACACTTTAAATAAACGAAAAAACTATCCAGTGGTGAAATGTTTTCTGTGATGACACAAATCTTGTGGGATGTCCTAACCGCTGGGATAATTGCACAACACGCACACGTCCGATAATGACACGTCTAATTCGCGAACTAATAACTCATTTTAACCGATTCGTTTTAATGAATGGTTAAAACTGATCTTTCCAACACTGAACTCATGAGACTTCTGAATCGGTGTATAACTAATCGGTAACACTTTACAATAAGGCATCCCCGTTTGCCCCCACGCACACATTTAAAATCAGCGTGTGTGTGTGTAACATGCTGGGACACACAAGGTGGTAGAGTACATGTACAGGTAGGCTATGTTATGAAAAAATAGAGTAGCTTATCCATCGCTACTGTAAATTAAAAAAATAAAATAATAATAATTCCCTTCCTATCCCTTGCTGCCACTGGGAAAAAAAAAAAGTCCCTACCGACCCATGACCTCAACTGACAACCAACCGGAACCAAACTTTTTTTTTTTATGCCCTGACACCCCTAACCTGAAGATTGATGATGTAGTTTTTATGGACGAGTACTTCCTCAGTAATATTACTCATGCAGAACTGCCTGAAATATCTTTCTGTTCTCTTGCTCTTGATTGCTTGCTCAAGCCTTTTTTGTACTCTGATATATCAGTCTCCATCTGAACAGTGGGAATATATATTTCGTGCCTAAATTAGTTTGCATTACTTCTGCACATGTGCTGCATTCATTTTCAAGGCCTTCCTTACTGAGGAGCTAATTGATGATTAATTGGTTAATTTTTCTTTTTGATTCTTTGTTAGGCATCTCATGCCATGCCAAGTATGGTGGCAGAGCATGCAAGAGATCGCTAAAGGGAATGCAAGTGGTTGTGAATGTACAGTGTTTTGGCAGAGTGTAAATGCATTGTGTGTTGTCCAAAAGGCCCCCGCTGCCTCATCCAGCTGGCAACAAGGCCAAGTGTAAAATCACTTGTTAATCCACAGAGGTCGTTTGTCTGTTCAATGCAGTGCATGTGTAGCAGCAAAACAGGATGCTCCCTCACGCTCCCTCAGTTGTTTTAACTGTCCAGAGTTTTCTAAGTGTGGTTTGATTGGTCTACTCATGATTTGTCAAGCTTTCAGAGCTGATTTCATGATTAATTTACGACAGTATATTGTTCCCATTACAACATGGAAAAATTAGGAATGCACTATTGAATTGGTTATTAGAAAATATTTCTGTATTGATATTAGATATTTAATTGTTCTTGCTCTATCATTTAATTTTACATAGGTTACATTTGCCATCATCTAATGCTACTTAAATCTTCAAAAACACTTATAATTTAATAAAACTGCTAAATGTAATGTAACCAATTTAATTTATAGCTATTTTTAGATTGGGATATCTAAAGTCACTTTTAGCGTTTAAAATAATTTATTTTATTTATTTATTTAAACAAAATATTTTAGAATTGTAATATCAGATTTTTTTTGGTTATCAACCATAACATAAAAATAATTATAGTTATTGCCCATATTTATATCAATAATGCATTCCTATCAAAAATACATATTTTTCTTTATTTAATGTAGATTCATTTGAAATACGATTTCCACTTCGCCACTGGTATTTAATGCTATATAACGTGCGTTTCATTTTTTTAGTTTGTATTGAAAAGTTGGTTTTATGCTGTGTGGTACTTTTATAATAGACTATGCTAATTTAGGATCAAAAAGATCATTTTCTTTCCACTTTATCTCAAAAAAAAAAGTATGACACCACCTTGCTTATCGTCTTTATTATCTGGCTTATTGCATTTGTACAAGTAAACCTAAATCAGTTTGTGGTTTTGTCGGCTTGAAGCAGATGGACTCTTAGACTCATAATGTGCTTAGTAACTCTGAGCTCTAATAAGAGTCTTCATCAGCAAATTGCAGCTTGGAGATTTTACTAATATCAGAACAATCCAGTAGCCTGATTTGATTTGCGTGTCTACTCTCAAGAATGCATGATGAACTAATATTGACATGAAGTAGGTAAATTATCTGCCGAGGTCTTAACTTTAACATCTGGTGTCAGTGCATTCCAAACCTTAATGAAAAACTTGATTACATTCTGAAATTTCGCAAGAACAGGTCAATTGCACTCAACCAAACGCATGGCAGGTTGTTGGCACAGCGTCAGATGTGCTGTATTGTGGAACACCAGTGTGATCTTTTCTGTTGTTCACTTTCCTGCTTGTTTTACAATTACACTTTCTTATTTCCTCCCTGTTTGTCAGACAGGCGATTACGCTGAGGGTTATCACAGGGGAAGTAGCTTATGTGAAGTGCAAGGATTCCAGAAACCACTGGTAATATTTGTACATAATATATTAAGTAGGATGTTTGTGAAAGCTTGTAGGCCCACTGTTGAAAACAGAAGTGTGGTTTTGCTATCTGCAGGTGATCGTGTAGGTGCTAACTCTGTGTTCAGCTGTATGCTGTGAGTTGCCAGAGCCAGACCTGACTCCTCAGCTGGCATTTAAACTTGACAGTAACCTTGGCCGCCAGAGTTGTCTGGCTCTTCTCAGTGATGCTGCTTCTTCATCGAATCGAGCAGCTGCTGGAAGTTAGATTTATGATGTTTTCGTCCATAGTAACAGTCTGTGAAAGCACTGTGAATGAAATCCATCATAGCTCAGATACTCTTTTTCTCTCTTCCTCTCTCTCTGTCTTTAATTTGGATTCACTTGTTTAAATTTATGTAACCTGGTCCTTGCTTTACTGTTTATTTGTTGCTATCTATTTATTTGGACTGGAAGGTTAGCCAAATACCAAGTGCTCTTTTTCCTATGACACCAAGAAACAATGAATTGGTTCATGAAGCCATGACCCAGATATTTTTTTGATAGAGTCAGTCAGGAATCTAAAATGGATGCAAAGCTAAAAAAAATATTTTGCAACAACTACTATGTAGTAGGGTGAATAATTATTGCTTTTGTTAAGCAAGTAGTGTTTCAACATACCATAGAGTCATGCTTATTACTAGGGTTGGGTATTGACACAAATTTCACAATTCGATTCGATTTCGATTCACAAGCTTGCAATTTGATTCGATTTCGATTACGATTCGATTCAATATTGATTATTTTGGATATCAGGTACAATACATGGCAAATTTTCTCAAGGAAAACAAATCTCTTAAGCAATGCTGTAAACTATGGGAGTCAGTTGTATCATTAATATTGTTTTATTAGCCTACTATAGCCTAATATTAAAGGTAAAGATTTACTGATTTGTATACAAACAATTACACTTTTATTTATTTTTCTAGTAATAAAGTTATATGAAATATAAATATTTAAATGGTGGCTGTCATAAAAACTTGCCAGATTTATTCAAACATGCATTAAATATTGAAAAATATAAAATAATTATAAAATAACATAAAATGCATATGTAATATGGTGCATATATTTAGCAAAATGCTCCTCTCTAGAGTTAATTTTTCTAGCTGACTAACGAGTTCATGGTCACTGGATATGGTTTTTCTGAGGTAAATGTGACGTTACATGACATTGTTTACAAGCTGTTTCACTGACGTCTTTCCTCGGTTGAAACAATGATTGAGCGATTCCATGTGACAACAAGGATTTCGATAAGTTATACTCTATCTTTTAACACACTTTCAGATGCTCATTCATGTTTATTTCTAGAGCCCGACCGATATGGATTTTTGGGGGCCGATGCCGATACCGATATTAGGGAGTAAAAAAAGCCCGATACCGATATATCGGCCGATATTATTTATGTGTATATTATAATACAGTAACAATATTATTTATGTGTATTATAGTACAGTATACCAGTCAAAAGTTTGGACACTTTCCTATTGGTGTGTACAAACTTTTGATGGGTACTTTACACAGTAGCTATAAACAGAATAAATATATTTTATAAACACGTTTTGCAATGATCACTCAAATGTGGTAATCAAACACTTGTGTGACACAGATATGTAATGGAGGCAGGGGGAATGATAGAATGAGAATTATACAGCTGAGCTGTAACCAAACTAGTTTGCATTGCATGTTATATTATATTCTATTCTATTATATTCTAAATACTGTTGCATAATCTTCACTAACGACTTTGTCTTTTAATTTAGTCATAACTTGTATCAATAAATATATAAAAAGTGTCACTGACAAAACCTTATTATATTCTTTTTTTACTCTTAATTCCTCTAATCTCTACCAGTGGAGGAAGAACTCAGATCTTTTTACTAAAGTAAAATTAATAATATCATAACGTTTTTAATTACATGTACAGTACTTTTATACTATTTTAAATAATTAGTAAGCAAAATGTACTAAACGTGAAACTAGGCTACTCTTAATGCAAAATGGCCCTATATAAAGTGTTATAATTATATACATTTTTGGAATATTGCTTGATGTTGTAACGTAGCGTTATCAGGCAGAATGAGCTTTAACACTGTGTCTACACCGGACGCGGCCGTTACTGCTCGCGTCGCAACAGCTGTTTACCCTAGACAAAGCAGAATCAGTTTACTGTCGGAGATCGCTCGCGCCACGCATTTTAATCAATGTTTCATCAACCAATTGCCTTAATAAATCAGAAGAAGGCCTAAGTATAGCAGACAATATAATCAGGACTTCTCAGCTGCGCGCTTGCAATAGTCACAAGCTCACACAATACGTGACAGAGGCTTGTAGCAGAGAAATCAATTCTGTGAATTACACTGCGCAAATCACAAGTAGGCTACTACCCACCGGATGAAGAAGGGTTGGCTCTCAGTCTCCACAGGCTACATAAAATATTCATTTTATTTTATTTTATTTTATTTTTCGTGTTTGCATTTATGAGGAAAAAAAAATGTTACAGACGCGACAGTTCAGCACTACGGACGTGAGCGCTCTGAAAGCGGCACTAATGCTTTGAAACTTTCACATAGACATCAAACAGAAAGCACAAAACCTTTCGTTTCAAAGTGAATTTCGTTTTGTATTAATTGTATCTTAATTTTAATCAATGTTTCATCAGCCATTTGCCTGGATTTAATTTATAAGAAGTAAATTTAGCAGACGATAGATAATCTCGACACGGAGGCGCCTGCGGGTGAACTGGAGCTCGTCTCATGAACCGAAACTCAGCGTATAGACCTGAGAATTGAAATATATCTATATTGAAATGTCTACTTTTAAACAGAACAATTCAAAACGAAAGACAGACAGACTCATGTAATCGTATGAAATGTGCATTTCTCTCTGGCGCGCGCTCACTGAAGATCGCGAGTTAGCATCGTCAACTTCATCTTTGGCTGACACTGACTGAAAACACTTGTTTATTAATAAACAATTAAAATGTCTCCTTGCTATATTTGTTGTATTCATAATCATTATTTTTGCCAGTTCTTGTGACAGCTTTCAGGTGCTTTATTGGCAGCGCCACCCTTACATGAATCACCGTACCCGCATTTTTTAAAATATTCATTTATCGGCCATTATAAATGCCGATACCGATAGTTAGGAAAATGCCTAAAATCGGCCGATAATATCGGCCCGCCGATATATCGGTCGGGCTCTATTTATTTCACACTGTAAATGGTAATATTAAGGCGGAAGAGAAGATTATGTGTGCTCGGCGCTGCTGCTTCTCTTGAGCTCTTCTCCAGAGCGGTCTCACGCCACAGCGCCAAAACGGTATTTATGTTTTTGAATTTCGTAAGAAAATGGACGTAATTTGAAATCTGAGACTTTGTTTCATATCAATAGTAACAAAGCACAAAGATTATTGCGTTTATTGGATGGGATGCGCTCTAGAATGTTCCATTCATTCATCAACTGAAAACAGGATGACTAATCGATTCTTGGGATTTAAGAATCGATATCGGTTCGTAAAAATAAGAATCGATTAAAATCGAGAAATCGATATTTTTTACCCAGCCCTACTAATTACATATGGGATCATAATGAGCCTAAAGGCTTGTAAGTGTATGTTACAACACCATTTCTCTCTAGATTTGTAGGACTACAAGATTTGGGGCTACAACCTCAAATCTAACCTTTTTTTATTGAAAGAAAGGTGTACAAGAACAATAATATACTATAATAATTTATTTTACAGTGCAACTGTAAAATTATAATGCTAATATTTAATATAGCCTACTTAATCTGTTCATATTCAAACATTGGTGGAAAACTGCAAGGAGCCCTAACTCTCTTTACAAGTTTGGGAAAACGGTTGATGCATGTTGTGCTTCCAAACTCACATTATAAGCAACCGATACTCAGAGCAGATGCAAAGATGAGTTTGTGTGGAGGAGCATTTCATGTGATTTCAGCATTTCAACCGAGCCGCTCTGAGACACTGAACAAACAGTATCATGAGCTACTTGTGTATAAGATAGCTTAGTCAACTCTGCATATATATATATATATATATATATATATATATATATTAGTGCTGTAGCGGCGCGTCGACGTCAAAATTACGTCGACGCCATATTTTTGCGTCGACACTTCTTTATTTATTTATTTATTTACCGTTTCCGGCGGTACAGCTCGCCACACACACGTGGGAGACCAAAACATTGCAGAATGGAGGATGAAGACAACTAGAAGTGAATGTGCTTTTCATTAAATGAATCACACACAGTAAACAAACCCTTAACAAAAAAAAACGTTGCAATTTAGACGCTCAAACTGGGTGCCGGTTCGGTGAGACGTACATGCTCGGGCAGATTCGGCTTTAAATCATTCATCCTCGGTTGCGGTGCAGCGTGCTCTGTTACAAAAGAAGCCGTGCACACAGCCAAGCGAAATGGGGTCTTGCCGGTGTTGCGCACCCAACGAGTCATTTTTGCCGCGCACACCTTCGCGCTCGTGTGGACGCGTCGAGTTTAAACAAGGCTTTACTCCGTGTCAGCGTGCGCTCTGAACGGTAAAGGGGCACAGACCTCTCCCGAATCATCTCCAGCAGTAGCAGCCTCCGAAGCACCACTAACTCCGCCTACGTTTCCCTCGTAAGCTGATAGTATTTAAACATTCTCGATGATAAAAAATGTTTGTAAAAAATATTTGAATAACACGTTTTTGGCGGTTATAGAGTTCTAATGACGGTGTTCAAATACATTAGACTAACGTTAGCCAGCTTAGTATCATGATTCAGTACACTAGTACTAGTAGTCATTAGATATATATATATATATATATATATATATATATATATATATGTTTAATTAATTGAATCACAGCCTTTGTGATTTGATAATCGCACTAAACCATATCACGATAACAGTTTTATTTTGATTAATTGTGCAGCCGTAGTTGTAAGATTATCAACACACGCTTTAATGAGGCTCTTCCCCACATGGCTCTTTGTATCTCAGAGCTTTTGAGATGCCAAGATCACAAAACAGAAGTGCTATTCAGACCAAAAGCGGACTGTAAGAAGAATTGTAGGCCTCTAATTCCTACACGCTTTATGATGGGCTGCGGAGGCCGCCTCTGAATACCAAACCCCCATCGGTTTATGCACTGAAGCTGTTAGCTCTGCCCAATAATCCAAAATGCCAACATTGGCTATAGATGAAGTTTTGCATACTTTAATTAAGAGAAGCCATTATCTTTTTTTTATTTTTTTTATAATTATGTTTATTGAATTTTCTTAAAATACAAATATAACAAGACATCAACCAAAAAAAAAACAAACACAAAGAAAAAAAAACAGGATAGCTCAGATTTATATATAAAACAGGACCATACCATAATAAGGCAGATATACAAAAAGGAAAAAACAACAACATTTATATAATGTATAACATTTATAAAATAACATTTCCAAAAGATGAAGAGAATGACAAAAAAAAAAAAATGTCCAGAAAGTTAGTTACAATGTTCCTTGTAAAATAATAGGGCGAAGACAAGGTTCCAAAGCGTCCATATATGGAGTCCAGACTTTGTGAAACTGGCCTGTTTTCCCATGTAATGCATAGGTAAGGCGCTCCAGGGGAATCAACTCAAAAATGATCTTGTGCCATCCTTTAAGGGATAGAGATTTATTACTGATACAATTAAGTAAAATATTTTTCCTGGCAGCAAAGGATAGAATATTATACAATTTCTTATTAGCAGACGAAGTAATGCATCTATTAGGTATACCCAACAAAAGTGAGACTGGGTCAAAATCTAATTGAATTAAATTGAATTAAATATCCTTTCCATCTCCCCTAGCACCAGAGACCAATACCTTTGCAATCTGCTACATGACCACATACAATGTGTTAAAGTACCTATTTCAATTTTGCATTTTAAACACAGGCGATAAAGAGGAGTTGAAAAAATGTCTGCGGCTAGGGGAAATATGGAGTCTATGAATGATTTTTAATTGTATTTCTCTTATTCGTGTACAAACAGATATTTTTTTCGCATTAGACCAAATGGCTACCCATGTTTCATCGTCAATATCAGTAGCTAACTCTTCTTCCCATTTAGTTTTAATACTCTGTGTATCAACAGAAGAGATTGAGCACATTGAACCATAAATCCTACCCAGAGACATTTTTCCTGATGATAAAAATAATAACCTTTCAGTAGAAATTTCACAACTTCTAACCAGTGTTGTGTTGTTAGTAATATAATGTCTCAATTGGAGGAAACGAAAAAAATCTAATTTGGACAAATGATACTTCGGAGTTAACTCCTCAAATGACATTAATTTATTGTCTGAAAAAATATCCCCAAGGAGAAGCCATTATCGAAAGGATCTAAGATTCTTTAGACACTATAAACACTCATACTTTTAGGACCAGAGGTTCACATGTGGTGTTTGAATGGGATGCGTTGTTTTGGAAGTGTTGCCCCACCCCTCATGACCCCATTGAGCATAGTGTTACGGCAGAGGAAGCAAGGCAACCATTGTGGCAGTGTTTATGTCGCCCTGCCTCCTGCCACATTTCCCGCCCACCAGTGCCCATGTAGGGGCAAAAATGAACCAGTCTCCTTCAAGCCCCAGTCACATTTGATGCAGCCCGAGGGAGGCACAATTCTCCTTACCCAATTTTAGGTTTGCTGTACTTCACACAGTCAAAACAGAGAGGTCTTTAAAAATGGATGAAACCATGAGGTCTCGCCCTGTGGTGTCTCTGTTATGTTATACAGGGTGGAGCAGCCCTTGTGCCTTTTAGCCTTTTATGCTATTGAGTTTATTGGTTGAAGAAATCGTTATGACAGACCTTTGCTTTTAGTCTTCTGATGCAGAATTTCACATCTGATATGGTATGTGTCAGTTTGAAAAGCAGGTTTAAGCTCTCTGGTGTTCTGAGAGCTTTTTTAAAGCTAACAAAATGCACTTGTGCACGGCTCACTGACCTTTCTGCACTAGGTCGGCACTAAATATTTTATTGTGCTTTAGACCACCCTGTGCAGTAGTGTTAATCTTGTCAGACGAGACTAGACTAAATATGTTCGTCAACGACCTTTTTTCCCATGACTAAGACGAGACGATGCCGAGACTGCACCAATGTCCAAAAACGATGACTACGACTAAATTAACATGTATTATTGTTGACGAAAAACGACCAGACTAAAATGTTTTGCATAAAATTAAAAATAAGATAAAATCACTCTTCATTTTCGTCTACACTCGTCTCTACTTTTTCATCATGAGATAGAATATTCAGCGGTTACTAGGGATGAGTCATGATTTTCAAATATTCCATTAGTTGATTTTATTATAGAAGATCAAACAGGTTGTGCAATTGTTGTCTATAAAAAATCCCCATGTTTTCGGTTCTGATGCGGTGACACGTTCATGTAACCAGAGGGTGGCGCTGCGCGTCGGTCGGTTCACACCTCGCCGTCGTCCATTAAAACCTGACAATGGACACCTCGTCGGGCATTAACCATTACTTAAAACGCGAGTGTCGTGCGAGATGGAGGCTGACTGCCTCATCCTTGGGAACCTTCTGGAGGGAATTGGTGAGGGGGCGGGGCAGCAGAGGACAAGACAGCACTGCTTTCTTGTAGGGCCTGTGGTGACTTGGAGTATTCCTCTACCAGAGAGACCATAAGATTTGTTGCGTATCCTTGAGGAGAGATGTTTAGAACACATTTAATAACATGGTTGATTCACATAAAAAAAGATATTGAGAAACTAAGTGAAACTACTAACCGTAAAATGGTTTCTCCTTGATGATGGGGTGGACTACCCAGCCGAAACCGCGGGTAGCGAACGGCGTAGCGTGCCTCACCCTCACTGGTTCGAGCTACATCTCTGTTGCCATTACTATTGAAATGTAGGGCTGCCAAGAGAAGTCTGTAGGAGATAAGTAGATAGAATATTAGGTCTCCAAAGCTAACCCAATGCAGTGCAATGCAACGGAAATACATGACATTAATGTTTTCAGTTCAAATGGGTCTAAGACAATGACTCAACTTTGCAATTATTTTTTTGCAAACAATATGTAATGCTGTTATCAATCAATAACATTTTGGTCCGCTATACAAGACTGCATTAGTTTTTAGCCATATTCATTCTGTCATCATTTACCTGCTACAAAAGTATTGCAATATCCTGAATTTTTTTTTTTACTGGGCAACGATTAATCGCATCCAAAATAAAAGTTTGTGTTTACATAATATATGTGTGTGTACTGTGTATAATGATTTTTTTATATATAAATATACACATATGCATATATATTTAAGAAACATTTGCATGTATATACTGTATATATATTTATACATAATTAATATTGTATATAAATATAATATTTTATATATAAATAACATATTTTCTTAAATATATACATGCATATGTGTGTATTTATATATATAAAAAATAATTATACACAGTACACACACTATGTAAACAAACTTTTATTTTGGATGCGATTAATCGTTGCCCAGCACTAACAAAAATACCTAATTTTTTTAGTATCGATACTTAAGTGATAACACTACCTGCTGTACATCCCAAGAAAAGAAAAGCCAGTGTGTTTGGGAGCAAAGTGCAGAATGAGGGAATGGTAGGCCTCCAGGGAGAATGTCTGATGCTGAGGCGACAATTGTTGAATATCCTTTACCAGTGTTTTCCTAGCAGCTACACTCTCCAGTTTAGTGGCTGCTGGTGATCCTGGATAAAACATATTCTGTCATATAGTCTGTTGCATTTCATAACACAAGTAATTATTAGTACACATGGGGTTACGTATAGATAAAACCAAACTAAACTTAACAAGCACTGAAAAAAGTTTAGCCTCAAAACATTTGACATCTTTTAACATAGGCTACTATGTTGTACCTGGTTCAAGCCACTCCTTGTTTCTTGGCTCTCCTTCCAACGGTGGATGTGCGCAGCTGGTAAATGCAGGAGTGCTGTGTTCATGTATGTCCTGTACATGATTTATCATACTCTGCCATTTTGCCTGCATCTCATCTGAATCTCCTGTAGGGGTGGAAGCTGCGGTCCAGTGAAGATGGTTGATAATGGCTGGCCTCCACAGCTTCAGATCCTCACAGTCCCTCTCTTTTGCAGCAGCATCCAGTGCTTTCTGTACACCTGTTCCAGAGCAGACAAACAGAGCAGAGCAAACTGATTATTAGGAAAGTGAACTTAACTACAAAAAACAAGTCTGTTATATAGAACTACCAACATCACAATACATACTTTTCCCAATATGCCAGATGTCAAAGAAATGCCTTGTTCCTTCTGAACACATTTTCTCACGTACCCACTTGGCCACCTAAAACAAAGAACACACAAATTGATTTTATAGAATTTAGAATTTATTTTGAGTGATACTGTGCATGTCAATACTGGTCAGCTTTAGATCTCTCCTAGCATCATTACCTGCCGATTTCTGTCTGTTATCAGAGCAGACACTTGCATGTCTTGGTCCATCAGGAACTGCATACTCCACTTTAGACCCTCTAGCTCACACCAAGAGCTGCTTGGGACTTCTGAGCTCTGTAAAACCAATTGATTATTACTGAACGGTATCAGTAATATCAGTAACTAAATCAGACACAAGATTTCTGTGTGACATCAACTTACTTGGACAAGTTGAACATCCAAAACTTTGTTAATCCGATCCTCAATCAAGGAGAGGATCCAGGAGAATCTGATCTAAGAACGTCAAAAACAGTTACATTTAGAGGTTAATGCAAAAACACACTGACCTATTCACAGTGACCATTACCACCCGTTCCCGCCCGCGCCCGCCGTAAAACGTATCCAAGCACGGAAATCTTTGTGTTTCTTGTTTGGAAATCGGTGGACCCGATGACCAGACAAGTTGGAGTGGTTGCATCCAAAACAAACACAAGAATTCACCATTGTGACAATTCAAACCAACTCAACTATAACGATAACTACAAGCTCTATTTTCTGTTACCACCTCTCAGACTACGTAAACCCACACTGAGAACCAGGGCAGCAACGCCTACTTGTTTGCCTGTCGTTACATCATATGACGCGTTCTCTGGAAAAGGGCGTTTTTTTTTAGCCTAGCTTAGAATAGGTACACTTTTTTCTTAATTTCTGCCTGTGGTTGTTGTAAAACATATGTATTCTTATGTATGTCTTTTTAAATTGACATTTTCATACAAGATTCTGTATAAATTAAGTTATACAATTAAATTGAAAGATGGCCTTTAAATATATATATGAGAGAATGATAAACTATAATTAACGTTTTCGTTAGGCTATATATTGCCTATTCCGCATCTCAACGCATCCGCATCTCAACGCATAAAGCTTGCCACAAAAAACGGCAAAAGTAATGATTATGCATCAAACATTTGATTTGTTTATTAATAAACTAGTGTTTTCTGTCAGTGTCAACTGCAAAGATAAAGTTGACGATGCTGACTCACCATCTTCGCAGTAGTGAACGCGCCTATGGTGCAGAAATGCACACAAATGCACATATCCTATAGGATATATTAATGTGTTAATATAGGACCTATACTGTAAAATACGAGTAGCCTACTCATATTAGTACAATTAAACAACTATCACAATTTAGTGGACAGTTAAAGCTAGGTTAGCATCCTATAATTTATTAATTTATTTTGCATGCGCAAAAAACTCAAAGATTGATCGGACATGCCAGATCGGTTAGCACATTCTACTGCAGAACAACCCATTATGTCGGTGTGAAATAATTAATTATAGAAATTTAGATATTAAATTTACAGCTCCAATCTTCTCAGTCCTCCAAAGATCCTGAAAAAATCCGTTGTTGCTTCAGTGACTACTTTGCTCAGAGAACCTGTCAATCACAGCTGTCAATCATGACGCCACAGCACCGTTTTTATTGCATCAAATAACTAACTAAAAACAAACTTACTTGAAATTACATCAGCGTGATAAAAACTACAGTAAATGACAGAAACTATCTTTGGAAAAAAGATATGGGGAGTGTAATTTAATTGTTTAGTTGGTCTCACGTCCCGTTGAATAACATGGGGAGGCGGGGTTTATGAGCTATACTAGGACCGGTCACCGGGGGGCGATCGAGACGTTTTGGCTTCACTTTTCAGGGCTTGTGCGGCACGCTTGGTGTAAACTAGAAGACAAAACATGTGCAAATTATATCCTTTCACCCTATTGCGGTTAAACTTGCAATTGATCTGTAAATCACATGCGTGCCAAACCGTGGGGCCTGGTCCGTATGTCTTGTAGGACTTTTAGTCTGCTACACATTCTCTGAGAGTGGGGTGTGAGCATGCTGATATGAGCATGCTTTACACAAACACCATTTGGGAGTGCAGTTTGCGTGCGTGTACAAGTCCCATTTTTTAAATTGATATTGAAATCTTTTTTATAATAGAAATTGTGCAAGCAAGTTGCTAAAGCATTGATTTAGGACGGGGAGTATTTCGATGATTCACTCAGTATAACTGTTAGCATGGGCGTAGATTACGCGGGGGACGGGGGGGGCGTGTCCCCCCCACTTTTAATAAAATGTAAATTCGTCCCCCGCACTTTTTCATAGGGCAAATGTGTCTATGACAAGCTGAGGTTTCCGCGGGTGTGTATAGCCTGCCCTACATCGAGATTTAAAATCCAAAGAGTCAAGGATAGTCTATCTACATACGTGACTTTCACGCTTCCATGGTAATTAGTCACTCGTGCATTAGCTTACGACACGCCCATGCTCGCACCCGCGCCGAATCCATCAGTTTCATAGAGTTCAAAACGGCAAAAAAACTCTTCACTCCTTTTTCACGAAAAAGTCAAGCACTTTAAGTAAGTTGTCATGTGGTATCCGAATTGTGTTGCACAATGATGAATACCTCTGCCTATTTCTCTTATTGAATAATTAACAAGTTTTGTTGTAAATTGAAAAAATTCACTATACCCGCACAAACGTGCACTATTTTCAATCTTTTTTTTATTCGTAATGTCTTTTATTTTCACAGATATGTTATCAAAGCCCTTCAAATTAGAATAAACATGGTGATTGTTAATGCTGAATTTGTATGTTCATGCATTAACAGCCACGATCTGCTTGAATCAGGCAATAACATGTGTAGACTATGATGTTTACCATAATCGGTAACACTTTACAATTAGATAAAAAAGTTTGTAGACAAACTTTAAGTTCTCTTGAAAAAGCCTAAATAGAAAGTTTGAAGTGTTTTTAAAAGCTTGACGTTTGAAGGTTTTCAAGTGGAAAGTTTTAGTTTAGTAAGATAAACTTTAGGCTATTAAGGAAATGTTATTTTGCCAAAAGAAGAACTTTTATTTTAAGTAAATGTTATTTTTAAATCAGCCTACTTCAGTTTGATATTTAACCATATTATCATGCTTATCAGTAACACTTATAATTTGAATAATTGTAATGCGATGATCAGATCAGAGAATATCATATGTTTGGGCGGTTGACGGGTGGATTATTTATTTTTAACAGTGGATTCGGGGGACTCTAAGTGCACCAGATTAATGAATTTATCTTTAAAATGTACAAAATTTTCTTCCTGCCCCCCCCCCCCCGGACCCCCCTAGAAGTACCGAGATCCACCTACAAAAATACTGTGGGAAACACAGTAGGCTAAATCAGGGGTTTTCAAACTGTGGGTCGAGACCCATTTGTGGGTCGCAGATTGGGAAGAGGTGGGTCGCGCAGTCACTATTGGCTGCAGCGAAATTTACGCGCGGCGTTCTCCTTTTTCCAAAGCGCTAGGGCGGTTGCGCTCCGGAGGCGTCTGTCGTTGCTAAGCGCAACCATCAGCTGCGCTCTCCGTTACAGCAAGGAAAACGCTTGCGGCATTCTGAAAAGTTGAGATGTTTTTATCTCGATGCGGCGCGGACGCGCTTGGAAAAAACGAGCGCATCGCACCGCGAGCTTCCATTATGAGCGCGCATACCGCGCGCCTACATTTGAATACGCGATATGTGAACAGGCCCTTAATCTGTTGTCTGTTCAACACAGCGCTGTTGTCTTTCAGATATGGTCTTCGTAAGAGTGCGTTGTTTGCATTCCCTCGCATGCATTTTGCTACCTACCAACACAAGGAAATTTTTTATGTAAAACGTATTTCACATGTACACACACGAGGACGAAAGTGTTTTCTGCGCTGAACAACGTGGTGAGTTTAACAACACTTTTAGCAGAAATATTAGTATTGAAATTCTAGGTCATGGGCCTACTGTCAAATTAAATAATTTAAAAAATAAAATTATTTGTTGTTATATCCAAACTTTGGTTAAGATTAAAATTACTTAATCTTTAATTTCTTTGTGTCTGGGTAAATTAGTTGAGGCAGCAGACAAGAACTACTCGGTATTCTTCCCTTTATTTCAACAGCCATTAGGCTGCTATTTTAATTCTACATTATTTTGATAATGTACCATAAGTTTGTATTGCAGTTAAACTTGTATGTCTTTCATACTATGACAAGGAGAAAACTGCTCTGAAGAGATCTAACGCCTTCCACCCCACCCCACATTCATGCTTTTTAAAAATCATTTTGGTGGGTCTTGAGATAGATTATTCTTGTCTAGGTGGGTCCTGGAATGGAAAGGTTTGGGAACCCCTGGGCTAAATGATGGTCTACGAAAAATTAAAATGTTATTATCTAATTAAAATACATGATCAGGATTTTACCACCTCCGCCTCGTTTTAAGCCAGGAAAATATAAAGTACTGAACATCTGCATTTCTTTCTTTCTGTTTGTTTGCTTTAAAAATAAATAGCATATTAAGCCAATTAACCTGTCAACAAAAGTCTGAAAACAAAATGGTATTACACTTGACATTCTGTCCCCCTCACTTTTGAAATGATGGCTACGCCCCTGCTGTTAGCCTATTTGATATTTTTCTTTGGCTGTGTTTTCTTTAGATGTCCCCTTATGAGGGTATTAAGTAATATTTCTCCATTATGAATGCTATCTCAGCAACAGCAGAATAGGGAGCAACCACTAGTGATGAGCCGCTTGCAACAAATGGACTTGTTGTGGAGACAGACAGGAAATGGCTGTTTTTACTACACTGTTATTGGGTAGGCTAGACTTTTGAGGCTATTGTGTGGTGTTCTATCACTGTGTTTTCTGCACTACTCTGGTGTTTCTCAGAGACCGCACGGAGCATTAAAAGATTAAGAACTCCCACACATTGTAAAGTAAGCTCGCTTGCTACTTTTCTCCAGGGGTGTTATCGCACTAATAAAATAAAATTACAATTAGCAACTTTTGTTTTAAAAAAAGTTTGTACAAATGAAAAGTGTAATTATTTATGACCTGTCTAATGAATGTTTGTAAAACACCAAACCACTAAACCTTGCATCAACATTTTGGTTTGTCAAAAGAATTATTGCATTAGTGGTAATTAGGTGTGGGCAGTATGCCAGAAATACATCACATGCAGCACAAGCAATTTTGTATAATGGTTTATAAATTAAGTAGCCATGTATTGATTTAATCAAATACTTTATGAATTAAATGTTTAGTTTATTATTTTATATCTTGAGGTTTTCATATCTGTTAAAAACAAATATAATAAGTGCTTATATATCAAGTGTTAAAGCTAGGGATGCAACGATACCATTTTTTCTGAACCGATCTGATACGAAACATTCTGAGCATCGACCAAAACCGATACGGATCCGATACCAGTGCAGTTTTTTTTTTAAATCAAGTATAATTTCTAGAACTCTATGTTGAACTGATAATCACTCTTTTGTGTTAAACACAATCTACTTAATACAGACAACTAAATTATAAAGAAAAACAACAAATAAAAAAAATATGATCATATTCTATGACAAAAATTCTATTGTAAACTAGATTCGTGGATAACTCAGCAGTAAAATTTAGTCTAGAAAAATCACGAGTGCATAATAATTGTATAAAATCTGAACATTTAGTGAAAAAAACATTATTTAGTGGGGAACAAATAAGAGACAATGGGTCTCATTAATGAAACACGAGCAGAACGAATTTTTGTGTAAATCGTGTGTAAAGTGGTTCTGGCGTAAATTTTCGGATTCATTAAAATGTTCGTATTTTCCAAATGTTAGTTGGTACGCAAGAAATCTACACCTGCTCCCAGCCACGCGTAAATAATGCGCTTAACACCCGAATGTTTTGCTCATTAATAAGGCTGCATTTTAATTCACCTTAATCTGGTACATATTTACACAGCATTTTGAAAAAATATTATATATAGTAATTACATATGATTTTTCTTATTATGAGAGCCAGTAATAGCATCTGCGATGGTGGTCCTTCTCCAGTTTTAATACGATTTTTCCGAAGTGAACTAATTCGTGTTTTGCTCTCAAGCTTAATGTCGAACCATTTTCTTCTCACTTCTGGGAATGTTCGATTAACAGATGAAACTCCATTGACTGCATCTGTAATATGCTGCCAAGCTTCCTTTTTTTTTAGGACCCGATACGCCACTATGTACGCTTGAAAATAAAATGTAGCATTTTGAATGAACTTCTGATAATAAAACTTCAATTTCTGCATCTGAGAAATTTTTCTTTTTCATTCGCATTCATGTCATAATATGATGCCCATATATAGTTGTCAGTCAGATTTAATGGGCGGGATTTATGGTAATTGAAAATGAACGTGCACGCGCATCCCATTTACGACTGATTGGAATTCATTAACACACACACACATTTCACGATCACATCTGACGTTTACGAAGTATTTGTGAATCAGGAGAAGAGTTTTCGGGAAGGTCTCTTTACGCACAAATCACTTGCATATTTACTCGTATATTTACAAATGTTTCATGAATGAGACCCAATAAGTGTAGCACTAAATCTGGTAAAACATTACACATTGCTCTTTGTATTGTTGTAAAATACATTACTGAAAAACAAGATAAAAAATCAAAAAGATCAATTATTTTATATATAGCCTAGTCTACTATAAAATTAAGACCTATTTTAAATGTATAGCACAGCTGTTTAATGAGGCAGCAACATATGATAGATGGGATGGGACAGAACAAAAAAGACAATTAATAATCTTTCATTGCGCAAAAGTATTCTGATATTCTGAAAGGCTGCAATGCAGTGCGGCACAAGCGCTTATGCACATCCCGAGCGCAGAATGATGCGCTTGAAGCAACACAGTCACAGCGCGTCGAGTCCGCATTGAAAAGTTCAAAGCATAAAGGAAAGACATCGATGCGTAGTGTATTATATACAGTATCTATGCAATAGTTTATTTAGCCTTTTCTTTTAACAGTTTTAAATTTCAGTTACTGTGCGCGTGAAGAACAATTATAGTGCTCTCTATTCCAGTGTTGTGATCTAACAGACACGCGGTAGAAAGGAACATGATTAAGGTACAGCAATACAGTCCCGCAAGATAATGTCATTTTATGCGAAACCATAGAGCTTTATCTACAGATCAAGTATAATAATAGTAACATTGAATTATCTTGGAGTAGGGCTTTGACTTTTGCCCAAAAATCATATTCGAAGTTTGTTTGTTTATTAATATTAATATTTGTATATTAATTATTAATATTTTGACCATTAAATGCCATGGCGCTAGGGCTAAGGGGGCTTAAGCCCCGAATGTTTTAAGTAAAGACCCAAATATTTTGCTACCTTGTCTTTCTCATAGAGCAAAACAATTAATCAGAAAAACAAATGTGAATAAGATTACAGCTGTCACGATTAACTTACCTAATCATGTAAAAGTGCATAGGTTATTACAGTTTTATTTATATTTTTACCACTGCATTAAAGGTACTTGCAAAGTGCTTTTGCAGCGTTGAGCTGCAATTATAGGCTGATATTAAAGGCTGCCTAATATTCGTTGGAATATCATTATTTTTCGAATTCTTTTCGAATAACGAAGTTCGGAGTCAAAGCCCTATCTTGGAGAGAGTTTCATCGTTGACTGGTAACTGAACGCGATGCGCTGTTTGAATGCTGAATGGAGAATGTCTGACAGCCGCAGCGGAGGGAAGAGTTTACGTGAACTTGAATTTAATGACTTAAATATTAATTTCTATCTCAAATTATACCATAGAATGGCTTCAGAACACTTATAATATAGTGCACGAAAACTTAGTGCTTTATAATGCTTTTGTGGGGCTTAACAATAACACAGAATAATAACGCACAATATCGGATTTGGACCGATACCCAATCCGGCAAAAATGGCAGTATCGAAGCCGATACCGATTCTGTGTATCGGATCGGTCCATCCCTAGTTAAAGCACAATAATGAGATAATTAGCTGCTCCTGAAAATATCTATTTGTGAATTTTCTTGTGACACCACCATAGTTAACTGACTCGCTGATACAGCTGCTGTAATCTTAGTGTTGGCTATATAATGGTTGGCAAGTTTTTAATTAATTTTGTTTACATTTTATGTGAGCTGCTTGTGAGTTTATAGTGCTCTTAAAGGAAACCGGATTACAGGAACCCCCCTCAGTCATATTTCAAATCCCACTGATTAAAATCACATTCTTTTAAGATTAGCCGTCCAGTTTATTTTTGGTACTACTTGCTGTTAAAAAAAAGACTCCTCCTGCCCATTTCAAAATGTTATCATTGGCATGTTACCAGTTCAGAAGGGGAAAAGACCTGTGATGTATACAACAATAATTAGTTAATATTTGCACTTGCTGTACTGAAGCCATTGTTCTTTGTTTCCTTCAGCTTTTTTTGTCCATCTACACTTTTTTGGGGGGTGGTTTTTGAAGATGTACACTTCATTGACTCTTCATGCATCTTAACCTCTGGATGAACTGAGGGGAGTGGCTCTTAAGAGCTTCTTGAATGGCTGATGTGTAGCCTTTATGTCTGGGTTAAAACACTTTGCCAATGCTCTAATGATGTGCAGAATGGATATCAGAAATTGATACCCGGAAAACACCTTTTTATAGCATTGCATGATGATTATTATAAACTGGCTTTACATGAGTCTTTTCCCATCTATCTTACATCAAATGAAACATCCTTGAATATAGACATAAATTAATCTTGCCTCATGATTACAACCAGATCTTTTAGACCCATGATATCATCATCTAAAAGTCCAGTCATTGCCTAGAAGATGCTACAGTTTCATGGTGTTGACATTGTTTTTGGGACAGCTCACCATCTGTTTTCCCACAATTGCTTCTGACCGATTTTCTGAATGTAAGTACAATGATCAAGTCAAGTAATCCATCTTTTAATCAGCAGCTAGTTTGTCAACAGATGTCATGTTATGTTCTTGCACTGATATGATTGCTGGGACACTATTGAACTAATCTCACTTGTCTATTTGTAGTTAAACTGCTATGTGTCTCAGCCAAGTGAGAATGGGAACTGTGAGTTGTTTGCTTGAATATTTCATGCTGTTGGTCATTTGGCCTGGGTCGTTTGAAGAGCCCATCTGCCTCGCAGTCAGACAGCTTTGTCCTGGAGGTTAGCAGCTGGTCAGAGTCTAATGCTTTTAAAAAATAGACCCAGCTCCTCAGTCTAGACTCTAGTACGTGATATTGAGTCATTTGGAGTGTATTTGAGCTTCTTTCGTTTGTTAGAGAAAAAAAAAAAAAAGAACTGATCTGGATTAAAATATATTTTGAAAATGTTTGCTTTGCTTTTATATCTTTTGTAGTCTCTATACTGCCTTTAAATGGATGTACTGGTGTTATATTAGGCAAGGCAAGGCAAGTTTATTTATATAGCACATTTCATACACGGTGTTAATTCAAAGTGCTTTACATAGAAGAAATTAAAATAAAAGAAATCAGAGTAATTAAAACAGTTTTGAATAAATAAAGAAATAAAAAATAAAGAAATACAGTACAAACAGTCGGACGAACAGTGGCACAGTGCTAGTATAAATAATTAGCATTATTTATATACTTTTATGGTATTCATATTTAGGATGATTTTTTATTTGTATATGTTTACATTTTAGAATTCTTATATATTAGGCTAGTTTTTTAATATTAGTATTTAGCTTTAATTTGTTTTTATTTTAGTTTTTGAAATTTTGTACATTGCTAAGATATTTGTACAATATATGTGTACAATAAAAATTTTCAGGGAAAAATTACGATGATCAGAAATCAATTTCAATAGTACATTGGGTTTAATTTGCCATTTAATGAGTTCTATTAAATAATATATATTGTTTAGGGCTCGACATTAAGCCTTTTCATGTGCTTGTCCTTCAGACACGTAAATCTGTCATTCACTTGTCCGAGTAAAAAAGTTGCTTGTCCGGATTTTTTTTGTTTTTGTGTGTGTTAATTTATTTTGAAGCAATATTCTCATCAGTGTTCAATCAGCTTTGATATTTAAATCGGCATATTGTAATATCTGCACCTTTAAAGGGCATCTCCTCCCCCAATCTTATTAAATGTATGCTTCATCTTCCATTTTAAATTCCTAAATTTGAACAATAAATTCAATTATTTAGAATAATAAGATACTATAGGGCTGTTACCCTAGGAATGGCTGATCAAATTAAATAATTTACACTGAAAAATTAAAATTGCATAAAATAATGTTATGAAATAAATATACAAATAAGAAACGTTGGAAAGAATGATACTACTTTTAAACATAACACTAAACCGCCAATAGGTGGTGGGTGAGTCATTGATTCATTCAATCAAACGATTCGTTCAAAAGGCTGATTCATTCTAGAATGAGACAGATGTTTATGAAGGGGTCATTGAATCTTTGACTCAACCGATTCGTTAGGGCTGGATGATTAATCGAAAAATAATCGAAACCGAAATTCAGAGCCTAGAACCGACGTAATTTTACCATGTCGGTTATTTCGGTTTTTTAATCCTATTAATATTTCCGCCCACTGTGTGTTAATGTACTTTCCCCTTAAATCATATTACCGTGTGTCTAGTCACGTAACTCCGCCCCGTCCAGTCTGCGACATTGAAGCAACATGAGCCCCTTTCACACAGCGCGTTGATCCCGGGAAATTGCCAGAACAAACACCTTCTGTGTGAACGCAAACACGACCCGGGATTGATACCAGGTTGGGGACATAGTAACATTGCCGTGTTCAGTCCCGGAACGCGCGTTGTGTGAACAAAAGCCATAATCAATGCCGTGTCGTAATGATGATGCTAAGCCGGGATCGTTCGCCAGCGTGAAACGGTTCGTAATGCGCTAGTTTATGATCGAATCAGAGAAAAAAAAATGCACAAGCGTGGTTTCTCGAGAGAAATCGCAGCTCATAAGCAAACTATAGACGCCGCTGGGACATGTCACGTGTCTTTGCGGGTTGTGTGTGTCTGTGTGAACGCACTCTCCTGATTCCGGAAAATCACTGATGAATGAACCAAAGTCAAACGAACCCGGGTCAAATCCCGGGCCACTTTATCCGTGTATTTTCCGGAATCTCTGTGTGAAAGGGAACTCAAACACTGAGTCAACTCAGCAACAGGAGCCGCTTGTACCAAAGAAACACGCGAAAAAAGAGAGAGACTGACAAACGCCCAGCAACACGTGCCTCCACTCCACAAAGCAGGTTTCGATAACACAAGCATTTACAAATGCTACACAATATGAAAAGGATTAGTTTTTTTAGTTTTACACAAGTTATATTTTACTTTTAAGATGGCAATATTTACAATAATTTATTTTGTTTACAAAAAGAACTATTTTCTACATTTTTAGGAAACTTTCTTTTTACATTAAAACTTAATTACTTTTTTATAAGAAGTTTTTATTTCAAGCATTGTATGCTTTGTTTGATTCAATTGTTTGAAATATTTAATAAGTAAGCATTAAAAGCTATCTGTGTGTTTCCTTATTTTAGAATCACAAAGATAGGATTATGCATTCTTTCATTAAAAACAAACAAACCGTGAACATATTTACAGTATAAGCCTTGCCAGTGACACATGAGATAGAATTTATTTTAAATAATCGTTCAATAATCGTAATCGAGGTAACTTGTTCGAATAATCGCGATTATGATTTTAGCCAAAATCGTCCAGCCCTACGATTCGTTCAAAATGCTGAATCATTCAGTAATGAAAACAGGTTGAGTGTTCCTGTGAGATGCGCCGTGGTTCTGCTGTGATTTTTGTTTGGAACTATTTTCGCTGCTGAAACAGAACAAAAACATGCAATATTGCATCTAAAATGTAAGTGACTTAATTTTAACTGTTTATTGAACTGTTGCAGGAAATCAATGTCACTTTTTTTTAGTCGCGATGATATTCAGGAAAAATAATTAAGGTTGCTTAACATATGTTAAAAATATATAAACTCCACATTTAGATTTTTATAGGCAGTATGTTGTTAACTGAGTGTGTGTGTGCTGCGCCCATATGTGTAGATTTCTCCTCGAGAGGCTGCGCGAGCGTCAACAGCGCAACCTTACCGTCAGTAATACATTATCCACAATCGATCGCAACTTACAATAAATGTAATAAATTCAGAATCATTCTCTCGGTTTAGTGATTCCCTAGTTAATTGTTTATTTTTGTTATTGATGTTCTAATCAGGCTACTTGTCCGGTCGGGCAAGTAAAATTCTCAAAGAGACAGTGTAGAGAAAAAATTCTCTGATGACTGAGGCACTCCTTAATTAAAATGTCTTTATTACACAGATGACATGTCCTAAAAGGACAACTTTAAAACGCCCACGCGTAGCGGCATTAGGGATGGGCATTTTTGTAAATTTCTTATTTCGATCATTGATAGGTCTCAAAAAACGAGTACTCGATTACTCGGGGGCGGGGCCTGTTCAGGGCGTGGCTTATTCGGGGTAGGTGGCCGGGTGTGTCAGTCATGGAGACAATGATACCAATTTAATATTTAAGCAATATTTTGGATTACAGTAGCACTTTCTGATAAAACAAAATGTTATTTTACATTATATTGACTAACATTACACTTTAGTCAGAGTAAAACCGACTTAAATTACTGAACAACACATGACTGAATATGATATCTGAATACAATTTAGAGGAAATGTCATCATAAAAATGAACACACTTAATACTTTTAGGCTACTTTATTCAAACGTAAATAAAACATTCTCTTCAGTGTTAGGCTACTTCAGCAGCATATTTCAACTGTTCTTATGAAACAACAACAAAAACGAACAGCTTAATTTTCATTTAACAAGTTTAACAAAGTAACAAACGACTGCTACAGAATCATTTATTGAAACAAACACAAAAAAAATAAAAAAAACATCCTGTATAGGCCTATTTTTTACCACGCCTGATGAAACTTAAACAAGCTACAGCCTACATATTATTGTTAAAAAAAATAAGTTGGTCTACGTGCTCAGGTGAGAGGCGTGTTCGGAGTCTATTCACAATTAGTCCGGCGGTGGAAAAAACACGCTCCGCTGGAACAGATGTCGCAGGAACAGCTAAGTACCACTGGGCAATGATGCTCAGCTTTGTAAACCGATTCTCATTTACCTTCCACCACAGTAGAGGGTCCTGGTTTACAGAGATGCATGGCTCACTGAAGTAGCGTTCTATTTCAGTGTCACGCAAACAAATATCACTCGCGCCGGCGCCGTAATCCTCACCGAAAAGAGTGTCGAGCGCAGTAGTTGCCGCTGCTCGTTCAGGCTGAGGGTCATTTTGAATGGGTGTGACAGAATCTGTAACGCTGTCGTAAAGCTGTTTCAGACTCTCGTTTACTCTATCTCGAAGCTCTGTGTCAAGAAACTTCAGATGTTTGTGTCTTGGATCCAATGTTGCTGCAATCAGAGGTAGAGAAACTTTCTCAGCATCCTCAGCAACAGTGACTATGCACCGTTTCAGAGATTCTGCCACTGCTGTCTTGAATTCCGAAACTCTTGGAGACTCACCGATCTGTGTGTTTAGTGATTAGGCTATGTGTAATTGGATAGACCATTGAAACGCAAACTTGCGTCTCACTGCACATTGTTGTTGTGGCGCACTTCAGAGACTGGAGAACAGGTATCAGTTCTTCCATTATCCGCCAGTGCTCATCTTTCAAGTCCAGTGTCTTCGCATCTGCAAGTTTTGTAGTATTACGATCTGACAGAACAGCGCACACAGTCCATCTCTGTTCCAAAAGACGTTCGAACATATCGCACACAGAATTCCACCGCGTACGACAGTACTGGATCAGTTTGTGTTCGGGTACGTTCTGCTGCTGTTGTTTCTGGCGTAGTGCTGCTGTAGCCACGGTGCTGTGGTGAAAATGTGCCACCAGTCGGCTACTGGCAGCTATCACGCTTTTAACAGAAGCAACACTGAAGCCTTCGTTGATGGCTAGCTGCAGGGTGTGTGCGAAGCAGGGCACTGATTCCCAAAGTCCTCGATTCGCGAGAACCATGTTACTAGCGTTGTCATGAACACATGCTATAACTTTCTCCGAGCTTGACAGCCACTGTTCTGTAGCTCCTTTTAGGTAGTTGGCTATGTTCGTAGCGGTATGTCGTTCGTCGAAACTGCGCGTCTCCAACACTGCACTATGTATTTCCCATTCAGAAATGTAATGACAAGTTAGTGTTATGTAGGACTCAGTGGTCAGCGAGGTCCATGCGTCCGTAGTGATAGCCATCTTCGTTGACAGTCTGTCTCTCAGTGAAGAAGCAGTCTTTTCATATAGAGCCTCTATTCGTCTCGTGACCGTCTTGCGCGATGGGATGTCATACTGGGGCTCAACATAATTCATAACATTTTTAAACCCTTCTCCTTCGACAAAACGAATGGGCAGCAAATCTTTCGTTATCATTTCGATGATTAGTTGTGTCATCTTTTCACCTCTGGCTGCGGTGCATTTCTGTCTGACGGTAAAAGATGCAATGCTCGTCTGAGTTGCGTCTTTGGTGGTATCGGAAGACATTTTATGTACAAATACAAGATGATAACGCATTGTACTTGTGGTAGATTTGTGTGACAGCTTGGCGCTGCATATTTTGCACTGAACTGTTTTTTCATCTATTTCGTTGAAGTGAAGCCAGACATCACTACGTGACTTTGACGCCATTTTCTCTGTTTTCAGTTTGGATTTTGGACCGCGCTCTTTCAAAGCTAACCATTCGGTGCCGCCCAAAATGCTGCTATAACCAATCAGAAAAAAAAGATTTTTTTTAAACTCAGATCATCGTTTTTGAGATCGATCGTCGCTGTCACGTTCGAGTACTCGAGTGATCGAGTAATATGCCCATCCCTAAGCTGCATGGAGCCTTCTTCAGGGCATAGTGAAGCAGATAGAAAACTGATCTTATAATGACAAAGAAACACAAGTAGAAGCAAACACACAGGTGCAGACAATCAGTGTTAAAGGTCTACAGATAATTGCTAAGACACGCCTCTCACACGGTTCCCAGCACTAAAACTATAAATCACAATAATAAACCGAAACACAGGCAACAAATAGCATGCGTATATAATCATGCACACATTGCTAGGGCACGTCTCTCACATGGTTCTCAGCAATGAATCTGTTGATCACAATAATAAACGAAAAACATAAAATCAACAAAATAGCATGCATATACACTCATGCATATATTGATAGGATATAATCACATAATTCACAGCACTAAAGCTGTTGGTTACATAGTAAGTAAAAAACACAATCAACAGATAGCACGCATATATTCATGTATACACATGCATACACACTCATGCATATACATATACATATGAAAAGTAGGTAATCGCAAGAAAAAACAATATTACAAAGTCACAAAAAAGGTCTATAATCTATCTCCTCATTTAATTCTGGATAGTCCATTGCTTTAAAACTCCATATCCAAAAAGTTTCACGTTGCAAAAACCGTTTTAGAATGTCACCTCCACGGATTGATTTTTTTAATAATTTCAATGCCCTGAATTCTCAAAGATGATGGATCACTATGATGTATTTCTTTATAATGTTTGGCCATAGGGTAATCTTCGTTGTTGACTCGGATTGCGCATTTGTGTTCATAAAACCGCTCTTTTAGTTTTCTTTTAGCTCTGCCCACATAGAAACACCCACATGGGCATTGTAGGTGGTAGACCACATATTCTGAGTTGAAGTTGATAAAACCATTTGTCTTAAATTCTCTCTGCGTTCTCAAATCATAAAAAATCTTATTCTGAATGACACCCTCACAATGACTGCAAGACCCACACCTATAGGTCCCCCATAATCCTTTTTCTAGCCATGTTTTTTGTTTAGGACCTGGAAGGTAGCTCCTTACAAGTTTGTCCCTTATGGATGGTGCCTTCTTAAACACTGTAACCATAGGCGGCTCTGGAAAAATGATTTTCAGAATCAGATCACTTTGAATTAACCCCCAATTGGACTTGGTTATTTGTTTAATTTCAAAACCACTACTACTCTATTGGGTAACAAAGACAGGTCTGGAGTTGTTTTTGGCAATGTCTTTCCTCCTCTATTTCTTTTTTAGTAGTAGGTCAGAGCGTGTTACGGAGCATGCTTTTATTATTGCTTTTTCTATTATCATTGGTGAGTAGCCCCTAGCCCTGAACCTTAGTGTCATATCTTGAGCCTGCATCTCAAAATCAGAATCTTTGTTACAGATGCGTCGAAGACGCTGAAATTGTCCAAAAGGAATGTTATCTTTCAGGCTCCTTGGATGGAAGCTGTCAGCCCTCAATAAAGTATTTCTATCTGTGCTTTTCCTATAAAGATGCTCTCTAAAAAGTAAAATTCTCTTTTACTTGTCCCTTCAAAAAATCCACTTGTCCCGGACAAGCGGACAAGCGTTAATGTCGAGCCCTGTTGTTAGTGCCGAGAATTTCCACGTGAATAATCCATAGATCCACAAATGTAGCATGTGTACTAGTGGTCGGCCTATATTTGGCATTTTGAAAATATCGGCATCGGCCGATAAGTTTTTCTGATTGGCCGATGTGTTGGAAGCGGGACTTTTATTTTGACTGGCGGCTCTCTGAGAAGAGAATGGCAGCGCCTGATCACACAGCGCTCACTCACATTCTCTGTCTTCATTAGTTTACGATCTCTGTTAGACAGAACTGGTAAACAAAGAAAGTAAATGGTATGCGAAAAAGTAAACCAGTGCTTTTATATTATTTGTAACTAACAGAAAATGCAAACAATCAGGCTAAAATACTTTATCTTTTACCGTCAATCTTCAGCAAATGTGCATCAGCAAATGTGCATCCGCATCATTTAAACGTATCTCTGAATATGTAATAAACATTTAATTTCACAAACCTTGCAGATTTAATCAAATCCATCTGTGATATCTTATGCATTTGTAGTCTGCATAAACGTGTTACTGCGAGTGACGGTCGGTCCGTGTGAAGTGAGTGAATGCGAACAAGATCAGCTTCACAGGAGACGCAATCGAAAAACTTTAAATCCTTAATTTTAAAATATGCTGTGCTGTATCCAGTTGCCCACTGTGTCATATTCATATCGGTTTCACCTTTTTTTTCACATATTCATATATTTTTAAATAATTACTTTATTTGTGAAAAATACTGTAATAGGATTGCAGATTCAAGAAGCTGCCATCTAAAGTATAAGCATGTTTATTTTAAGGATTTGTTTTATAATTTATTAAATATTGATTAATATATATATATATATATATATATATATATATATATATATATATATATATATATATATATATATATATATATATAAATCGGCCACCCTGCTCTCTAAGATATCAGCATCGGCCATCAAAAAAACAATATCAGTCGACCACTAATATGTACCTTCATTGTCTAGTCGTAGATCTTTTGCCAAGCGTGTCAGAGGTTCTGGGTTCTAATCCGCACTCGTATATTTTTTTCTCCTCATCAAAACCGAATATGTTTATCAGTGGTTGTATATCAAGCAGGTACACGTTTGTGTGCATTGTTTTGTGATTTCACCAGAAAGTCTAGAGAGTTTCTGCAACGGCGATAGATTGAAGCGCGCGTCTGAGGGAAGACTCTGAAGCTACAAGAGAACACTGTATCCGTGCCACTGATAGCAGCAGCTTGATTTACATAACACATTTCAGTGCTAGAACGCCTCTTATTTGTCAAACTAATTAAATGAATGCCCTACTTAACCGGAGATTGTTTTATTTATTTGTACGAGTTGTTTCAAAAAGTGGTCTGGACAATATCGACCGTAGCAAAAACCCTGCTCTGTGACGTGTCAACAATGGTCGCTTTGGCTAGGTGGTATTTATAGCATAGGCAGGACGCTTTACATTCCAGAGAGCATTTAATTGGACAGAAGATGTGATGAGAAGCTGAAGTCTGCATTGACATCATACAAATTTGTGATCCATTTTAGCGGAAGGGAGGGACTGTAAGTTTTGTGAAGTTTTCTAAATGTGAATTCTGTCATTGGTTTGGAACACACCAGCTTATTCATAACCTTAAGCCTAACATATTCATACTTAAAGCTAAAATACTTAAATTTTGATTTCAGGGGGCCTTTAAGGTACAAGATTATGTACTTATCGGCTTTAGAGATACAATCCCATGAATCATTACGAACAGCATACTGAGCATAGTCTAATTATAAGCTATGGAGAAATATAAAACTACTCATTTAAAAGTGTTGATTTTATATATATATATATATATATATATATATATATATATATATATATATAAACATTGCAGAATGGAGGACGAAACAGCAACCTCTTCACAGAATTACCACAAAGCCATGCAAAAAGCCCCAACAAAAGAAAAAGTCCTAAAAAAAACAGCTCGCACTAAATCATCGAAGGTATGGGAATACTTCAAATTTAGTCCCAAACGTAAAGGTGTCGTTATTTGCACTCTTTGCCAAATGGAGTTGACATCCCGAGTCTCACGCATATTGATAGCGGCTCCCTGATGCCCGCAAATTAGTTAAAATCTCCCAGAATCTAGAGCTCGTGAGCTCCAAACCGTGTAGCACAAGCGTGTGCACGGCCAAGAGGGAGAGAGCGAGAGACCTTGCGTGTGTGTGCCAATGTGCGTGTGTGCCTTATGAAGCGCATGTAAAATACACTAAATGGCTAGCTGCAGGGACTATATTTTTCTAACTGCCTTTCATAAAGCTCTTACTATCAAACTTTTGATTTGCTTCTCTTTTGTACAGTTTAATACATTTGTCTATTATTTAATCCAACTGATCTTAATGGTTAATCAATTAATCATTTGGTACACCTATAGATTTCTAGATATTGATTCTATATACAGTTTCTATAGAACTTATTTGTAATTTCCGATATGGATATCCAAATGTAATGAATTCTTTTTACATAAGTGATTTATAGATAATAACCACCACTATGTTCAAAGTGTGCACACGCATGTGTGTGAGAGAGAGATACAGAGAAATTTGCCATTTGTGAAAACACTGTAAAGCAGAATAGAGTATAAGGGAGATAAACGGTCAGTGACTGTAAAACATTAGATTGATCAGAGATGCATCAGTAGAAGGGAGACAGATGACATCAAATACAGCTTGTTACATTACAGTTTGTATGCCATGTGATACTGTAAACAGATTACCATGGTAGAGACTGACACATTACTGTAACTCATCCTTCATCTGTAAAGGGCCACTACAGTATAGATTCAGTCAAATGATCATTTACTGTATTGCCAGCAAACTCTGTTCTAGCACAGAACCTCATGGCTGTGTCATACTTCATCACAGCTTTTGATAACTCACTGCAGATACTATTAAAAACAGTATGGATTCAATTACATAAGATAGTTAATGCATGTGTATTTTGTAATGTAGCAACTGTAGCCTGTATTACTGTAATTCAGCAACAAGGGTGATTTGAAACATTTGTCTTGCATTGTTTGCTGTTGAATGAACTGATTGTTAAAAGTACTAAATTGAAAAAAAATCATACTGTTGTGTTTCTATGATTAAACCAAACATTCTCATTATATATTACAATAATCTTGTGTTTAAAACAATGATTATGTGGACTTAAAAATGTATAACTGTAATGAAAGCATGGGATCATGTTTTGAAAGAATGACTAGCTGCGTTACAAGTGTGATCAGTTTGGATTTTTGTACTAAGAGTTTTGAAAATGTACACCTTACTGGTGAAAATAGTACCAAAGCGAATAAAAAAAAACACACTAATCGTTCAATTAGTCGTTAGATTAGTCAACTAATCGATAAAATAATCGTTTACCCCAGCCCTAGATGGTATGCTTTGACGTCACTTTTTCAAGTGGCAAAAGAGCCTGCTACATGACTGGATTTAATAGGGGAAACTAAGAAAACGAATGATTATCAGTTTAAACAAAAGTTTGGACTCTACTATAGTAATATCCAGTGATCCATTGATATTAACATGCAGTCAGGAACTGTTTCCTGGAATTCATATGTGCCTGATTTCGACGCTGGGGAAATACATAAAGCAAATTTGCCTGTGAACGCTTTATATAATTACAATATAGTTCTAAATCTGGGTAATCACTTCTGTCAATGTTATATATATCATCATTTCCCGTTTTAGATGTGTTTTGTGTGTTTTTCGCGGCATTCACGTTGAAAACCAATGCTGCCACTCAGTGGGCGTAACTGCAGTCACCCAGGCCGATGGTGACGTCACGTGCATACATCCTCTATTACGTCGTTTGTGGTGCTTGATATGAGTGGGTGCAGCTAACGAGATCTTTCGGCTCGTTTAGCTTTTTTCGACTGCGATTGGTGGGATTTTCTGTACAGCATCATGGGTAATGTAGTTTTCACCACATTCTGCTGTTAAACAATTATTTTTTAAACTGACTTGAAATAATGCAGGCTAATGATGTCAACAGAAGCAAATACTATCAATTAACAACTTCATTCTGTAGCTTACAGTAAATCCGTCTTTACAGGTTTGAGTAATCAATAGTTCCCTATGGAGAAAATGAATAACGTTTTTACTTCTGGAACCTGACTGGCACTCTATAGACATGGATGATTGGGGTCTTTAAACTCCTTTTCCTTTGTACAAGGGAAAACTTTTTTTTTCCTTTTTTTTTAACTAATGCCAAGTATGTGATGGAATTTATGATGTACTTATCCAAAAATGTGATCTAGTTTTGATCATCTAAAAACCTTCCATGCTAGGTTCAGCCAAGGATGATGCAGACTTCGCTACCTGCTTGATTATAGGTCAGGACATAGTGTTCATCATACTGCAGTTCCCTCAGAGGAAAGCTGTTACTCAAATGTGCTTTGCTGTGCAATAGTCCTTGTGTTGTCATGGAGATTGTTGGCATCCTGGCAGATTTTTGCATGCATGTGTGTGGCAGCCTAGTTTTTCTGGAAAGAATGTTATTTCTAGAAGTGTGAATCTTCACTTGCCTCACGATTTGATTATAAAACGATTCTTGATGCATCCTTCCTCCAATTCCTTTATTAATAACAATTACTATATTAATAATCACAATATAGTTTTTATTATATATTTGTTATTAAAAATAAGTATTTCAAAATAATAATATTTTGAAATAATTCTGTGTATCTGACTGTTCTAGCGCAATAGGCCTCTAAAGAGAACTGAATTCAGGATTGCATGGTGTAGAGATGGTGATCACATGGTGCACGCGTGCTTCGGTTGTCATTCAGCGTGAGTCACACATTGAGATCGTTTTCATGTCTTATTGCACTTAATAACACCTAACTTTTTTTTACATTAAGAATGTCCCGCACTTTATTTTCTCATTAATACATGTTCTTTTTGTAAAAAAAAAATGACACAAACGGGGCCTAAAACTAACTTTTTGCCACACCTCAATCGATTAAAAAATCAATTATTTAGTTTTTGTGCTTAGATGCAGAATCATTGACATCAACTTCGTGATGCATCATAAAAAAATATTATATTCCACAGCTCTTGTTATTTCAATGTTTTTTTTCTTCAATTTATGCAATCTTTGAATTTCTGCTTGTTGCAGAAATTCTCATATTTCATAAACTGAGCAGAAATTTTCCATTTGAACGCTGATAATCTGAGAGCCGGGACTCTCCCTGATTTATCCTTTCAGTTTAATCTCAAATGATCACTGCTATTCAACATAGTGCAGCTTGTGTTATTGGGGTCACTGGAAAATTCCATTGCGAGTTCTGAAAAACATGTTTATTCTCGGGAATTCTCTTTTCCTGATTCCAAAACCTAGACCTGCTGAGAGGGAAATACCACAGATAAAATATCCCCATGCTGCTTTGACCCAGATCATCGCGGGCTAAAGAAGATCCTACCAAGATACTGTGCACTTTTTGGTACCAATATGGAGTTGATTTAAAAACACAGAAAGAATTTGTCTATCACGGTGTTTTTCATTCAGAAATTCCACTGGTTTTGCAGAGCGTGGAGAAGACAGGCTTACAGTGATGACTTCTTTAGTGAGTGAAAGGTGCCAGAGGAGGAGGGAAGGGAAGACCACTCATCCGGCTCATGCGTTGAGCAGCCGTATGCCCATATAAGGACGTGTGACTCCATGGCAGAGTCCCCGTGGGGTCTGTTCATGCCCTGTCCTCAGGTTCGGGGGAGGGGGAGTGTGAGCACTATGCACACTGACAGATGGGAGTCGAGCCAGAGGAAGGCACTTTATCTCTCTGTCTGTTAGAAGGTCTAGGTTTATTAGCACCGTTGCGATGCATGAGGGCAGAAGAGGCCGCTGTTTTAACTGAGATCAGTGATCTTAATCTTCAATAGAAAATCAAGGAAAGAACGTTCAACAAGAACGCCGTCTGGTGGGAGGGTGACCGTGAGTATCAGTTTGTGCTGACAAAGGGGGAAAGAAAGCTCATTTCAAGCCTTCGCAGGGAAAAAGGTCAACACATGTTGATATCAGCCCGTCTGTTGTCAGGGGAGCTCTATAGAGACCTGCTTCGCAGATGACTTTATCATCAAGGCAGCTTCCTTTTTCCTTGACAAATGGATTGTTAATTTGGCAGTTTATCTTGTGTGACAAGTTTTTTGGGTTTTCAGCCATTCTTTGCATGCTGCTGCTATGTTGTTTGAATGTTGTTTATTTTCCTTTTCCGTATTTTTGAAGATGTAGGCTACATAAGCACTTATGTAGAAAGGTGCTGTAGAAACAATATGCAATATGCATATATGAGCCTCTTTAGGGGACATTTAACATTTAATTTTGAATTTAACAATACTATTACAACTTTACTTTCCTGTTATCTCTGTAAAGCTGCTTTGAAACAATTTGTATTGTAAAAGCGCTATATAAATAAAGGTGACTTGACTTGACTTGACTTTAGAGATTGTCTCTGATGGTTCCTGCCCTCCAGTGTTTTTGGGTTGTCATTAGTTACACTTGGCTGAAATTTCTCTAGATATTTAATCCCCCAGTTAACAGCTGTGAAGTGCATTTTAAATCTCACTGTGAGATTGATATTTATGTCATTGTTTTCTTTATAGTCATCATTAGCTAGCACATTGCAATGCAATTTGCAAACTCAATCCAAACAGTTAGCCTACTTGTTTCCCCAATAAGAGTGGTGCATTCAAACTAGATTGCAGTATATACACCTTTATAGTGAGATGATTTTTATCACAACTTGCTTGTTTGGGTGTTTTTACCGTTTACATTTTATGCTGTCAGATTGAAACAAAATATGTGGTTTGTTTTCCTCATTCAACACAACTTGACTGATTTGTCTCTGTACGTTTTGTTTTTCAGAATCAAGAATCAAGTGGATGATCTAAAAGCAAGCATACATTTTCCTCCAGAAAAGGTAACGCTGAACAGCCTTCACTGAGAGGCATCATGTTAATAACTGCAATATCAGATTTACAGTCACAATTACACTTCGATTAGGCTTGTTTGCTGTGTCTGCATAGGCTCAATAAACTCTGCTCCTCTTGCTACAGTATGTAACATTTACGTTCTGTGTAAGCAAATGAGCTTAGAAACAGCCAGACGTTATTATAATAAACAACTGCTGTCAACTCTGAATGAGAGCTGTGGTGTTTAGCCTCTACAAAGCAGGAAGTGTTGTAGTGTAGGCCGGTGCCTCTCGTAACATGAGGATTTGATAAACACAAACACGCTCACTGTGGGAACCCCATTAGGAAGTGAATAAACCAGTAATTTGTGAGGTTGTTAGTATTGCGGCTGTATGCAGGACCTGAGCGAGAGCAAGCTTTGTTCAAGCCCAGCAGAGATGCAAAAGTTCATTTAATGCTCTGTTTATGAGCTGCTCAGCAGGCACAGGCTAACAGAGGTCTTTTCAGCCATGGATAAAGTGGATTATTGTTCTGCTCGCATGGCCTTTAATTGTAGTGTACATGGTTTAATTGCAAAGGACATACGCTTTTGATTTTATCTTATTCCAGAAGCCATGGGTGTCTCAGCGTTAATGTACATCTTGTGCTGGGCTGAATTTAAAGGCAGAGTTCGTCCAAAAATTAAAATTCTGGCACCTTACTCACTAACTTTTAGTTCCAAACCGGTAGAAATGTCTCTCTTCTATGAAACATAAAAGATCTTTTGAAAAATGTCTTTTTTTTGGGCCATAGAATGGAAATCAATGGGCTCCTCTGTTGCCTGATTCACAATGTTCTCCAAAAGATCTTATTTTATGTTCAGCCAAAGAAAAAAGTCATATAATTTTGGAATGACTTAAGGGCGAGTAAATGATGATAGAGTTTTTATTTTTGGGTGCACTAATAAGACTATCCCTTTAAATCTCTTCTACCTGTGACAACTTGCATCCTGTGACAAAAAACATTGTTATTAGTTTACATTTTAAAACCATAAATGTGCAGCTAGTACTGATATCATGAACTAAATCCTGCACCTATTATTAAAATTAGGCTGTTTTTTCATAGTCTAGTTTCTTTAAACAGGAAGTTATTTTGTGTGACACTCCCTCGCCAACTTTCCTGGTTATTCCGGTATAAAACATGTACTCGTACCCCTCTCGTACATTTTTTCCATACTGGCTCTCAAAAACATGTAAGAGCGCTTGAGAAATATTCATCAAGGAACAAACTGAATTGGTTTTCATTACACTGCACAAACGACTGCCAAGGCCCCTCCAACATTTTTACAACATAAGGTCACCTCATTACTAATGCAGGTCAAGGCCTGTGTGTGCATGGGTTTTCAGATGCATTCGTAATGTTATTTAATATGCAGATTAGAATGTGGGCAGAGAGTGCTGGGTTTGTGCATGTTGTACTGTGATGATTCACTCTGTATAATGAATAGGGCTCATAATGATGGGCACACACATGCACGCCCACACAGACATGGCTTGGAAATGGCCAGACTGTTCTGTGCCCGCTTTGTTTCACAGCCACCAGAGTGACGGTTTCTCATGCTTTTGCAAGTGCAGTAGTTCCGATGGTTGAAGCACTTTAGGTTTGACAGGAAGCTTGTTTGAATCGCCTGCACTCATGTGTGGCGGTTAACCACATACAGCAGAAACGGTATTGTCTTCACATCCTCTTGCACAGAAGAGCATCTGGAGGATCAAACTGACTTAAGTATGTAACTCTGTTCAAAAGAGGTTGCCGTTTTATTTTAATTTTTTTATTTTTTGGTACACTCAACCACCAATTTAATAAATATCCTAGCTGAGATTAGATTCATGAAAGTGCCAAGTTTTTGTCTCCACTACTATACATCTGCTGTTAGAAGCTGAGATTCAGTGGCTCTATTGCCAGATAATGATAATATTATTATAGTGAGCACTTGCTCCCTCTGCTGGAGCAGTGAAGAGACAAAGACACTGCCATATATTTAAGTCACCAATAAATTGCAGCATTTGTTATAAATGATTTGTCTGTCCCAATCATTCTATAGTATTTTGTGCACCAGTTATGTGCATGACAATAATCCCTCCCCTCCAGCCTGTCAGTCACTTGAAATCGCAGCAATTAGCGACGATTCAATCGATTTCCAATGCATAAAATCAAGCCCTGCCCTACTTTTTTTTTCTCGTTCATGAAGCTGGTTTACTCTATGCGTCACAATAGGGTTATGCTCAATAAACTTCTGTAATCTGTAAAACGGGTCACAATGCTTCCGGTTTGGGTCTTTTTATGTGCTTCGTTAAATATAGAGTTTTTTTACTCAAGATACCTTCAAAGGAGCGAGCAAAGATGTGCATAACCGATGTCCATCCCATATGTAAGTTCACTACCATTTTGATATTTAAATCGCATAAAATGCCAACGGTAAAAATAACTATAGACGTCTCCGTCAGTTCGTACTGCTGTTAACAATTTCTCTGACAAGCGTATGCAATGATGAGAACTGTTTTCCTGTTTATTCATGTGAAGTTCAGCATAAAGCCTATAGAGAAGAAAAGAATATTACAATTTTGTTTCGTAATGATTTGACGGGGCATTACATCAATGATCACCTTTGTAGCACTGACAAGAAACGATAGGTCCATCCCATTCACATACTTTTGCTTTATTGTATGCTGTTTTGTAGTATAGCCTATAGTATAGCGAATAGTGTTCACATTTAACATTCCAAAAAGAAAAAGACAAGTGCATTTTAAATACCCGGATGATGCACTTAATTAACCGGAAAAAACAAAGGCACTGTCCCAAATGGCACACTTCATATGTCTTATCGACTTGCAATGGCTGCCGCGTGTCCGTTAAGTCCATGAGACCTTAGGGTGTTCCATTTGTCGTTTTAGGTTTCAGAAGGGTGGTCACGAGCGTCCCCCTTTGCGGTCGATATGCACCCTCGATGCACATATTTGCAGAGCCCGCACTGAAGCGAACTCCGGAGCAGACTTCTTTCTGACAGTCAATGCGGCGTTACATCACGAAAGTGCGGACTCATAGGAAGACCGCGAGTTCTTAGGCTGCTATTTGGGACAGGGCCTAAGTGTGGAATGTTGGACATTTCATGCACTCAACTGTTGCAGCTTTAATTACATAGCGGGAGGGGAGGGGCTATTGGTCCTCAATTTTGAATGACAAAATAACCTTACATACACTACACGGTTGAGTACACAGTGCATAAGTGCATACTGCATAGTGCGTCAACTAATGTCACTGTCCCAATCCCATGAGCTCTAGCAACATGTGGACAACCAAATCATGTGTTTATAGAGTATGCACTTGTTGTGCCTGTCGGCGTAATGAGTACAGTATAATAGAGTACAGTTATAACTTTGAAATGATGAAGCCTCTCAGTTACTCTATAACAATACTGGAGTGTGATTTAAAATAGCTGTTATAACTTCATTTGAAATGACAGAATTTACTACAAAGTAAAATTGACAATGTTTGTCAACGTCTTTTGGTGGTTATTAAAAGGCTTGCTTTCACATATGCACATGTTGCATTCAAAATAGTTAGAAGTACCACTACAAGCATTCACTTTTTATCCGTCAGTTATGTGCCAATTTAGAATTTCTATAACATGTTACTGAAACTTTTTCAGTTATTGTTAAACAAGTAGTATATTACAGCTCTAATTTCATTTCTCAACATTCTCGCTACATTGTTAATGAAGTAACTGTTTTTTAATGTGATGTCATTTGTTTTATTTGTTTGTTTTTTCATCATTATATCTTGATTAGGTTTCGCTGGAATGGGTAATCTTCTAAAAGTCCTTACAAGGGAAATAGAGAACTATCCACATTTTTTCCTGGACTTTGAAAGTAAGTTTTGAGGAGAGGTGGAGTCTGGGGTTGGCAAGACTCTATAACCAGCTGTTTTTTCCCCCGACAGTGGCAGGAGGAGCTGAACTGATGGTCTCAAAGCTCTTATGAGACAGTTTTCCCTCTTTGCTTTCTTGCAGTGAAAGTTTATGCTTCCTGCTGCCCAGGGCTGCATTTCTCTAAAGCATTGTTAGCCCAAGCTGATCGTTGATACCATTGGTGGCAATTGTTCTACGGTTAACTTACAATGCTTTTGGGAAATGCAGCCCAAAGCAGTTGCACTGACACTTTGTCTAAAAGCTTGTCTTGCGATCTAACTACAAAAAAAATAGCTGATTTCTCAAAGTATAAAGAGAAAAAAATCTATTTTGTCCATGTTCACCATGAGAAGCTGAGGGAATTCTGTATGTTGGAGCATGAGAATCACTCTTTAACGCTCAGCTTGACTTCCTGATTACTGTCTTTGACATGCAACACCTTTCTCTTTTTCTCTCTTTCTGCCTTTTTTCTTCTCCTTCTCTTCTTGCTTTTCTGTTTCAGAAACCAATGGGGAATCTGTTAAAAGTGCTCACTTGCACAGAGCTTGATCAGGGGCCAAACTTTTTCCTTGACTTTGAAAGTGAGCAGAGCTTTTGCCTGGCCTGGTGTCTGTCACTTTTTCCAGCTACTAACATTTTGCAAGTGCCATTGTCAGAATTGTCCTTGAAAATCTGCTCGTCACAATGCAACAGCAAAACAGAGCTTCACAATGCTTTTGCATGTGCAAATGCTTTGTGCAGATGAGGGCAATATGTTTGCATCTCTCATCTTTTTACATAGTCTTTCATTTAAAAAAAAAAAAAAACTCTGATTCTGAAAATCTGATTTGTTGTTGGCAGCCTAAATGTGCATGACTACCAATCAGTATTTGTAACTAACCCCATATCCAACATGGCTGTGTATGTCTATGTTGCATGATCCATTCTCTTTAAATGATCTCCTTACTCTTTACAGCTCCTTCTTGCTCTGTGATATTTTTCTGGTCTCTGTTTTTGTCTTTCTGAAATCTCAGAACTTTCAATCCTTGCCCTCTGTATACTGATCAAGTAAACTTTTAAATCCTGTGTGACTATGTACTCAAACCCAATTATATTACACTAAACATTGGACTTTGATTATTTTTCTGTCTATAAACTTTAAACAGAGATTTACCCAAAATGTTCAACATTTCCTGAGTATTTGCTAGCTTTGAGAGAGAACTAACCGAAGTCAGAATGTCGTTTTTTTTATTGTGATTCAGTGGCAATAACCCATAAACGTTTGCTTTTGAAGTCTCTGTGAAATGTTGAATTATCGGGAATCTCTGGTTTAAAGAAAGCAAAGATTTTTTTTATTTGCAAATGTCACATTTATTTGTTTGTTTGTTTTTGTTGTGACTATACAGTGCCCCTGAAAATATTTGGGTGCTTAAGCCACAACCTAATGTATGAATGTTACATTACATTAGATGACACAATATTAAACCAAGTGTCATTTATTTTAAAGAAAAATGTCAAACACACCATTTCACCTGAAAAAGCAAAACATTTCACTAGACAAAACTTGACAAAAAGATTTACTTACAGCTTGCGCCATCGCAAACCCTCTTTTGACGTTAAAAATCTACTGTCAGGATTTACTAAAGACACGCAGTGAAAAATGAGTGCAGAAAAGGCGTGGACATGGCTATTTTTGCAGCTGACCTCATTGCATATGCATTTGTAGGAGTTTCCCTTTCAGACACAACATTTATGGTAGGAGAGTATTTAAATGAATCATGCAAGGTGATTGACTAAGGTTTGCGCGTGTCAATTTACTGGTATTTGAGCCATTATTTAGCCTACTGCCCAAAAAAAGCACGTCTTAAACCAGGTGCTAATTGCTCTTGGTAGATTGCGTTGGTCGTTATGGAAATAATCCGACTGCCTCTGTGTTCTTTAATTTGCATGTCATCAGTAGATCACGTGCAGACCTTTCCACTCCCATCGGTGCTTTTTTGGAATTGCGTGCTCATGCTAATTTGCCCTGTTTAGTAAATATGGCCTTATAACTCTAAAACTCTATTTGGCCACTTTCTGGTTTCAAATTTAATGGTGATTACTATTCTAGGACACCTGTGTGAACTGGAGAATAACTGATTCAAATAAATAATGACTTAGTTACAGACCTACTAAAAATGAGATGGTGAAAATGAGAAGCTAAAAAAGCTCTATCCTCCATTTGTTTGCAGATGCCACTTGGTTTGGTATTATATCTAATGCAGTGAAATCCATTGCGTGTAATAACTAGTGTTTGGCAGTGCTTAATGAAGTTTGTTTGTGTCAGACGCACAGCCGACAGACTGTGAGAGAGAGGTGTGGAACCAGGTGAATGCTGTTCTCCAGGAGTCAGAGAGCATCCTGACCGGCCTGCAAGCCTACAAGGGGGCGGGTCAGGAAATACGAGATGTACGTCCGATTGTAACATTTCTGCTTTTTCTTTGTGGGTCAATCAGTTGTGTTTAAAGCATTTTGTGGGTTGTATATCTCATGCCACTTTAAATCATGTGATTTGTTTGTCATTTTAGGCAATACAGAATCCTAATGACATGCTCCTTCAGGAGAGGGCTTGGAACTCTGTGTGTCCCCTTGTCATCCGCCTAAAGAAATTCTATGCTTTTTCATTGAAACTAGGTACACTATTCATTTAGAATGACCTATAGCCACATATTTTCTCCTTGACATGCAAAAATGTAGACTAACGTAAGCTGTGTGTATCCTCTCTCCTCTCTTTCATGTAGAGGAAGCACTGAAAAGCCTTTTGGAGTCTCTGACGTGTCCGCCGTACACTCCGACTCAGCACCTGGAGAGGGAGCAGGCCCTTGCTAAACAGTTTGCGGAAATCCTGCATTTCACCCTCCGCTTTGATGAGCTTAAGGTGCCAGCTGATTCAATGCTTTTGTCACACACCAATTTTCATATTAGGGGAATTAAAAAAACAACAACTATTGATTGCTCTGTTTTGGGAATTGCTTATTAAAATGTGTAATTTGTTTAGATGAGAATTCCAGCCATCCAGAACGACTTCAGCTACTACAGAAGAACAATCAGTCGAAACCGATTAAACAACATGAATGTAAGTGCAGGGACACGAGTCATGACATGACGTGCAATATTCTGTGAACTGCAATTTCAATGTTCATGTGCGTGTGTTTTTTTGTTCCTGTATCAAGCTTGATATTGAAAATGAGGTCAATAATGAAATGGCAAACAGAATGTCTCTGTTCTATGCTGAAGCCACACCTATGCTGAAGACCCTGAGCACGGCAACAACAAACTTTGTGACGGAGGTACTGCCTGCTGTCTTTCTATTACATTCTGTTTCATCTTCATTCTCTCGCTTTTTCTACTGTCACAATTTTAGCTCTTTAATTTCCATCACAAATACTGTAGAACACCACCATTCAAAAGTTTGGGGTCAATGATATTTTCAAATTAAATTGAATTAAACGCTTTAAATTGATCAACTTTACACTGACTTTTACATTTTCAAATAAATGCTATTCTTTTGAACTTTCAAAGAATTAATTGAACCTCATGAATTCATTGAATAAATATATCTCAGTTTCCACAAAAATATTAAGCAGGACAACGCTTTTCAATATTGATAATTACAAATGTGTCTTTGCAGAATATTTTAATTGTCAAATGATCCTTCAGAAATCATTCTGTTTTACCATCACATAAAATAAATTGCATTTTAAAATATATTAAAATAAAAACATTTATCTTAAATTATAAATAAAAATTTAAAAAAATTAATAAAAAAGTAAAATACTGTTTTACTGTATTTTTCATCAAATAAATGCATCCTTGGTGAGCATAAGAGACTTCTTTCAAAAATCTTACTAATCGCAAACTTTTGAACAGTAGTGTATAATAATCAATATATATGTAATATACAAATGTTTGCTTGAATTATTCCTATGATTCTTTTCTCTGTAGAATAAGACATTACCTCTTGAGAACACCACAGACTGCCTGAGCACTATGGCAAGTGTATGCAAGGTCATGCTGGAGACACCGTGAGTACCTCATTCACTGCTTTTTTAATATTGCTGTTTTAATTAACATCATATTTCATGTATGTCTTATCAGATGCTTTAAAAACAATCCATTTCTATTCTAAAATATAAAATTCTCAAACATTGCAACGGCTATTGGTGGCTGATAACATCAGTAAACCGCTTGTGTGACTGGCAGTCAAGTGTGCTTTTCTGCTGATTAAGCATTGACAACTGGAAAGATCATGGAAATTAATTTGTCTGAAGGTGTGAAATGCCCGTATTGAAGTATACCATTGTAACAATAAGCTCTTCTTCTGCTAACAGAGAGTACACGAGTCGATTCAATAGTGAAGATACACTTCTGTTTTGTATGAGGGTGATGGTGGGGGTTATTATCCTCTATGACCATGTGCATCCTAACGGTGCCTTCAACAAATCCTCAAAAATTGATGCAAGTCTACAATCTCATATTTTCTCAATCAACCCAAACATTTTTCCACATTTGATTGTGTTTAAAATGACTTTTCCACCGTAATATGTGATGTACATACTTTTTCTAGATGAAAGGATGCATTAAAGTCTTAAAAGATCAACCAGCAGATAATGTTGAAGGTCTCCTTAATGCCCTCAAGTAAGTTTCCCTTTCTGTTCTTAAAGACAGATACTATGGTTTGTATTTATTTTTAAATCTTTTTGGTTTTTTTCCTCCAAAGGTTCACCACAAAACACCTAAATGATGAGTCTACTCCAAAAAATATTCGAACGATGCTCCAGTAATGGTTTTAAGTGAAGTGGGTCAATATTCTGACCTCAAAAGATGTATATGTTTACATTTATTTAAGGACTTGATGTTAATACTTGGGTGTATTTACATAATCATTCCCTCCAAATTACTGCAATGTAAAGAAAGCAGACATTTATTCTAAACAAATTGCCTATACTGTCAACAAGCACAAATGAATAAAAACCAAGCAGCCTTATGAAAATTCATGGAGAAAAAAAATTATTTGCCATTTTGTTTTCAAATTAGTAACAGTGATCATGTTAACCAAATGGGCTGATGCATTGGTTGTGAGTTACAGTGAAATCATTGGCGAAAGTGTTGTCAGTATTGAATGAGTAAAGTGTGTTGGGATGGTTTTGCTTTTGTATTTTGTAATAAGATGAGAAAAGACAGTTCAGAAAAATACCATAATGTGATGTAACCATTTTTTTTTTTCTATTTGTTTCCAAATCTGTGGATTGGCTGAAAGTGGAGATGTCAGCTTTTATTTTTTTGTTATTACGTGATGTGTGTTCTCCATGTCTTTGTGCCTCTTTGTTTCTAACATATTCGATACTCATCAATACAGCTTTAAAATCTGAAATAAAATTGACATTTTGATTATATTTTTGATTAATGTTCTCTAACTTGAAGTGTGATTATTTTGGGTTGTGTGCTACTAATTTGCAGTCCACAGTGGTCCAGTGTGGGTTTATTTAACAAAGATGCACTACTGTTCAGAAGTTTGGGGTCACTACGATAATTTGGGTTAAATAATTTAATACTTTTATTCGGGAAAGATGCACTAAAATTGGCAAAAGTGACAGAAAAGACTTTTTACATTGTTACAAAAAAAAATCTATTTTTGAGCTTTTAACCAACCCTGAAGCTTTTGAACAAGTCATAAGGTTGAGCAGGAACTGCACTCATTAAACTGATTCAAGACCCAAATTCTGTGAGGTCTTCAATTAGAAGGCATGTCATTTTTAGTAGTGCAAATCACACTGATAATGTTTCAACACTGGGTGGCAGTGTTTCACTTCTCTCACTTCACAAGACAGTCAGTGAGCATTACTCCATTTTTTGTCATTAATTATTATTCAACAGTAATTACTGATGATCACTCAAATTTCCTAGCAATAATGTGCTATTTCATTTGATTTTCTCCATTTCATGTTCCATTACACAAGATTCAGTATGATTCAGGTTCGTGTTGTGAAAAACGCATGAAGGCAATGCTCTTAATGCTTTTTCTTGTATTGGATGACTATAGCCAGTTAAAGTGCTAATGTGTTTTTGTGACGGCTTCGAGTCGCTAGAGGGTGTGAACTGAGAGCCATGAAAACAGGCCCTCATCTATGCAGCTCTTACAGCAAATATGTTTAGAGACTCCCATCTTTCTTAGTGGTCTCTCGCTCTGGTCTTTAGACCAGGTCTGAAGACCTTCCATCTCCGGAAACATTACAAGTAATAATTTTTAATAAGTCTCTCAAATATTGTGCAGGCTGTGGTGGAGAGGCGTTAACAATCATATCATGAGGATAGTTTTATATGGGTGAGTGTGAAATGGGTGTTTTATTGCGATGTCAGAACTGTTTCCTGATTACGAGCCTCGAAATGTGCATAAAATTACAGGGAAATGAGCCTTCACAAATGTCAGTGGTATTAGTACCTCGAAAAAAGGCAAGAAACGCATATGGCAGGCTTAAAGAATTTCAGGGTTTTTTATGCCTATAAAAATCCCTTTGTTTCCCAATCAATCAGCAGGGCAGGATGTCATTTTTGGCTTTTTGCTGTAGCAGAGATCAAGCCTTGAGACCATGATGTCGCTTAAAAAAAAAAGAAGAAAACTCTTGTTATCATTTACTTATCCTCATGTGGTTCCAACATGTATGCCATTATTCTGTGTGAACACAAAAGAAGATATTTTGAATAATGTTAAGAAAACACGTTTCAGTTCCCATTGACAATCATTGTATTACTTTTTCCATACAGTGGGAATCAATGGGAACCAAAACTGTTTGACTACATCATTCTTCAGAATATCTTTTGTGTTCCACAGAAGAATGAAGTCTTACAGATTTGGAATGACATGAGGGCGAGTCATTTTTAGATGAACTATCATGTAATTTTTAGATGAAGTTGCTGCATAACTCAAGTATGAACTGTTTCCTCTGTAGACTTAAAATGGGATATTGCCACATATTTCATGATCATTCGAAATCTTCAGGAAATTTAAATGTGTAAATCGTTAGATCCGTTGAAATACATTTTTGCTTAATTTCGTCACCAAATTAAGGATTTCAGTGTTATACATGCAAGCACACTGTTGAGCGCGTGCCTTCAGCTGAGACTGGCAGACATTTATGCGCCATGCTGTTATTGTTTATGGCCCAGCACTATTGCTGGAGTGGCCACTGGCGGCTCCATATTGTTATGCAATCAAGAGAGGTGTCTCAGTATGGAGGAGGAAAATCCTTTCAGATGCCAGAGCCTGATGGTGGCGCTGCGAAGTCATGCTGCCTCTGAACAGAAACTTGGCGTCACCAACAGGATCTAAACCCATGAGACTCAGTGTGCAAGGAACATTGCACTGAGTTCTGCTTTCCTCCATTAAATCATTACTTATTAAATAAGTTTCTTTGGATCAAAGGGCCCAAATTTTTATAAAATCGTCTGTGGTGTTTTTTGTTACTCTGTAATGCAATGATGTCTTAATTATGTTAATGTAGCTTTTAGTCCACTTAAAGTGAATCATTCTTAACTAATTTAAATCTCAAGACATTAAAGATATTACATATTAAAATATTCTTAGTCCCTCTTGGCTATTTTTGAATAATGTCCGATTAGAACAAAGCCTAATTCGCTGAGACAATACGGCTCTTAAAACATAAAAACATGCTCAGTAATTACTAAAAAAGTCATATTCCTGGTTTTCCAGTCTTTCTTTTATTGAAACTGCTGCTTGTTTTTGCCAATAGATCTCTTTTCTCTTTTTTATTTTTGACACTTTGGACCATGCTTATCAAATATCAATTACAACACTATTTCCAGAAAAGTTGGGACTTTTTGTAAAATGCAAAAGTTTGTATATTAATCCTACAATGCCCTTTATAAGCAAAAACCGGAGTGCTATTTACTTAGAACAAGACTTACTGCTTCTCCCTTTGTGTTTCAGAGAAAATCAAATGCAGTGTTTTGCCTGTAGGGAGTTCACTGATGCGAAAGCAGTTGGGTGTGACACTGCAGAAATTGGAAAAGAAAGAATATTTCAGTGTTTTGAATACATTAATTAAATATTCACAGCACATGCTCGACGACTGGGGATATGGAGTATGTGAACAACTTGAATAGCTGATCAAATGTCCATGGATGGGAGAGCACATTGATGAGAGCTTTGGTTTTTGGGCATAAAAGGCAAACAGTTTCAATCCATCCATTTCTCCCCACAATGCAAAATAAACTCCTATATAATCCAGTTCACACAAAGTAGCTCCTATTGTGTTCTTCATGCATTCTCTCATTTGATCTTTTGCCATATAGTTAGTTATTACATTCACATATTCAAGTTATTTTGCAAAAAATGTAGGCAAGAATGATCCGCAAGGAGAACGGCATGCTTCATTTCATCAGCACAGCCAAGTTGTAGTCGGTGTCTCATTCTGTTTTGGTTTTTTACCAGTGGTTTGTTTACTTTTAAAGAGTTTATAGAAAAGCTTAAAGCAAAAGTTAAAGCTCTCTGTGCCGTGAAACCTCTAGATCCATCTCACAGGTTCAAACTTGGTAGAACTCGCTCACAAACTCTCCATCTCCTGAATAATAGATTCCTTTTTCTGAAATATACATGAAAGCGTTCATTGTGCGCTCTATGTGAAGTGTGGCGTATTACGTAAGCTGTGGCTTGATGAATGATACATACCCAATTCCATCTTGAATTTTGTTGCATAACTGGCAAGATTCATACAGAGACCTTGGGGCCTTTTTTGCTTTTGAGTAAAACAAACAGCTTTCTTCATTCTGCTGCCACACATTCCTGAAGTTTTTTTGTTCATCCCACAGCTGCCGACCGTCACGTAATGCCAGATAATTGGTGTTCTTGCTCCCTGCATGGTTGGAAAAGTAAGGCCACGCTGATTTGTCTTTGCTTTCAAAAGAAGTAACAGCCATGTAATCACTCAATTAGATGGTGCACAGTGTTTGTGTGAAAATACCATTCATGGGAAAGGACCACAATGCATCTGTCTAAATCGCACAGGGCAAAATGTCTTATTTTAATTGCATGGAAATAACTTTCAGTTGTAGGTGTGTATAAATTATACCATTCTTAATTATTTTGATTCCAGATGATGTTTGTTTTCTGGAAATTAGTTAAATGTGTGCTCAAATTGGTCATGTGGATGCTTGGTGGGTTTACTGTTTAATGAAGAGAATAACAATGCTTGCACTGCAAATGCATCAAGCTTGATGATATGACACTCATTCATTACGCAGCGCTTTGGAAAACTCAATTCTGATCGGTCAATCATGGAATTCAGCGGTCTGATATTTAATATTCAATGTTGGTCATGGCAACGCAGTAATGTCGCTTCGGTACTATGAGTGATATTCATTCTACCCTACTGACTTTCGTCACTGATATTATTTCCGGTCAGAACACATTACAGGCTGCAGGAGTTTATCATAATATTAATATTTAGGATAATTTAATTTTGCGTCTCAAGCTATTGCTTGCAGTGAAAATTACCTCAGAAGACTTTCCTTCCCTGTTGTGATGTATATCCAAGTGAAACGGCTTCTCAAACAGGAAAAAATTTAGAGGGCGGGGCTTTGACTTTTTGTCCATCAGGAATTGATTGGATTGTTGGATGGTCGTGGTTTGCTATTGCTGTGATGTCATGTGATTGACACGTTGCCCCGCCCTCGCGCCAGTAAATGCATCATCAGAGAAGAGATGCCATTGCAAGAGGAAGGTGAGGGTATTTTGATTAAAAATTATGAAGGCACATGAAAAAAAAAAAGGATGTGCATGGATAAATCATTTATAATAAATGCTTCAATATTCCATAAAAAAACAAGATTTGTCCATTTTGATTTCGTGGTGACTTTAAAGGGATAGTTCACCCAAAAATGTAAATTCTGTCAGTATTTACTCACCCTCATGTTTTTCCAACCCCGTAAGACCTTTGTTCATCTTCGGAACACGAATTAAGATATTTTTGATGAAATCTGAGAGCTGGATCACTCCTCCATACTCCTCCATAGGCTTCTTCAGGGATTGAAACCTGCCAGCCCCGAAAAGTTATTAAAGACATCGTTAAAATAGTCCAAGTGACTACAGTGGCTCAATCTTAAGTTTATCAAGCGACGAGAATACTTTTTGTGCGCAAAAACAAACAAAAATAACGACTTTATTTCAACTATTCATTTCCTTCTCTATGGGCCTCTAGTCAGTTAATGTAGTGTGATTGCGTAGAGCTACGCCACACGTAGGCTCCCTATTGGCCAACGCTGGTCATGTGTGTGATGCGTGTGACGTACAACAATAGAAGCGTACGCTATTATACTACCCTGAACTGACTCGAGGCCTACAGAGAAGGAAATCAATAGTTGAAATAAAGTCGTTATTTTAGGTTTTTATATTACTGTAATACTGTAGCAGTGTACGTCTTGTTGCGAGGTCAATTGTTTTGGACATTGTGGTGGATTATAAGATAATTATAGATTGAAATGTTTTAATAATTTCACCTCAAATCTATATTTCATGTCCATGCATTTATGCCATGTAATATAAGGGATAATGTGCATGGTCATGGTCATTATCACAAAATTAATTTATAATTCACTTAAACCTTTCTCTTTCAGAAAGGTGTGAAAATCACTGAAGGAGAGCATTCTCATTCCACATGCATATGTGTTAACCATGAATGAGTAATCAAGACATTCAGCTCTGTCAGTGAATTGTATGAAAGGACAGATTATACCTGCGAAAATGTGTGGGAGCATTTTATTGACGTACAACATCAACCGCCTCCAAGATCACCATCTCGTTCAAGGCCAGTTTCCAGCTGCAATCGTCAGTCACCTCAAAGACACAAACCAGAATCCTTTTTTTCTCTTGCAGTGGCTTTGGATCCCATCATGTCTGTGCCCTGAAGGGAATGACGCATCATTTTCAAATGCATGGGGAATTTGTCATGTTGAATTGATTCATTTTGTGAGCATAATAGCTGTATTACGGCTATTATAGCATAACGGTGCATGATCAATTCTTTGTTGTCATCCGCATCATAGCAGCACATTCAGATGGAATGGGTCTTTGCTGGGACCCAGCTGACTGCAGTGGAAGGGATACTCCTAGCCTTTTCCCAGAGTTCTCCGATTGGTATTCAGCACCAGATGTTCGTGTTCTGCAGTGTGGGCTTCTGAATGCTGGTGTGTGTCAGGGAGACGTACTGCAATAGGGTGGAAGGAGAAGTGAGTGTGTGTGTGTGTAGTAGTTGAGGGGAATACCATGAAACACACACATGCACACACAGCTCTGTGCCAGGAATCCCTGTCTGAAATGATCCAAGTCATCATGTCTCTACCATGAGAGCACACTTTGGAAATCATTTTGCTCAGAGAGCCGCATTGAAAGACCAATGCATATTTGCGAGTAGGCCTATGTCTCCAAAACGGCACAATTATTATATATGCAATTACACAAATAAATTCAGAGCTTTTTTTATCATATAATATTCATACCTACATACATATACATGATATATTCATACATATACCATACAAAATCTACTATGTATACATCTATTATATAAACATTATGATAAACAGCTATTATTCTGAAATAAACCAAGAGTATGAAATAAGTATAAGTATTATGAAACAAATAGTCCTTTTTCATAATTTTCACAAAGTTTTTCTCATAATTGTGACATTTAAGGTCATCATAGTTATTACTTATAATTTCTACTTTTTATGTAATAATTACGATTTACCAAAGGAGGGGTGATAAACCAATTAAAGTCTCATTACCGTTGCGCTATGCATTAGCATTCTTGGAATGCCACATGGCCAATCAGATTTGACGACCGGAAATGATATTATTAATAGCATCAGACTGTTAAAATGAGCCATTGTTTCAGTCATTTTACAAATTAGCATGAATTAACATTCTTATTGTTTTCTAAGAGCTGGTGTTTTGTCTGTAAAATCCCTCTCTCATGCCTGCACAATGCACAGTGAATGTGGGCTGCTGTATAGCCTCACACTGCTGACTTCAATAGATTTTCTCTGAGCGCGGGTTGAACCCAATTAATCTCGAGGCAATAAATTCTCACCACTGCAATTTCCCCAGCAGACCTGCGAGGGCTTCCCCCTCTCTCTGCTCTTTTTTGGTTATTTGTTCACTCGTGTGTCTTTCTACTGTGCCCCATTCACTCTCTTCCCTTCTGTTGATACCCCTTCCTCCTCCCCTTTCATTTAGCTTCCCATCTGCTCTCTAGCAGGATCCTGCTAACTTTTCTTCAGTCACTCCCCCTGCCACCCCACCCCCCACCCACACACACACACACACACACACACACTCACACACACACACACACACACACTCACTCACACACACACACGCACACACACACACACACACACACACACACACACACACACACACACTCACACACACACTCACACACACACACACACACACACACTCACACACACACACACACACACACAATAGCCTCTCCCTCACAGCTCCACCATGACAGTAACTCTCTCCCTGCCCACTCCTCTTTCCCTCCCTCTATCCTGTCTCATCTCATTTCACTTGCCTGGGTAGCTCCTGCACCTGTGGGCACAAGGAACATCAAGGGGCATTAAGAATGATCCTTTAGCCAGGTCAACCTCAGCAGAACATAAACCCAACAGTGAGAAACCCTTTCAAATGATAAAGTAGAAGAAACCTTTCAAGACAGACCTGCCACTGAGGTAAAGGAATTTGTTCATTCGGAATTGAAAATTCAGGCATTATTAACTTATATTAATTTACCTTTATGGTTATTTTTTCCAGTGGAGGTGTGTGTGTGTGTGTGTGTGTGTGTGTGTGTGTGTGTGTGTGTGTGTGTGTGTGTGTGTGTGTGTGTGTGTGTGTGTGTGTGTGTGTGTGTGCGCGTGTGTCTGTAAAAATAAATAAAAGTTTGAATATTTTATCCAATCAAAGGTCCTTTCTGTCTGTCAAAGTGTCAATAATTTTGCACGTTCTCGGCGCGCAGCCCATATATGGGAAGTCGGAAGTTGAGCGCGTGTAGATGAACTTGGAGCGGTTTACTTTGGAACGTGTTCGCAATTTCTTACTTGTAAAAACAGTTTAACGTCCTAATAGGAATATAAAGACTGAGGAAAGTATTACACAAAAAAGCGACATCGGTGGAGGACGATGACAGCTTCAACCAGGGCCGGCTCTAGCCCTTTGGTTAGTGTGTTAGGACCCAGACCACAGAGTGTGTGCCCCCTGTTGGCCTCAACTAACACCTCTTCCAGCAGCTACCTAGTTTTCCCAGGAGCCAGGTCTCCCATCCAGATACTGAACCTGGCTCAACCCTGCTTAGCTTCAGTGGGCAACCAGTCTTGGGCTACAGGGTGATATGGCTGCTGGCTTAATTTACTTTTATAATGTTTGATACATTAGTACAGTATTAACATCAGCTTTGATTCAGTAGTATGAACAATGCAATTAAAAGAATAACCTCTGATTAACTAGGCCTAATTGAGCTCAACATTACCAAACATAACCCTCTGCAAACGTTCCATTTTGGTCTCTGTTTATGAATGAAACATTAATACCAAACCTGTGGGCTGGATGCAGAGAACAAGCTGTTAAATGAATTGTCCAACAGTGAGAATTCAGGCTCCCATGAGCACTTGGCAGTAAAAAGTTGAGTACCATGCCTGAAGTCTGTTTATATTGTTGACAATAATAGAGGAATAGCCTTTATAGTCTTCTGGGTATTTACACTTTCCACTTACGGCTGGATTGGGCAATGTGTGCTGGTTTACTTTCTATAAAGAGCCTTTTGACATTGACTTCTGGTGTCCAAGCAAGTAAACCTTTGTGATTTTTTTTGTGGAGATAGTTATTTAGTTACAGTGGATTTAAATGATGACTATATTTATGTGCCATGGCATTCACATTGTAATCCAAGGTACTTCAAACCTTGGTGCTTTTTGGGTAGCGTTGTGTGTGTGGGTGGGCGTATGTTTATTTATTTATTGCACAGGGAGTTTTAATGGTCGTAAAAACTAATATCGTGTTAAATAGTATGTCCACATGAAGTTCTACACCTCTCTGCCACCACAATATGCCAGACAGGTAACCAGTATCATGTACTAAAAGCTCCTGAGTTTGATTTTGAGCTATAGAGGCTGAGGCTGTAATTCTATTGCAAACAGATGGCATGGGCGCTGTCCTCATACGTTGTGTGTGTGAGCGGTCATCCGTTGGTGTTGTGTTTTGTTTTGTTGTTCTCTGCATGGCTCTGGCTTGGTTCACTGATACCTGATGGGAAAGTGAGAACTGCCAGGTTTTCAGGATTTTTAATGAACTGAGTTGCAGAACGGACAAGGGCTGGCCCAACCCGGAGCATTTTTGCTGCTTTCTCGGCAACACTGATAATAGATGTTATCACATGGATCCTTTTGAGTCAGACAGACTGAGCGCTAAATGTTCAAAAGCAGGTGATTCTTAATGACAACATGTTGTATCCTGAAACCTGACATAAGGAAATTAATATTTCTGTTTATAACACACCCACAGGAGCTCATACTGCTGATAAATCACAAAATTCAATGTCTCAAGTCTCAAATCAATTTTCTTGAGAGTTAAAGTAATAAATCACCCCAAAAAAATAGTGTCATCATTTATTCACCCTTATGTTATTCTAAACCTGTATGACTTTATTTCAATATTGGACCCAAGTGACTTTTATTGTATGGACAAAATTTCCAAAGACATCTTCTCATACACGTTTGGAACATGCATGTTTGGAAGGGTGAGTAAATTATGACAGAATTTTCATTTGTGGGTAAACTATCCCTTTAAAGCAATTGAAAAAAAAAAGATTGTTTGTTTGTTTATTTGTTTACTTTGAAATATCAGTTTCAAAATGATTCTGATGGTACACTGACTTCTAATAGGGCGAATGGCTTTTGTTTCTTTCCCATGCTCCCCCAAATATCTGGGAATATGTTTAAGTTTGGTTAGCGGGTGCGAAATTCTGCGAAAAGGGTGGATTGCTTTATCACACAGGACGTCACTCCAACATAGCTTTAGTGAAGGAGTATTAACAGTACGGACATCCTATCATACACCATTAGCAATGGTTTATTTTGTAATAGAGCTAACTAACGCAGGGTTGCAAACCGTTTATACTGTCTTGATTTTATAGTTGTTGATATCTGACTCGTGAATTTCGTGAAACACATCGGACGGCAGAGTGAGTCAGTGGAATCTGCCAGTGTTATTTATGACAGGCGACAACATAGGCTATAACTGTATCGATGTCTTCCGTTTTCAACTTTGCAAACCTATCTCTGCTATCTTGTAATAGTCTATACTGTCAAACGTATGTGCAATCATACATTGCATATGATGAAAATCATGTGCAATGTACGTCCATCATGTCGCCAACATTTAATTGCATACATGTTTAGCAAAACTATCCTGTCAACTATCCTGAATTCCACTGTTTGTGTCTTCTTGTCATCTAGAATGTGTTTTCACATTTTTTATAGAACTATTCCAACCGTAATATTAAGAAAAATTTCTGCGCCTTTTTAATTTAGTACTGCGGGCAGGTGATCATACTCCAGCCCGGATTCTATTGGATTTCCTGACTAAGATGGAGTGCATGCCACGCACCTTGGCTGTCCATTTTGTTTTTTGATTTGGTTTGGTCTAAAAGTGTGTGCGCATAAAGAATGTCACATAAATATCCTCTGAGCAGTCCATGCATTTCCCTTGCCAGAAAATTCTGCATAAATTCTGTTTGAAGTATTAGGCCGTCTCATTAATGGACAACCATGAAGCAGGCCCAGCTGAGCTTGCCCACAGAGTATTTGAAATAGCTTAATTCTGACTAATGTACCATAGTCACGGACAAGCATCAATTCCACAGCTCAATCCTCAAGCCACCATTGGTCATATTTTGTCTCATTTTTTGTTATTTTTGTCAGCTAAACTTCATGGGCTGGATTACATTGTAATAAAGTGAAAATGTATTAAAGATAACATTTATATTAAAAACAAGAATAGCTGAACTTTAGAGGGCTTTTTTGACCCACTTAAAGGAGAACTCCGGGCAATTTTTAAGTTGATCTTGATCGTTATACCTTTGTGAGTAATGTCTATAGAAAAAAAAAAACGAACCGGATTGGTGATTGCAACACGGAGCTTTTCCCGCAAATGCCCAGAGCTCCCCCTCAGCTAAAACGGCAGTTATGGGGGCATATACATAAAGAGTGTATTTGTGCCTCTTAACAGACACAAAATGCAATTAAAATGTCTGTCCAACATGAACAGGGCCCTTACATGTGAACAAGAGGCGTTTAGCAACTTAGCCATTGTTTAAATTCACCTAAATAGTGTTTTAGATCGCTAGCGGTAGTCTCGCGCTGTCCCGTGGGAACTCAGTTGAAGCCAAAGGTAAATAGTAGTGATGGGAAGTCCGGTTCTTTTCCGCGAACCGGTTCTTTCGGACAGTTCGTTTCAATGAACCGGTTCAAGAAATGGTTCGCGTTTGTGCCGTTCTGAATTATGGCAACAGAATGCGAAACTAAAAGAACTTATTTTCATCGTCTTCCTTTCCATGACCTCGAGATTCTGCCGTTGTGGCTAGTTGTACTTCAACTTGATCCGCAAACTGCCATACAAGTACTACGCGCTAAAGATTACTGCATTTGCAGCAAACACTTTGACAAGGATCGCTTGACTAGACACAGACACAACACAGCAGGGCCGGTTGAAGAAAAAAGCGATTCCATGGAAGAAGACACGTGCAACCACTGTGGAGGTAATGTAAACTATTTATCCTTCCATTTGGGCGCTGTGTTGTGTCTGTGTAGTCATCCTTGTACGGCACAAACGTGAACCATTTCTTCTTCACCTACACACTACTATTTACCTTTGGCTACAACTAAGTTCCCATGGGACTTCAGCGCAAGACTACAGCTAGTCGTTTAAAACACTATTTAGGTGAATTTAAACAATGGTTAAGTTGCTAAACGCCTCTTGTTCACATATAAGGGCCCTGTTCATGTTGGACAGACATTTTAATTGCATTTTGTGTCTGTTAAGAGGCACAAATACACTCTTTATGTATATGCCCCCATAACGGCCGTTGTAGCTGAGGGGGAGCTCTGGGCATTTGCGGGAACAGCTCCGTGTTGCAACCACCAATCCGGTTCGGGGTTTTTTTCTATAGACAGTAGGCTACTCACAAAGGTATAACGATCAAGATCAACTAAAAATTGCCCGGAGTTCTCCTTTAAGAAGGACTTAAATTCATGTGTATATGTAATTTCATAATAACCTTTCTATCTTTGAAATTTGGTTAAATGAGTGTGCTTTGACCGCTGAATATACTGACAAACATTTATGTCAACTAAAATGTACTTTAATGCCATTTCTATATTTATACTTGTATGCCATGTATTTAAAATTACACATTGGTAATTATAAAGTTGCAATTTGGTACATTTTAAGCATATAAACTTTATATTTAATATTGAATAAAACACTACACTGACAATCAAGTACTTTTACATGTGCTTTTAAAGGCCCGTTCACACCAAGAATGAAAATGCAATATCGTTCAATTTGTTATAGTGCACGGCACGCGGCAGTTTTGTAATCTGCTGCTTAAAATGTTCAGGCTGTCGTTGTTCTTATTGCTCATCAGCTGGAAAAAAATGTTCTGAAAGTGATTCTAACGATATTTTTTCTCTGTGCCGATATCGTTATAGGCCTAGTTGTGGTGTGGACTCTGCTATTCCTTTATATTTAGATCGATTTTTAGAACTTTATCTTTATCGATATAGTTATCGCTTTTGGTGTGAACGGGCCTTTAGTCTACAAAATTTGTGTTTTTCTTTAAAGCATGACAAAAGATAATTAAAACAATGATATAAAATGTATTTGAAAACTTTTAATTTGACATTACAATGTAAATGTGTTAAGAAACAGTAATGAAAGTGTTCTCTTTTTTAGTACACTTTACTTCATTAATATTATTACAAGTAATTTAAAAAATATATATTTACTTTTAAGTTTTGAGGTACACTACAAGCACGTTCAATACAATTAAGTGCATTTCTTTTTGATTATGGAAGGTTTGGCCAATCATTGTCCAGACCTTTCATAATACAACATTAAAAGCAACCAGTTTATAAAGTATTCTGTTGCATTACAACAATTGAATTCCTGGCTACTAGTTGCTTACAGTAATTTGTACAGTAGTTGTGTAAACCTTTTCTATATTGTACCATATTTCACAGTGAGCAGGAAACTAAATGTAGCAGCATTGTGCTGCAGAGTTATTTTTAGTTAAACTTTTAGTTTTGTTTTTAAATTAACATTTTTGATCTAAAATTCTGATTGTCACCATCGTTGAGTTAATGAGATTGGTGTCCACTGTTTATATCTGTGTAAAAACCTGTGATGGTATGAGCTCACAATGACTGTTTATGAAAGATTATATGATTTATTTTCTTTAACATATTGGCACATATTTAGAATGCAGGTTATGATAAGACTAGAATCAATCCCTAAGATTAGATTATCTTTCCCATGTAACACAGTGCAACCATTTGTGTTCCGTAACAGTATTACACAGACTGGGAGGAAAGTAATTGAATTAAAAGTAAATGCGGTCCAAGTTCCCAGACAAAGTGAACACTAATCACTGTAATGGTCACTTTAAATGAAAAACGATTTAAGCTTTAATGCATTGTGATAGGGTTATTTTTGTACAGTAATTTGTTGCGTTTTAGCAGAAAATGACCTAGACTGGATTGATTTCACAGTAAATACAATATTCTATCCTCTTGTAATTTTACTAAATACAATATTCTACCACATATACTGTATATATATATATATATTTAGTTAGGCTAAATCTTGTTATATTGTTTTACAATTAAGTTGTAAGGCATCTGCTTTAAACCAATAACCAGTAAAATCATACCAGATAGATTGTGGTCAATATTGAAAACTGTGCTCTAATTATCCTCATCACCCTGCAGTGGGTTTGTTGTGCTTCTCTTACTCTTTGGGAATTCTAATCGTCTCCCTGAGCAACTCTTTGAGCAGAGTGGAGGCTCCAACTTACAAATCCTCTCAGACAGGAGCAGGACCTTGAGGTCTCAGTGAACGGATTACTGTTGTACTGATGTTGTGTTTCCGTGCATTATTGAACAAGGGCAAGGTCAGACTTGAAGTTTTTCTTTTTTTTTTTGTAGTTTTTTCCATCTGAGGAAAAGAGTCAAGCTTTCAAACCACGTGTTTGGTTTCTGGTCTGAAAAGGTGTAATATGGCAGTAGGAGGTCGTAATTACACTCACACTGTAACCGTTTACTTTTCTGAGATACTGTACTGTGTTCGCATTTTGCCTTGTGCACAAATGGAGTTTTGGAGTAATATTTAAAGCAAATACGTTTTCCTTTGTCAAAATGTATTTTGAGGTTTTAGTAGAAAAAAGGACTGAAAGTAGAAAGACTTGCAAATTGGGAAGCTTGTTTTGATGCAATAAGGTCTTCCCACATCTTACAGAACAAGAAGAGGGTCATTCAGTGTGAACTTAACCAGAGGCCCCCTGCAATTTTTTTTTTGTTGATTTTTTTTGATAAACAAAATTCTGGTGAAAGAAATACTAAAAGAAGATATCCAAAATATTAAATTCACTGTTTTGTAGATGGAGGTGGGAAATTACAATTTTCACCCGAGATTTGGAGCCAAATTACTGAGGGGTAAAAATGACATTAGAAAGATGGTAGCAGCATTATTTTATTTTTACACAGAGATTGGTAGGTCTATTTGTAAAATCTGTTGACTTTAGCAATCTTTATTTCATTATATGCCAACGGTGACTGTTAAAAAATGGGAAAAGGCACTTCTTGTGTTTTTTGCTCGAAGTTGCATGCCTGTAACTCAAGAAGTAAAGATATGTGACTATCCTTTTAGATTCTGGTTCTTAGCTAACTTTTCTTTTGGTATCTCAATTTTAAAGGCCCTATATTGTACTTCAGGCCCAAAGATATGGAGGTCTTAATGCGGGTCAATGAGTAAATTGTTCAATTGTACAAATTTTTAGTGGTCGAAAACCAATTGTGGGTCACTTTGCATACAGTTGATATATTTTTTCCTTTTAAAGAGGAATATCTAAACAATATATAATGATGAAACCTGAAATGTATCTCGGTTTTTTCTATTCAACACAATTGCATTGAACATACCTGTCTGAGTGCCTTAAAGTTTGCATGCAACTCCAATAGCATTACAGATATCCAAATATTTTAAGGTCCTTTACGGTTCAAGTGCATAAATATGGGGATCATTTGTACCCCCCTGTAGTTTGGCTCCTAATTTCATGTGAGATTGTAATTTTTAACCCCACTATACAAAATAGTGGATTGCATCCATATCTACATCCAGTCAATATACATCCATTGAATTTAATATTTTGACTTTCATCACTATTTATATCTGTCTTTCTTCAGAATATTAAAACAAAATCAAAAATTTGAGCTGGGGAAGTTTCTGAAATTTGGTTTATTTGACATATTTAATGACCCAAAAGCCTTAAAAAGGTAGTTCAGGACACTAAAACGAGTATACCATTTTCATTTAAATAAAAGCATAACAAAATATGAGCATCATGTAGCAATTGTCATCAATAACAAAACAATAGCAAAGATCCCCTAATAAATTATATCAAAAAGCCATGTTGAAGTACTCCAAAAGCAAATGATGAACAGCAGATTTTTAATACAAGGAATTTTCCAGTAAAACATGAAAGCTTCCACATCATACTTTATTTTTGGAACATGTTGTAGTCTTTCCTTTTAAGATCTAAAGGTCCATCTAGGAAGGCAATTATTGTGACACGCTCAAATGTCCTAAAGCACTAAACTAAAAAAAGGATTTTTAAAATCAATCCTAAATAAGAAGGCTTGGTGGAGGTGCCAAGACATGGGTTATATGCACTTACTCCCTGTTTTTTTTCCCTAGGATTATAATTTTGGTCAAGGCAGCACTGTCTCTGGATAGTTTGAATAAAAGCTGCATGTACTTGCTCTAGTCAAGAAGATGGCATGGGCTCAAATTTTAAATCTTGTAGTGTGAGCTAAGCCCTGGCATTTCTGACAGCTGCATTTATAGTTTCCAGGTTTATTTAATAATTACTCTTTTCCCAATAAAACTAGATATATGTGTTGCTTTGCTAAATCATTTCTTAATTTGTCTTCAAAAAAATCCTAATTGAACCAAGACTGCATCAGTGATGCTTAAAGAGTTTATCGTCAGACTGGCTACCCAGTTAACAGAAGAAAAATAATGATGTTCAAAAGCCTATGGAACTGGAATCATATCAACATAGAAAACAGGAGTAAATAAAAGGACTCTGGGAAATGGAGCAAGTTCTATATAAAGAAAAGTTTCCTGAGATGACCATCAAATAATTGTTTGTGGATTATTTTGAGTCTGCAGACTAAGGGAAAACCTTGTTTTGCCATGAGCGCCCTGCCCAAAATAATTCCGAGAATATCAGAGAGCAATAAGGGAAGAGAGGGGGAGACGCTGACCCTGGCTGCTGTCATGTGCACGGTCTGTTTCTTTGACCCTGACAAACACTGGATGATTGGCCCCTGGCCTCCACAGAGAAAGGGCTTCACAAATCTGGACCTTTTTTTTATCCAGTGTTCACTTCAGACTCTGTAGTGGTTTGGAGTTGGGCTGCAGCTATCGATTATTTTAGTAATCGAGTATTCTACCGATTATTTCATGGATTAGTATTCAATTATTAGTATTCAATCGAGTATTTGGATAAAAATTTGTGGTAATAAAAATAGATCCAAGTGAACAACAGCCTTTAAAATGACTAACAATACAAGCAATATTAATGATCATTTATAATTTATCAAAGTAAGTAATCATATGGGTTTTATTGAACAACACTGTTAAAATACACCATGTAAAATAAATATAGCTTTAAACTAATAAACATGTACATTAGGCATTAACAAATGCCGGGAGAGCGCCAACGGCCTGGTGCGTGTTGTTGTTACATATACAGCATGATCCAATCCTTGTTTAACAGTTTAAGGGTCACAAGCCCAACAAAAGCACACACTGATCACCATAATGGTGGTTTACACATTTATTTTCTCCTTTGGTAATTCTGCTTGTTAACATCAGGTGTCTTCAATAATGGTCAATCATCACTCAGTGAATCACCGCTCATTAACTTTAACACTCTTGAGTGTTAATTTAACAATCATATTTTAACACTCTTGAGTCTGGAGCCATATATAAACTCCCAGGAGAGTTCATTTAACACTGGAGTTTTTGCTGTGTGGGATGTGTCAGTGGAATTATACAGCAGCTTGGAATAATTTGTCTGCAGGATGTATGCACCATCATCTGTGTATGTGATGTCAATGATCTACGTTACCTGCTATTCTGTACCAAAAAGAGGTGAAGTGGAGTCCAGCCTACTTCCCCCTTGCAGGGACTACTTAATATTGGCTAAACAACATTTAATTGAAATGTTACTTAATCTTTAAAGGGACAATGTGTAGTTTTTTTTAGGTATTTTACTATCTAAAATTAATATTTTTATTCATAAATATGTCCTCAATGGTGTACAAATACCTCTGCCAATTATCTGACTTATCCTCGTAAATGAAAAATTTGTTATCTTTATATACATGTGACGAGTAGGTCCACTGAGGCTTCCATGTCGTTCCGCCATCTTGAAAAACTACAATAGCAGAGAGGGTCAAAAAGTACTAGGCAAACGTGTTTCCACAACGCGTTTTAGTTCAGAGCCAGCGTCACGTGACTGAAAGCAGCAGAAACGGAGAAGCAGAGCAGTGAGAGGCACTTCACTGCCCCGGCAAGTTTAAAAGGCTGCATTGCACTGTTATTTTAATGGCATACATATGCCGAGCCACAGGAGAGGAAATCCTTGTCGCAAAAAATTCCAAAATTGAACGTAAAAGGAAACGTGACCGGAGATTACAAAAAACAAGAGTCAATGTCGAGATAGCTTTTTCCAGGTGGAAAGAACTAATGCAGGAGAAAGATTTCAAAAGAGACGCTGAAGTTGCTTGCTTTCTCCTCGACAGGTAGGCTAAGTCAATATTACAGTCTTAATGACATGCTTTTTTTCATTGCTTGGTTGAGTACTTTATTATATAGACAGTAGAACATTTATAGTTAAAAGTTAAACAGGCTCTTTGATGAATAGCAACTATTGAATAAAGTTGAGAAGGCGCTAAAAACAAGGTTTGTAAGTTTACTTTTTATGTAGCCTAGTAATAATAGAGCATATGATTGTTCTTGCATTGCTTGTCATAGCTTTTTGGTACAACAGCTACCGTAGATGCAACACGCATTTGGAAAAGCGAGGCGTTGGAGAGCACAATTCGTTTGAATGCAAAATACAATTTCACCGCTAGATGGGTGAAATTCCTACACAATGTCCCTTTAATGTTTGGTCACTTCTGTACTATAGAAATGCCACAGCCGCTGTAATGCACATCAAAACATGCACGCATGTAGCCTAAATAATGAAAGCGATTGTGTTTCTCTGTGGACAAAACCCCCCTGCACATATATTTATGAATCGCGGGTGATTTCACAATAGCACTATGAAATATTATGATTTTAAAATATTTTTATATATCGCTTAGCCTTAGAAAACGGTGTAAAAATTCTCGTCAAATTCTCTTGTAGAACGCGCCGGAACTGGTATTTTGCTGGTTACTCGACACGGGCAAATTGCAAAAGATTTTTTTTTTTATGAGTAGGCTATACGACTTTAATCGAGTACCGGTAATCGTGACAGCCCTAGTTTGGAGTGAACCTGTGCTGTTAAATATTTGCAGAGGACTCATTACCTAAAATACCAGAAGACTGATCTGTTGCTTGATTGTTTTTGGTGGTTGAAAACTGTTTTTGTGGAAAGACAGTGGCACTTCATAAACATCCCCCCCCCATATTTTGTAAATGTAATTTTGTTCATCCACCCATTTTTGTCCTTACCCTTCTAAAAAAAAATATTAAAAATTTAATGCAGCATACGTAACGTTGTTACGTTAAGCATACAGCATAACGTAACAATACGTTAGAGGGTGTTGTCCGTCTTTGTGAAAAACCCAGAGTCTCAGGACCTTCCGAAGCCCATAACTCCAGCCCCCAAACAAGACCCAGAGATCAATGAGTGTCCAGCCAGTCAACCAATCAGCGTTTACCTGCCAGCAATCAATATCTCATCATGATCCCAAAATATCTCCAAGTGCAGGATCTGGAAAAACTGCTCTGCCACTGCATCTCTTTCTATTTCAGTCATTCAGCAGCTCCATAGAATCTTATTTAATGAGCTGTGGTCAGTGCTTTTAGTGGCTCCCAGTGAACAGCCTGAAAATAATGCAAACACTATGGGCTTCCCGCAAACGCTATAGTAAAGTACACTGAGATGATCAAATTATTGTTTGTGGAGATGGTGCAGAGCTGTCCTGTGCGTATTGACTTTTTTTTGCTGGTGTAATTTAAGCTACATTGAAACAAGAATACTCTTGTGTGTCTTATTGCAATGCCTTATATTATTACTTGTTTACTAGAAACAAAACAATAGTACCCAGGGAAAGGAAAATGAATATGTCTCTGTTGCTCTGCTGGTGTTTAGAGATGCAACGCTTTGCTTTTGAAAACATATTAACACTAAGGGTTGCTTTTTTATGTTATGCATAGCTATCATAAACTAACAATGAACAACAGTTCTTTTTACAGCATTTGCTAATCTAGCTTAAATTAATTTTTAAATTAAATAAAATACTATTTTTCATTGTTAATTAATGCAACTTGCTAAAATGTATTAGTAAAAGAGCATGTTATTATTATTATGTATTATCGATTGTTAATTCTTGATTTTGATGAATAAACTGTAAATGTAATGTGTTACTGATGCTTTGAAAATGCCATTTGGCTTATCTTAACTATTTTATAGACCTTCTCCCTCATGGTGGAGCTTAAATAAACCCTGCAATGGAGTCTGAAGGCGAAATTAAACTACAATTACAAACACCTTTCGTGAACCCGAGAGTTTAACAATCCAAACCAGTAATAGAGCAATAGAGGCTGAGCCAAAAAATAAGTTGCAAGAATCAAGTAAAGAACAAATATTTTGCTTAGATTCATTGTGGGAACCATAGAAAGAATGGATGACTTGTGCTCACTGATATTTATTTGCACTCATTGTCTGTGTTGTTTTATCACCCTTTTCTTTTGCAAAAAAAAGAAATTATGCAAATGAGGTAATGGTGCAAATGTGCTCAAAACGTTATTACTGACTACAATTTGGACAGCCCAAAATCTGATCATGCTAATGGTGTATGGCTAGGTAAAAAAGATAGAACAAAACACTTTTTAGTGAATTCACACTGTGTGGTGTGTGTGTGTGTAGAATTAATCTTGTGGTTCTCATTATTTGTACTCTGTCTGGTTATATAATTATATAAAATCCAGCCTCATTAAAACAAAGATCTAAGTTCCTACTCATCTCTCCTGTGATCCGCTTTTTGCTCCTTTCAACCCCCAATCTATGACTGCAAATCTAAAGTAGGATCAAACAGTCCACTTTTAGACATGAACAGGAGAAATTGTAATGCTCAATGTGGTGGCTATAGTAATTGAAGTCTTTCAGTAAAAAGAGCAGATCTTTTTTAATAGGGTCTGTTTAGAATGTGCATGCATTAACTGGACCAGGCTGAGAAACATTTTTTTTAGCCTGATTTGAGCTAAAGAAAGCTACATTTATGATGGCAAATTTCTATGTTTTTATATTTGCATAAATGTTTACTGCCGGAAACAAATGCAAAAACTGTAGCTTAGATCCACTTTAGTACATTTTCTACCCTTTAAAGTGCATATTAGAATAAGGTGCTACAGTAAAATAAATTCTGACAGGGTTGACTTGAAAAAGGCTTTGATGACATGCAAGCCGATAAAATAAGCTTTTCACAGAATGCCTCAGCTCCACGGATACTGCATCCACACATGAGTTCACATGAGGAGAGCAAGAGCAGAGTTTACTTTAACCTCCTCTGCCCTGGAGTGCTCAACATGTAGCTTAGGTTTTTTTTTTAAACACAACACCTTCAAAAGTTCAGTGCCTAATGAAATGTCAAGTTAAAACAGTCAGCACTCAATATAATCATAGAGTAATAATTTTCCAAAATACACTGACCATGAACTCATCATTTATCTCTCCTCAGCACCAATGAGAATCTATTAAGTCTTAAGAGAATCTATTAGTCTGTAATGCATAATATAATATAACTTACCTGTAAATATTTTCATTTACAATTACCATAATTGACTCATAATCCTATTAAAATAACATAGTTTGCAGGGAAACTGTAATTGTGTGGAAAGCTGCTTATTAATTAACATTGAATTTCACACATTGCTGGCTTATTTCAGTGGGCTTTCCCTTACCAAAGATGATCTAGATATGTGATTGCTCAAGATTCAAAGGGAATGTAGCCTATGCTCTTTCATCTGCATATCCTTAGCAAAAGAGAGAACATTAGGACAGAGAAGAACAAAAAGACAAATCACAGCTAGCAAAATGTAAAATGAGCGCTATTGCAAGTCATACAATAATTCTCAGTGGGTATTGTCATCCCATAATAATGACCAGGGCCACGGCCGCACAGCTGTGGAATTGAATAGAGTGCGCTTTGCATAGATATTATTAGAGCTCTTCCCCAATACCATCTGGCTGTGATATTGCCAAGTGAATTGAACCCAGTCGCCTTTCACTCAGTAGCTGTGCTAAAATGCTATGATGCATTCCAGATCGTCTTAGTGTGACAACGATGGGAACTGTTCTTTAGTTATCGCATGGAAATAAATAAATAAAAATAAGATAAAATGCATGGCAAAAACATTTGATTAATCAGCATTTTATGTTGTTTTCCAATACAGAAGCAAAACTGGGGAAAGTCTATTAGAATTAGGAAATATAGTATATGTTGAATTCTTTTTTTCTTATTTATTTTAATGAATTATTTATAAATTAGTTTTATGCTTCAGTGATTTTGAGCAGTCAATTTTGGGTATTATGTAATGTACTTAAAGACATAAAGATGAATTGAAACATTTCTACCTATACATATATTAATTTATATACAGTTTATTTATTTGTATTGCAGTTTTGATGTTAATAAATCTTGTGAAGTACTTTTTTCCACTCGAGCCAGAATCAAGTTGCAGCGCTTTATTCCAACAAGAAGCTCATATTTCCGTAGTTCCAAATGATTGATTTGTGCTTTGAAGGTCATGTTCTTTTCAACAGGGTAACAGAGTGCTTTCCTTTATTAAAGTGTGAAAGGACTCTTTAAAGCTCAGATCGAGACGCTGAATATTCCTGTAGCTTTCAGTTATTCATGTAATTGTTGCAACTTTGTGTGAACAACATAATTGCAATGCCATATGCTGCAATGCAGTGATGGATTATGAGCATATTGTAAGACTGTCACAATTTTTACAAGTTAAAAAAGTCACTTAAAGCAGATGTTTGCTGTTAAAATCCTTTATTTCACAGCTTATTGTGCAGGACTGTGGCAATATCAAAACATTACTCATCACTCTTTGCTTGAGAATCTTTTAATCTGTTTAGTATTTTGTTCTCAGTATTTAGTATTGTGTGCCACAAAATATTGCTAAGCAAAAATGCAACAATATTCACCCAAAATAAAAATTACAGTGTGAGGAAAAAATTCAAGTTTTCAGAGTTTTAGTGTCAGTACTACATTACTTAATATAATGTTGACTATAATAATGCAATGGGGGAATATTTGTGGATCCTGAAAATGCCAAATGTTTTATGTTACCAGTAAAAAGTGGTCTACATTATTTTAAATATATCTAGTCAATGATAGAGTGCAAAGCATATTAGTCTAAAATAATTCTGTTTTTTTTTTTCAGCTTCAGAATCATGAATATTTTTATTCTGGTGTCACCGAGCCTTTTAATTTCTAACCCCCATGTAATACCAAATTTAGCATTTTAATCAACAGTATTTTGTTTGTTAACCTTTTACCATATGTCTTTGAGTATATTGCAATAATTTTGCATGGTGAGTTCAGTATCGTGATATATATCGAATCATGACATGAGACTATAGTTACACCCCTAGTATTTTTTTAGGAAACCTGTATTTGAGATGCTGTTTGATTGAAAAGAAGTATAGTATAGCTTATATTTTAAGGATGCATTTTGGTGATGTGACCTTTATGTGTGAACTTCATTCTGCCATTTAATGAAAGAATTAACCTCCCTATTGACACCAGCCTCACAAAATATCCTAATAGTCGCATTAATGTTATGGGAGACATCCTAATCATCCTGGATAGTTGAATGGCATTTGACAGCCTCTCTTGGTATTTGAAATTACCATACATAACTGCAAGTGTTTTGTTGCCATGGCTACAGTGGATCATATAAGGGACTGCCCATAGTTTGTCCTTGTGGAAGACTCCATATACATCATGTTTAGTTCAAGGCTGTTGGTTGTGGGCTGATTGCATTGCCATTTGCTTGATAAATGCCACAGAATGGACAATGAGTGGACATATTTTAATGCCATCAGAACAGCCATGCTGTTACCATTTATAGGGCCAAAGAAATGCAAAACACGGATAAAATATTGTGTGAGACATAGAATGGTGCTAATACACTTTTCAGCTCCTTTAAGAGTGGGCAGATATATGAGATGTTCTTAAGGGCTCTGCTGACGCGTGTTGGCTGTAGGGAAAGAATCTGCATGTTTAATAATGAAACAAGGAATTTGACAGGCGAGATGGAGCGTTTGCCTTTATGCTGCTAATATTGATTGAACCAGGCACCCTTAGAGTTTAAAAGATTGGCATAAATTGGATTAATTCATCTTTTTATGGAGAAGGAGTTTTGTTACACTTGTCACCTCAGATGTGTTGTGTGAATTATTAATGAATTCAGGACTGATTAATGAATCAAGTCTTTTAAAATAAATAGCCTAGCTCTTATTTAGCTTTGGTGGTCCACAAAAATCTTGCAATGAGATAAAAATGGCACAAGTGCGCTGACAGAATACATTTGGCCCTACACTGTGGCAATGATAAGAGACTCGAGGCACCATTTGAGGTTGAAACCCACTGGAGAATATTTAGACTTCCTGTAGAAAAGGTCAGTTCTCTGAGGAGCTTAAGAAAAGTGAGACCATAAGTTACTGCCAAAGCTCTAAAAACTGTCAGCTTTTCCTCCAATAAATACTGAATATGCACAGAGAGAGAGATACAGAGATAGATAAAGTATATATTGAGAGATGATCATGCTTTTGCCGTTGCTACACCGGAAAAACAGGAAGGCTGTTCCAAAGTTATCACAACTGCTCCTACACTATGATAAACAAAGCTTAACATTAGAACTGTATTGGAAACACCCTCACAGCATCGTTAACTAGTTTTTTTTATTTGTAATTTGATGCAAAGGTGATATAATACTAAGTATAGTGTTATAAATGTAAATAAAATTAAAAATGATTTACGAAAAATGATGATGCTGATGACTGTTAAAATGCATCATCACAGTCTGTGAAAAGGGTCTATTTGACATACAGTCGTGTCAATTGAAGTTCCTTTACTACATTTTTGAGGCACCCTGAAAAGGTGCCGCAAGTTTCTCCAGAAGTTCCTGCCACCTGAGAAACTAAAATTGAGCTTTAAGTATCTTATAATTTTTTACAGTGTAGTTCTGTAATCATCAAGTCCAGAAAGCTCTTGTGTGTTCAAGTGATGAATGAACAGTCTCAGACTTGGCTGCTGCTCACAAAATTGATTGGCATTAAGTGTAAACCTTTGTCCTCCACATCCAGGTATATTAAAAAAAGCTTTGAAAAGATAATCAGTGTCAGGGAGAGTTTCTGTTGCAGAGTTGATGTTGTTGAGCTTCAGAACACGTCCCCACAGGAGAACTTGTCTTACTGGAAACTCATCTCGCCCAATATATCCCAGCATGAATCTGAGATTGGAATGAGCTAAAAGTCAAATGAAGGTTTAGTTCTCTGCATGATGATGTGTATCCTCCAGGGCTGTGAAGATGAAAATTAACTGAGGGTGTTTTTCCTTGAGTGTATGTGTGAGTGTGCCACAACTGTCACTCGTCACCAGAAAGGGTAAGCACATTCGTGTACGGTACTACGTATCCTTCTGAAGCTCTAACTCACCAGTTTTGTTTCAGCACCCAGAGGTTCTTCCAGAGGAGAGGCTGGGCATCAGGGCCCATTACAGGGACCAATAATATCATGTACCATCATAGATGAGATAAAAAGAGGAACAGAATCTCTCTATTTTGATTTCTTTCACAACTACTTGCTATGGTGAAATGCTCTTACATCTGCCTGGATTTTAATCTACTCCATATATGTGTATGCATCAAGTTCTCCTGCTTAACTACTGCAGTAAAAGTTAAAGCAAGAACCCCTTCTCTGGCCTCGCTGTGACAGAGTCTTGGTCTCTCTGTCAGTCATGTTTGTTGCGAGGGGAGAGATGATGCTAATTATGAGCGTGATGCATCCACAGGATATTGCAGCCATGGTGCTTAGTTGGCGGTGTGGACAGGTGGCATCTCATGCATATTCAAGGGGCAGGCCTCGTTCCCTGACAGCACCGGTGTGACTATGCATGGGAAGTAAGCAACTGGTTCCAGAGAATGTAATGCATGGTCTGTTACCATAGCAATAGTCAGCCCACACTAGATAATTTGATACAATTTTCCTCTGCGTGTGTGATATTTGCTCTAATGTTCCACTCAGTCATCCTTGACTATCTTGCTCAGGAGCTTATGCTTATCAAATATACCCCTAATTCTCTAAGGCTCAAACCCCAACATACCTGTTTTAGAAGTGCCTTAGATCACTGATTTATGAAAGAAGGACATAATCGAATCATTTCACTATAATGTAATTAAAGATGACACTGTATGTAACATTGTTTTTGCTTCAAGCTACATCATCTTTTCGTGAGTTTTTATGAGATTTTTAAGGTTGATGAGCTGCCCACCATGATGAACCAGAGTTTTTATCTTCGTCCCCAGATGGTTTCTGGCATACAAAAAGAAAGAGCAGAAAGCATTGACTATGCAGCGTGCATCGACGATTTGACCCCAACCCACTGAGGTCAGCGAACAAGCCAATGCTTTCCTGCTCCGGCTGTTTCCCGATGCCAGAAATGTACCATTTGCGTCGACTGCTTTAGAGAGAAACATTGCAGAACTCTGGGTTTAACAAACATATTATGCTAACAGTGCATGCATGTTCAGTGTTCAAATATAGGAGGCATTAGAGATGCGCGGATGGGCTATTATTTCATCCGCAACCGCATCACAAAACTCATCATCCGTCCGCCATCCATCCGCACCAACGTTTTTGACCAATTTTCAAAACCGCACCCGCCCGCCATCGCTGACAAGGCGCTGCTGATGACAGCCGCGAGACTAGAAACCGCCCGCCAACCGCCCAAATTTAATTAAAAAAATTTTTTCGCCACGTCATCCGCCCCGATCCGCTGTTTATCCGCGGAGTCAGTGCCTATACCAACCGCGCATCTCTAGGAGGCATTACCTTGATTAGGGTGAGTGGTATAGACTGAGAAGGGGCCCATAGGGGACAGCATTGTCCTCAGTTAGTGTTGCCTAGTGGTTAATGGCATGTTTTCTAAATATCAGCAAAGTTCACATCTAATACTAATTTCTTTGAAAAACATACAGCCAGTTATTCTATTCTGGAATGTGCGTTCCGTGTCGGAATGTCTGTGTTTGTTTTGGTCTGTGTGATTCCGCCCACTGCCAATTTGTCCAATAGTATTTCGAAACCCCGGGTTGCCAGTTGGCAGAAAATACAGCGTATTGCAGCCATGGACGCCAGGAAACTAACTGGGTCAAAGATTACAGATTCTACCCGACCTAAAAAGCCTCAGCATCCATCTAAAAATCTCTGTGAACTGGGGCATATTAAAACGCAGATAAATCAACTCATCAACTTACGTTTGTCCTCCTCGCTTTCCATTTTTAATTGCGCTCGTTCCTGTTGCGTGTCCTCAATCTGGCAACCACATGAATTAAACAAAACAACTTTTCAATATTTTGAATTTGGACTGCAGTACACATTTCAACCGCGAGCTGTCAAATTTAAATATTGCACTTTTAAATTCGGTGGTTTGTCCCCATCCCTTGCTACTTTTCCAATCTAGTTTAAAGACTTTTTAGTAAATAACTAAACTAAATATAAACTAAATAAATGGGCCTGTACCATAAACTCCGGGTTACAGGATTAGTTTTAAGTTGACAAAACCAAACCAATCCAACCAGGCTTTGTTGGTACCATGATGCTGTTCATCAACTTTCTCTATCAACTCTTTATTATGAGATTAAAAAAAAAAAAATCAGGAATTTAAACAAATTTACACAGCAAGAACAAAATTGCTGTTTATGAAAGAGGACAACTAAAAGAAAAGGTCTTGCTATATCAGTGCAAGTAAAAGTTGGGAAGTTAATTTATACAGTTGATAAAGGTATAGAGAGAATTGAACCTTTAAGCTAACATGTAGTCGTTTTATAGCTTAATCTATTTATTCTAAAGCTTATTTATATTACCTTTATATATTTATTCCTTTAAACTATGCATAAAAAGAATTGATAAACTAAAATTGTACGTGTGATCAATACATAATTACATAAACAATATCTAAATCATACAAAATTATTATTCTAAATAAGCGTTACTAAAAACCAGACGATTTTGTCTTTAAAAATCATTTGCTATGTAGTGACCTTTAATTTGGAGTAGAAACAGGTGGAGTGACTTTATCCTTTGCTCACAGCTGATTGGTCCATTTTCTGTTTGACTTACCTGGAACATAACCTGCCCTGGACCAGGTTAGCCGTGGAGCGCAAGTTACTATGGCGATGAACACTGCTAAAAGCCAAACCACTTTCATGCCTAAAACCCAGGGTTGGTGCAAACTAAACTGAATCATACCTGGCTAGCCACCTAAATCGGGGTCATGTTGTAGGCCACTGGGCTGGTAATTATAGATTGTAGGTTCAAATAGGGCAAAGAGTGATACTTGCAATATCATCAGCGTGCAAACTTTTTGTTAAACCTGCCAATGGAAAATGAGTTCGTGAAAATATTAACTCTTATGCATATTAGTGACAAACAATGTAGATCATTGTGACATTATCACACATTGCGATGACTTGTCAATGTTTAGATTTGAATGGAGCTCAAGTGTAATTCAGGCAGACAACGACATGACAGCCTTCACCAGCTGACGCTCAGCGGTTCTGTAACTCCTCCCACTACCAATTAAGCAAGAAATAAATGTTTATGGTACTCTCACTTGCCTTGGTCTGTCGCTGACACGCACTCATCCATCCTCCATCCCCAACTCCTCCTTATGCAGGCACATGTTTGTTTAGTTGCTTTTCCATGGAGATGTACCTATCTATCCGGCTTATTGTTGCTCAATCTTGTACAAACTCTTCACAGTACTTGTATTACTTCCATGTGGAATTATGTAACTGTTGCTTATAAATTGTAATTGCTTTAGGCTTCGTTGGGTTCAAACCTCAGCAAGGTTTGCTAAGTGAAGCCTGCCACTATCGTTCAGAGCCTCTACAGAGTCCTGACTGAAATATTCTTTTTTTTTTCCTTAAAGAATATTCCACATATATATCACCAAATGGTAATATTTTATATTTGCTTTAGCTTTAGTACAGTGACAATATAAAATACAATTATTTAATTTTTAGTAACATCATGTTGTCTTACTATTAATCCATTAGAAATGAGTGACGTTATACAACACCTCAGGCCTAATACAGCTATAGTCTTTATCCACCACTGTATGGTGGTCTTGTGGTTACAGATGTGAGGTTCTAAAACAGAGGTTGCAGGTTTGGTTCCTTGGATAGTTTACTCAGGAATTGGACAATTATTGAGATTGCAATCCTGCACAATCACAGCTACACATTGTTTGTTGCAGTCGTACAATCAGACTGATCTCTGGATTTGTTTTGCTGCATTGCAGTGCTCATTGCCTCCATGCCTATGACATGAAAGGGAGGGGAAATAATCTCTTATGCTTCAAGACTCTCTTTCAGTTCACAAAACAGCCACAGCCCTCCAGACCTGAAGCTCTCACAGCTCACTGTAAGTCACTCATGATAAAAAAAAATGCATAACTTTGTCACATCTACTGCGTGAACTGTGTTGATGTTAAGTTCCCTAAATGAATCTCGCTCTCTCGCCCGAAGTAGAATTCCCTTTAAAATGAGGCTTTACATTGGCAAAATATATTAACCCTCAGAGATCCACAATATTGAGTTAGGATATTTACATATTTAAATGACTGTTTTTACTATTTGCACTTCTAACAACAATTTTGTATAACAACATATTGCCAGGAACATGCACCATTACTAACTGTTTTGGATCAATTTTAGAAAAAAAAAAGTTAATAATAAATATAAAGAAATATAAGATGTTTTTAACAAATGTTGCAGGTGTTCCATAAAATCCAACTGTGGGCAGTATAGTGGTCAATTTTTGTTGTTGTTGTTGTTGTTGTTGATGTAATTCACTCAAAAGAGCCTATTCAATAAATAATAGATAGATAAATGTTCAAAATAATTTTTGTTATAGTTTTTTCTTATATACTGAAATGTATTTTTTTTCAAAATGTTTCTAAATAAAAATAAAAATAATATGAAAAATGATTTTTATGACCAGTGGTTACTTAGTATAATGTGTGTGTGTGTATATATATATATATATATATATATATATATATATATATATATATATACACTGAACAAAATTATTAACGCAACTTTTGTTTTTGCCCCCATTTTTCATGAGCTGAACTCAAAGATCTAAGATTTTTTTTCTATGTACACACAAGGCCTATTTCTCTCAAATATTGTTCACAAATCTGTGTTAGTGAGCACTTCTCCTTTGCCGAGATAATCCATCCACCTCACAGGTGTGGCATATCAAGATGCTGATTGGACCGCATGATTATTGCACAGGTGTGCCTTAGGCTGGCCACAATAAAAGCCCACTCTAAAATGTGCAGGTTTATCACACAGCACAATGCCACAGATGTCGAAAGTTTTGAGGGAGCGTGCAATTGGCATGCTGATTGCAGGCATGTCCACCAGAGCTGTTGCCCGTGAATTGAATGTTAATTTATCTACCATAAGCCGTCTCCAAAGGCATTTCAGAGCATTTGGCAGAACATCTAACCAGTCTTACAACTGCAGACCACATGTAACCACACCAGCCCAGGACCTCCACATCCAGCATCTTCACCTCCAAGATCGTCTGAGACCAGCCACCCGGACAGCTGCTGCAACAATCGGTTTGCATAACCAAAGAATTTCTGCACAAACTGTCAGAAACCGTCTCAGGGAAGCTCATCTGCATGCTCGTCGTCCTCATGGGGGTCTCGACCTGACTGCAGTTCGTCGTTGTAACCAACTTGAGTGGGCATGTGCTCACTTACGATGGCATCTGGCACTTTGGAGAGGTTTTCTCTTCACGGATGAATCCCGTTTTCACTATACAGGGCAGATGGCAGACAGCGTGCATGGCGTCGTGTGGGTGAGCGGTTTGATGATCGAGTGGCCCATGGTGGGATTATGGTATGGGCAGGCGTATGTTATGGACAATGAACTCAGGTGCATTTTATTGATGGCATTTTGAATGCACAGAGATAACATGATGAGATCTTGAGGCCCATTGATGTGCCATTCATCCACGACCATCACCTCATGTTGCAGCATGATAACGCACGGCTCCATGTTGTAAGGATCTGTACACAATTCCTGGAAGCTGAAAACATCCCAGTTCTTGCATGGCCAGCATACTCACCGGACATGTCACCCATTGAGCATGTTTGGGATGATATGGATCGGCGTATACGACAGCGTGTTCCAGGTCCTGCCAATATCCAGCAACTTCACACAGCCATTGAAGAGGAGTGGACCAACATTCCACAGGACACAATCAACAACTTGATCAACTCTATGCAAACTCTATTATGGTAATTTATATATATATATATATATATATATATATATATATATATATATATATATATATATTATTTAATATCAACAATTGGATATCTGAGAATTAAAAAAACATTTATACAAATATTAAAGGTTATTTATGCATTAATTTTACTTATTATTATCTACATCTGGGTTGCTGGGTTATAACCAGCTACATTCAACACAGATCACAAAGGTCGTATTTCTACAGGCCATTTCATTTCAGATCCATCTTGTGCTGCTGACTGGAGAGTAAATCCTGAAGTCAGTGTTACACAGTGAAACAGGATTTGTGGGGAATTTGAATTACTTACAGATCAATATACATTTTCAGCAATCCCAACTGCCTTCAGGAATAAATACACACGGTAAACAACATGCCCTCAGAGACCCAACATGCAAGTACTGCAAGTAGAAAACCACCAACTGGAGATGATTAATGTCCATATATTTAAAAAGATCAAAATTAGCTGTCAGTATCTGGTGTGACACCAGCTGCTTTAAGTACAGTGCATCTCATCTCCATGAACTACAGCAGATTTGCCAGTTCTTGCTGTGAGATGTTACTCCACTCTTCCACCAAGGCATTTGCAATTTCTCGAACATGTCTAGGGGGACACATGGTTTGTCAGCTGTCCTTCATGTCTCCCTGTTGAACTATCTTAGGAGTCTACATTAGGACATTGCAGTTTATTGCACTGTTCACATCTGCAGTTCACATCTGCAGTCCTCATGCCTCCCTGCTGTAGGACTATGGCATGTTCACGCAGGTGAGAGATCTATAGACCTCTTTCTCCTGGTATTTTTTAGAGTCAGTAGAAAGGACTTTTAGTGTCCTAAGGTATTGTATGTGAACTTAATTGAACTTAAGGGTGCATTGTGTAATTTTTAGCGAAATCTAGGGGTGAGGTTGCGAATTGCGACCAACAGAAGTTACAGTGGCCGACAGGAAAAGATATAGTCGTCTGAGACAGCAGAGATTAGCCAGTTAAGCAATGAGGTTTCTTTACAAAGATAAATTCAGAAATAATGTTTACTTGATTATTCAGTAAAACAACATGTTGCAAAATATTATTTTTACTTGTTCATCATAATGTTAGTGTTTTATTCGCTGACTTTAGCTATAGTTTCTTTGCACGAACACCAACATAGTGATGAAACGCGTTTTTCTATTTAGGGCTACTGTGGAAACATGTCGGCGCAAAGGGGCTATTTCAATGTAAGGGGACCCGCGGTGTATAGATAGAAATAGCTCATTCTAAGGTAATACAAACATAACGGTTTATTATGTAAGGTCTTTATACACCACTGAAAACATAGTTATGTATATGATATTGCATTTCTGTCAACAGATCCTCCTAAATATTACACAATGCACCCTCAAATCTACTGCATGTTGACTGTTAAAGTTAATATCAGAAAATGGACAGATTTTCACCTCCTTATCTGTAAAAGACCAGGGCAGCATTTCCCAAAAGCATTGTAAGCCTGAGTAGGTCGTAGAACCATTAGACCAGTGGTCTCTACGATCAACAGCTCACAATGCTTTTGAGAAACGCAGCACCAGAGATTTTTCTCTAGACATAGTTGCTAGTTCTTTGATGTTAATATGTTAGCAATTTATATTATTTTGCCCACATCCTTCACAGTTGTCATTCTCATAATAAATGAACATGCTATTGTCTCAAAGCCAAATAAAAGCCGTTTTTATTTTTACCCTCTGATGTATTCTTAGGCCTGACAACAAGGCAGTATTTCATTTAATCAGTCCCAGTGCCTTTACTTTTCTGTCGTTCAATTTATTAGATACAGCTATAACTGCAACAGAGCAGAATGCATAAAAATGATCTATTACAATGTCTGATTGTTTTCAGAGAAATCACTCCAGGTGGTTCAGCAGCTTAGAATTGCTTTCGAATCATTACTCCATCAATTTTGGATTGAATGAACGGTGTGTTTGAGAGGTGCTCCCCCTGAGATAAACTGCATCTGGTAATGCCAGACGACACATCTGGGGTTTATGTGCAGAGCTGATATCATTCGCAGTTATTCACATGCTGCAAACAAATCAAACTTAAAATAAAAGAAATGCATGTAAAATAAAATGAGAATAAGCATATAAGCTTAAAATATAAAGGATGTTTAGTGCTGGTGATATTTCATGTTTGTTGAAAGCATGGGTTAATGTCTCGACCCTGAGCCCCATAGCCATAATTGACAGTTTTTTTTTAAATGAGAAATGGCATGGACACATCTGGCTTATAGACACTCACATTAACTATCCATTTCCTCTCTAAGAGAAAAGCCTGTACACATTCCTACAGAGAGGCTTGGCTATTGAGTGAAGATTCATCACTCTCACCTATTTCAATATTTCACCAAACAGCAAAAACAAGAACGCTGGCAAGTTACAAAGTACCTGTTATGGAAGTACTCGTACACTGTGTTTGTACATGTAATCCTAATTCAGCATTTAGAAGATTCTGGGAAAATCTGTGGAACATTTTGCCTTTGGTAATTGCAGAGGTCTTGCAAAGTTGAAAATCTGTAATTATCTGACTCCCACATATTGTGCATGAACAGCTTGTAGGTTGCACTAACAGAAGGTTTCCTTAATACAAATTATGTTGTGTTATGATCCTCTTTTTTTGCATTTAATAATTATTTTGTACAAAAACTCTAAACCACTCTCTTCCTCCCTGAGATCACTTTGCTTTGATTAAATTAATCATATTGTAGAATACCCTATTAGTTGAAAGAGCCCAGAGAAGTTTAGGTTATATTGGCCTCCATTTGGCAGTGTTATTTTAGTAATATTTATATACTATTAAAGGTTTTATTAATATTTTGAATTATCTTTCATTCGTATAATTTTTTTGTTTGTTTCAATTTTATTTTTTTATTCAATAGTTGTTTTTATTCAATATTTATAATTTTTATTTTTTCAGTTAATTGGCAAGGCAATATTTTATGTTTTAGTTATAGTTTTATTTGTAAAGGTAAAAATAACAATACTGTCTTAGATCATTTACTGGGCCTCATTTTATCAGCAAATGAATGACACAGAGAAGCATCTGCGTGGAGAACGGCTCATCATTTTTAAGAACTTCAAAGTTTCCCACCGAGCCAGAAGGTAACCCCATCCTTTTGATGTCTCCACGTCCCATCAGTGATGTGTCTCTTTCATGTTACAGACACAGTTTATTGATTTTTAAATAAACCAAATGAGACCATTAATGAAATCAGGGCGGCATATACTCCCTGACATCTAGCAGGGGTTGCATCATTGAATATCACCAGCACTGTTATAACACAAAAATAACAGGCTCTGTTATTCCTCTAATAATGAATGGGCTTTCTAAGTGAAATTGACATGAAATGCACCAGACTGCGTAATTTTGGGGTACATTATGCCAAAAACCTTTATCGCATACCCAACAATGAAGCCCGTATACATACTTGTCATTTGCATTGCTCCCTATTTTCAAATGTGAAGCAGCTATTATCATTAATAAGAGGGTTTGAATTGTATTTCCATAAGAACCGGCCAGAAGAGGCAATGGAGCACTCCAACCCAGATGCAAATGATCTCAATTTGTTGAATGACATTATGCAAGCAGTTACCTTTCTGCAAATGTGAAGCAATCAATAGACAAACCTTCACTGATGTTAAACCACTGTGGTCTGTCTTGCAGTTGGCATGAAATGAATAGGTCCATGAAGTTTCATGTCTTGCTCCTGTTTAATGAATGTTCTGCCAAATGCATTTGTTAGTGGCTTCTCTCCAATGATACACCACAAATGTATTTTCTACAGTTTTTGTAATATATATAAGCACTTAAAGACAAAGTGAAGACCTGATTGTGACGCAGAGAGTGGATGTTCTCTCCTGGTTCAGCACCATTGATTGCCACAATAAAATCATTTTATGAATTTTCCCCTCTGAATCATAATGTTGTGTAAGGATAGGCTCAGAGCTGTGGTCTTCAGATTCTGTTGATTGCTGTTGATAAAGAAATGCAAATAGCTCTTCAAGTGTTTAGACACGGCTGGTTCAGTGTTCTAAACTTACATATTTGGTAAAGTCAGTTTTTGGTGTTCAATCCCTATTTAAGCCTGAAAATAGATAAGAATAGAAACATAATAAAATAATAAGGGGAGGGTTTAGTGTCGGTTGTAAGGCAACGCGAAACCGCATTAATCTTTTAGCACTGCTTACCGGACATTTCTTTTCCAAACTGCTGCGATACAACAAACGTTGCCAGATTCACATTAATCTGTCTCGGTAAAAACTGAACCTGCTTTTAGCACTTCTTACTGGACATTTTAATTTGAAAGTGTCGTGCAAGAAGCAATGTAATAGCATTTTGCAAAAATTTGTCGCCACTACCACTTTTTTTTTTCAATGAGCCTGCATGGGACGGTTAAATTTATAATGGAAAAATAAATGAAATGAGAAATAAATGTTAAATGTTATATATTATGTACTATAAGCATTTTACCCAAGAAAGTGGTAAAGGAATTATAGTGACAGTCTGGAGCAACCTGAGAGAAATTGGGTCTCAATTACCCTAATGTTTATGGGTTTCCGTTTCTGTCAAAACTTTAACCTTTGACTTTAACCATTAGACAAATTATACTCCCAATGGATGGCTGTTTTGCATTCAAAAGCTTTGTCCATTACCAATATTAAAAGCAACGTTGTTGGACATCTTCAGTTTGTGTTTAATGAGGATGTTTTCAGGACTGTTGCTAACTGTATTAGTAGCAATTTGTAAAATGTAAATGAACTGTAAAAATCTCTTCTTTTCCTTTTATTACGTCAAATGCATTTAATTTTTTTGTATTAATGCAGACCTGACCCGCATGGGTCGTTGTCCTCCGCCTCCACACCTGCTGGGTCTGGATTAGTCTGTGCCTCTCCACTAACGTCAAAACTCTCCACAGGCCTTAGGAGAATTCCATATGATGGATCGCCTCCGCTCTGCTTGAGTCAGCGGCCACCCTTGTGCCACCATGTTTTTTCCAGTAATAACAGAGCGTCATAATCGTCTGCATGTTGAATTTTACTAAGGTACCTGTAGTCTAAAGTCATGGTTTCATGTGGTCTGTTTTACACAGTAGAATCCCATATTGAAGCAAAATCCAAATTTAGCCAATTTTTAAATGTCAAGTCTTAACCTCTCCATTTCATCGAGCCTTTGTTGTATCAGTGTTCTTTCTGTGACATCTTCACATTCACTAATCTTGCAACAGCTGTATTTGGAGACTATTACCCACTCGAGTGGCTGAATAGCAGGTGTCAGATTTTATCAAAGCTGACATATCGTCATCTTGATCTGATTTCTCTATAATTCCCTCAACAGGATTCAAAGTGTATGAATCAAATTAATGTGAGGTCGGTTGCCAATACGATAGTGTTAGTTTGCCATTATCATATGAGCAAGAGTGCTTTTGCACTGAATATCATTGGATTTGGCTGTAGCAATTACAAACATGTGGAGTGACAAACTCTGAAATGTTTTAATGCCGTTATTATAAGAAATCTACCATGATAAAATAGGATAATACCAGAACTAACTGTTGTATAAGACCCTGCAATTCATGAACCTTTCATGTTTTGCCAACCATTGGCCAATTCCATTCAAAAATTAACTCATGATATTGAAACGGAACCAATTCTGAATTTTGCATAGCCGTGCTTGCTGCAATTTCCATATTACTCTTCAGTCCTTATTAATGTCTTTGCTTCTTAATCCAAAGCTTTAACATTTCTTTTCAAAATAACTGTCAAATTTGGCAGCACGGTGCTTTTTCTCCATGCCTGGGTGTGTATTCTGCTATAGGATTCATTGTATAAAAAGACATAATTTTGAGGCTGGCTGATCAGAGAGGTCTGGATAACCCCTTGATTCATTCCCACAGCTCTGATTCTGATTATAATAGACTAAATCCCCTCTTCATTCCTGACATGACAAACCTTTGCACTTGCCAGGCTCTTCACTTGCACTGTAAGCTCAGCAGGAATTTTTCACAAGTGGAATCAGTCATCAAAGCTTTGTGATTTGCAGTGACCCAGCGGAGTTTCATGTGATTGACGAGAATGCTTTGGATGTCTGCATGTACTGATGTTCAAATGATGCACAAGGCCTATTTGTCTAGCTACTAGCTGAATGGAAGCGATTTACAGTGTGATTCTTTAGTAAACAGGCACTGCTCTTCATTTTCTGCCATGTGATACTGAATTTATTAGCATGGTGTTAGTACAGTGTGCATTTTGCTTTAACACCAGTAATATTCACTTGTATTTTATAAATTTTAAAGACAAGTAGGACGATTAAATAACAGCACAATTTGACAGGATGCAATGCATCAAAGAAAGTTATTTCAGTCTCTCTCTCTTTAATATAAAGATGTAAAACTGCAAGAGGTGTAATAGTTTTATGAGCATTCTGACATAGAACTATCCATAAATCATTCATAAAATTGTATCCATAAAGTTATTCCATGAAAGTTAACGCATGAGTTTTGGTGCTGAAAAACATTTGGTAACACTTTACAATAATGTTTCATTTGTTAACATTAGTTAACTAGTTAACATGAACAATGAACGATATTTCTACAGCATTTATTTCTACAGCATTTATTAATCTTAGTTAATGTAAATCTCAGCATTTACTAACACACATTTAACATCAAAAGTTGCAGCTGTTAACATTAGTTAATGCATGTGAACTAATTTGAACATGAACAGTTTTATTACCTAACATTAACAACAGTTAATAAATGCTGTAAATAGTTTTCTGAAACATTTGGCCAAAGATGGTCTCAAAACTATACCATTTTATTTCTGTCAGGCTTTCCATCAAATAATAGCACACCACAGACCTAATTTTTCACTTATCTCTTCTCGTCTGTTCACTTTTAACACTTTTATTCTCAGTTGGGTCACGAAACACTTTACAATTGGTTAGTTTCAAAACAAGTTGCAGCTGAAAGAGTGGAAAGTCTGCAAATAACTTTAAAGGACAAACTGTTATGGGACACTGCTGTCAAACCACAACAGTGTTGGTGCTTTAAGAACCATATGCCACATATAATTTTAAAGAAACTGAGGGGCCGTTTACACAACACCGTTTTCTACTAAAAACTGAAAACTTTTTATGCGTTTTGGCCGTTCTTTTACACGACAATGCCGTTTTGGGGGCCTGAAAATGTTAGGGTAGGCTACATGTAGGGAATAATGGGGTCTGTTGTATATGGATATATGGATAATCAGTTCACACAGAGCATTGATACAAACTTCTACACATTATTTACTTTCATAGCTTAAAGGTAGGGTAGGCAGTTTCGGAGAGGCAAGCTTGGAAAGCATGAGATCCCGCCTTCCCTTCAGAGCTTCTCCAAAGCCATGCCTCGTCCAAAACACATGAACGTAAACTAGGGCTAGGCGATATGGCCAAAAAACATTATCACGATATTTTTTTTGTATCAGTCGATGTCGATAATTATCACGATAAATGTCAAATCTTTATTTCTTTCAAGTTTAAAGGCAGATTTTTGCTCCTAAGTGAAAGTTGTAGAAACCAGAGCGTTAATTGTGGTTGTAAACTACTCTTTATTGTCAGAACATAGCATGACAAACACTTGCCAAACAAGTGAACATTTCACAACTCTGAGGTAGAAAATTTTTCCTTAACAAAATAGATATCTGAATAGAAAAATATATTTTTAGTTTCTGCATGTGCTAATGGGGGATATTGTTTCAAGTCTTGAAACGGGTTTGTGTACCCTGACTTTAATGGCACGTATCTTCAGCACAGTTTGCAGTGCAGGCTGCAATATTAATATTACATGTTTTGTGTCGAAACGCATATTTGAAAGTGAGTTGACAGTAAATCTGCATCCTAACTCAAGCTAATACTACTATATTAAATTTATGTTCATTAACAAAAACAGTAACATCTGTTAAAAAAAATTATGACCACATTTTTATTTGGTAAAATGTAATATTCTAACTGTTTGAGTTTTATTAAAATCAACCATTGGTCATCCAGTATCATGCGTTTAGATCTTGATAACCACAGATAAAGCCAGGCATAGCCTATATAGCACCTCACTATCATGGCAACATGTAACTTTATGGTTTCTATGGTATTTGTATGAAAAACAGTAGCCTAAATACATTATTAAATTCTGTAATTATATTCCATTAGTCATTAATACATTGTCTACATTAATAATATAATACAATTCAATATGTATATATCCCACATTTCATGGTGCAGTTAATATTACTAGACTAACGTTACAGTAAATCCATGGTAACTTAAATGGATTCATTATCAATTCAGATTCTGACTGTATCGTTGCGCTCAGTGTTTCTCCAGTTTGTCAGCGCTGTTTCATCTGCCTTTAAACTGGTTTAAATCACTGAGACATTTGTATTCTTCGCTGAATTCAAGCGCTTCTTACTGGATCTCGTGACCGAGGCCGATCAGAGTAAACGCGTCTGCTCTAGTGAGCTTGCGCTGCGCTGCTGTTTGGAGCCGAGCGGATAAATGGTCTGTGTGGCGCGCGGTTCAAATGAGTTTCGTTCCGCTTTTGGCGCATAAACATTATCGAACATTTATCGAACTCTTGATATTGTTTTATCGAGAAAAATTATATCGCGATAATTATCGTTATCGTTTGATCGCCCAGCCCTAACGTAAACAATTGCCTACCCTACCTTTAACATAAAGTGCCCAACGGTGCTATAAATCCTATAAAGAATTACACATGCTAAGTATGCATATGTGTTAGTGGATACATTATTGACCTTAGACACAGTTGTCCTTACATGTCTCATACAGCTATAATAAGAATAAAGTTCTGACAATTATCTTTCTACAAAATATGACTCTTGGTTAATTTGTATAAGCAAATTAATTAAGTACAAAACATGTAGGCCTAGGATTACATATTTATTCTCTGGAAGCCTGGGCTAAATCAGTAAACACTGTTACTGCATTCATGACATGGGTCAGACCCTCAGTCACCAATCAAATAGGCGACAAAATACAGACATTGCCTGTAACATAATAACCAGAATTAATACACTGGTTTTAAGAAAACTATGATAACAATAACAGGTCTGCTTCGTCCCTGCCTTCATCTTCAGGAAGGAAATGCAGATCCGTACCCTCGGATCATGAACTCCGCCAAAGAACTTTATAAATAATTGCTTGCTGGGCTGTCAATAAATGTATGCTTTGTTACATCATCATATCTCCCGAGTCTTTCTGGTAGAACATTAATCATTTTCAAACTTAACACTATGCAACACATATCTCATATTTATGATTATGATATATGAATAATTTTATAGCCTAAAATTTTAATAGCCTAGTGCACATTTGTGGTCTGTTCTCAACGATTACGATATGCCATTAATAATTCACTGGAATGAACAAAGAATCTCTTTTTTTTTCTCTCCCCAAACACTCACGTCTCTTTCCAGGTTTGTTTTCACAGGTAAATACATTTTATTATCTGTCAAAATGACTGAAATCACTTTGAAATAGTATCACGCAATGCTGAAATAGCTAAATAATAATAAATTATTAAAACAACGTACACAATACAGATTACCACAGTGATATTAACCGTCAGATTTTCCTGTGGAAAGAATCGCGCTTTTGGGGTTATTCGTGGTCTGGCGAAAGTACCTTGTTGATGCTTTTACACGGTCCTTTTAATGTTCAATGGTTGAAGGGTGGGTAGAATAATGTAGTTTACACAGTTTAAAAATATATATTATTGCGTCCATAGAGCTAGTCTTTCACTGATTACAGTTTATCGGAAGTTACACCCATAATTCGCGCAAAGCGGCATGGGGCGTAGGAATAATGTGGATACATTATTGACAATCAATCAAGGCTTCTTTTTTTGCCCGCGAAATGTCGCAAATGTGACCGCGCCTTTTCATTTACAATTCACAGACCTAATACAAATTAGTCCAGTTGACGTTTGTCTATTCTTCTGATCATCAGTTTTAAAAACGGTCACTGAAAGCCATTGTAATGCTACATAATTGAAACCACAAGGAATGTGTGGATCTCGAAGACTTTCACATCTACTAACTGACTTTCTGATGCCATTTTCAATAGTTCTATTCGAGTTCGGTCAGAATTTGCCACACACACACACACACACACACACACACACACACACACACACACACACACATACACACCACAGAGCAGTGGACAAACACGAGATGGGTTGGTGTGGTGATGAACACAGACCGAGGCTGGCTGAGCTCTATTGTGTATCTCTAAAGCGTAGCGTCACATCACCTCGAGCGCTGCGCGTGGACTGTCCTCGCTGCAGTAATCGCTGCTCCTTTCCTTTCACCCCAAAGAAACCTCATCGCGGCTGTCAGCAGATTAGTGAGCACTTACATCGCGTTTACCTTTTACAGTCGCCCGAAGCAGGAACCTTCTTTTGGCTCTCCTTTTCGGTAAGCCCATTTATGACTATGTGTTTTCGCCGGAATAAGCAACCTTTAGAAAGTCGTTATGGATTGACGTGACGATTGTTGAGCTGGCTCATTTAGGCTATCTGCAGTGCAATGCATTGATTCATCACAGAGGATGTAATATGCATGATTCATGCTATTTCAGAACACTTTTGCATAACTCCTCACCCTGATAAACCACTTTCTTATATGTTATAGTATGGTGTGTCTGTTGATTTTACAAATGCCATGACTTAAAACAACTAAAGGGGATCCAGACACAGTAGTAAAGCTGAGGTAAAAAATGTGAGCTTGCTATGTCAAATAAAATGGACACTGGTTGACAATGGCCCCAGGTGTACATGTCTGAGACAGCGGTGTGTTATAGCTACACTGTCATACTAGGGCTCAGTGAGAAATGTATTTGTCTGCACAGGTTGGTGAATGTCCTACATGCATGTATTTTGACAGATTATCATCAGAACTCTGCCTGTATTGCATAACATTTTTCTTCTGGACAGTTAAAGAAAACCCCAAAGCCAACCGATCATTAAAATTCTGAAAATTTATTTTAAATACATTTTTGTTGTCCTATGGGGGGCAGTTTATCCTTTTGGTAATCATAATTGTGCTATACTATTTTTTCTAAAATATGTAGTTTTGTTTTGTTATGATGGATTCCCATTGACATGACTTAGATTTGATTCCAAATTCTGATAATGAAATTCCAACAACATTACTTGAGGATTTTTTGGACTATGGGGATATCATAATACTGTGTTGTTGCTGTTTGTATAGATCAGATTTAAAAAAATAAAAGACTTTCTTCACTACTAATACAGTTTCTTATACACTGCAGGGATCAATGCAGCTATAATGTACAAGGGTGATAAGAGCACAGTGGCATTTTAAGCATGTATTTCCTATAATCAGCTACCCACAATCTTACAGCCTCAAGGTGATGCTGTGAAATAATGAAATAAAGTAAATGTTTCTTATATAATGTGCCTTTCCAAATAAGCTGGATGTGCTAAATCACTTGGCTAGCTAAATTCACATGTGACATAATCTGTCAGGCTTGTGTGGATGTGAACACTGTTGTGATGAGTCGACTCAGGGTTTAAAACGCCTTTTGATCTCTTGACAGGGCTCAGTTTGCAGAGTCACCATAACGCCTGCTAGTCAGTTCTTAGGGGACACAAATGCTTGTACAACGCAATAGCATCGTTTTGTTGATCATTCATAAAACCAAATTTTCTGTGGTACAAACATAAGATGAGCTGAGCATAGCACTATTTTAAATCAGAATGTGGTGTGAGTTCTACCTCGTTGCTACTACTTTGAATACACCACTGCCAGTCCATGTGTACTCCAAAGATCAGTTTAATCTATCTGCATTACAGCAGTGTCGCGTGAAAAGGCAAAATCATTTTAAAAGATCGATTCAACCTGAGCGTTATAGTCACAGGGGACAGAGTATTCTCTCTGGTCTCCTGTTGCAGCAGAAATAGCACTGATGCAGCCTAAATGGAAAATGGAGTGGACTATTGCGATGTAGATAGACAGGCTCTTCGGTTCCTTTTATAGCCTGCCGTGACCAATTCTTTTCAACAGCATCAGTAGGTTGATCAGTGCTTCATGTACAGATGGACCTTATTGTTCAGACTTACACTTCCCTTTTTTAATTCACCTAGAATGATGCAACAAGTAGCAATATGTCATTTTTGAATCTTCTTGTTTATACTGGGCAAATTGAATGCTAAAAGTTGAAATAGGTCTTTAAAGCTTTTGGAACTGAAACGAATCTTAGTTTTGACACTGCAAGGACAAGTTCTACAACCCTGAGACAAAAGATTCTCATGCATGCTCATAAAACATTCGTTAGAGCGCTCTTAAAAAGATTTAACAGTATAGGAATTGGAAATTATTACTGCATTTGCAATTTCTCTAGCTATTTTTGATCATTGTGCCACATGGAAACACCCCTCTGGAGAGTTTATGGAAAGTAACCTCAAATTTGGACAGCTTAGACTGGTAGGTGTCTAAATTTAAAGGACAGTTCACCCATTAATTACTATTAATTTATTCACCCTCATGTTGTTCCAGACCTGTATCACTTTCTTTCTTCGGTGTAGAAGATGTTTTAAAGAATGTTAGTAATCAAACAGTTCCATTGTATGGATGAACACACACAAAATATCTTCCTAAATGTTCCACAGCAAAGAGAGAAAGTTATAGGGTTGGAACGACATAAGGGTGAGTAAATGATGACAGAATTTGCAATTTTGGGCCAACTATCCCTTTATTGAATCTGTCCAGCCAAGAACGTACGTTCTGCCATCATGTACTCATGCCATTTCAAACCCATATGACTTTTTCTTTCATGAAGCTGCTCTTTTCTATACAGCGAAAATGGATGGTGACCAGGGGCTGTAAAACTCCAAAAAGGACAAACCCATATGATAGATTTGTGTGCGACTGAAATTTCAGAAGAAAGTGATATGGTGTTCACATGACATCAGGGTGAGTAAATGATGATTGAATTTTCGTTTGGAAGCAAGCTATTCCATAATTAATTGGCAGAAATATTGGAAATCTTTGAATTGAGGAGAACAAACGTTTTTTTTGCCATTCCTATTGACCAATTATTGGATCGTTTGAACCTTCAATTTTGCAGCTTGACCGAAATCATGTAAATCTTTAACAATGATGGGATCATCTCGAGGAGGATTCAATTCGGAACGATGCTGATTATCTAATTAGTTTGTAAATCACACTCACAAAGAGGGTACGAGCTGTACAACGATGCATTATCGCTGATTCATAGTCAGTTTCGGGGCATTTGTTTTTAGCACTCTTGAATCTGCTATGCTGTGCTTTTTTCATGGGTGGATCCCTCATTAAGAATGGTATTCCCCAAGGAAACAGGGCTTCCAATGCACTCTGCAGATCAGGGAGGGTAACGCTCCTGTCATTAAAAGGTCATCGACTCACAATCTGATGCTGTGCATGGGTGGGTGGCCTCTTTTTCATCATGGATAAAATGTAGTTTTGTAGTATTTTCTACATCCATGTCTTTAGAGAACAATCAATATGTATGTCCTTTACTCAGCCATTTGCTCGAAAATAAAATGCTGTTGTGTGGGAAACTAAATTAGTGCTCATTATCGTCAGCATCGCTGCTCGTTTGTCAGTCTCAGACTGAAAATGAATTTTAATGTAGTGCAATGTTCTCATCTAGTATTTACGTGAGCCTCGATCAGTGTGATTAGAGCTCATCTCTATGATTTAGTAGTGGTGAACAAATTAAAAAGCGTCAGAATTTCATCCACAGCACTGCCGCTTCTGCTTCTGTCTATATCCGTCTAGCAGAAGGAATCGGCTTCTTAGATTTGCAACAAAAAAAAAAAGAAAAAGGAAATGTCACATTGAAGCTTAGGAAGTGATGACCTTTTGGTAATTATGCGAATGATGCTTTGTTTAATTATCTCATTTCCCTGACAGTTACGCACACATCTAGCCATGTAGGAGGAAAAGGGCTACGGGACGCTCTTACAAGCAAATGTGGGCAGAATAAAACACTATACATCCTCTAAAGGCACAGGCAAATTTGTAAAAATTATAATTATAAGCTGAAATGAGAGATTTCGGTAACACTTTAGTTTAGGGTCCAATTCTCACTATTTAGTTGCTTATTAGCATTCAAATTACTAGGATATTGGCTGTTTATTAGTACTTATAAATCACCTATTAATGCCTTATTCTGCATGATCATATTTTAACATCCCTTAATCCTGCCCAATACCTAAACTTAACAACTACCTTACTAACTATTAATAAGCAGTAATTAGGAGTTTATTGAGACAAAAGTTGTAGTTTATGGTTAGTTAACAGTGAGATTTTTACCCTAATCTGAAGTGTGACACGGATTTCTCTTGGTCACACTTTAGATGCTCTCATCCTTAGTGAGATATTATGCACTGACACAGTCTATTCTGGAACGTTTTCTAGGTTCTTTCTCACTTTCTCATGTTATGAGTATGAACACCTTCGAATTATGGTTTGACAAGATCTTTCAGGGAAAAAAATCAGCAACAAGCATTTTCACTCATGGTCTTAGACGTTTGGTCAGAGTGTGTTTGTTCCATTGATCTAAGCCTACTTTAAATGTAGTCAGCCAGCATGAAATTATATAATCCACAATGAATCACTCAAGCCATCATATTTATTCAACTGCACGGCTTGCTTAGTCTTATTTTAGCCATTATATTAATTATGAAATGAGTATTTCCACCCATGTTCATTTAGTATATTAACGTGTGCGCTTAGCAAAATGACTTAATATCCCATTCAATTTGTATAGTCTCTCTCATCTACCATTCCAGCCGTATCAGACTCTATTCCATTGCATACGAGAGACCATGAATTTTCTTGGCAATGTTTTTTCCGGGGTAGGTTGCCAGGTCTTTCCCCAACTCTCCCCATTACATGGCTTTGGATTCACACACATGCATTCACACCTACGGCTATTTTGGCATGTCCAATCCAACCAGAGAACCCGGAGGAAACCCACGCTGACGCAGCGAGAACATGCAAACTCCACACAGAATGGACTCTTGGCTCAACTGGGGCTTGAACCGGGGACCTTCTTGCTGTGACCCAGTGAGCCACCGTGCCACCCTAGTTTGTACTATATATATATATATATATATATATATATATATATATATATATATATATATATATGGCCAAAGGCAACAATGGCAAGGATAGACTCCATAATATGTTTGAAATGAAGAAGAAACCTTGGGAGGATCCAGACTCTTCTAGAAAAGGCCCCTTCCTTGAGCTGGCACTTATTTAAACAATTTGATGTTCCATTCTATGAAACGTGCCTTTTAAGTTAGATTTTAATGGGGATTATGAAGGTGCTTTTCTTTTTCCTGAATTTTGTAAGGTTTTAAACATTCTGTCTTTCTATTTCAAATAAATGCTGTTATTTTGCAATATATATTCATAACAAAATCCTGAAAACAGTACCACTGTACTACACAAAAATATTAAGCAGCACAGCTGTTTCCAAAATTGATAATAATAAGAAATGTTTCTTGAGCACCAAATCAGTATATTAGAATGATTTCTATAGAATCATGTGACAGCTGAAAATTCAGCTTTGCCATAACAGGAATAAATTCAATTTAAAAATATATTAAATTAGAAAACAATTATAATAGCACCTCACAGTATTACTGTTTTTACTAATTTTGATTAAATAAATGCAGCCTTGGTGAGCATAAGAGACTTCTTTCATCTTCCCAATCCCAACATTTTGAACGGTATTATGAGGTACATAAATGGCCTATAGTATATGCAGTTAAAATGAATTACAGCTCAAAGTGAGATCACAGCTGTTTTATTTTTCTGTTCCTTGCAGACACCATGGGGAAACAGAACAGCAAGCTGACCCCTGAGGTAATGGAGGACCTGGTGAAGAACACAGAATTTAATGAACACGAACTCAAACAGTGGTACAAAGGCTTCCTGAAGGATTGCCCAACTGGCCGACTCAACCTGGATGAGTTCCAGCAGCTGTATGTTAAGGTAGAGACCCTAGTCGCTCCCTAGTTGCTCTGTGATACTTTTCTCTATGTGCTGGCTTTTAGTTGGTCTTGCTCCAGACTGAAGAGTCATTGAGAAGTGCATCAGATGCGGCATGTGATTTACAAGCGAGTGGAAGAGCCCTCTGAGTCATTCAGTTGGATAGTCTGATGTATAACTGGCACCAAACTCAATTCAGATCTCCTGGGCCTACGCTAGCTGGCTATTCATATAGCTGGCTTCTTTATGGCGTGTCAAGCACAAATTGTTGTGGCATGTTTTAGTAGTTTAGTCATTTAGATTTATGAGGTTACATATTTCAGTTTCGACTTTTTTTTCAAGGAAACATTTTGCTGCACATAACACAATGTCTGCTGAGTTTACCTACTATACAACCTTGCAGCTCCAATTATAACATGACACTACCTGCTGCTTAATATGAATATGAAATATGTAAAGACATTATGCAAGATCATTTACATCATCTACTTACAGCCAGAGTAAATAACCACATGTCTCACGGCTCTGCTCAGAAACCACAATGCTTTGAATCGGCTGGAAATGAAAAGAAAGAATGGAAACCTGCTGTCGAAGCCTTTTAGTGATCAGGGATAGCGGTTTTCCGCAAAAGGATATCAATGAGAGAGTTTTATTAAATTCCGAGGGAGAGGAAATGGATGACCTCGCTTTAGCAGGGCGCTGAGTTCCTGCGGACTGAGTGATTTTTGTGTGTGTGTCGTTCAAGTATACCCTAAGTTACGGGGCATTATGTCCTCACAAAGATGGCAATATCCGAAATCCTTGTCCTTGTGGGGCCATTTTTTGGTCCCCATGAGGAAAACGGCTTCTAAATCATACAAAAATATTTTTATTTCAAATAATTGCTGTTCTTTTGCAATTTCTATTCACCAAAAAATAAAAAGCAAAAATATTAAGCAGCACAGCTGTTTTCAACATTGGTGATAATAAGAAATGGTTCTTGAGCACCAAATCAGTATATTAGAATGATTTCTAAAGGATCATGTGATCATGTGAAATAAATAACATTTTAAAATTAGATTATTTATTTATTTATTTATTTTTATTGAAAAAATTGATAAATGCAGCCTTGGTGAGCATAAGAGACTTCTTTGAATTTTGTGTAAGATTTCTCAATCATTAAATTTCTATACTGTATTACCATAAATTCAATTATAATAAAGAACAATAACATGGTTTTAAATATATATGCAAGTATACATACATATATTTGTATATGTTGCTTATTGTTGTAGAATTATTTAAATATTAATTTCTGAAAGTATAATATAACTGCTTTTTATTTACATGGATTTATATGGATTATCAGCATGAAGTCCGTGCTAGGTGAATGTTTTACTACTTTCTGACAAGCGTTTTTCCTCACCACTCATTAGGTTAAAGGTATTTCTATTTTCTCTCTGTACTAATATATTTTTCTATAGATGTAGTAGAGGCAATAATCTGAGCTCCTCGATATGATATAGAGGCAATAATATGTGTCCAGAAATGAGCATGCTTTGTGTAGACCAAGCTTAGGAGGTTGCTGGCATTTTCTTTCGTTCTGTTTTTGTGGAAGCCATATGGTTTCTAAATTTAGCATCTTTTTTCAATGATTCATGCTTTTTCAATAATAAATTGTTGCCAGACTAGACTGGTGATGAGATCAGTCCTATGGAAAAACGAACCATTCTCTGAACTCACTGTTATCTGCAGACATTTGATACAGTTTGTAATATTCTTTGCGGTTAGATGGAGTAGATTGCGTAAGTTCAACTATTGCTAATTAGTGTCTAAACAAATAGATGTGCAGGACGGATTATGAACTGGAATAAAATGATGTGGTCATATCTATTGCTACGGGTGAAAGTATAAAAACCACCCGCCAGTTGCTGGTAAAACAAGCATCAAAGGTTGTCCCGATATAGGAGTGACACGATATATAAATGAACAACTACTAAACAAACTTTATCATTGTGCCTTCTGTGTTTATAAGACTCTCTGGAGTACTTGATTCTGATTGGACAATAGTTGTTGTATCGAGTTGTAAGAAGGAAGAACCAGTATGAGACACAAAGAGCTGAATGAGAGGAAGCTCAATTGCAAATAATAAGAAATACACATTAAAAAGTTTGTGGTCTGTAAGATTAATACAGTAAAAATATTTATACAATTTAAAATAACTATTTTTATTATAATTTAGATGTAGTAGACCTATTTTGATTTTAGAGATTGTATGATAATTATAGATAATTTATATATTTATAATTATAAATATTTTCATGTTAACACATCATTATGTCATATCCATATATTTACTTATTCAGTACCTATGAAATAATGGGATAATGAGTCAGCCAGTCATTATTGCAAAATAATCCATTAAAGGGTGATATAAGACCCCTCCAACTTGCTTCAGGGTTTATCGGTTGACTCTACAGTTTTACTGGGTTTGTACGTTTTTCCTTAAATGTAACAACCTAAACAATGGAATGAACATGGAGTCATGAAAATGGCTGGCTGGCTATTTAAAGAGGCAATATGCTGCAAAGTTCTCATTTCTATTTATAGCATTTTACTCAATACCTCAGTGGATATCTTTTCATACTAGTGCCACACTAACTACTGTACATGGGAAATGATTAACCTTGCGGCTAAACGCTGTGCAACGCCTCTGTGATTAATCTGCCAATAGTGTCCAGAGGTGATGGCTGTACATGGTGTCAGTAGTGATTTCTTTGTTTCCTGGGGTTTGATTGTTTTTAGATGTTAATACTATGACAACAGTGATGAGTGGCAGTGTAATGGACTTTAAGGTTTGTTTTGTGCTAGATGAAGAACTTGAATGGCGCGTGTTCAAATTTAATTGACAGTTGAAAAGATGAGATACACAGTGATGGGGTGGTTGGTTGGATACCAAAAATTTGACAGTAAATCTTTTGAATAGATGGGGGATGGGGGAGGCAAGGGACATTAGCTTTACCAGAGGATTCCAACATGCTCCTGTTTGATACCAGTTTGTTACATCACCATAAGCAGACAGCTCAGACCTCGATCGTGTGGCCAAACGCAAGGCTCTGTGGTGGATCGAACATCGGCCCAGATCTGATCTCACAGCACATGAATGTGGAATGACAGGATGACGTCTGGTTTGCGGCCCTGGTGTGACAGGCATAAACAATAATGTAGCTAGACATCTAACGTTAAATACTAGGCAAACGTGAAGATTTCTTTTTCTTTATTTGATGGATGATAATGTGAAGGTTTCTTCATCACATTAATGTGTTCCTCTTTTTTTTGTTACTTTTAATTCAAACTTTTAAATCACTTATGCTAGTGTGAAGATAACACTTTACAATAAGGTTCCATTTAATATGTACATTTCAACATTTACTAATACATTTTTTTAAATCAAAATTGTATTTTTTTAACGGACCATGAACTAACAATGAACAGTTGTATTTTTTATTAGCTAACAGTAACAAAGATTGTTGCATTAACCAATAAAGTGTTCCAAGAATTTTTTCTTCTTCGAGGAAGTAGGTCAAATTTATTGATTTATTTAAATCAATTTTAATTATTATTGTAATTCATTTCAAAATAATAACAATTATTACTTAAAATTAATTGTAATCAGTTTAACAACAAAACTGATAGTTAATGCATTTTATGGGGATTTTTAAGTTGCTTTATGGTTGTCTGTCATTGACCCTTTCCATAGATCGAACACATGAAAACAAACACCGTCTGAGACAAGCAGGCACATCATTGAAGTTGACTCCAATTGTAGTCACTTACTACCAGCAGATTTTCTAAAATTAGTGAATGATCTTATACACTTTAATTTTGGAAAACATGCATAGGCTGTCTGAACCTGTTTTTCTTTGCACAAAAGAGAACATCTTTGTTCTGCAGTTGTTTTATATGTACAAAGTGACCAGAAAGATCAAAGCAGGCTTCGGGAGTTTCTAGTGTTTAATTTATAACACAGTGAAGACATCACTTTAAATAGGATGTTACTTTAACTGTGTCATGGGAATTTTCCATTCCTCCTTGTGATCAATTAGATTATCTGTCAAATATACCACATACTGAGTACAGAACTCATTCATGTGATCAAGGCTAACACACCAGAACAAGAGGAAATTTTGCATTTTTATCATGGCATCATGTGGACTGATTCATTGTTTTTGCTGCAAAAATCAGATTGCATACAGTAACAAAGTGAAACCATCCAAAACGATCCTATATGTCACAGTTGAGATCTGGCAGGTGAGGCTGAACAGCAGTTCATGTGTGTTTAAGTACAGTAGCAGACGGGTTGAATCATCCCTTGTGTCGAGATGCAGTAATGAATGACCTACGTACTCTGGATTTATTGAAGTATCCATTTTGTCTAATGATAGCTTTGTGGAGAAGATGGAGGATCTTGGTGTCACACAAGGTTGTCTTTGTGAAGGAGACAAATTGCCTCCTGCGATCAATAGGACGCCATCTTATTCCCCATCCACTGATCTTGTAAGATGACCTGTCAGAGATAACAAGCCTTATAGAATGAAATTCCGTTTTTAATATTTCTAGAATCATTATCACAAATCCTTGTTTTTGATAAGACATTTCATTTAGTCTATCAGTTCATTTGCATTTATTCACATTTATGTATTTAATAATGATAATCATAATAATGCCTTTTTTAAACTATTTAAATGTTTTGGAATTACACTATCAAAATAATATTTGTTAGTCTCAAAACAGTGCATGACTCACACATGAAAAAGCAATCATAAGCTTTAAAATTAGTGGATTGGTTTAGCTTAATTTCAGATAATGACAGTGTACTTAATTCAATGTCAGGAAAGTGATGCTCTTGAGTCATTGACTGCGTCTGAAAACTTAGGCAACTGACTTGTTGCCTCACTGCCCGTCTGCACACAAAGGTTCCTCACGATTTTGGACAGACTTCTGATGCAGCGAAACAGTGTAATGATCGACACTACAGTAAAATAGATCAAGCTTTAGTGATAACTAAGCAAATATTCCATTATTTCAATAGTAATTTCTCGCTATAAATTACATCAGAAGTGAAAAACATTGGTCAAAAACATACATTTACACACAAACTGACCACCAATCGCAACTTCGGCATCTTTTTTTTCGTTAAGAATGGGAAGCACAGGATTGTGAGATATCGAAGGCAGCGAAGGATACATCTATGCTGCCTTCAAAAATCGATCAGATGAAGGTATCTCAGGAGACAGGAAGTGAAGTGAAACTAACATTGGATTTGGATGTCGGGATTCAATGTTTTGATGGCTCCACTGTGTAAACAGCTTCAGTTGGGAGTGTTCTAGTTTGGTTGTGTTGTGTCATTCGTTTTCAGTGTGCAGCCTGAGGTGTAAAAAAACTAATTTATGACCTATTATGGGTATTTTATTTTAATTTTATTATTTTTTATTATTTTTTTTAGGGGGGCTGGGACAAACAAACACACATTGCATCTATTGGAAGAACTGAAAGGCTAAATGTGTTTGTGTGTACCGCAGCCTTGCCCCATGTGACTTCCTGTGACGTGCGAGGGCTGGGTGGAAAATGCTCTGATGTGTCTCTTGATTAGCTGTGGGTCACTACAGCAGCCCAGTGTTTCACTTCCCAATGTCACCTCAAGGTCTCCTGCCAGCAGAGAACTGTGCTTGCTTGTGATCTATGGTCAATAGGGACGGGTATGCGTTATACATCATTCAGAGGAGGGCTTTTGATTAGCCAGACACTTAAAGGGGGCTTGTACCACCCTGTTACTCTGCATGATTCCTGTTTTATTTTATCCGACATATTCACTTGGGGTTAAGTGCCTTGCTTAGGGGCACAGTGGCTCTTTCCAGTTCAAAGGTCACTACCACTGGGATCAGAATGTACAACCTTTGGATTACCAGCCCAGACCCTTAACCACTCCACTGTAACCACTCTGTAAAGGGCAATTGAAAGAGCAGAGTTAAATAAATATAGAGATCTCCCAGTCACGTGACCCCTAGCCGCGTGTCAGCCATTTTGACGGAATACATCCGTCAGCTAGGGGTTGGCCACCCCTAATAATAGATCCATTGCCGTGGGTAATATATATTATTAGTATATTATTATACTAATAATATAATTACATAAAAACGTTTTGACATTGGGCTACAGTGTGTTAGGTAAATGCATTTACCAGTAACGTTACTGACTCTGAAGCTAACTGAGCAGTTCCACGGCTCTCTTCTCTACTCTTTACTACTACTTTAATACTGTTTCTGGCTAATGTTGGTAGGTTTTTTTTTCCACTGCTACAAAAAAAAACATAGAAAAATGTAGTCAACCCATACAACGTTAGAACCATGAAAAAAATGCACAATAGTTCTATCATAAAGGGCGACTGCTAAACGTTTGATTAACAAATGATTTTCTGTTTAAAGCACAAAAATATATTATAGCCTGATGTGTCCGGCTAAGACAAGCTTATGTTATGCTGAATGGTAGTGCACAGACTGCACACAAACATTGCGGATTTCTATGGCAACAGTGGATTTATAACATTTGATCCCGAACTCCGAGAAATCATTCATTAGCCTTCGAGGGGACAACTTACCTGATCCAAAATGAAGACTGCAAAGCTGTGTTGAGTTGGACTGTGTTGAGTTGGAAGCCAAACAGTAACACCGCCATCAGCGTTTTGCCTGTTTATTGCCGCCAACCACTTGTTTCTCCGTTTTGTTTCTTTTGGGATACGGTATAAAGATATTCCTTTTGTATGATCACGTATCTGATCGCATCCAACTGCACAGCATCGCTCGGCATGATAGAAATATTTCGCGACGAGCTGTATTATCACCGGCGGTATAGCATTTTCTATTCCGTCAAGATGGCTGCTCCAAATGGCGTGACGTCACACGGGACGTCCCTATTGGGTTACAAAAGTATATCATGTAATAATATTTCACAATACAAAAAATTGTGACAATATTTATCATGTAGTTCACCAAAAATTTAAGTTTAAAGTTAAATTTTTGCATCAGATACGGTAGTGGCACATCAAATATGATAACCCCAGGTGGTCACACATTTGAGCTTCCATGTTCGTTAATTATTATTAATAATTTAAAAATGAAATTAATTTATATATATATATATATATATATATATATATATATATATATATATATATATATATATATAAAAAATTGATCAAATATTTAAAAAAAAATTAAATGTATGTGCATGCATATATGTCTAAAATAATTCAGCATTTTTAGCTAAGTAAATTATTAATTTATTAATTATTAATTTGTTCAGCTCGGGCATTACCATTGCCCTATGCTTAGGGGAGAAGGAGCCAAACCTATTCAAGTACATGATGTAGTACCAAATTTAGCATTTTAGTGAATGGTACTTTTTGTTTACTGTTTATCATATGTCATTGGCTTGGTTTAAAGTATCGTGAGATCAGTATTGTGTATTGAATCGAATCATGGCACTATTGTTACACCCCTAATAAAACTGTCAACACAATGTAAGGAAGCAACAACTCAAATAGTATTAGCAGTATGAATTTGCTTGATTGTTTTCTTGATTTTATTTGTGAATGTTCACTAAAGCCGAACTGTTATGGGCTATGTGGGCCATTGATTCAATTCTCATTACAAATGCCAACCTTATTGAGTCCTCAGTTTTAAATTAAGTTTAATTGCACTGAAAAGAAATGTCAGCAAATCTGTCATTTCCAGGAAATTAAGGAAATTGCATTGCTGCTGCACTGCATCCTTATTGGCCTTTAAATCAACCTTTAAATAAATTGTTTTTTCTTCCCATTCAGAATCTGATCCGAAGTGAACGGTTAGGAATAAAAAGTGTTTACATAATGCTATTGGGGGCTGTTGTAGTAATGGAAGGGTTGTGCCAGCCAAGCTCAATTATCCCTTGGGCACATTGCCCATATAATTCAATCAGAAGTGCAGAGGGGTGGGTGATTATCCATGACCCGTGTTAGTGAAGTCAGCTCTGTTTGTGGCGCTAACCCTCCTTCTTAGGACACTACCTTAACCTAGTCCTGCTCCTTTGAGACCTTATTATCTTGTTGAAATGCATTGCACTTCAGAGGCCTAAGGGCTATCTGTAGCCGGTTTGATACACCGTATCATACAAATGGGAAGAATGTATTAGACTGAGAGGTTAGATTGGACGGGCTACAGCAAGCAGCTACTGTATATAATCAAATGTTGTAGCTTGAAAAAATCACTGATAATGATGGATTTTGTAGTGCTTTTTGAATCTTTTGCATCTAAAAAAGTAAAGCAAAACCGCTGAGGCGAAAGGCAAGCAAAGAATTTTTTTTTTTTCTATAACTGTTTTGTCATTTGGTGCATGTTCTTTCCGTACTCTTAATCCTATAAAAAGGTTAGGGGAAAAGCAGTGACATTTTTCAGCAAGGACACCTTAAATTGATCAAAATTGACAGTGTATAATGTTAAAAAATTTCTATTTAAAAAAAATGCTGTTCTTTTGATCTATTCATCGAAGAAGCCTAAAAATAAGTATCCGAGTTTCCATGTACATTTTAAGCAGCACAGCTGTTTTAATCCTGAGCACCAAATCAGCATATTAGAATGATTCATTGCTCTCTGTCTAACTGCCAGCCTAATTATTCCTTAGGCTTCCTTAAGACTAAATAGTCAACTAGTCGTTCAGGCAACCCAGTATTGTTTCTTTGTAGTGGATCTTTTGACCATTGACAATGCAATTCTCATAGTTGCACCACTTGCACACATCAAGCACACTAATCACATCAAGCATTACAGTGCAGCTGCAACAAACTGAGAAAATCCAGATCTGTAATATATGGCATGATATGACATTGAAACCTCCTCAGGCAATTCAAACATGGCTTTGAGAACCTAATGGAAAACTTTATAGACTGCAAAGAAAAAAAAGATAAGTCCTTTTAGGAGAAATGCAAACTGTTTATTTGATCATTTCCATGAAATATCCCTATGTAAATTATGTGCATAAATAGGATTGGCTAATTAGACATTTATTGCCAAAGCATGCCATTACATTCCTAGGCTGGTGATTAGCAATTCAATAGGTACAGTTGATCTGAAGAGCTTGAATCTGTTTTGTTTTTTATAGCTCTAACTCAAGTGTAAAAGCAGCCCAAACCCAGAACAACATACCACCATCAGTTTACATAATGTATATCTGAGCTTAGCGATGCTCATTTTCATGCTAATTTAAATGTAGTACAGATGGCGCGCTGTCTTTTGCTGAATCAGAGAGTTCTTTAATTTCACTGATTTTCTCCACAGGAGGATGACATCACATCATGTCGTTGTGGCATTCACCTTCTGAACGCTTTCCTTGGCCTGTCGTGAAGTAACTTGTGTTTGTTGGGATGAAAGGCAAGGTTGCATAAATTATAGGACATTGTTTATTCATGATTCATGCGCTTGAAAAGAAGCACTTTGCTGTAAAGGAAGAAAAAGGCTTTTAAAATGTTCTCGTATAGAGGAATGGATGAGAACCAGTGATGTGGAATTATTTTTTTTGGTACATTTTTGTGTTGTGAAGTACAATATTCTGTGAAAAAGGGGATAATTTTTCATCTTAAAAGGATAAGTGTTATTTTCTGTTAAAAAGGTACGTTTTTGTTTTAGTTCTTTAATATTTTCAGTGACGATACTTGAAAAAGGATAAATTTAGATACAAAACTTCTCAGAGTATTTTAGTGTGCTGACAGCATGCTGTTTTTAGTGTGCCGTTATCACAGTAATGTTTTATGATTTTTTTTTTCTATTTAATTTGTGTAATGACCGACAACAATAAATAAGCCATTCTTAAGCTGACTTTGTCCTGAAGAAAACACTGTGGCACATTACGGCCTGACATGTCAACCAACGATGTGATGACATAAGTGACAATGACATGAGTTTGGGCCTGTACTACTAGTTAATTCAACCCAAGACAGGCGGGCGAGTTTGAAAGGAGGTAGTAAATGTTTTTGGAAAGCATTATTTTTGTAGTACCTCTATTTGCACAGAAATGACGTAATTCCCCTGTAAAGGCTAGGTCATACTGACAACACAATGCTAACAAACTTCTGTTCATTTTGTTAATTAAAACTATTAACAAATATTTTTTGTTGATTGAAAAAGCAGAAATAAACTAAGATACGAATATTATATTTACAACCTAAACTTGAAAAACTTAAATGAAAATTAGAAATGTTACTAACATACAAATATTATATTTACAACCTAACCTTGACAACTAACTGAAATAAAATAAGTTTAAGTGCCTAAATGAGTAAAATAATAAAAATCAAAAGCACATAAAACTGAACAAAAATGAAACCTGAAAAAATAAAAGCTTTGTGTGAAAAAAGTCACAGTGTGGTTATCTCAGGCACAGACAGAAGACTCTGATTAAAAATGCAAACTCATACTTTCATAATAACTCTTTGGAACAAGCTGACAGGCAGGGAAAACACACATTAACGAAACCGAGACCAGACAAAGACTGAAAACAAGGGTGCATCTTAAACAGCAAACAGAAACGAGATAATTAATCAGACACAGCTGGGACAAATGAGCTAATGACAGTAACCATAGAAACAAAGGAGTGGCGGGAAACAGAACAAATGAACACAGGAACTGATCAAAGATACAAACAGAAAGTCCAAACATGAACTGAAACATGACAATAATAGTATAAATGAATAATACTAAAATTAGGGCCAGATTTATTAAACAGGGCAAATTAGCGTGAATGCAAAACCAAAAAAATCTACCAAGAGCAGTGTAAATTAGCATCTGTTTGAAAACATGATTTTTTGGGCGGTAAATAATGTCGAAATACCAGTAAATTGTCTAGCACAAACCTTAGAAAGTCACCTTGCGTGATTCAGTTAAATACTCTCCTACCATAAATTTTGCATCTGAAAGGAAAACTCTTACAAATGCATGTGCAATGAGGTCAGCTGCAAAAATAATCCTGTCTACACTTTTTTAGCACTATTTTTTCACTGCTTGTCTGAGTAGATCCTAACAGTAGTTTTGTATACGCCAAAAGACGGTTTGCGCTGGTGCAAGCTGTTAGTAAATCTGGCCCATAGTGTTTTTTGTATTTAAAGAGTAACTCAACCCCAGGTCAGAGCCTGACTCCACCCACTGGCAATATTTCTAAAATGTTGTAAAAGTGTGCAGGGGGCGGGAGCGGGAGCGGGGTCTGCCTACTGAGACCCACGTCTCTCTGTAGGCAATGGTGAGCTGGTGCCTGCTTACGTCACGCAGTACCACAACATCCAATAGGAAAATTCAACTGCAGTAGCCACTGTTCAACCTGAAGAGGGCAGCACTCAGACATTTTTACACCATATTAAAACACTTTATACCCAAATGTCAAAAAAAATACTCGAATCAATGAACAGCATTAATAAAGCCCCAGTCTTACAGATCATTAACTAAAAAAAAAGTTGTTTTAGGGTTTAGTTACCCTTTAAAGGGTTAAGTTTTGGTGGTTATCATGGCACTGTTAGATGCCTCAATTATACCACTTGGAAAAAAGGCATTTCAAAATTAGATCAGCATTCTGATTAAATCTTTTTTTTGCAATTAAGCAACATATCATCAATATTTCATTATAATATAGTAGATGTTTTACCAGTGTCTAATTCCTTTTTATAGGGCTCTTATAACTGACTTACCGTGCGTTCACACCGCCGCCGGCGAGAGCGGCAAAATTCGCTATCGCCGCCCTGCTAGCGATGCTGTAGAAAGATTCGTGGACGCTCTGATGCTCTGATGTAGATCGAATGCTTGGTATTTTTTAAAACTTTATTTAAAGGGGCCGCAAAGCAAACAAGCATGTCGATCGTTATTTTTGCTGAAAATTTATCGATGGAAAGAACTTAACAATTACAGTGACATGTTTGCTAACGAAATAAACCAATTAAAAGCCATTTGTGTAGTGTGGCTTTTGTGTTATGTGCTATACTAATTTGCATTCCCGATGAAAAACAAGTGTTCTAGCGCGGAAATCTTGCCTATAGCCTAAATAGTGTTGCGCGTCTTCTTATCCAATTCAAGTGATCAACCTCTCCTCTATTTTGCTTGGGAACTAATGTGGTCGGAACCAAAGTTTACAGGACTGCGTTCTCTGGAATCCTCTCAAACGGAGCACTTCTACATTCCGATTGGTTGCCGACGAATAGCTCATTAACATAAAGTTGACCTGGGGTGCTTCTCAATTCTTATTTGTGCATCCTCGCTTCCTTTCCTCGCTTCGTTTCCTAGCGCCTCAGCTCCACCCCCTGTAGGTTGTGAGGGAAGGATGCAAGGAAAGAAAAGGAGGACGGAGGAATCGAATGAAAACACTTCCGCATAGGATACACCTGTGTATCCTCGCTCATGACTCCTCTGGAAGCCTCCTCACTCCTCGATCCTCGACTCCTCACTGTGCAATTATACCCCTTTTCCACCAACAAGAACCAGGTGCTGGTTCAGAGCTAGAGCTAGAGCCGGTTCGGAGTTGGTTCGACTGACGAGCTTTCAAAGAACCAGTTTGCCTTTCCACAGGCTAGAGAGCACTCACAGAGCCAGATCTTACGTCACTGTATACATCTCATGTTGCCCAGCAACGCTAGCGCGGCACACACAAGCACACCAGACTTGTTCGAGATGGTTCGGCGCTGTGAATCTCGAACTGCGAGAGGGATCCAAAAGCAGAAGGAGTCGTATGCTCTCCAAACACTCCCGCAGCTCCGATCAGTCCATGCCGCTCCCATGCATCTCGAACAAGCCTTCCATCAACAATGGCGGTCGTTGCGTTACTATTTATGCTCATGGCTTTGCAAACCTACATCGGTATCCAAACACGGCGAATCCAGCACGTTCGTGCAGCTCGCCGTAACTTGCATTAACGGAGATTGCAATCGAGCTGCTATTAGCACGATTAGCTGCTATTTAAAAAATGGCGGTCACGAGTTTGTTTGTCTTGTTGGTCACAGTAACCCCGCCCCCAGCCGCTGACGTAAGCGGTTCTTACTTCTAGACCAGCAATGATTTGGTGCTACTTAAGAACCACTTTTACTGGTTCGGAGCTGGTGCTTTGGTGGTCGAAAAACAAAGAACCGATTTGAAACTAGGCTCTGGCTCCGAACCAGCACCAGCTCTGCCTTTGTGGAAAAGGGGTATTTGAGAATTGAGATGTCCTTCAAGATGGCTGCGCTTGATTGGTTTCCGGGTCATAGGATGGAGGACAGAGGAGGGATATTGAGAAGCACCCCTGATTTCAACTCTCCTCGCCACTCTCACCGTCCAAGACGCGCCGCGCCGCCCTCGCCGGAGCTCGCCGCCGGCTCTCATTGGAAATGAATGACTTCCGGGAGCTTTGACGCTTTCGCCGGTGGCGGTGTGAACGCACAGTTATAGTGACTATCTCAGGATAGTCACTAGTACAGGGTTTGAGACAGTGCACATTGCAGGTATCTGTAGAAGTTATTCAGATAAAGAATTAATCAGTTTAAATAAATAGAAGAACTCATTGGTTATCATGAAGTACTCAAAATGAGTGCTGCCACTATCTTACAGCTGTTTCTAATAGTAGGCGTCTGATTATGTTGACCTGTGTTTAGGTACTGTATGTACTGTATGTGTGTTTTGTTGAGAGATATGGCAGTCTTCCAGCAGAGGCATTACCATCCACCCAGTTAGTATTATCACCACTGAGGTCAGACCTGCTGTAGAAGCCACTTTATTTGAACTGCACACTGAGCCCTCAACAGCTGTCTCTCTGTTGCTCTCTGCGGAGGTTTATATGTGTGATGGCAGCTGGCATGGTGACTTAGATGTTGTAGGAATGTGCTTTTGGTGCATGTCTGATGGCAAGCAGCAGAATCTGAATCTGTATTTCTTGCCGAGAACATTTATACACTGTAGTCCAGAAAGTGCATTTCAGAAATATACATAGAAAAAATACAGTTAGTAAATCATGTAGTAATTTAGGGCATAACATATCGCCGGCGTTGGGTCGTCTCTTCGCAGGCTTCGAGTAATCTCATCGCAGGTGTTGGGGCATCTGAGGTCTCCGTGAGAGGCTGGATACAAACTGGAGCTGACGAACGCCATTTACCAGCAGACAGCAGAAAAGCAAATGGGAAATAATTAGCATAGCTGCTGTTCATAATATTAATGCATTCGATCTGATTCAACAGTGGTATAAAAAAAATGTATTAGACAAAAGAAATATGGTGTAAATACATGGTGTATATGCTTCATTCATTCCACTGTTGTTTGCACCATCCTGGAAGTTCAGGCATTATATTCCGCTGTGCACATTTAATAGGTTCAGGTACTCTGATATCACATGCTGCCCCTTGAGGAAATATCCATGACTTCTGTACCGTTAAATGGCCTGCATTAGGAGCAGCGAGGCAGAGATGGTGTAGACTGTCTCAGACGTGGCTACGGTTAGCATCAGTTTGTCCTCTGATCACACAGGCTTTTAGTGTCTAGACTCTCCAGGGCGTTTCTGTGGTCCTGCAGTTTGCCTCACACCCTTCATCAGTTTAATTCAACAGCTGTGTGAAGGCAGGCTGTCTCTCTCACCCTTGTATTCTCACCGGGAGTCTTTCTCACCTTCTCAGTCATTTACATTTATTTTGTTAGCAGATCCATTTATCCAAAGCAACTTACACCATTTATTTTCTACAGAGACAGTCAACCTGGAGAAGTTTGGGGTTAATTGTCTTACTCAGGGCTTGCTATCTTGGGACACTTAATATTCAACAATATTATTGATCTGACTGTACTGATACTGTTGTATGAGAACTGAACTATAATTTTTTGCAGAACTGCTTTATAGATGAATGAACTAATTTGATAGTTGATGATCTTTACAACGGAACTGAATCAACACTGAACTGACTTCAGCTGAACAACTGCCGAAATGCATCATTTTCCTGTTACCGCTGTAAAGCTGCTTTGAAACAATCTGTATTGTACAAAGGGCTTTATAAACAAAGGTGACTTGACTTATGGATACAGTGGTGGTAATGAATCATTTCAAACCCACAATGTTTAAGTTACCAGCCCAAATCTTTAACCACTAAGTCACCCTTCTCGTCTGTGACCATTTTTTTCCAGGACAATAAACTTTCAAAACTGCACAGTTGTTATTATTTTGAAAAAGGTCATTCAGAGTTTTAAATTATGCATATGTATCCATGCATTAAAGGAATAGTTCTCCCAAATATGAAGATTTGATCATCAATTACTCCTCATGTCATTCTAACCCCATAATTAATTCTTTCTTCTGTGAAACACAGAAGGAGATGTTGGGAACATTTCTGAGCTGCTATGTTCTGGACAAGTAGATGGATATTAATACTGTCAAGCTCAAAGTGTTCACTAACATTCCTATGTTTGGGTTGGTAAGATTTTTTTATGTTTTTGTAAGAGGTCTCTAATGCTTGCCAAGGCAGCATTTATGTGATCAAAAATACAGTAAAATTTGTGAAATATTATTACAATATAAAATAACTTTTCTATTTTCATGTAATTTAATGTGCAATGTAACTCCTGTGTAAAGCTGAATTTTTACCAGCCATTAGTCAGAAATCATTTTAATATGTTGATTTGGTGCTCAAGGAACATCAAACGGCTGTGCTGCTTAATTTATTTTTGGATTATTTGACTTTAAATAAAAACATTTATTTAACATAATCTTTTGTAACATTAAACCTTCTTAACTGACACTTCATTAACTTAAAGCACCCTTGCTGAATAAAAATATGAATTTCTTACAAAAAAAGTATTTCTGTCCTCAAACTTTTAAATAGTACGTGTATATTACACACAAACTGTATTTGTGTAAACGGTCCATTTTGGAACTGGGAACTAAAAAGCAGATCGGACAGCCTGTTGAAAATTTCCCTTTGTTTCACAGAAGAAATAAAATAATACAGGCAAGGACATTAGAGCGAGTAAATGATGGCAGAATTGTAATTTTAGTTTCCTTTAACACAACCAATCTACTGTAAAATTACATTATAAAAACACAAATAAGCTGGTGTGTTATTCTGCATTGTCTTGAATATGGCAAATGATCTCCTTCCTGTACTCATCAGAGAATAATAGATACTTTACGCATTCTCATGTGATAACAACACATCACCTGACAGATATACATGTGGAGATCTATTCCTACATTCGGATTGTGCTTGGATCCAAAACAAAGTGAAAAGAAGAATATTAATGTGATGTGAAATTCGACAATTTCACAAAGCCTTACCCTAGATAGTTATAAAAAACCCTCTCTTTTACATAACGAAACATTTCATAACCTGCCAGATTCGCACAGAAAACCGTATGTAGGGGTTCGGCCAGCCCAGCAGCAGCTCTCCAGTTCTTCATGACTTGCACTTTGTTTGTTTTCTTTTGCTCTCCTCTACTTTGGTGAAGGGCAAGGCCATATGGAGCAGAAGGGCCAGCCCCATGAGAGAATCATTTTGCATGTGTGCAGGGTACATCACAGTATGCATTACTTCCTGTCTCAGTTCTCTCTTCTCCACCCAGTGCCAGTCTGGCAGGGGCTTATGACCAGACCTGTACTTTCCCAGAGGCCTTCGTGCTTTCTGGAGGATTTTGACACTGGAAACTCTTTGATATATGTGAGCATGCTGCATCTTCACAGTGTGACGCTGTGTAAGATCACTTGATTTTTCTTTCTTTCGGATGAAATCAAAGACCACTGCGGTTTGCGTGTTGGTGTCTTGTGTTCAAGTATATGTGCAGTGAAAAGTCTATCAGATACATTGTATCTCATGCAGAATTTTAGTTTGGGTTGCACTGCAAAAAATAAAAAAAGTTTACTTAACTATTTTTGTCAGTGGTTAAATATTTAGGTCAGTGTTTTTTATTAAAAAAAAATTATATTTATTTTATAAAGAAATTATTTTGTGTATTTATTAAGCCATTTACAGCTCCCCACAATGTAGCCAATTTCAAGTTTTGCTGTTGCGGGCATATTTGGTACACAATCACACACTCTTTTCTCCCATTTGGTGCAAACTATGAGAATCTCATTTCCCAGTATTTGAGCAGGGCATCTGTTCCTAAGTGCTCAGAATTTATTATTAGCTTAGTTCAGCCCTACCATCACACTCCAGTGATTCCATCGTTTAATATTTAGCAGGCAAATAACTCAAATGTGAGGTTAGGTAACGTTTAAAAACATTTACACTGCCTTCTCAAATATGGAGTGATACACTTGCAATTCTTAGCTATAGCATTTGCTCAAAATAGACCGTAATGTATATTTGCATTTCCCTTTCAGGTTAGAAAACATCATATATTTGTTATCAGTGGTGCCTATAAATCTTCACTTTTTATGAGTGTCTGCATCTTGCCGCCAGCATGAAAACCCTTTATCTCCCCCTGTCGCTCATTAGATTGCGGGAGATTGGTGTTTTGGGCACTATAGGTGACAAATAGTGCTTTGGCTGGGACTGCATTGGGAATGGGTGAATGTAATTTATGCCCTCAGTTACTGAGAGGGTAACAATATTATAAGGGGAATGATGCCCTTCTTCAAAGAGGAGCTGTGTGCTGCTCTTGTACCGACTGCACCGCTCGCGTCCGCATTGCAGCCCTCTTCTGCAATGAGGAAGGCACTGCGCTGGGGGTTGATGGCCTTAGTGGTAGGTGGGTGAGTGTATGTGTACAGTATGTGTGTTAACTAAGATCTCCTGTATACATAGTGCTATCTGTGAAGTTCCTGTTGTTTCAACTTGATGCAACAAAATGGTAGTTAAAGTCCCACACGAAAATGAAGCAATTTTTTAATAGGAGAAAATATAAAGATGAGCATTTCTGACTAAAAGAAATAACAGTATTAAGGTCATTCCTGTGATTCAGTACCTTTTCAACTCTGCTGCTTTTAAAAAATGCATTTACTTCTGTTATTAAAGGGCGTACGCTACCGTTCAGAAATGTGGGGTCGGAAGGATCTTTTAATGTTTTTGAAAGAAGTATCTTATGCTCACCAAGGCTGCATTTATTTGGTCGAAAATACAGAAAAATAGCCTGACAAGCCAGACCCACATCAAGATGTTAGGTCTGGGAACACACCATTGGCAGGGCTCAATCCCAGGGGGCGGGATAAATGGTTGTCTTTCAGATTCCCTCTGCACGCAATAGGATAGCGCTACAACCAACCAGAGCAACGAGAAAGGTGACGTAGTCAGAGCGACGGACTTCAGTGCCGTTCTTTGTTCTTTTCTCAGAGAAAAGCTTTACTCCAAGTCGCGGGCAAAGCCGATTCGAAAGACCGCTGTTCGCCAGCAGCAGCAGTCTTCTTCTTTGTTTTCAAGTAGCAGGGAATTCACGCAGAACCGTCGCAACTCTGCAGTCACTATGTTAAGCCCGCCCACCGACTCTATACAGGATGTGATTGGCCTGACTAGAGTTTGGTTTTTCCAGCTCGAAAGCCAACGGAGAGTTGCTAGACGACACTGCCTACGAAATAAAATTTGCTGCTAGGCGTCTAGATTTCTAGGCTAACAGAAAAAGATGTTGTAAAGTATTATTCAGTTTAAAATAATGGTTTTCTATGTGAATATATTTTTACAAATTTAATTTATTTTAGTGATGACAAAGCTGAATTTCTGCATGATCCTTCAGAAATCATTCTAATATGTTGATTTGGTGCTCAGGAAACATTTCTTATTATATTATCAATGTTGAAAACAGTTGTGCTGCTTAATATTTTTGTGGAAGCCATGATACATGTTTGTTTTTTTCAGCATTCTTTGATGAATAAAAAACTGCATAAATTTTTATAGCACTGTAAATGTCCTTACTGTCACTTCAGATCAATTTAATATGGTCTTGCTGAATAAAATAATTAATTTTGTAAAAAATAAAATAAAATATAACCGATCTCAAATAAGACTTTCAGGAATATGCTTTGCTCAGGTTCAGGGACTTTGAGAATTAGAATTGAGAGTTATCTTACATGAGGAGTCTTTTGTCTTTAATGACCAGGCTTTTGTTATTTTAAAGGCATTTTTCAAAAGACTATTACGATAGAAAGTGAATTTTAGGATAGAAACAAACAAACAAACAAACATATACTTAGATTACCAATCAAAACAATATTGATTATACATTGATTAATTGTATTGTCTTTCCTCTTTTTCAGTTTTTTCCTTATGGTGATGCCTCAAAGTTTGCTCAGCACGCTTTCAGAACCTTCGACAAGAATGGAGACGGCACCATCGACTTCAGAGAGTTCATCTGTGCCCTGTCCATCACATCACGAGGCAGCTTCGAACAGAAACTTAACTGGGCCTTTAACATGTACGACCTGGATGGAGACGGCAAAATCACACGAGTTGAGATGCTTGAGATCATTGAGGTACTCGATTCAGTCTGTTCTTCTGTTTAATTGCGTAAAGCAATGAAAGATAATCAAAACTCAATTAAAATTTAAGCCACATAAGAAAAGCTGTTTTATTTTATATCAGTGATTGTCAACCCCAAGGCCCCAACTGTCCACAACATTTTTCAAAGGCCCACTGACTTTTACAGTTTTCATGCTTTATTGGATAAGGATTTAAGGATTTAGAAAAATATGTTTTACTCACAATTTCTATAGAATAAAATATTTTAGAGCTTGGCGTAACTAGAAAAATGTGTATTCTTTATAAAAATGTATTAAAACATTTAGATAATTTACATGATTTTTCCAAGTCTAGAAATGAACCATGATGAAGCTACCTCATATATCCAGGTTTTTCAAGACTGTGGGAAACTTGGTTATTCAAAGAAAAAAAAAGAAAAACATTTGTTAAAGGGGGTTATTTAAAATAAATGTCTCGATTATAAATTGTTTCTGTATATTTTAATGCTCATTTTGTTTTAGAAACCATTGTTCTATATCTTTTTATTCCAAGCTCTGAAATAGTTTAGGGATGCGCAATATATTTCGGCCACCATATCGGTATCAGCTGATACATGTTCATTTTTTATGTTATCAATATCTGCCTGATAAGAAAATGTGGCCAATACATTAAAGCTGATAAATAATGGATAATGCTTGAAATTGCTTGAAATATGATTGAAATCACTTCAAAAAAGGAAAATACAGTTAAACATATCCAACGCAAGTATGTAATATAGACTACATATAATTATAATGAGAACATTTGAATTGTGTGCTTAGGACATGGCTTTTAATGACGGTGAGACTTTTGTATTTGTAATCAGGCTCTAAAAATTCCGATTTAGGTTTCTCGGCCAATATATTGGTTATCGGCTTTTAAATATAAAGTATCGGTATCGGTCAAACGGTTCATATTTTTTAGGGTAGAAATTGTAGATATAAATATTTCTTAAATTCTTATCCTTAATCCTTATCCAGAGAATCATAAACAACTGGAAAATACATGGGGCTTTAAAATATTGTTGTGGACAATGAGGAGTGTCGGGCAGCTTCTGAAGTCGCATACTCTCTTGAGTAGGTACTTATACTGTATAAATCGCAATTCTGTTCTATATAGTATAAATGTGTGTTGTATGAATGTGATCTGGACGTATTATATTCGCCACGTTGTCATTATCATGTGACTTACCAGTGTCAGTTCACTGCCATTCACAAATCCTCTCCCGTGGCCTCATGGGATAGTAAAGTGTCCATCGAATGCACACTTCAAGAATCTCAGCGGAAGTAGGTCATCCGGGTACTTTTTGCCAACTCTTTTATGAGTACTGTGAATTCATTCGGACATACTTCTTTTGTCTCATACTGTTTCCCACCTACTATATAGTAGGGAAGTATGTGATTTCGGATGCAGCTCAGGAGTCAAAAATTTTGAGGACCACTGTTCTATGTGGAGTGAGTCGCCCCCTCATGGTCAGAGAGAGAGAGTGGACAGGAAATGGAGGAGGATTGACTCTAACTTTCCAAAAGATTTTTATCTAAATTGTTCTGCTTTTCTCATTTCAAGGCAATCTACAAGATGGTGGGGACTGTTATCATGATGAAGATGAACGAGGACGGCCTGACGCCCGAGCAACGGGTCGACAAAATCTTCAGTAAGATGGATAAGAACAACGACGACCAGATCTCATTGGACGAGTTTAAAGAAGCAGCAAAGGGTGACCCCTCCATTGTATTACTGCTGCAGTGTGACCTGCAGAAATGAGCGTCTCGGAAAAGAGCCAGGGACTGCACAAATGATAAATGTTCCATTCAGTTTGCAGCTATTTCCACTGATTAAAAAAAGTTGCTTGGACTACCTTTCAATGAATCTGCTTCCTGTGTTTGAAACACTTGTGTGCATGAGAATGCTAACGAATTTCACATACGCACCCACACAAACACCTTTGCACACACAAATACTCTCTCACACACATACAATGCAAATGCATACACACATACAGACCCTGCCATGCACACATATAATTATATGAATATTAATATACATACATATTAAGTTGTCAAAATGAACTGCCAATATGTGAAAAGTGTGCAAAGTACCTTCTGAATCCACTGGAGCTTGCGCATCATCGATGTGCTGTATTAAATCGAGCTACTATTTATTGTACCGATGCTAGCTATGTGTACCATATACTGCGTAATGTCAACCGAACTGATTCTTATGGTAATCGTAACTATTCCGGATTTACCCACTCGTCTGGATGGACAAAAAGATAAGCTCATGTCCATCGAACTTTTCCCTTCAAATCTGCTTGTATTGTTGGTGAATATAAATGTAGTTTCTTTGCATGCCATTAGGTTTGCCTTAAGAATACTTCCCTCATTTGCATCCTGCAAAAAGAATGATAACAAGCCTTATTTGAAAGAAAAAACAGCTATTGAAATTTGAGTTGTGCAATAGAATTAGATGGATAATTCATTGGTTTTTCAAAGATCTTCAAATACATGCACTAGACCTGCATTTGTGATGCATTGATGGGAAAAGGCTAGCATACCTTCTATGTCTAGCATGTACATCACATGTGAGCCGAATGTAATCGGTGAGAACAATTCCACCACCGAGACCATGCATTCATTCTCATGGTCGAAATATTATGCCATAAAAAATATCCCCATATTAAACCTACAGTACAAGCTGTGCATTTTCACAATGCACTTCAGAATGTGATCAAATGAAATAAATTGCATATCAGTGTGCAGATTAATGTGGGGCCCAGGCATGGGATGAATTTGTAAAGATCATTTTTGAGTTGTGTCATTAGGTTTAAAGATGATTTTGCCTCAAACATGTATCTGTTGGAACTCCCAACTCGTTCTTGACAGCTGAAACCGTCCAGGACTGTATTTAATCATACTTTTTACATGCTGTTCTTAAAGGAGAGCTCTAACTGAGGGTTTTAAAGGTCAACCCTAATGTTATTACTTTTTAAATCCAGGCATTTGCACCAACTGCACATTTTGAGCACTGACTCGATTTCTAAATACGCACGTTTCTGTGCTCCATTTGAAAGTACATTCTGCCAGTGTCAAGAGCTTTACACAAGCATAACCTTTGTCATTGTAATGTTTACCTACGTAGGCACCGCACCAAATTCATGCAATGGCAAACTTTTCCAATTTAAAAGTTATTTTGTACATGTAGCATGTATTGTGCCCCTGACGCCATGGCTGCACTAACTCCTTGTGTTGTGGTTTAAACTAATAAAAGAGTATATGGGATATTTTCTCAATGTCTGGGTTTGATTTGAAAGGAGTTTGGTTGTCAATATGTAGATACTGAAATGTATTACCTCACCTGCACTTACCATATAATTTGTTAAAAGGATAGATCACCCAAAAATGAAAATTCTGTCATCATTTACCCACCCTCAAGTTTTTCCAAACCTGTATGACTTACAATGGGGCCATCAACTCAATGGTTACCACAGGTTTGGAACAACTCGAGGGTGAGTAAATAACAGAATTTTCATTTTTGGGTGAACTATCCCTTTAAACAGCACAAATCAGGACGGTTACGAGTAACTTTTATGCAATTTGGAGTCACTTTTGAATAAACTTGTGCAGTAATTTAAAGGAAAACATATATGGAAACGCTATCATTTTAATTAGAGAAAGTAAAAAATCAAGAAACACTATAGTTCTTAAAAATAGTCCGTTTTTCATGTCAGAAGTGCCTGTGGACATAGCATCAACCACAACCAATAAGTGAAATTATTATTTCGATATAAGAAAAATGAATACAATTTCAAAAGTTTATTATTTTACCCATTACATGATGGGGGCATGGAAATTCCTGCATAACAGAAATGGCCCATATAATTCTGGACCGCAAATTCAGTAAACTGTGATAACAGAAGAGGTCCGTTAGATGGCAGCAGAGTCTTCAATTCTAAATAGTACAGGCAAACAAAAAGAATGTAAATAATGAACAAATGCAAATATACAGGTATATTATGAAAAATTACTTAAAACAGGCCTAGGCTATAACTAAATAAAATAAATAAGATAAACGACAAAATATACTGCATTCTTTAACAAAATAAAAGGAAGATTTACCTTAAGAGCTTTGGATTTTTTTTTTTTTTAAATTTTTTTAATAGCTTGGATGTATATCCTATTGCTCAATATCTTTTTCAAAGACAATTAAAGGGCTTTTGATGACTGAATTTACTACAATGATTTGTTAAGGAGCAATAAAAGATAATGAAGTAGCCTAGTAGTAGTAAAGTTATGTTTTGTTTTGTTTTTGTTCACGTTATAGAAAACAAACCCAAAGAGACAAAAAAGTGCCATTTCGAGCAAATGGTATCTAATAATATGATAGTAAAGTTACATGAGTAGAATCGCAGCTTGACGTCACCTCAAAGGAACCTGGCCACAGACTTCCCGGAAGAACGTCATCACACTGCGCGATCAAACCAACATAGCAAAGTTCGCAGCTGCTTAGCTTGTGCCAGCTGTTACAGATTATATATTAGTTTAGGCTTTTTCTCGCAAAGTTTGAGTTTTTGTTTCGTTTATACAGACCCAACCATGGCGATGCAAGCAGCTAAACGAGCGAATGTAAGTCCAGCTTTGGTTCAGACGATCGTTATGTTGATAGGTTGGCCCTAAAATGGCTAATCCGCACTTTCAAGATGGATGTTTATTGTTGTTTTCCTGGTATACAAATTATGAATTACCTCTAAGATAAACAAGTAAGCGCTATTGCTAGTGGTATGATTATATATATATATATATATATATATATTCCCTGCTTTTGTATATATACATTTGGACATTATTTAGGATTCGAATTCCTTCTAGTATAGAAATGTGGTTGAAATATTTACCATGTTACGTCCATGTGGGAATTCATAAACGAAGTTTCATGCTTAAATGTCATTCAAACCACTTGAGGGCGTTCAAATTCTTTAAATGGTGGCGTGGTTTATGTTTTAATGATATTAAACTATTATTTTCCATTCATGTATATCTCAGTGTTCCTCTTTGCTGCTGTTTCAGATTCGTTTACCTCCAGAGGTGAACAGGATATTGTATATACGTAACCTTCCGTACAAGATCACTGCAGAGGAGATGTATGACATCTTTGGAAAGTACGGGCCAATTCGTCAAATCAGAGTGTGAGTATCAGTTTATTTCCTACATTAGCATACCTATATGCTTGATGGACACTTTCATAAAAAGTAACTACTGATTGTGTGTCATTAATCACGTTCATATTTGTAAGTGCAGAAACTGATTGTTCTTTTGTTCTTTCAGTGGGAACACACCAGAATCTAGAGGAACAGCCTATGTTGTATATGAAGATATCTTTGATGCCAAAAATGCCTGTGATCACCTTTCTGGATTTAACGTCTGCAACAGATACTTAGTTGTATTGTACTATAATGCAAACAGGGTGAGTTTAACTGTTTTTGTCTTTGATTTAATCACAGTGCTGGGTTGATTACTTACAAATGGCATGAAATAAATTGTAGTTAGTCACGAAATTTACATGTAAATTACATTTTAAATTTTTTAGATGATATATTCTTTATTACTTTTGTACTAACTTGTTTATAACAATTCAAATAGTATAACCTTGTAGCCTATTGATAATTTCAAAGGCAAAGATAAATGATTCTATTTTGTTGATATCAACAATATGAAGTACATTACATTATGACAGGGTTTCCCTAACTAGGATTTGGGAAGGAACTGCAAGGCATTTATACATCTTTGAAAATCTTAATTAAATCATAAAAAAATACAAATTATTTGAAATCATCTTATAAAAACAATTCAAATAAAATTCTAACTAAAAAAAATGTTATATTTGTTTATGCTGTACGGCCTCTCAATTTCCAATTAATACGTATTATAATCTAATTTGATTTTTGGAATCTGATTACATAATCTAGAATATTACATATAATCAGTTATTACCGAACACTTATACACAACTTGATGGTGTGAATTTCAAGAAGTTTTCATGTTTCAATAATTGTTAAATTAGTAGTTCACCAATGGGGATACATAAATGACAATTAAGATCCTCATTCCTGTTTCTAACACTGATATATTTCTTCTGGAGAACACAACACAAAGATGGATATTATGCAGAAAGTCCAAGCTGTTCCTTTCCATAAAATCAGCTGTTGTCCAACGATTCATTTTAATAGCAATGAGAATGTGATGATAATTTGAGTTACCTTTGTTTCCTCCCCTTAAGGCTTTCCAAAAAATGGACACAAAGAAAAAGGAGGAGCAGCTGAAACTTCTCAAAGAGAAGTACGGGATAAACACAGACCCACCAAAATAGTCAACATATATTTTTTTTATTTCTGTTATTGTTGACTTTCCCACCTTGCATCCATCTCCTTTTCCCCTCACCCCATTAAGTAATTGCTGTTTTTTTTAAATGTCAGTTGAACAATGTTCATTACTTGTCATTACTAAGTCGTGTTATATATATATTGACCCAATTTCTTTTTCTGTGAGTTCTGTTAATATCGAATAAATTGGCATTTATTCATCAGCATTTGTTTTATTAAATCAGTGATTTCCTTTTTTAATATAATGGTCTGGTGTCTTATTTGCACATTTTTATTAAACTAGTTTCACATTTCCAGAGTTTAAAATCTAGTGTTTACAAATTAAAATGAATAATGATTTGAGTGATGAACTCTTGGATTCACATTTCACTGATTATCAATAATATAGTGCATATAACTACACAATGTATATTACTTTGTTTGAAGATAATGCTTGTCATTGATGTTATTTTTGTTTCTACTTGCAAAATAAATAAATACCCAAATAATATAATTGCATATATGGCATTGACTGCGGTAACATTAAAGTTGCTTTAGAGATGAGATTGAGTAAAAAAAAAAAAATTCGTCTTAAAATATTTTGTATACTATATTGTAACGTGTCTGAAATTAACCAATCTATCTTTTTAGTAATCCAGTATTATTATGCAATATATTGCGTTGAATTATTATTGGACTATTGTTGCTTCCGTTTTTAATGCACTTCCGTCTGACCATAAATGAGCCAATCAGCTGAACGCGCGAGAACGAGGCGCGAAAGCGACAGTCGTATCTAGTTACGTATCCTAATTTCTCCGTTTGAACATCTTTTGTAGAAATAGTAAGTTACGCTTACCTTAATTTTTGTAGAACTGATTCTTAGTTGTTTGCTATAACCTATAGTTTAAGTATCACGTGGTGAAAGTCAATTTTTCGGTTTTCGTGTCTTTAATCCGCCTCGACGGTTGACAAGAAGCGGAGATGTCGTCGGTCAGCAGTGACATAAATGCGGAATCTACCCTAAAGTGGTGAGTGTTCGTAATAAGTGTTCGTTTTATGTTGGCTATATCTATTAAATTTGTGCTAATTCACTTGTTGTGGGAGAGAGTTTTGTAAGTCATACATTTAAATGTAAAAGTCTTGCTTTTTGTTAACGTTATACTAGAGGCGGAATCCAGTTAACGTTACTCGTTTGTCAGTTTTTTTTTAAATCCACGCGCTTCCCTTGCAGACCTGACGCTTTATTGACGCTACCGTGTCTATAGCGATGTAAAATGCTGATCATCAATTGACTGATCCTGTATAGAATGCCAATTGGTTTTATTTTACTTGTTTATTTCTTGTGTTGGTAATCAGAGGCTGCACCTGTTATAATCTCACAGATCTCACCTGTGAGAGATCAGCTGACAGACTCCTTCCAAAACCACATTTTCTCATTTCCTCGTGTTACTTTAACAGTATAAAAGTAATGTCAAATTGATGTAGCTTCCAGCTGGTGTCTTGAGCTAAACTGTGCGGAAGGTTATGTATTGTCTCATATGCCAAGTTGTGTGGTCCTTAAAAAAAATACAGTATGAAGTGTTCTTCCAACTTGTATTTTAATATTGTATTCTGAGATTGTACGTTTTACAATGGTTTAGTAGACAAAACTATTGTTAAAGGTACAATGTTCGGATGACCTCATATCAACTAAATGTAACGTGCCTGTTCAGGGCTCCAGACATTTGATAGCAGAGGCACCAGCACTATTAAAGGGATTAAATTAAAATATTTTTGATTAAATCTGAGAGCTGGATCACTCCTCAATACTAGTCCATAAACTTCTTCAGGGATTGAAACTTGCCAGCCCCGAAAAGTCATTAAAGACATCGTTAAAATAGTCCAAGTGACTACAGTGGCTCAATCTTAACCCTCTGAGGTGTTTTCTGGGTCCTGGAGGTGTTCTGACATGCTCTGATATTTGTGCTTTTTTCAGTTATTTATAAACATGTTAATGGCAAAGGTGTAAATTCACTCTATATAGCACAAACGGGGCTACCGTAACATTTATGTACATGTTTGTATTTTTTAGAGAATAATGTTTATGCGTGGTTATTGAAAAAACTCAAACTTAAAGGGTTAGTTCACCCAAAAATGATGTCATTAATGACTCACCCTCATGTCGTTCCAAGCCCGTAAGTCCTCCGTTCATTTTCGGAACACAGTTTAAGATATTTTAGATTCAGTCCGAGAGCTTTTTGTCCCTCCATTGAAAATCTATGTATGGTATACCGTCCTTGTCCAGAAAGGCAATAAAGACATCATCAAAGTAGTCCATGTGACCTCAGTGGGTTAGTTAGAATTTTTTGAAGCATCGAAAATACATTTTGTTCCAAAAAAAAAAACGACGACTTTATTCAGCATTGTATTCTCTTCCGGTTCTGTTGTCAATCCGCTTTCATGAGTCCGCTGACGTAAGACGAGCTGACGTGTTATCTGGTGCGCCCGAGCTTCGTTTACAGTCTGAGGGAGACGTACGCTGTAAACAAAACAATCTTTGCAAACATGTCTAAGGATTTCGACACAGGGAAGACTTGCATTTTTTTTAACCAGACATATTTATTTGAACCCAAATACAAGGACGCACCAGATACACGTCAGCAGCGTCTTACGTCAGCAGCGTCACTGGCCTCGTGAACGCGGATTGACAACAGAACCAGAAGAGAATACAATGCTGAATAAAGTCATCGTTTTTGTAATTTTTGGAACAAAATGTATTTTTGATGCTTCAAAAAATTCTAACTAACCCCCTGAGGTCACGTGGACTACTTTGATGATGTCTTTATTGCCTTTCTGGACAAGGACAGTATACCGTACATAGATTTTCAATGGAGGGACAAAAAGCTCTCGGACTGAATCAAAAATATCTTAAACTGTGTTCCGAAGATGAAAGGAGGTCTTACAGGCTTGGAACGACATGAGGGTGAGTCATTAATGACATAATTTTCATTTTTGGGTGAACTAACCCTTTAAAGTGTCTGAAATAAGGCCACAAAACGCATACTAAAATATGTGTCCACAAGACTTTTGACTAATGGGTGTTGTTGCCTAGAATTTTTGCTTCAAAATGATCTGAAAATCATCCTGCTTAATCATTTACACAAAACAATACATTGATTTAAATTTTATGACACCTTTTGTTTGGAAAGGCAATATGCGTGGAGGTGTGTTCACACCTGAGAAGACAAAGGCCGGATAATACGCCACATACATAATGAGCTGCATATTAATTAGCCTTATGTGTCACAGGGTCCTAAAGAATGCAAGGAAAAAATAAATTATCTATATATACATATTTTACAATTAGAAATTGTAACCAATTACAAATAGGTTACAATTACAACAACTATTACAATTTTAACAATATTTCAAGTGTATTCTTTCTTTGTAAAAAGTATACATTTTATCGTACGTATTAAAAAAGGTAAGGATTCATTAGTTTGAATATTGGAACAAACACTATAATAACATCTTAGTTGATAATTCAATATACCTACTTTATTTTTGACAACATCATAATATAGTATATTTAACATGAGCAGAAATTGGTGAACAAAAGCGTACCTATGAATGAACGCCACAGACACGCGCTGTATAACTGTAGTAAACAGCGCGCGCGCCTGTGCCGTTCATTCATCATTTAGCCTACACACAGACATGCAATTCATATTTAAACAGTCTTTTTGCGGTTTACAAGACACTATTCAATATCGCGATTAGAACCTATTTGATTGGTCATCTCAAATATTCTGACTTTGACGAGCAGTGACAGACCAATGAGGCTAAGATGAACACACACACAAAAAATGGCCAAAAAATCATATCTCGGTATTTTTTGGTTAAATGGTGATATACGATATATATCTCGGTACTTTCTACGTTTTTCTATTTGGATAAAGAAAATCTGTATTTATTTAAAAAAAAATATATATATTTCACAGCCTGCTCAATGATATCCAAACAATGTTGATATTGATGGAAACAAATATAGTGAATGTAATGTAGGCTATGCAATATATTATGTGCAAAAAGGTGGTCAAAATCACATTAAATTCTAACATTGTAAGATTACCTAAAAACAAAAATAATGCTTTTGTTTTTAAAATGACTAAAGGCTAAACGAAAAATGAAAATAAAAACAAAAGCACAAACTAATTATATTAGCCTGCATTTGATTACCCCATTATAATAGTCACTTTCATAAAAACATTCTTGTAGGTTTAAAATTCCACATATGGCGCATTTATTGTCTCCAACAACAAATATTTTAGCAATATGCATATTTTAGTCAGAATTATTGCGCTACTATTCTATTGTGCTCCATTTGTTTGGCGGCGCTCATTAACGGAAGCTTGAATTTAAGCGGAGATTCAGTTGCAGAAGCTTGTCCTCTCCTGACAGTGAAATGGACATATTTGTTTGACTTTCTAACATTTACAGATGGAGAATATACCTATGAAATGTAAGTTAAGCACTGAGGAAAGCACCACGTCTCAAACGCATTAAACAGCGCAAGTATTTATCTGTCAGTCAGTAACAGTATTTGTCAGAGCTTCTACAGGGCAAACTGCTTTAAACCCTTTAACTATATCTTACCAGTTATTTTGAAGCGCTTAATATAAGCTTGTGTCATGTTTAGTACAACTTGTACTAGGGCTGGTCCGAATACAATTTTTTTGAGCTTCGAAGCTTCGGTAGTAATGGAAATCGAATATTCGAAGCTTCGGAATCTCTATAGCCTATGTCTGTGTGTCCGTTGCATTTTGATTATTTCGAGAACCGTTCATCCAAACGACTTCACAAGGGAGTGCAGTGTCGTATTTGGTGCAATATAGATAGACAGGCGATGAGACGCGACACGTTCAGAATTAATAAACTTTTAATAAACTACAGAACAGCGCGAGCCAGATGCGCGCGCGCCTCACGCGAGCAGAGCTTATATGCTCAGAGAATGGACACTGCACTAGTGATATAAAACACACACAGGTCTGTTAACTTAAGCAATATTTTTAATAAGGTAGTCTAATATTTTTCTCACTAACAAATTACTGACAAAGTAGGGTAGATTTAAATAAAGAAGCGGCGCGCCTCACGCATGCAGGGCTTATATGCTCCGAGAACGGACATTGCACTAGTGATATAACACACACACACACACAGGTCTTTTAACTTAAGCAATATTTTTAATAAGGTAGTCTAATATTTTTCTCACTAACAAATTACTGACAAAGTAGGGTAGATTTAAATAAAGAAAAACGAAATTTAAATTTAGAAAAACAAAATTTAAATATAGAAAAGCGAAATTTAAATAAAGAAAAACGAAATTTAAATAAAGAAAAACGAAAAATAAACGTGTCTCGTCCCAGTAAAATCTCAAAGTCTCCTATATTTAGCTTTAGATTAATTTAGATTGATAAGGGTAAAAAGGATAATACATTTTGTTTCTATTATTCTATGTTCCACAATTTCAAAGTTACGCAGCTTAACCCAAAATACAAGCTCATGCATGCACTTCTGTCCATACATACTCCGCTGTTCTGCGCTCTAGTCAGAGAATACTCCCGTTGCAGGAACACATTTAGTAGTCCAAGAAGAAGCAAATATATTTATTAAGTAGATATAACAAAGTTATATGTTAAGTATAGAGCCCGACCGATATGGATTTTTGGGGGCCGATACCGATAAAAAAAAGCCTCATACCGATATATCGGCCGATATTATTTATGTGTACAGTAGCAATATTATTTATGTGTATTATAGTACAGTACCAGTCAAAAGTTTGGACACACTTTCCTTTTGATGTGTACAAACGTTTGATGGGTACTGTATATAGAATACACAGTATTTAAACAGAATAAATATATAAACGTTTTCCAATGATCACTCAAATGTGGTGATCAAACACTTGTGTGACAAAGATGTGTAATGGAAGCAGGGGGAATGATAGAATGAGAATTATACATTTGAGCTGTAACCAAACTAGTTTGTATTGCATGCTATTTTATATTATATTCTAAATACTGTTGCATAATCTTCAATAAAGACTTTGTCTTTCAATTTAGTCACGTTATATAAAACAACTTGTATCAATAAATATATCAAAAGTGTCACTGACATTATCTTCTATTTTTAGTCTTAATTGCTCTAATCTCTACCAGTGGAGGAAGAACTCGGATCTTTTTTTCTGAAGTAAAATTTATAATATCATAATGAAAATGTTTTTCATTACATAATGTACCGACTTTTATACTATTTTAAATAAGTAGTAAGCAAAATGTACCTACTAAACGTGAAACTAGGTTACTCTTAATGCAAAATGGCCCTATATAAAGTGTTATAATTATATAAAGTATTGGAATATTGCTTGATATTGTAACGTAGCGTTATAGGCAGAATGAGCTTTAACACTGTGTCTACACAGGACGCGGCCGTTATTGCTCACGTCGCAACAGCGGTTTACCCGAGACGCGGAAAAGCACCCGTTACAGAGGAGAATGGGCCATCCGTTTACTGTTGGAGATTTGTCGCTCGCGCCACGCATTTTAATCAATGTTTAATAAATCATCTGCCTGGATTTAATAAATAAGAAGTAAATATAGCCGACAATATAATCAGGACTTCTCAGCTGCCCGCTAGCAATAGTCACAAGCTCACACAATACGTGACAGAGGCTGGCAGCAGAGAAATCAATTCAGTGATTTACACTGCGCAAATCAAAAGTAATAGTCTACATATTAGACTAGTAATAGTGAATAGTCTTCATCACTGGATGAAGAAGGGTTGGCTCTCAACAGAACATATAATATTCATTTTATTTTATTTTTCGTGTTCGCATTTATGAGGAAAAAACGGACGTGACAAGCTCCGAAAGCGGCACTAAAGTGCTTTAAAACTTTCACAGAGACCTCGAACAGAAAGCACAAAGCCTTTCATTAAAGTCAATGTCGTTTTGTATTAATTATATCTTCATTTTAATCAATGTTTCATCAACCAAATGCCTGGATTTAATAAATAAGTAAATATAACAGACAATAGATAATCTCGAAACGGAGGCGCCGGCGAGTGAACTGCAACTGGTCTCATAAATGAACCGAAACTCAGCGTATAGACCTGAGAAATATATCTATTGAAATGTCTACTTTTAAACAGAACAAATCAAAATGAAAGACAAACTGCTCTCTGCTTATGTAATCCTTCTGAAATGTACATTTCTCTCTGGCGCGTTCAAAGATCGCGAGTCCGCATCATCAACTTCATCTTTGCAGCCCACAATGACTGAAAACACTTGTTATTAATAAACAATTAAAATGTCTCCTTGCTATATTTGCAATTTAAATATTGTAAGAAGTTTTTTTTTTTCTGAGACATTTCATCTGTCATTATGAGTTCAAATGTCACATCCATAACGCTGGAATTACCCTGAATCAAACAACAAAAGGCACTCACAGCTCTTGAATGAATAACTTAAACTTGTCCAGTCAGAGACATATATTGTGTAAATCAAGTTTTTAGTTTTCAGTTCAAATAATTCAATCCAAGTAAATAGAACACTCACAAGATGTCACCAAAATCACTCTGTCCCCTTTAAATCTTTCAGAAAATGATGCAAGTGTATCGATTTATATCGAATCGTATCGTTGGCTGAATATCGTGATATATATCGTTTCGTGAGCTGAATATCGTGTATCGTATCGTATCGTGAGATTAGTGTATCGCTACAGCCCTAGCCTTGGGGCTGTTTACACCTGGCCACTTCATGCGTTTTCTCAGATCGGATAGCTATCCGATCGTGAAAAGACCAGGTGGAGCTAAATGCCCTCCGAAACCTATTCGATGTTTCATTCGGGTTTAAATCCGATCATAAATTTTACTCCTCCCAAAAATGCTAAAAAATAAACATGTGGGAGCGTGTTATAGGCTATAGCCTATGTAATGTTATAGCCAGATATGACAGCGCTACTGCAACACGCATTACTGCAGATGAGAAGCTGAGCATCTATTCATCAAGCCAACGAGCAAACTATCGCAAATCAAAGTGAAAGTAAGTCGCAGACGCTTAACGCACAATCATCATCATCATTAAAAATAAAGAAACGAAATGTTGCCGCTCTCTCTTATTGCGGTCTTTGATTTTGATTTTATCTGATGATCAATAAAATGCAGCTCATATCTGTTGCTTTCGGTGACGTGAACGCCATTAAATCTGCATATAGCATGGGAATTGAAGATCGGATTTATATCCGTTTTGCGAAACACAACACATTTATGTGACCAGGGTTAAATGGAATTGTTTTGCTAAATCGGATAGCTATCCGATCTGAGAAAACGCATGAAGTGGCCAGGTGTAAACAGCCCCGGCTTGGTGCGCACATTTTTTTTCTGCTGCCCATTGATCTGTACTCTCTGCCATTTTGCGTGTGACTGTGTTGTCATGAAAGTGAGGTCATCAGTAAACGCTCCCCGTGACGTGAGCAGACCAACTAATCGATAATGACATTCGTTGACAACGATTTTCATAATCGATTATTATCGATTTTATCAATTAGTTGTTGCTGTCCTAATCATAATACTTTTGCGCAATGAAAGATTATTAATAGCCTTTCTTGTTCTGTCCTATCAGATTTTATACAATTATTGTGCACTCATGATTTATCTAGACTAAATATTACTGCTTAATAATCCACTAATCTAGTTTATAATAGAATTTTTGTCAGATTATGATCATATTTTTTTTATTCTCACATTTTATCACATTTTACTTTTCTTTATAATGTTGTCTGTATTAAGTAGATTGTGTTGAACTGTTAATCACTCTTTTGTGTGTTAAACACAGAGTTATAGAAATTCTACTTGATTTAAAAAAAAAACTGCGCTGATATCGTATCGGTCGATACTCAGAATGTTTGATATTGGTTCAGAAAAAAAGGTATCGCTGCATCCCTAATCTAGTATACACGCATGACACGCAACAGATTTCCTTTCAAATGTTTGCTTTCATTTTAGACATAACCAGTTCTGTTTATGTAAACCTTCTGTGTATCTGACAGTATTAGCGCAATGAGACTCTAAAGATAACTTAGTCCAGTAACCAGTCGCTGTTTGACAGGCTTTTTGTTCCTGCGCTTCGGATGTATGCGCTCAAAGCGCACGTTAGAACAGCGCATCAGCAATGCGAATTGTTTAACCGGCAAGGCTTTAAAGGGATAGTTCACCCAAAAATGAAAATTCTGTCAGTATTTACTCACCCTCATGATGTTCCAACCCCGTAAGACCTTCGTTCATCTTCGGAACACGAATTAAGATATTTTTTAAATCTGAGAACTGGATCACTCCTCCATAGGGTGTAAAAAAAAAAAAGTTTGGTTTCGGTTGGTTGTCAGTTGAGGTCATGGGTCGGTAGGGACTTCTTCTTTTTTTTTTTTTTTCAGTGGCAGCAAGGGATGGGAAGGAAATTATTATTATTTTTTATTTACAGTAGCGATTGATAAGCTGCTCTATTTTTTCAAACATAGCCTGCCTGTACATGTACTCTACCACCTTGTGTGTCCCAGCATGTAACACACACACAGGCTGATTTTAAATGTTTGCGCGGGGGCAAACGGGGATGCCTTATTGTAAAGTGTTACCGATTAGTTATACACCGATTCAGAAGTCTCGTGAGTTCAGTGTTGGAAAGATCAGTTTTAACCATTCATTAAAACGAATTGGTTAAAATGAGTTATTAGTTCGCGAATTAGACGTGTCATTATCGGACGTGTGCGTGTTGTGTAATTATCCCGGCGGTTAGGACATCCCACAAGATTTGTGTCATCACAGAAAACATTTCACCACTGGATAGTTTTTTCGTTTATTTAAAGTGTGGTTTATATGTCAGCTGAATGTGTGGAACGGAATGCTTTTCAGAGAAGATAAGGCAACGTTTTTTAGCACAATTCCCACCCAGCGGTAATTCAGGAAAAAAGAAATCTCCGAATGCTCCACATGAAACCTTAGTCTTCCGACCTTGAATTTATTTTCATTAATATGAGGGAGAGAGAGCAAGACAGTGCTTAGTTTTGAGACGGTGAAGCCTATACTTTCGCCTGGCTCCGCAGAGAGAGCGCGCGACCGGGGCTCTCTCTCTGCTCGTTCAGTTAATGCGCCCTGTCACAAGCGCAGCAGTGCATCTAAATTGACAACAACGATGTGTGAACGCCCGTGGCTGCCTCGTTTGTTAGCATTGCTGGAGGACAACAGGCTATACAAATACGGTGCTGTACAAAAACATAAATTATAGTTCGCCTCAAAGTTTATTTGTGTATTTATTTAATTTGTATTATTTCTTCCCCAAGCTCATAAAATAAATTTTAGTCGCATATAAATTGACAGGGTCGGTCGGAAACCGGAACCAAACAAATTTTTTTTTTATGCCTAGGCTTCTTCAGGGATTGAAACTTGCCAGCCCCGAAAAGTTATAAAAGACATCGTTAAAATAGTCCAAGTGACTACAGTGGCTCCATCTTAAGTTTATCAAGCGACGAGAGAACTTTTTGTGCCCAAAAACAAACAAAAATAACGACTTTATTTCAACTATTCATTTCCTTCTCTGTGGGCCTCTAGTCAGTTAACGTAGTGTGATTGCGTAGAGCTACGTCACACGTAGGCTCACTATTGGCCGACGCTGGTCATGTGTGTGATGCGTGTGACGTACAACAACAGAAGCTTACGCTATTATACTAGTGAACTGAGTCGAGGCCCACAGAGAAGGAAATGAATAGTTGAAATAAAGTCGTTATTTTTGGGTTTTTTTGCGCACAAAAAAGTATTCTCGTCGTTTGATAAACTTAAGATTGAGCCGCTGTAGTCACTTGGACTATTATGACGATGTCTTTAATAACTTTTCGGTGCTGGCAAGTTTCAATCCCTGAAGAAGCCTATGGAGGAGTATGGAGGAGTGATCCAGCTCTCAGATTTCATCAAAAATATCTTAGTTCGTGTTCCGAAATTGAACGAAGGTTTTACGGGGTTGGAACAATATTAGAGTGAGTAAATACTGACAGAATTTTCATGTTTGGGTGAAATATCCCCTTAAAGCACAGTATGCAAATTATGAGCTTTTGTGAATTGCAGTGTACCATATCTCTGCATTATCATGTGATGTGAATGTACATCGAGTTGAGACAGATGTGCCAGAACTGCAACTGATAGAATGCACTGTAACACGATACTACGATATTTCTTCAAAAGTGGATCGTGGAGACATCTTAATCGTCTACGATCAAAAATCGTGATATCGCACACCCCTAATTTCTGTCATTGATCCGAAGGTGCTTATACATTTTTGACTGTGCTCCTAAATTTTTTAAACACACCGACTGAATTAGGGCTGAAAGATTATGGAATATAATCTAATTGCGATTTTTTTAACCAATATTGCGATTGCGATTTAATATGCGATTACTTTAAGTTCTTTACCTTCTGTATTAGTCGACAAAGACAAGCAATAAATCATTGTACAGTAGGGAGGGGAATCTTTAGGCAGCTCATGATCCGATCTAATTTTTTCTTATTAATTAATCTTAATAATACTTAAAATATGTATTTAATTACATGTGTAAATATACATACATTATATATATATATATATATATATATATATATATATATATATATATATTAATTAAACCAATTAGGGATGGGCATGATTAATCGACGATCGATTATTGATCATTAAGAATTTCGTCGATCACGTTAATTTGTTATCGATTATCATTAAACGTATGCTGCTGCGTTGCGTAGTGTGAGTGGAAAGTGAACGTGTTCCCCGGGCTGGTCAAGTTAGCGCGGAGGTACCTGTGCATCCCGGCAACGTCAGTCCCCTCAGAGCGGGTGTTTTCAGCGGCTGGACTGAAGCCTTGTTAACACTCGACGCGTCCGCACGAGCGCGAAGGTGAGCGCGGCAAAAATGACGTCATTGCGGTATTCGGTGTTTCACAGGCGAGCGCGTCGAGTATAAACGCCTCGTCTGTTTGGGGAGGTGCGCGCGCAGTCTGTGGAGACTCGCGCTGCAGAGCCAGGCGAAAGTGTAAACGAGGCTTGACTGTCAGGTTGCGGTCGCGTCTGACCTCAGATCATGTCATCAACATGCTTATCTTTCTCAACAAAAATCAGTAGACTGGTATAGAAGTTGTATGTGAGTTACTAGTTATTTTTTATGAGGCTTTGTTAAGTAGCCTAGCCGAATTGATGGTTACAGTATGTAGGCTAATCTCTCTCACCCTCTTTCTCGACTCCGTTCTTGGATAGTTTCGAGTTACATTTTGACAAAACCTGTCAGATCTAAGTATTATTATGTTTTTGGTTAAGTTATTGTTTAACATGATTTTTTTTATTATTTATTATTTTGGAACAAACGAGGGTCTCTGTTTAAGAACGCCAACTCGCAGCTGCAGGTTCCGTTGCTTCCGAGCACCGCAACGCATATATCTTCAAGTTTAGCCTAACCGAACGTCCAGTTTTACTGCCACAAGTTGATCATCTTGTAATAAAGACCTAATCGAGGAAAAACGCGCTGTATTTTTGTATTTTCAATGCATTTTTAATTTATAAAAATAAATAATGAATTTGAATATAAAAATATTAATGATTAATCGATAGTCGATCGTTAATTCTCCCGACGATCGACTAAGAAAATTTAATCGAATGCCCATCCCTAAAACCAATTACATGTTAAGAATTTTAAATGGACTATAAACTAATATAGCTTCAACATATAAAAGCTAGTAAATAGAGGAACAAAAAAAGGGCTGCAATTTATCGCAAATGCAATTAATCGTTCAGCCCTATCACAGACAGTTGCATTCAGTCTAGGGCTGAACGATTAATTGCATTTGCGATAATATCGCGATATGATGAAATGCGATTTTGTAACCGCAAAAGCTGCGATTACACTGGTCATGTGACACGCGAGAGAAAAGCAGTCTGCAAATCAAGCATCAACTTGGCACGCTACGCATAGGTCTGGCATACAGGAAAGAACAGTTTATTTTTTATGTATGTGATATTGTGTTATTTATTCTCTCTCCAACAATTCTGGATTGATTCAGAGAATTTCAGAATCGAGCTTAGTTTTTAAACACACATGCGTGATGACGCTGCGCGTGCTTTAGAAACAACCGTATTCTGCTTGCTTCTAATTTCTCTCTCTCTCTCGCTCTCTCTCACACACACACACAAACACACACGACACCGCTTGAACCTTCCGAAAAATAAGCTTTCATAAAGTTCGGGGTTTAAGCGAATTACAAGGACAGTCGCGGGCTTCATTGCACAGGTTTTGCCGCTTTGATGTTACTCTTGCAGTGCGCGGTCTTGGCCGCCGGAATTTTCCTTACAAATGCTCCACAAAGGCATTATGTCTTTTGGAATGCAGTTGGCTTATATATTAAAATTATGAAAATCACTGAGAAAGCTGCTTTCATTTTAAAATACTTACACGCTTTGTGAAAAGTGCTCGTGCATGCGGTTGTGAGCGACTCATTGGGTAAATGTACTTGCATCTCAAAATGCTTTTGACGCGAAATTAATGTAAACACGGTCAGGTATATCTTAAACCAATAGGACAAACTACATTTACAATTTCAAAAGAGATATGTGCATTGGTGTGAATACAATTTATCGTATAGGGGGAAAATCACTCCAGCTCTTGAATGGAAAACGTTCAGACAGCCTACTTTTAAATACTGAAAGCACTCTTTGTTTATGGCTTGTAATGTTTTTTTTTCCTCTTTATTTACTAGCTTTTATATGTTGAAGCTATATTAGTTTATAGTCCATTTAAAATTCTTAACATGTAATTGGTTTAATATATATATATATATATCATGAGCTGCCTAAAGATTCCCCTCCCTACTGTACAATGATTTATTGCTTGTCTTTGTCGACTAATACAGAAGGTAAAAAACTTAAGGCGAGACACTACAGGTGAATAGGGTAAAATTTTTAAATAATAGATATCACCATGAAACCTCCTCAGTTGATTACTTGCATAAGTATATAAAAAAAATGTATTACAAGTTTTGAAATTTTTTATGTTTGATTATGTAAATTAGGCATTATCTCATTAAATATGCGCGATTTTGCATATATTTTCGGTAGATAGATCTGAACATATGATAAAGCCAGGTGCAAAATTCTTTTTTCATTTTGTTTACACACAAGATGAAAACAAAATTTCAGAGGGATTTCAGGATATATGCTTTCATTACATAGGACATCAAAATATACTGTTCATAGCCTTAAAAAATCGATTTTCGCCTTATTTTTTTTATTAAAATGTCACATAAATCAGGCCAGGAATGATTTATTAACAAATCCCTCTGAAAATATCTTCAGAATACTGCTAAGTGTATAACTGGAAAGTTTGGTGTACATAGGTGCTACACAGGCTGAGAAGTTTCTACTGGAGAATGACAAAAAACTCATTTTGAGAAAACGGCATTTAAAGATTTAAATAGGGGAATTTAATACATTTCTATTGGAAAACATTTTTCAAAAACCGAATAAATGCTCAGGCCCTTAGTAATAATAATATATAATATTTCAAGCTCATGAAAACTGATTATTTAATAACATGGCATGCATATAAGGCCTACAACGGCAGTAATTCAATTAATTAACATTGGTGTATCATGCACAAAGTTGCCGACAAAACCCACGCTGGACAGTTATGGACACAGAACAATACCAACAGTAGCTGTCACAGCTTTCTAAAGTCTAATGATCCATTCCAGCACCATATGTAGGTCCCTCTGACAATCTCTTGCTGGTGCCTTTTCACTTTCTTGTCTGTGCTCACAAGTTTTCGTTTGCGTTTTACACTTGCGGACTGAATGGCGTTTGCTTTGCACACCCTGAGCAGGTCTGCCTGCTTGATTGTGTTCACTGTAATAAGTGTGCTCTCCAGCCATAAGTTTGCCATCACATTAAGCATAGCTGAGGCACCCTCATTAAAAGTGGAGATGGCCATGCTTGCCGCTGCCTCGACCCTGTTCTTGCCTACAAAAACTGTTTTTGGGCAGCGGGCCCATATCACAGAATTGAGGCACTCATTTGCATTTTGTGTGCCACCATGCTGCATTCTTTGCAGCAAGCTATCACTTGACATGCGGTGATAAATGGGGAGAAGTTTCTGGCCCACCTCGTGGGATAGGTAGTTTGCAGCATGTCGTGTGTGGCTTTCGGGGGTCTCATTTTTGTCTTCTGTCCTCCGATACCAACACCAAGATGGATTGCACCTAGTATGTAATGGTGTTTCATTTGTTGACATGCAGTGGAGAAGGCCTGCCCATATCTCTGCTTTCATTGTTTCCAGTGACCCCTGGTTATTCAAAATTGCCCCCCTGTAATAATTTTGCAGTGTTTTGCATTTCTTTGCAGTCAGTTTCCTCAAACCCTTGCCTCCCAATTTGCGTTCGCCACGAAATTTTCTGAGCGCTGTGCCCATTCGCTTGTGAGCATGGTTTATACATTCCAGCTTTACAATCTCATGCCCAGGGTATGGGTTTAGTGACAGTACTTCCTTAAAAGCAGAGCTATCCCCATCTGAGAGCATCTCAGTGTACCGCAGCTGGTGGCGACTGACTGATCTAGCCCACATCCTCTTTGCTGCCTCTTGCTCCATTGCCTTACTAGACCCTGTGAAATTCTTTGCACAGTCAGTGTGCGTCTCCCTCCAGCTGTCAAATTCCTCCACAGTGATCTTCCCTTCATTCTTGGGACTTTGCTTTAGGACACAAGCATGACAGTAAGAGGATAAGACCTCAAAGTCAATGACAAGTCCTGTAAGAATGTCGATACAAACACCAATGCCATAATGGGAAGTGAAGCCTCTTTTTTGCCAGGTGCCATCAAAAGAGACACCAATGTTAATTACAGCATCAGCATCCTCCCTCAGCAACTCTGCCAACTCTGGATCAACGTCTGCATAGGCCTGTCTGATCTGCTCCCTAGTCTTGTGCAGTGACTCCAGTCCTCTCTCAATTTCCGCCACTAAGATTAAAATGCATGTTGTCAAGAACTGTTCCTTTTTTGTTGAGTTTATTGAAACAGTACATTTGAGTGGCAAATTTTTTTTTGAAAGGACCAGGGAGTAGACCATGCAGTCATAGCAGCCAATTGGACAAGCAAACAGTAAATGACTAAAGAATAAGGCCATCCTATGTTATACTATTATAACAGATTCATAATTGTGCGTGTATGTGATGCAGCCTACTGTTAATGTGTATGCGTGTGCGTGCGTGCGTGTGTGTGTGTGTGTGTGTGTGTGTTCCATCCAATAAAATATGTTCACTGTTACAACAACACTATGATAAATGTAACAGGTCATTAGACCTCCAAAATCAACATCCCTGTCCTATCCCTATTTCGAAAGCCTACCTGTGACTCTCTTGTCATGCCTCTGGTATGTTTTCAGGTGAAGGGAAGGGATCCCCAACACCTTGCTGACCTTCCTCAGTGCTGCATATCCCATCCCTAATTCATGGGCTAAAAGCACCATGCGGACGTTCACGTCAAAAGCGACATCACCTCTCGTTTCGCTTTGCAGCCGTGTGGATGTGTAGATGCTTCGCCTATACACATTCTCCCCTTTGCAATTACTGCACTCTAGAAGCAAACTGCTACAAAATCCATGGTTCACTGGATCAATGTTAATAAATAGACTTGATGCAGCACAATTAGGGCACAAGATATCATTTATTAATTCGTTCAGACGTGCGACATGCATAATCAGCCACTGCTGTGTCCAACAGTCAGCGGTACTGTCATTTAGAGCCCGACCGATATGGATTTTTGGGGGCCGATGCCGATATTAGGGAGTAAAAAAAGCCCGATACCGATATATCGGCCGATATTATTTGTCTATATTATAATACAGTAACAATATTATTTATGTGTATTATAGTACAGTATACCAGTCAAAAGTGTGGACACTTTCCTATTGGTGTGTACAAACTTTTGATGGGTACTTTACACAGTAGCTATAAACAGAATAAATATATTTTATAAACACGTTTTGCAATGATCACTCAAATGTGGTAATCAAACACTTGTGTGACAGATATGTAATGGAGGCAGGGGGAATGATAGAATGAGAATTATACAGCTGAGCTGTAACCAAACTAGTTTGCATTGCATGTTATATTATATTATATTATATTCTAAATACTGTTGCATAATCTTCACTAACGACGACTTTGTCTTTTAATTTAGTCATAACTTGTATCAATAAATATATAAAAAGTGTCACTGACAAAACCTTATTATCTTCTATTTTTACTCTTAATTCCTCTAATCTCTACCAGTGGAGGAAGAACTCAGATCTTTTTACTAAAGTAAAATGAATAATATCATAATGAAAACGTTTTTAATTACATATGTACAGTACTTTTATACTATTTTAAATAATTAGTAAGCAAAATGTACTAAACGTGAAACTAGGCTACTCTTAATGCAAAATGGCCCTATATAAAGTGTTATAATTATATACATTTTTGGAATATTGCTTGATGTTGTAACGTAGCGTTATCAGGCAGAATGAGCTTTAACACTGTCTACACCGGACGCGGCCGTTACTGCTCGCGTCGCAACAGCTGTTTACCCTAGACAAAGCAGAATCAGTTTACTGTCGGAGATCGCTCGCGCCACGCATTTTAATCAATGTTTCCTCAACCAATTGCCTTAATAAATCAGAAGAAGGCCTAAATATAGCAGACAATATAATCAGGACTTCTCAGCTGCGCGCTTGCAATAGTCACAAGCTCACACAATACGTGACAGAGGCTTGTAGCAGAGAAATCAATTCTGTGAATTACACTGCGCAAATCACAAGTAGGCTACTACCCACCGGATGAAGAAGGGTTGGCTCTCAGTCTCCACAGGCTACATAAAATATTTATTTTATTTTATTTTATTTTTCGTGTTTGAATTTATGAGGAAAAAACAATGTTACAGACGCGACAGTTCAGCACTACGGACGTGAGCGCTCTGAAAGCGGCACTAATGCTTTGAAACTTTCACATAGACATCAAACAGAAAGCGCAAAACCTTTCGTTTCAAAGTGAATTTCGTTTTGTATTAATTGTATCTTAATTTTAATCAATGTTTCATCAGCCATTTGCCTGGATTTAATTTATAAGAAGTAAATTTAGCAGACGATAGATAATCTCGACACGGAGGCGCCTGCGGGTGAACTGGAGCTCGTCTCATGAACCGAAACTCAGCGTATAGACCTGAGAATTGAAATATATCTATATTGAAATGTCTACTTTTAAACAGAACAATTCAAAACGAAAGACAGACAGACTCATGTAATCGTATGAAATGTGCATTTCTCTCTGGCGCGCGCTCACTGAAGATCGCGAGTCAGCATCGTCAACTTCATCTTTGGCTGACACTGACTGAAAACACTTGTTTATTAATAAACAATTAAAATGTCTCCTTGCTATATTTGTTGTATTCATAATCATTATTTTTGCCAGTTCTTGTGACAGCTTTAAGGTGCTTTATTGGCAGCGCCACCCTTACATGAATCACCGTACCCGCATTTTTTAAAATATTCATTTATCGGCCATTATAAATGCCGATACCGATAGTTAGGAAAATGCCTAAAATCGGCCGATAATATCGGCCCTCCGATATATCGGCCCTCCGATATATCGGTCGGGCTCTACTGTCATTAAACCCACCCCGGTTTCCCAACGTCAGCTTACGGGCAGATGTGCTGCTTCCTGGTGTTTTTTCACCTAACCCATCTGATTGCTTTCCCTTTCCACATCTTGCAAAGCGCAATTGCCGTTTTTTTTTCCTTGAGATTTGCGGTGTTAGCGGCATTTTCGAAAGTCTCGCGGCAAGCTAAACACGGAAGTGTCAGAGTACACCACGTGATGCGTCTGAGCGAATCACGTTAGCAGAAACCAGCAGTAGCCAATGAGATTTCGTCATTAGCTTTAAATCCCCCTTTGGACATTCATGATTGGTTACTGATAGAAAGGAAATGCCCATATATGGGTTACACAGCGTTGTGCATGAGACCCAGAGCTTTCCAACGATACCGGTCATGACAGACTTCAGTAAACAGACGGAGCGCTGCATGTCGCGTTAGAATGCTAACTTCTTGGTGAATTCGGGAGAAACTTACTGGCGCAAGTAAACAAAATGTAATAAAATAAACATCTTAATGTATATTTTCAATGTTTTCTTTATAGCAGTTTGAAAGAACACATATTGAAGAAGTAAACTAGCCCAAAATCTCAAAACTGACCACTGCATAAAAAAATCGATGTTTTTGCATGCCGTGTCTCGCCTTAAAGTAATCGCATATTAAATCGCAATCGCAATATTGGTTAAAAAAATCGCAATTAGATTATTTTCCATAATCGTTCAGCCCTAGTCTGTGACTCAATTCAGTACATTCATAATCAGCCTTACAGTTGTTAAGTGTGTCCCTGTTTTGTGAGTTGTTTGAACCTCCTTATTGAAATGGGCCCCAGATCTGTTACCAAGCGACCAACAACGCACAAGCAGCTGATATGAAGTAAATGCTAGAGATTAAAATGGAGAAACAAATTAAGTGCTTTTAATAAAATTCTACAAAAAGAGAAGTTTTGATAAGCTTGGTAGGAAAGGCAAAGCCTATCATTTAGTGTGACTCTCTAATTTACGCTTTTTGTCAAAGTGAAAGTCTTTCTACCAAACATTGCCGTTCTTCATCTTGTATAGGCTAATTAATAAATGTGCCACCGTTCTCAGACAGGGCTATTATGTGATTTTTATAGTTGGCTTTCAAATTATTTTAGGTAATGTAATTTTTCAAATTAAAGTTAGGATTTCTTTGTCGAGTTAGGATGCTTCTGTAATACCTGTAATTCCTATCTGTAGTTAAGATAAGATTATGCATTCAAGAAATGTCATTCTGTAATAGCCTTTGTCCTAAATTATGTCCTACCTGAAATGGCCATCAGGTCATAGTTACCAAACAGATAAAGGATTCTAAAGTTAGGATCTTTTCTGTAATGGAGTTTTTTTTTCTTCCTGGTATGTATGAGCCTTGATTTTAGACTAGTATTAATACATTTCACTTTTCTCCTCTCTTTTAGATACAACAAAATACTAGAGTGAGTGAGTCACAAAGGAAATCACAATGTGTTCTATACCGGGGCTCCCATCAACAGGTTCAAATGTACCTGTACTGATTACCAGAGTTAATCTGAATCCATCATGTGTTCTTGTAGAGTTTTGGGGAAATTTTGACCAAGACCGGAAATTAGCTTATCAGCAGCTGAAAAAGGAGATACAATACCCCAGAGAGAGTTTCTGTGAATCAGATGGAAACCCTGGTGACTTGTGCCTTGTACAAGTGTATGAAACATGGTATAGAGCCCGTATAATTTCCAGAGACATTGAAGAGTACAGCGTGTTTTTAATTGATGAAGGCCGAACACTCTGTGCCACCATTAACACTCTAGCATGGGGAAAAAGTGACTTTTTCTATCTTCCCCCTGAAGTTGAATTCTGTGTTCTTGGCAATGTGTTACCACTGTCTCCTGAAAATAAATGGTCAGCAATGGCCTTCGAGTTCATGAAGACCTTCTGTGGTCGAAGAGTCAATGCTTTGGTTCAAGATGTTCTTGTGCCTCATCGAACATTCCTTCTTGACATTCCTTGTCTGTCCAGACAGATGTTTGAAATGGGCTTTGCAAAGAAATTGTACAGTGATCGGTTCAAGGAGTTTGTTGCAACATCTTTACAGACCAACAATGGAACTGGAGAACCTCAGAGAATTTCTTCCATTAGGCGAAAACCAGTTGAGAGTATTGAGCAAATGGAGAAGCAGCAGGCCTACATGTACCCAGAGCTGCAAATTGATACTGTTGAGACTGTCATGGTTACAGAAGTAACGAATCCATTTCGAATATTCTGTCAGCTTAAGGTTTTCTCTCAGGAGCTGAAAAAGTTAACTGAACAGATAACTCAGCATTATGAGGGAAGAGTTGGCAGAAATTTTGCAAGACCTGAGAATTTGGGCAGCCCGTGTGCATCAAGAGGAAGTGACGGCAAGTGGTATCGTTCAGTGCTGCAGCAGGTCATGTCTGCAAACAATGTGGTTGAGGTTCTGCAGGTGGATTATGGGAAGAAACAGTTTGTACAAGTTGAGAATGTCAGGCATCTTGCCTCTGAATTCTTCAGGATGCCTGTCGTAACGTACGTGTGCTCCCTTCATGGAATAGTAGACAGAGGTGTTGGTTGGACAGCTTCACAGATTGATTATCTGAAATCGCTCTTGCTCAACCGCACAGTAATTGCCAAGTTTCAGTATCAAAGCGTTTCTGAAGGTGTTCACTATGTCACGCTTTATGGAGAGGAGAACACAAACATCAACAAATTGTTTGAACTGAAACAGAAATGTTCACTGGACTCTGAAATGACTCTTGCAGATTTCGCTGTTCAGAAGAGCCCATCATCTCAAAAGAGCAAGATTTTGGAGACAACAGAGATCTCACACATTGACGAAACCTACTCTGACCTTAAAGTGAACAAACCAGTCTTTTTCACAGAAAGTCTCACTCCTAACACTTCACATCTGGCTGTTGTGCAGCACGTTGACAGCCCGGGAAGGTTTTGGGTTCAAACTCAGAGTTACGCTGATGAATTCGACCAGCTAATGAATGACCTTGGAAATCTGTACATTAATCCAACTAGCGCTGAAGGATTGATAAGAAAGCCTGTTGTTGGTCTCCTCTGTGCAGCTAAAGCCCAAGATGGTGTGTTCTATAGAGCAGCTGTCTATAAGGTAATGGACAAGAAAGCAGAAGTTTACTTCCTTGACTACGGCAACACAGAACTTGTTGATTGTTTCAACCTCCGACAGTTGCCTCTGAGATTCCAGCAGCTGCCAGCTGTGGCGGTAAAGTGCTCCCTCCATGGCATTAAATCCAGACTGAAACACTGGGACGAGAGGGCTACGTTGTTCTTTTCAAAACTTGTTGAAGACAAAAAACTTGATTTGCACGTACAAGACAAGCATCAAGACACTCACATGGTTCAATTAGTGGACCCGAGTTTAGATGGAGAAAATGATGTGAATAAGTTGTTGTGCAATGCGAATTTTGCAGATAGTGAAAAGAGCATTGTGGATAATTCTGTTGTAAGATCTTGTGGTTTAAAAACCACACACACCTCTGGCATATTCTTGACAGGCACTGGACCTCAGACGCCTTCCAGTTCTTCTGCCATGGCGGAAAGTGCATCGGTTTTCAAGGAATACTTGTTTCCAATTGGAAGTTCACTGGAAGTAACCGTTTCCTACATTGAGAGTCCAAATGACTTCTGGTGTCAAAAAGCCCGAAATGCTGCATGCTTAGAAGTGCTAATGCAAGATATTCAGCGTTTCTATGCTCACAGTGAATTTCAGCCACCTTTGGAAGCAGCTTGTGTTGCTCGTCATCCTGAAACTGGGATATGGTACAGAGCCTTGGTCATTCTAAAGCACCAAACGCCTCATGTTGAGGTCTTGTTCGTTGACTATGGGCAGACGAAGAAAGTTGCCATTGAAGATCTTCGAAAGATCAGTCCAGCATTTTTGAAGATGAAAGGACAAGCCTTTCGATGTAGTTTATATAATCTGATCCACCCGGTTTCCCACTCAGCTTTAGACTGGAGCCCTGAAGCCACATTACAGTTTCGAGAGTTTGTTGATACTGCAGCATCCATGAACGTGCCTTTGAAATGCACCATTTTCGCTGTAATGTATGATTCCCAGAAAGTTGTTTTCAATGTGGTGGACTTGGAAACCCCATTTCAAAGCATTTGCAATCTCCTTGTTCAGAGGCGCCTAGCTGATCGCGCACCCTCTAAGAGAGCGCCTCTCCCACCCTTTCGCCTGGACACCTACTATTATTCCACACACGGAGTCAAGACTGGATGTGAAGAGGACGTGAGTGTCACCTGTGTGAAAAGTGTCTCTCAGTTCTTTTGCCATCTCGCTAGGAATTCAGATGAGATTGAGAAACTGGCAGTCCAGGTTAATTCCCTATGTCGTCAGCTAGAGGTAATCAAGTGTCCTCAGACTTTTGGAACGGTTTGCTTTGCAAAATACACAGATGGACTTTGGTACAGAGGTCAAATAAAGTCTTCAAAACCATCAGTGGTGATCAATTTTGTGGATTATGGCGACACATTGGAAGTTGATAAATCAGACTTGCTGCCAGTTCCAATTGAAGCAGGAGAGATTATGTCAGTCCCAGTGCAGGCAATTGAATGTGGGCTGTCAGATATGCCAGAAAATGTGCCATGTGCAGTGGAAAATTGGTTTCAGAATTTTGCGGACAGTCATTGTTTCACTGCTTTGATTGTGGCAAAAGAACCTGGAGGAAAGCTTATGGTGGAACTTTATGAGGGAAAAACTCAAGTGAATGCACTGATCAGACAGAAGTTTCACAATGAAATCCATAGAATTGAACCAAGCCAACTCAAAGGATATAGTTCAAAGAACCGAAGTGCACAAGTTCAGGCAGGGAGCCTTGGAAAGGAAAGTTCCAGTGGTATTAAGAGAGATCCCACAGACCAAGTTCAACAATCCCGGGAAAGTCATGCATTGCAACGAGGAAACGTTGAATCAAAACAGTCACGAAGCAAGTGGGGATTCCATACAGATGGTAGACCAGAACCGGAACCAACAAGAGATTTTGGGACAATCCATAATTCTCAGAAGCAAAATGAACCACAAAGAAAGTCCAATGATAGAGGTGATGTACGTCACCCATGTACATCTGACAAAACTGATGGTGTTAAACCAAAGTCCCAGGCTCCCCTCAGAGAATCGGCGCTCCCAGTGAAATTAATAAAACCCGGTCTAGAAACCGAGGTCTTCATCTCTCATTGCAATAGCCCTTGTAGCTTCTTTGTTCAGTTTGCAGCAGATGAGGATGACATTTATTCACTGGTAGAGAAGTTGAATGCTGACCAGTCAAGGTGTGCAAACGTTGATTCTAGTGAGATTCGTGAGGGAAACATGGTCTGTGCAATGTTTCCTGATGATAACTCTTGGTACCGTGCAGCAGTACGCCAAAACATTGATGACAAAATTGAAGTTGAATTTGTCGACTTTGGAAACACTGCTGTGATTTCTGCCTCAAAAATGTGTCGTCTTGATCAATCATTTGCTTCGTTTCCTAGGTACAGCATCCACTGCTCTGTACATAAACTAAATGTTGACAGCATAGACCAAGAATTTGCACCCAACTTCAAAGAAGTAATTGATCAAAACATTGAAAAGGTCATGTGCACGTTCGTTAAAATGTCAGGGACCGTGTGGGAAGTGAAACTCAATGTTAATGGTGTAGTGCTGGGATCCACCTGCAGGCATGAAGTTGCCACAGCAGCTGAGTTTTTGACTACAGGTGTCAAGCATCAGATGTCTGATATCAAGGTCTGTACCCGTTACAAGGACCCTGATATATCAGCTGGTCAAGTGATAAATGGATACCCCTCATTTATCAAGGGTCCTCAGCTCTTCTGGTGCCAATATGCGGAAACGGACAAACTTCAAGAAATTTCAGATGCTTTACACAATGCTGGTAATGCATCAGATACAACTTTGAGTGAGGACTCTGTGCCAGCTGGAAGTCGTTGCATTGCTCTCTTCAATGAAGATAATTTGTGGTATCGAGCTAAAGTAACATCTAGGGACCTTGACACACTCTCCATTACCTTCGTAGACTATGGAAATGAATCAAAAGTCAAAATGGGGGACGTCAAAGCACTTCCACCCGAGCTATCAGATGTGCCTCCTCAGGCATTTAGCTGCCAGCTTGAAGGTTTTGATCTTTCCAAGGGTTTCTGGGATAAGGCGGCAGAAGATGCTTTTTTTGATCTAGTTAATGACAAGCTTTTTAATATCACTGTTGAGAAAATGGGGGACTCTGAAACGCCACACTTCGTCAAGCTGGATTGTAATGGTGTTTTCATCAATGATGCCATGAGAAGCTATTGGAAAAGTCAAAGTCCTGAAACTCCATCAGATAAACTCTTAAGTGGAGCAGAACTAGTGTCTGCCAATGACTTTGTGGCTGCTGAAGTTAACATTGACTCTGAAGTTACCCTTGATGCAGACACTGAGCTTGTTGACGACAAAACGTGCACTTCAGTTCTTGAAATGCAACTTTCTGAACAAGAGGAGCTTGATTTACTGAGAAATACTGAAGCTGGAAATGAAGCTCAAGATGGCCCACTTGAGATGACTGCTGAAAATGTTGCCTCATCTGGTACTTGGAGTATAGTGCCCTCTGAAACCCAAAGCAACCTGGATACCACATGCATCACAGAAGATGAATCAGTTTCAGGTTCCACAACTCCATCTGACACCGCAAACCAGCATGCCTTTGCTAAAGAGACAGATGTTGACCCAGCACCTTTTCCTGTAGTTTTGCCACAGCAATCTGAGGGAGCAACATCTAGTATTTCCTCAGAGAATATAGAAAGCTTCTTGATGAATAACACTGATTCTCAATTATGCATTGTTGAGGAACCAGATTCACCATCATATGAGATAATTCAGTCAGGTAAGTCTGCATTTGACACATTTTGTGGTACAACTTTTAAAGATAGTGTTCGCTTTATGCAAGAGGTCTCCCTTCTTTAATTCTTTATATATTATATAATAATAATAATAATATTTTTTATAAAGACTTGGGCTATTTGAGGCGATCGACAGAGAAGAAGCCTGTTGGGTCAGATTGTGTGATCTGGTCTCATGTAAGGAGGAATTGGTGCACAGCACGAATTTTAAAAGTTTCTGAAGATGCTGCATTGGTGAGTGTATCTTTCTCTTCAAATACACAAATGTTTGTTTAAGAGCTGCCCTTGTTGTTTTTCTGGTAAAGAAACTTGTACTTTTTGTCTTGTCCAACTTCAAATTCATCTTCAAGCTATTTTTTTTAGGGATGGGCATTCGATTAAATTTTCTTAGTCGATCGTCGGGAGAATTAACGATCGACTATCGATTAATCATTAATATTTTTATATTCAAATTCATTATTTATTTTTATATTATATACTTTTTATAAATTAAAAATGCAATGAAAATACAAAAATACAGCGCGTTTTTCCTCGATTAGATCTTTATTACAAGATGATCAACTTGTGGCAGTAAAACTGGACGTTCGGTTAGGCTAAACTTGAAGATATATGCGCTGCGGTGCTCGAAAGCAACGGAACCTGCAGCTGCGAGTTGGCGTTCTTAAACAGAGACCCTCGTTTGTTCCAAAATAATAAATAATAAAAAAAATCATGTTAAACAATAACTTAACCAAAAACATAATAATACTTAGATCTGACAGGTTTTGTCAAAATGTAACTCAAAACTATCCAAGAACGGAGTCGAGAAAGAGGGTGAGAGAGATTAGCCTACCTACTGTAACAATCAATTAGGCTAGGCTACTTAACAAAGCCTCATAAAAAATAACTAGTAACTCACATACAACTTCTACACCAGTCTACTGATTTTTGTTGAGAAAGATAAGCATGTTGATGACATGATCTGAGGTCAGACGCGACCGCAACCTGACCGTCAAGCCTCGTTTACACTTTCGCCTGGCTCTGCAGCGCGAGTCTCCACAGATTGCGCACCCACCTCCCCAAACAGACGAGGCGTTTATACTCGACGCGCTCGCCTGTGAAACACCGAATACCGCAATGACGTCATTTTTGCCGCGCTCACCTTCGCGCTCGTGCGGACGCGTCGAGTGTAAACAAGGCTTCAGTCCAGCCGCTGAAAACACCCGCTCTGAGGGGACTGACGTTGCCGGGATGCACAGGTACCTCCGCGCTAACTTGACCAGCCCGGGGAGCACGTTCACTTTCCACTCACACTACGCAACGCAGCAGCATAAGTTTAATGATAATCGATAACAAATTAACGTGATCGACGAAATTCTTAATGATCAATAATCGATCGTCGATTAATCATGCCCATCCCTAATTTTTTTCCCTGTATTTTTCAGGTTTTGCTTGTGCAGCATGATTCTGAGGTGGTAGTAGATCCACTCAACATCTTTGAAATTCTGCCAGGGAAGCCACTGCAGGTGTGAAACCCTAGAATCTACTTTTGCATTTGTGTGTAAAAAAATAGAAAGCATTATTTACTCATCCAGTCTTTTAATTGTCAGACTTCAAGCATTGAAGCTGCAGTTCAAAGTGGTATGTATTATATCTATATCTATTATATGTATTATATCTTTTAATGGAAAAAATAGAGGGCACAATACTTATCATTCTCATTGTTCTCCATCAATGTCGTAAAAGGTGACAGCATTTTTTCCCTCTCTCTATCTCTTCATTTGAATTAAATTGTAACTATTGAAGATCTAACCAAGGGAACATGTACCTCATTGAAGAACAGTGCTTCAAAGGTAAATGTATGTTTAAATCGTGGTAAGTAGAATGTTTACAGCAGTTGGGAATAGAACCACATGTAGAAACCAATTGTATCTCTGTATACATCAGGACAAAGATGCAGAATATGGAACTACAGTCGCTTTGGAGTCTGAAAAACCAAATGGTATGAGTTTATATACCTATTTACAGAATTATTGCATCATATACCACTAAGGAAATGAAGAAAACGCTATATACTTGCATTACTATTTTATACTATGGTGTAAATCAGGGGTGTCAAACTCAGTTCCTGGAGGGCCACAACCCTGCAGAGTTTAGCTTCAACCCTAATTAAAAACACCTGATCCTGCTAATCAAGGTCTTCAGGATTACTAGAAACTTCTAGGCAGGTGTTTTTGGAGCTGGTTGGAGATAAACTCTGCACTACACGGGCCCTCCAAGGAACTGAGTTTGACACCCCTGGTGTAAATCATAAGTGCAAATTTAGTTCAAAATAAGTAAAATTTATTTCATTTTTATTTGTCAAGATGAAGAGGAAACACTCATTGACCAAATGGATCCAGGTGATGAACTTGCAGACCAGGTACAGTGTGATGCTGATTTACCAATCAAAAGCAATTGAATGACAGTAATTAGATAGCTTGGAGAGTCTCAACATGTTCATGTAAATGCATGCAGCCTCAAGACAACGGGTGTGTTTCCTGCTCCATTGTTTTGGTTGAAAATTCTGAGGGTAAGTGAGCTTGCTTGATATACCGATTTACTAAAAAGTATTGGTACTTCAGTTATAACGAAGTGCATAGTACACTTATTCTATGAATTTTCTATAGATTGTATAATGTCTGTTTGCATAGAATAATTCTTAAAGGATTTGTTCACCCAAAAATGAAGAATAATTGTCATTTACTCACCCGCATGTTGTTCCAAACCCGTAAGACTTTTGTTCGTCTTGGGAACACAAATTAAGATATTTTTAATCCAATAAGAGAGATTTCTGTTCTCTCCTTTGACATTAACTACTACTTTGACACTTCAAAAAGTTCATAAAGCTATCATAAAACTAATCCATATGAATTGAGCAGTTTAGCCCAACTTTTCTGCAGAGAAATGCACTTTATATGATGAACCTAATGAATTTAGGCTTTTATCCACAGAAGCTCAACCAAGCTCAAACTTGCTGTGAAACACGAGAATTAACCTCATTGGTTCCGTTTATTATAACTAATATGTGCGTTGATTTAATATATGAATAAAAGCCTAAATTGAAACTGTTCATCATATGATGCGATTGTGTCTCTTCAGAAAATTTGGACAATCGCTCAGTTCATATGAATTAGTTTTACAATCTCTTTATGAACTTTTTGATGTCAAAGTGGTAGTTGCGTAGCTGTCAATGGAGGGACAGAAAGCTCTGAGATTTTATCATTAGGATCTTCATTTGTGTTCCAAAGATGAACGAAATCTTACGGGTTTGGAACGACATGAGGGTGAGTAAATTATGACAATTTTCATTTTTGGGTGAACCATCCCTTCAAAGCTGCACTTTTATTAAAAATGAATATCTTTATATTGTAAGACAAAGAAATATGAAGTCATTATGAAATGTTTTGATGTGATGTTTTGATTCATTCAGATTCTTAGATCTGAATGCATTTAAAGACTGTATTTCTTGTTTGTTTAGTTGAAGATACATTGGGGGAAGATGCACTTGTTCAAGTACTGAGTGTAAGTACACACATAGTACACATTCTGTCATAAATTACTTACCCTCATGTCGTTTCAAACCCGTAAGACCTTTTTCATCTTAGGAAAACAAGGTTTCTGAACTTTCTGAGGTTTCATATATATCAACGGCATTGCAACTTTCAAAGCCCAGAAAGGTAGTAAAGAAATCGTTAAAATAGTCCATGTGACTAGTGGTTCAATGGCATTGGAACTTTCAAGGCCCAGAAAGGTAGTAAAGAAATCGTTAAAATAGTCCATGTGACTAGAGGTTCAACCTTAATTTTATGAAGCGATGAGAATTAACTACTTTATTGAACAATTTCTTCTCTTCTGTGTCCGATCTCCTATGCAATTCACATTGTAACCGCAGTGTGTCATAAGTGTGATGCTGATGTAGGAGCTGGTGTTCTGACGTAGAACCCGGAAGCGCTGTACTGCATTTTCTTCGCAAATAGCATAGGAGGTCTGACACAGAAGATAAGAAATTGTGGAATTAAGTCATTATTTATGACAGTAGCAACAGTAGCCTGCACTAATCGGTTATTGGGGAAGTAAACCGATTATATTGAATGGGCACGAATGCAATTTAAGCCCTCTAAATCAAGGCGCATCTCGATAGTTAAAGGAAAGGTGGTAGATAAAACATTCTTCATTAATGGTGAGGCAATACCAACAGTTTCTGAGAAGCCAGTGAAGAGTCTTGGGAGATGGTACGATGGGGATCTAAAGGACACAGTTCAAGTGGGAGAAGTTAGACGACAGCAGTGGAAGGGTTGAAGAGCATAAACAGCTGTGCTCTACAAGGCAAACTAAAACTCTGGTGCTTTCAGTTTGGTCTACTGCCAAGGTTGCTGTGGCCACTGACTGTGTATGAGGTTTCTTTGACAACAGTGGATAAGCTGGAAGCGTTAATAAGTTCATACATCAGGAAATGGTTGGGAGTTCCACGCTGCCTCAGCAGAGTGGGACTTTATAGTAAAGGAGTATTGCAGCTGCCAGTCTCTGCTTTAACCGAGGAGTTTAAGTGTGCCAAGTTCAGACTGGAAATGACTTTAGCAGAGTCATGAGACAAATGTGTAAGGGAGGCAGCCCCTGTGGTAAAACTGGTAGAAAGTGGTCAGCAAAGAAATCTGTAGTAGAGGCAAAGGCTGACCTTCAAGTTGGGGATATCGTGGGACAGGTACAGCATGGAAGAGGGGGTTTTGGGCTCAGTTTAGCTCCTCCTAAATGGCACAAGGCAGGCCCAGCTCAAAGGAGGAAGCTGGTAGTCAACGAGGTGCGAAAGCAGGAGGAGAGGATGAGATGTATAAAGGCCATTTCCCAGGCCAAGCAGGGAGAGTGGATGAGATGGGAGAATGTGGAACAACGCAAAATGGGCTGGCAAGACCTTTGGTCAATGGAAGAGAGTAGGATCAGTTTCCTTATTAGGTCAACAAATGTTCCCCCATCACCGCAGAACCTAAACCTCTGGGTAGGAGGGTAAGAGGATCCCTCTTGTCCTTTGTGTTCATCACCTGCCACATTAAGGCACATTTTGACAGGATGTAAGGTGGCTCTTAGCCAGGGTCGGTTTACTTGGCGCCATGACCAAGTATTGCGATGTTTGGCTTTAGCATTGGAAGGCAAGCGTAGTATGACCTATAAGTTGCCGCTTTTCTAGCAAAACATTACACGCAGAAGACAATATTCCTCCGCCCAGGCGAGCAAACACCAAGAAAAGGTGCCAACACCAATTCTCGCCCAGGACAACTGGAAGCTGCTAGGGATTGGAAGATGCTGGCTGATCTTGATCAACGGCTTATTTATCCACCTGAGATTTCTACCACTAACCTACGACCAGATATTGTTTTGTGGTCTGGATCAGCACGCATTGTTCAACTGATAGAGTTAACAGTGCCATGGGAAGATGCGGTAGATGAGGCATATGAGAGGAAGAAACTGCGGTATGCTCATCTGGCCACTGAAGCAGAACAGCAAGGATGGAGAGTCCAGGTTTATCCAGTGGAAGTGGGTTGTCGAGGTGTTGTGGCACACTCTACAACCCGGTTCCTCAGAGACGTCGGATTCAGTGGCCAAGAGTTGCGTCGCACAGTAAAGAACTTATCTGAAGCAGCAGAAAGGAGCAGCAACTGGCTGTGGTTGAGACGGAAAGATTCTAGCTGGCTGTGTACAGGCCACCATGCTACGGTTTCGTAGAATTCTTGAAAACTTGAAGACTCTGTTGGTTTATTTGTATAGGTTGTATAGCATCTACAGTCATTACGTTCCTGTGTACAGGTCCTTCTCAAAAAATTAGCATATTGTGATAAAGTGAATTATTTTCCATAATGTAATGATGAAAATTTAACTTTCATATATTTTAGATTCATTGCACACCAACTGAAATATTTCAGGTCTTTTATTGTTTTAATACTGATGATTTAGGCATACAGCTCATTGAAAACCCAAAATTCCTATCTCAAACAATTCGCATATCATGAAAAGGGTCTCTAAACGAGCTATTAACCTAATCATCCTAATCAACGAATTAACTCTAAACACAAGCAAAAGATTCCTGAGGCTTTTAAATACTCCCAGCCTGTTTCATTACTCAAAACCGCAATCATGGGTAAGACTACCGACTAGAGATGCACCGATTGATCGGCTGGTTGTCGGAATCGGCCGATTTTCACGTGATCGGCGACCGGCCGGTCAGTCTGACATATGCGAATTTTTTTTTTTTTTTTGCCGGTCAAATGCACTCGAGCGCCGCATGATTAACATCGCGCAAAATCAGCATCACATGTGCACACAGAACGCACATGTAGGAAACCTCGTGAATTATGGCCGTTTCACACTGCAAGCGTGAGCAGTGCAGGGTTTTTTTTCCCCCGGCGTGCATGTTTATCAATGAGTGCATTCACACCGAGAGCAGGAGCAGCGCGTGAGCGTCGAGCAGGAGCGTCGCGTGAGCAGCAGTGAAGCGGGGTTTCGGCGCAGAGTCTATTTTTGCTGCGCTGCTCGCGCTCAATTAAAGTGATTGTTTAGCCTGGCTGGACATGTGGCAGATGAGAGAAGAATTGTTTGCGAAATAAAAATTGCCATTGATGTACAAGTGATTGCAATAGTGTGTGTCTGTGTGTGTGTGTCTGTGTGTCTGTGTCTGTGTGTGTTTTGAGAAACATCTTTATACTGCAAGGCTATATTTATTTTATTTTTATTTGCTGTTTATATATTATTTTATTGCCATTACCTGTTTTCATACAGAAGTTTAGTTTCATAAATAAGTAAATATATCCCTTTTTTTTTAGTTGAATATATGGAAATGAAAATGGTTCTTCCATACCATGACTCTGCATTTAGATATGTGTGAATTTCCCACACCAGGAGTAATAATTTATATAGTTTTATTTTATTTTATTTGTTCAAAAAATGTTCTATTTAAAATGTTCTATTAAAGAAAAGATAGAAAATAAATATTTGTGTTTGCTGTAAAGTGGTTAGAAAAAATGAAATCGGAATCGGCTAAAATCGGTATCGGCAGGTCAAACTCATGAAAAATCGGAATCGGCTTAGAAAATTGTAATCGGTGCATCTCTACTACCCACCTGACTGCTGTCCAGAAGGCCATCATTGACACCCTCAAGCAAGAGGGTAAGACACAGAAAGAAATTTCTTAACAAAAAGGGTGTTCCCAGAGTGCTGTATCAATGCACCTCAGTGGGAAGGAAAAAGTGTGGCAAAAAACGCTGCACAACGAGAAGAGGTTACCGGACCCTGAGGAAGATTGTGGAGAAGGACCGATTCCAGACCTTGGGGGACCTGCGGAAGCAGTGGACTGGGTCTGGAGTAGAAACATCCAGAGCCACCGTGCACAGGCGTGTGCAGGAAATGGGCTACAGGTGCCGCATTCCCCAGGTCAAGCCAATTTTGAACCAGAAACAGCAGGAGAAGCGCCTGACCTGGGCTACAGAGAAGCAGCACTGGACTGTTGCTCAGTGGTCGAAAGTACTTTTTTTGGATGCAAGCAAATTTTGCATGTCATTCCGAAATCAAGGTGCCAGAGTCTGGAGGAAGACTGGGGAGAAGGAAATGCCAAAATGCCTGAAGTCCAGTGTCAAGTACCCACAGTCAGTGATGGTCTGGGGTGCCATGTCAGCTGCTGGTGTTGGTCCACTGTTTTATCAAGGGCAGGGCCAATGCAGCTAGCTATCAGGAGATTCTGGAGCACTTCATGCTTCCATCTGCTGAAAAGCTTTATGGAAATTTCATTTTTCAGCACGACCTGGCACCTGCTCACAGTGCCAAAACCACTGGTAAATGGTTGACTGACCATGGTATTACTGTGCTCAATTGGCCTGCCAACTCTCCTGACCTGAACCCCATAGAGAATCTGTGGGATATTGTGAAGAGAAAGTTGAGAGACGCAAGACCCAACACTCTGGGTGAGCTTAAGGCCGCTATCGAAGCATCCTGGGCCTCCATAACACCTCAGCAGTGCCACAGGCTGATTGCCTCCATGCCACGCCGCATCGAAGCAGTCATTTCTGCAAAAGGATTCCCGACCAAGTATTGAGTGCATAACTGAACATAATTATTTGAAGGTTGACTTTTTTTTAATTAAAAACACTTCTTTTAATGGTCGGATGAAATATGCTAATTTTTGGAGATAGGAATTTTGGGTTTTCATGAGCTGTATGCCAAAATCATCAGTATAAAAACAATAAAAGACCTGAAATATTTCAGGTGGTGTGCAATGAATCTAAAATATATAAAAAGTTTATTTTTTATCATTACGGAAAATAATGAACTTTATCACTATATGCTAATTTTTTGAGAAGGACCTGTATATTGCGTAAATGACGGGTGGTTGGGAAGATATTGTGTTTTGCGGTAGGTGGTATGCCATACGGAACCGTTGCCACTGAAACTGCATATTGACGCACCAGTGGGGCTCGACAGCCTTAGTCAAACGGGTTGGCGCGTATGGTTGGGTTGCGGAGAGATTGTAGTTAGGTCTCAGCAGCAGGAGGGATGTAGAGGTCAGTAAGCTGGGCTGAGTTGAGTGGGGGACGGAGGGGGGTGACTCTGGGACGCCAGAGTCACTTTCTAGCCCTCTTGAGGTGTCGTGGGCTAGTCGACGAAACACTGAGGACGGAAGGTGCCCACTTGAAGACCCTAGAGATGTCCCCTACTCAGCTCAATCCAGACGGTTGTCATGGGGGGACCAAACTGTGGTTGCAGCCGTTGTGTGTGCTGACGCGTGTTAACATTAGACAGAAGGAGATTTCCATCACCATATGGAAAGAAGCGTAAATGGATGGAGAAGCATAGGTCACTGTAAAGCAATGTCTTAGTTGGTGCTTATCTTGGCGAAAGCAGAGTACAAATCAGCATGAAGTTTTAACATCTACTCTCGTGTAATGGAAATCATTTTTTGTTTGTTTTGCGCTCAAGTATTCTCGTCTCTTCATAATATTAAGGTTTAACCTGTAGTCAGGTAATTATGGGTTTGGACCGACATGAGGGTGAATAATTAATGACAGAATTTACATTTTTGGGTGAACTAACCCTTTAATAAATGTATTATTAACCCACTTATCTGAAAGGAATAGTTTAACCCAAAAATAAAATTGTTAATTTACTTGCCCTCAGGCCTTCGAAGATGTAGGTGACACTTTTTTTTTTTTCTCTCAGTAGAACAGTAAAGATTTTTAACTGAAACTGTGGTCCTTGGTCATTCGTATAATACAAGTCAACGGCTACCATCACTTTGATAGTGAAAAAAAAAATACATTTAGGTCTTACGAAGAGAAACGATTGGTCTGTGCAAGAAACTGAAAATTATTTACAACATTATTACTTGTAATCTACACCTTTGGCAAACCTTCTTGATCGTGTTCACAGCAGTCAGGAGCGTGAGATTCCTGTCGCATAATGACAATCTGTCTATACAACACGCGTCCTCCCTCCTCTGTAAACGCAAACAGCGTCAGCTCGTGTGAATTTGCTCTCATGTCAACGTCATTACGCAACAGGTAGCTTATGCTCCAGACTCGATTACAGATAATGTTGTGAATAATCAGTTTCTTGCACAGACCAATCGTTTTGCTTCATAAGACCATAATGTATCATCAGGAGCCACGGGTATTAATTTTTCTTGTGCCTGTATTGGTTTTTTGGACTATCAAAGTGACAGTGATTCATATAACGCAAGTCAATGGCTACCAAGGACCACGGTTTCAGGTAAAAAATCATCTTTACTGGTCTACTGAAGAAAGTCACCTACATCTGGGATGGCCTGAGGGTGGGTAAATTAACAGCAAATGTTACTTTTTTTTGGTGTTCTATCCCTTGTTAAATATGTTTGTACTCCAGCCTGAACCGGATCACTCCCAAGATGACTTGAATACTTCAGCTGGAGAGAAAAGAGGTTACCCATCATACAAAACATACTTTAATTTTATGGTTTGTTGCTTTTATCTACATGGAAGAGTAGTTGACTGTTCCATTTTTAAAACGTGACTGTTTAGAAGACTGTGCCAAAATGAGTACCGGAGTCGATTTATTGATGGATTTCCTTGATGTTGCTCCCCATGATAAGGTGTTTTTTTCTTTTCTCTTGTTTGTCTTTTTAAAGACCTACACCACCCAGTGGCTGAAAGTATTTTCCTCTCATATGTTTTTACAGGTACAGGATGCATGTGAGACTGAGCATGAAACGCGTACCTTACCTGAGGCGTTTAATAGTATGTCATGTTTGAATTCCATATTCAATTAATAATAGTTTAATGTTAAGCATTTCTATTTGAACAAATATAGAATGGATATGTAGCACTCTAACAGAAACAATGGATATTTCTTCTTTTTTTTTTCAGTAGATGTTTCTGAAGATCTCATTGTTCTGACCAGTGATGATGGAGCAGAGTCTGACACAGCATCTGATGGCACGGTATTAAGCTTACTGTTAAATTCTTGAACCAAAAACATGTTTTTTGTTTTGTTTTATTAATATTTCTTAATTTACTAAATTATAACTTAATTTTATTAATGTCTCCTTTACTTTTGAATACTTCAGCTTCAGGGAGATGTGATGGTCACGGAAATCCATCCTGATGCTGAAGAATCTTCATGTTAGCAATTTAAGTATACATTTAAATAGAAATGTCATAAAGAGTCCTAATGCTTTTCTTTGAAGTAATGAGACAATTTCTGGTTGAACTGAACTGATGGTAGTTTGCTTCACAGGCTTACAAGACGAGTCAAATGCTTCTGATTGCACCAACTCAGAGGATCCACAAGTCACTCACCTGACCCTGAGAGTTGAGGATGCATCTGACGATGATGTCATTTTTGTTGGTGTTTTGCAAGAATCCCATGCAGAAGTATGTGAGCCGGAGAGTGAAAAAGAAAAACGTGACTAATGTAAGCTTTGATTGATTTTGTAGGTGCATGTTTTTTTTGTTGTTGTTGATCACATTTACATTTGTATTGAGTGGTGTTGTCTACTTGTTACCATAAACCGTACAGTAGCAACAGTAAGCGCTGCTTGTTCATAGAGTTGAGCTGTAGTTTTCACCTTCCATTACTGTTCACTGATTTCACTTTGCAGATATGAAGGCTGTTTTTTTTTTCCATTTATTACAGTCTTTCATTGTGTTCCTTATTGGCTTTCTAAAACTGTTTCTAAATTATACTTTGTACAAGGATTTTGTTATTTGTTCAGATGCTCTTAAAAGTTTACACTTGTGGTGAAAAAGCAATTTGCTGCATTTTGTGCTAACTGGTTGATATTTTCTTTAATAAATATGCACCCTTTGTGTGCAGCACTTATACGAAGATATCTTAATGTTGTTATTCAGACTTTTGTATTGAAAGAAAAAAACATACCAAAGGTCAGATATTGTTTAATAAACAAATTCACAAATATATAAGAAAAAATTGTGCTTTTTTTGTGTGGCTGTACTGGAATCCAGTGAGAAATATTGAAATCCTACATAATAGCTTTTAAAAAATTTCTTACTGACCAGAGAGTAGTGTAAAAATTGATTTAAATAACTTACAAATCAGGAAATCACAGGTTTTAGTTACAGAACCAAAGATGATCATAGACTCTAATAATGTTTTTTTCTACAATGTTAAAATTGTTTTCAATATAGGGCAACATATGCTGAATACATTTCACAGTATGGTATTTATATTTGTAAATGGTTGTCTGCTAACTGCCTCCTTGTAATGTCAGAATCCACTGAAAACATTTGATATAAAAACCTCTGCTTTACATAGCTGTAAAAACATTTAGGCACATAACAGGATGGTGTAAAAATCTTTTGCACTGTTTTGCAATGTAGCTGGTATAAATCCTGTAGTTTTGCCCTGTATAAAAAATACTAAGTATAATTTACGTAAGATCACTGTCTAATCCATAGTGCAAATTCAATCGTACTCGTACACTGCATTCAATATTAAGTCTCTTATGAAATTTCTAAAATAGATGGGCCCTTTCTCATGTAACCTGACTCCATTTCATGCGAATTAGCATTTGCATTGCACATTAAAAAATCATTGTACATAAACATTTCATGTTACTCGATTACATAGATGATTGTGGTATAACAATATTGGTTCCTTGAATCAAGTTGTCATCTTTTCCATCAATTAAAGGGTCCCACTTATTGAAGTCTCTGTCCAGAGCTGGAAAATAAAGTAAAAAATATTGCAAACAAGTTCACAATATTACTTACACTAAGCATGGGGTGATAAATGCTCAAAAAGGCTGAACTAATTTGGTCAAAAATAGACATGAAATACGATTTTAAAAAAATTACTGCTTTCATATAGTGTAAAATGTTATTTATTCCTGTGAAGTCTTTTTAATACATGCATCTATGAATGCATTAATTTTTTTTTTCGAAAATCTTACCCCAAACTTCTAAACGGTAGTGTATTACAAACAATTTAATGGAATGGCAATAGCTGAAACGCACTGAACCATTCATACTAAAAAAGGTAAATAACTCACTTAAGTGGCGTTGAAGAAAAGCCAAAGTTGCTTTGTTGGAAAGATCCATGGCTATATATGGATCAATCTCTCCTTTCAGCTTCAGGAGCCTTCCAATCCAGTTCCCAGTAAGAAATGTGAAATCTGGGAAGCTCTGATGGACTGTCCCCCTGCCAAAATGTAAAGCACAATTAAATGAAGCAAAAAAGCATTTTGTGGAGGGGAATGAAAAAAATAATAATGAATTACTGACTTGATGGTTATCATTTTTCTGGGAATCATGGCAGAGTCCAGCTTCTTCATTCGAATGATATTCCCAATCCACTGGAATTTTTCAGAGTTGATAAAAAAGATTGGCTGCTTAACTCCTGGGAAGATCTCCTCATCCAAGGGAAACATCCAGGCGTCCAATGCCACGCCACACCTAAGAAACAACATTCATGCGAGGATGATCATTTTCTAAACAAGCTAAACGGCACTATTAACATGCTACAATAATTAGATGTTTAGCAAGTTTTTAATGGCTAATGAGTGTTTTTTCTTCCTGAAAAATCACCTCTAAATTTAATGCAAATAATGTTTTAATTATCTTTTTTTTGTGTCAATTATTCTCTCTATAAGGCTAGAGCGATAACAGGGTTTCATGTAGTGTGGGAGTGTATGAAAATGCTTCTAAAAAACAGGAAACTTGCAGAAGTTTTCAGACATCAGAGTGGAGGATAAAATAAAGGCCAACTGCACTGACTGAAACCATCGTTTCTCAAACAGCCTGCTAAATATGCTAATAATCTACCCACAAGATCTTGTAACACAAAGTATGTCACGATACGTATTGGACATGCTAGTCAGCACAAAACGTACTTGAATTTGACATCCTTGCACAAACATTCGATCACCGTCGCGCCTCCGAAGGAATGCCCCATAACTGCTATTCTACACAAGTCCATGGAATTCTGAAATCCAGAAAAGCTCATTACCATCAGCTCTCCATCATTTATTTACACTACTATAATAAATAAAGTCAAGTAGATCATATCTTTGTTCTCACAAGTTTAAACTCATTGGGTCTCATTAATGAAACACGAGCAGAACGAATTTTTGTGTAAATCGTGTGTAAAGTGGTTCTGGCGTAAATTTTCGGATTCATTAAAATGTTCGTATTTTCCAAATGTTAGTTGGTACGCAAGAAATCTACACCTGCTCCCAGCACCGCGTAAATAATGCGCTTAACACCCGAATGTTTTGCTCATTAATAAGGCTGCATTTTAATTCACCTTAATAGGGTACATATTTACACAGCATTTTGAAAAATTATTATATATAGTAATTACATACGTTTTTTCTTATTATAAGAGCCAGTAATAGCATCTGCGATGGTGGTCCTTCTCCAGTTTTAATACGATTTTTCCAAAGTGAACTAATTCGTGTTTTGCTCTCAAGCTTAATGTCGAACCATTTTCTTCTCACTTCTGGGAATGTTCGATTAACAGATGAAACTCCATTGACTGCATCTGTAATATGCTGCCAAGCTTCCTTTTTTTTAGGACCCGATACGCCACTATGTTCGCTTGAAAATAAAATGTGGCGTTTTGAATGAACTTCTGATAATAAAACTTCAATTTCTGCATCTGAGAAATTTTTCTTTTTCATTCGCATTCATGTCATAATATGATGCCCATATATAGTTGTCAGTCAGATTTAATGGGCGGGATTTATGGTAATTGAGAATGAACGTGCACGCGCATCCCATTTACGACTGATTGGAATTCATTAACACACACACACATTTCACGATCACATCTGACGTTTACGAAGTATTTTTGAATCAGGAGAAGAGTTTTCGGGAAGGTCTCTTTACGCGCAAATCACTCGCATATTTACTCGTATATTTACGAATGTTTCATGAATGAAACCCAATGTAATATTCACCTCCATTGTTGACAAATCAAAGTTGGACTGTAAGATGTTCTCGACAGACTTTCCTGAATTGATGTCGAAGAGAATATCCAAGGCTCTGATGCATTCATCTGCTCTTTGCTTTACCTGAAACATAAAAGGCATTTGATTCATTTACATGGAACAAACACAGACAGTTTGATTAATTGTGCAAAGCAGCAGCAAATTCAGTTATTTACGGCTACAAAAATCAGACTAGGACTGATTAGCATAGGAAGACTATGTTTGAGTATCTGATGAGTATTGAGATATTCCTCACTTGCTTGTTTCTTAGAGGAAACTCATTCTCCCCTGGTTTCAACATTCTGTAGTACATCCAAACCTCCTCCAGATCATCAGACACAGGCTTGGCAATGTCACATGACGGATGCCTTTTTGTTCCCGGCTCAGTGTGTTCTCTGAAGTGAAATGTTGCAGAGGCAGATTCATCCCTGAAATTGAAAAGATATTTTAGTGAATGTAAAAAAACACACCAAGCCAAAAACAAAAGATGGTAAAATGTCCCGTCACTAGCTGATTTTCAGTCATAGGCTTCATTTAATAAAATATTCCATAAAGTGATCTTGAGATTTTTAACAAGAATGAGTGTTTTTATAGTGTTTTATAAAATTTCTAGTTAATAGTGAGGCTCAACACACTTCATTCTCTTTATAAATAAATGTTTCCTAAAACTGCAATACTACAAAGCATTTCCATTCTTCCATTTTGATATAATAGTTTACTCTACTTTACACTAGTTCCGATACCAGTTCCATAACCCGAAAGTCAGTGTGACCGTCGCTGCTGTTAGTCCTGTGTTGTGTGTCAGTCCACTGTTAAACACTGCTAAGAATGTGATGACCTAGTTTATACTATTGTTTGCACACTCCTCACACACTTTGACCATTACAACAAACAAAACCTTTCACAGCAAGGAACATTTCTGAACAGTAATTTTGACCATGTCAGTTTGTGGTTAGCAGATATCTCTTATCTCAACATACTGGTCCATTGGAAAGCAAAAAAGCTTTTACAGCTATTAACTGAAAGCAAGCACCTGTGCTCCACGGCTGCAACAATGAAGCCCTGCGACGCCAGTTCAACACATATGGCTGAATACAATGTCCTAAACATACAACACACAAAAACACAGTGGGAATGTAAAATACTGCATCAATGTTCAGGTTTTTGTGCCTAAATTTTCAAACCAACCAAACCTGAAAGCTCCCAGTCCATGAGAAAAGATAATGACAGGATATTTCCCATCCGGTTTAAATGATGCACTCCAGGCTGCTGGGATTTTACAAGACCCTAATGTGAACAAACATACATAAATGGCCATAGCATGACAACAGTGGCAACTGATGTTTAACCACATATCATGTCAGGAAGTGGCTTGGTGAGCTGCCTATGTGTCACAACAAAAATGACATTTTCAAAAGGCCCAGCACTGAATAACCCACACAATTTTTTTTTTACCAAAGAGGTAGTTGAAAATTCTTTGACTCAGTGCTCTGTTCATCTTCATAAAGTCTGCGAGGCCGTTGAAATACTCTCTGCACGGGACCCAGTCTGGCCGCTGGGGATTCTCGGATGCTTGGCATGGATAGTAGAGTCTCACGAACGTATCCTTGAAAAAATATATAGGCTATATATTAATCTGATAATGACACATACAATTCATGTACACACAATTCAAGTACACACTTACATGTACTGTGTGGCCCACCATCAGATCTGTGCATCCCACTTGGTGGGGTCCTTTTCCTGGCGGGATAGTATTGTTGTGGCAACTTGAATTACCCATTGCGAAAACAACCAACCAGTTCAACTTTGGCATAAACTTCAAACCTGCAAAACAAGAACCACATGTCACAAGATTTCATGTCACAGCATGAAATGGGATGACGTTTTCAAACAAGCTTGCTGACTAACTCAGTTCACACTGTTCTTGGTATTGGTCTTTTTAGTCAACTCAGTGCTTGTGAATAACCACTTTTTGGTTTATCAGTCATGAGGATACTTTATTTTAGAGAAGTAACAATACTCTTAGTTCATGTGTGTTCACTGTGCTTGTCAGTGTAATAGCTACTACCCGCACAATAGCAGCTTACATAAATAAAAAGTAAAGCAGTTAAAGCAATGGTCTGACACTTAAAGAAATATGATTTTCTTTTAATCAGTTACGTAATAGGAAGTGGCTGTCAAAACAGTGGAACCACTGACACAACCAGCTTGTTTACAGTTAGCATACTAGCCATTGCTTTTGCAAAGTGCCGAACCACTTTTAAATCTCATGTGGAATGACTTACCCGACGTTGACTTTGACCATTCATATATCTTCTTGACCAGAGTCACTTGAACAAGTCTGCCGACAAAATACATCGACGTTAGCAGGGCTAACTTACATTAAGCGTCAGCTGAAGTCCAACTGGTGGAGCCTCATCCCGACTCGACACGTCTGTAAATTGAGTCACAGATCATGCTGTTTTGGATCAGTTTGTGAAAGTGATTTTGAACAAATCTGTTAAGTGAATGATTCGTCTAGAGAACGATTCGCACTAAAATGCGGTGCCTGCGTTCCTGCCCTCAAAAATGGACTGTAGCGTAAGCCAATAGCATTCGAGTGCGGGTTGTGACGCAGCATTTCATTGGTTGGACTTATTAAATAAACACGCACCTTCACGCCCCCTTAATTTCTTCACTGAAGAAATCTGTTCATTTCAGTTCAGTTCAGTTCAGAAATTAAGAATCTTTTTCAGAGTCTGAACAAGATTCGGACCGGCGAAACAGCTGGTTTGTGAAAGTGAAAGAAAGTAAAAACCCGCAATAAACTGGGAAATCCCGTCAATGAACAAATGAGTCACTTTTTCGGGAATGGGGATGTTGGGACTGACTTAACAAAAGCAAGCATGTTCGTTCAGTTCATCATGCGATGCGAGTCAGTTTCATGTAAAGCGATCAAAGAAATTAAGCCGAAGATTTATGAATGTGTGAAGGCTGTTAGTGGATCTGTTGACAAATTTATGTTTTTAATAAAGGAGTTGTTTTGGTTGTTTACGACTCGGTGTTTTGGAATTAATTAATTCATTGTAACTGAACTATCAAAAGCGACGGACTTTGGCATTTGGTGCCCCTGAATCCAAGTTCTTCATTAAACTAGTTTATACATCACGTTTTTCTTAAATTAATTTAAATAATCATATTTTGCGTTTAACAGTGTTGTCTTGCCAACGTTTAACACACTTATAGCATTGATTTGACTATCTTGAGTCATATTCTGCACTTTATAAATAGCCCAATTGTTTTTTGTTTTTATTCAGTGCATATTAATTAAAACATTTACTCGGGTAATAAGGATTGTTTTGAGCAGTTATTAAACATGTTGGGCTGGCTGCGTTTGGTTGCATAAAGTCTGTAAACAGTAGCCTACTCACTTACACTGCATTATGGGAGACACGTGTCCTTAGGGTTATCACAAAACTACTGTCAGTAATGAGACTTCATATCCATTGTTCCAATAAACATGGTCAAAGGCTAAAGTTCTCTTTATATAATTTAAGCGATGGCAATCTCCTACCTCACATACTGTCAGTAAGTATGCTTTTACAGAGGCTGCTCATCTTTACAGTGCTGGCTGTAGCACTTCATGCTGTGAGTTATTTTCTGTATTTATGATTTACCCTTTATAATATTATACTTTAACAGGCTTTGGTCCCTATTGCATATGCACGTATCTGAATATCTACAGTGATTGTTATCTCAAAATGCATTGGGATTAACCATATTCCTGGCTTGACTTGCAGATTCCAGTTTCGACTCGCATTCATGGTAAGATTAATGATTTTAATTAATTACTGTAAGTTATAATTTTTTTGATTTCATTCATCTAAATAAATGTAAAACACTATATTTATCACAGAGGTTGAAGATGAACCAAATTTCAACCCTTTCATCAACCTTGGTAAATAGTTTTATACATTATATTACAAAACAGTGAGGCAACAAAGTTCCTTTTAATGCTACTGTATTCAAAGAAATACTTTGAGTTTGATTACTTTGCAAAATATTGCACAAATGCATTATTTTATTACTAAACAATTGTTTTAACTTGTTTGTCAGGAGCAAAAACCCGACTGATTGAGGGAGACATAGCCCTACCTGTAAGTACGCAACCATGTCATAATTCAGTTTTGATGTACATACTGAAATCTTCTTAATAATATCTATCACTATCTATTGTTGATTTAAAAAACGGTCTATTAAAACCTACATCCATTTACAGCCTGGTCGAGTTGGTCTTATTAACACAACATACAGATGGAAGTTCCCTATTCCATACATTCTGTCTGACAGCCTGGGTAAGTGATATTTACTTGTTTTCCAAATCGTTCAAAAACAAAAACTGACTTATTTGTGTTTTTATAATACTGATTTTCTTCATGGATAAATTCTCCCCATTTTACACAGACCTTAATGCAAAAGGTGCGGTCCTTCAGGCATTTGAAATGTACCGTCTGAAATCATGTATTGATTTCAAACCCTATGAGGGAGAGAAGACATTTATCAAATTTGAGAAAAGAGATGGGTATGTGTGCAGCCAAACATTGCAAATAGTTTTTCTGTTATAACATCAGCATATTTATGTTGAGCACGAGTACATCAACATATAATTTTACCACAAATTCAGTTAATCTGGGCCTGATAAGAAGTGTGTATATGACAATAAGAAGCTCTGCTAAATAAACAAAATAACAAATCATTGAGGCATTCTAATGATGGTGTTTAGCAAATATGATTCCGCCATCAGACAACACTTATCGTATATTATAAAACAAAGGAAATCACACTAACAGGACTTGTAATTGCGGTAGGTGCTGGTCCTATGTTGGAGATCTACAGAACGGGCAGGTGCTTTCTCTGGGGCCGGGCTGTGACCATAAGGCTGTGATTGAGCATGAACTTCTGCATGCCCTGGGCTTTTACCATACGCAGTCTCGCCAGGATCGAGATGACTATGTGAAGATCTGGCTAGATCAGGTCACTGAAGGTTAGGTCATTTGTTTTGCATTATTTCATGTGTAGTTACTTACTCTTACAATTTTGCATTTGGCTTTTATTTATAACAAAATGTTTTTGTTTCTAGGCATGGAGCATAATTTCAACAAATATGATGACAGTTTTGTCACAGATTTAAATACACCATATGACTATGAGTCTGTCATGCATTATCGTCCATTCGCTTTCAACAAAGACCCCAGTATTCCTACCATCACAACCAACATCCCAGAGTTCTTCAATATAATAGGGCAATACCTGGACTTTAGTGAGATGGATGTTGTCAGACTGAATCGAATGTACAACTGCTGTAGGTTATTAATATTAATATAGAAATATTAATGCATATATATATATATACACAGTGATGTGAGTAAGTTAGGACACCCATGCTAAAGTTGCCTAAAAGGAGGAATAAAAAATCATCTTTTGGAAATTAATCGGAAAAATCCAACCTTTAAGGACACCAATTTTCTTTGTGAATGATTAATGTATCATAAATAAATAAATGTTCTTCCTTATAATACAGGGTGCATAAGTCAGGCCTATGTTGAATTCCCATAGAGGCAGGCAGATTTTTATTTTTAAAGGCCAGTTATTGCATGGATCCAGGATAATATGCATCCTGATCATCACATTCCCTTCACCATACCTAGAGATTGGCATGGTGTTATTTCAGTTAGTCTAATAGCTGGTTTGATTTGCATTGAGAGATGATCTTATGGAAAGTGTCCCATGCCAATCTCTAGGTATGGTGAAGGGAATGTGATGATGTGGGGATATTTTAATTCCAAAGGCCAAGTGAACTTTATCAGGATGCATATTATCCTGGATCCATGAAATAACTGGCCTTTAAAAATAAAAATCTGCCTGACTCTATGGTAATTTAACGTACGGGTGTCCTGACTTATGCAACCTTTATTTTAAGGAAGAACATTTATTTATTTATGATACATTATTCATACATAAAGAAAATTGGTGTCCTTAAAGGTTGGATTTTTCCTATTTTTTTCCAATTAAGGCATTAAGATCAATTTCCAAAAGAGGATTTTTTATTCCTAACTTATTCACATCACTGTGTATATATATATATATATATATATATATATATATATATATATATATATATATATATATATATATATATATATATATATATATATATATATTATTTGTTTATTTATTTATTTATTTATTCAGCCTCTTCTCTTACCCTGCTGGACCAGTGCACTTTTGAAAACATAAACGTTTGTGGGATGGTACAGAGTTTGACTGATGATGCTGACTGGGTCCATCTCAAGAGTTCTCCTGGCTCCGAGGATCATACTCTCAATGGACTATGCAGAGGTGACAAATCTCCATTGCCTGAAATAGACATATTCCATTGTGGCTGCAGTTTGAGCAATTTAAATAATGTTTTTTATTTATTTTTAGATTTAGGATATACTATGCACTTTGATACCTCCACTGGAAATGCAGAACAATCCGCTCTCCTTGAGTCCCGCATCCTATATCCTAAGAGGAAACTGCAGTGCCTGCAGTTTTTCTACAAAATGACAGGGAGTGTAAAGGACAGGCTAGTGATTTGGGCCAAGATGGATGATGGAACAGGAGCCGTGCGAAAATTAAAGAAACTGCACACAATCTGGGGTAATTGTTTTCCTTTTTGAACTACTAGTACCTTAGACTCCTAAAAATAAAGTAAGAACCAGTGGAAACATTCCATTCTACAAAAGGCTCTTTAGATTTTTAAAATGTTCTACCACTGAGAAAAAATTGTTCTTTTAAGAGCTGTTCACTGAAAGGGTGGGGAACCAAAACCCCTAATTTGTAGGTGTAAATTGCAGGAAAGCTTTAAGATATTATACATGTAAGATTGTAAAATAATTTTAAATCAACATTTCATGTCCACATATTCATGTATTAATTTAGTGAGGACTGTATAATAATCAGAATAATATATGTAATCATTACCCCTTAAATTATCCTTTATGTAATCCTTTATCATAAAATGAATGTGGTGATAACAAAAGGCTTATCTTACCCAGCTGACGAAGACGAAACATGGAAGATTGCTCATGTGCCATTGCAGATAGGAGCAAAATTCCGCTATGCATTCCAGGCAGTGAGAGGAGACCCAGCCGACTCTGGAGGAGGCATATTCATCGATGACATCAGCCTGACAGAGACGCACTGCCCAGCCGCTGTCTGGCGCATCCAGAACTTCTCGAACATCCTGAAAACAGCCGACTACAACACCGTGCTGAACAGCCCTCGTTTCTACAGTCCTGAGGGTTACGCTTATGGGATTCAAGTACGCCCAATCTCTAGCTACTCCGATTACACAGGCAACTACACTGGTTTGTACTTCCATCTGGCCAGTGGTGACAATGACATTGTGATGCAGTGGCCTGCTGTGAACCGCCAGGCCACCATAGTGGTGATGGACCAGCATCCAGACATTAAGATGAGGATGTCCTCTGCTCGTAGCATCACCACTGACCTGACCACAGGTATGTAGATATATTCGTATATATATATATATATATATATATATATATATATATATGCGCAAATATATATGTGATATAACATGTTCCTGTTCTTTAGTCAATGGAGGCCAACTAATATGGGACAATCCAAGAAAGTTTGGGACCTTTGACTCAAGCTGCCAGTGTTATCGAGGAGAGTCAGTGGGATGGAGGAGTTTCATAAAACACTACGACTTACGCAGACGGAATTACCTGAAAAATGATGACCTCATCATTTTTGTTGACTTTGAGGGTACGTTTACACTAAGTAACACATTCTGTCTTAGACATTAATAGTGTTACTGTCTAATAGTTTTGTTTTGTTTGTCTCTTTAAAGACTTAACAAGCCTGATAAATAGTGAAGTTCCGGTTGCACCAAAGGTTTGAGGCCGATAAGTGTGTAAGTGAGCTCAGTTATCATAAATACAGCCGTTTTATTCTTTTTTTTTTTTTAGAACAAAATAAGCTTTCAATAAGCTTTAGTTTACACTTTATTTTGATAGTCCTCTTTAGAAATTCTACTTACTATAAATAACTTTGCAACTACATGTCAACTAACACTCATTAATTTGCAAATATACGACAACAACAACAAAAAATCATTAGAGTAAAGTAGACTTTTGGGTCAGGGTTAGTAGAATAAGTTGAAATGTACTTGCAAAGTTACTTATAGTCAGTAGAATGTCTGTTGGGAGAGCATCAGAATAAAGTGTATTCAGCAGATATTAAGCAGACAATCTGCTAATACTCTAATAACTAGTTGAAATGTAGTTGCAATGTATATACTATTCAGTAAAATATCTTAAGTCGACTATCGAAATAAAGTGTTACCACTCAAGTGTTACTCAAATGTTATTGGTTTAACTACCTCTGCTTTTGGTCTACCAATAACTAATTAAGAAATAATCAGTGGTTTGATAAATGACATACAGTATGATACGTTTGTGAAACTGTATGAGAGAATTAACTTTTTTATCTCTTGAAACAGGTGTGTGTCTGAAGAGAGAAAGCTGTGTGCATTGTGGAGAACGTCATCTAACACATCTTAAAATGGAATTATGATTACTACAAAAAATGTGTTTGATATAGTCACTCTGTACTTTAACTTTTTAAACATTCCTAATAAAGTCTGAAATTAAACTATTTTACCAAACGTCATATTAATGCAGTCAATAATTGTGAATATCTTACACATTGCATCTGAAGTGATACACCTGCATGCAGTTGAAACCTTGTTAGTTTTCGGTGTGCACTTTACTGTTAAAATATGATAATATCTTAATCTTATCTGAAATCTGATATACTGTATTCACCTATGTTGCAGTGCTGAGGTTATACTCATCTTCATATACTGGCCTGCAGTAAACCTTGAACTCTATTCCTCTTATCTTTTATTTTGAGTTTGCAGATCAGATATCAAAAAGTCCTTTTACACATAAGCTTTTGTGCTTTAAAGTCACCAATGAAATCAAAATCGTCAATTCTTCTTTTTTAATGGAATGTTAAAGTATTTATTATAAATTGTTATTTTTAAATTCCTGTGCCGTCGTAATCTTTAATCAAAACTTCCCCTCCCACTTGCAACGACTTCTCTTCTCTTCTCTTCTCTTCTCTTCTCTTCTCTTCTCTTCTCTTCTCTTCTCTTCTCTTCACTTCTCTTCTCTTCTCTTCTCTTCTCTTCTCTTCTCTTCTCTTCTCTTCTCTTATCCTCTCCTCTCCTCTCCTCTCCTCTCTTCTCTTCTCTTCTCTTCTCTTCTCTTCTCTTCTCTTCTCTTCTCTTCTCTTCTCTTCTCCTCGCTTCTCTTCTCTTCTCTTCTCCTCTCCTCTCCTCTCTTCTCTTCTCTTCTCTTCTCTTCTCCTCGCTTCTCTTCTCTTCTCTTCTCCTCTCCTCTCCTCGCTTCTCTTCTCGCTTCTCTTCTCTTCTCTTCTCTTCTCCTCTCCTCTCCTCTCCTCTCTTCTCTTCTCTTCTCTTCTCTTCTCTTCTCTTCTCTTCTCTTCTCTTCTCTTCTCTTCTCTTCTCTTCTCCTCTCCTCTCCTCTCCTCTCCTCTCCTCTCCTCTCCTCTCTTCTCTTCTCTTCTCTTCTCTTCTCTTCTCTTCTCTTCTCTTCTCTTCTCCTCTCCTCTCCTCTCCTCTCCTCTCTTCTCTTCTCTTCTCTTCTCTTCTCTTCTCTTCTCTTCTCTTCACTTCTCTTCTCTTCTCTTCTCTTCTCTTCTCTTCTCTTCACTTCACTTCTCTTCTCTTCTCTTCTCTTCTCTTCTCTTCTCTTCTCTTCTCTTCTCTTCTCTTCTCTTCTCTTCTCCTCTCCTCTCCTCTCCTCTCCTCTCCTCTCCTCTCTTCACTTCTCTTCACTTCTCTTCTCTTCTCTTCTCTTCTCTTCTCTTCTCTTCTCCTCTCCTCTCCTCTCCTCTCCTCTCCTCTCCTCTCCTCTCCTCTCTTCACTTCTCTTCTCTTCTCTTCTCTTCTCTTCTCTTCTCTTCTCTTCTCTTCTCTTCTCTTCTCTTCTCCTCTCCTCTCCTCTCCTCTCCTCTCCTCACTTCTCTTCTCTTCTCTTCTCTTCTCTTCTCTTCTCTTCTCTTCTCTTCTCTTCTCTTCTCTTCTCCTCTCCTCTCCTCTCCTCTCCTCTCTTCTCTTCTCTTCTCTTCTCTTCTCTTCTCTTCTCTTCTCTTCTCTTCTCCTCTCCTCTCCTCTCCTCTCCTCTCCTCTCCTCTCTTCACTTCTCTTCTCTTCTCTTCTCTTCTCTTCTCCTCTCCTCTCCTCTCCTCTCCTCTCTTCACTTCTCTTCTCTTCTCTTCTCTTCTCTTCTCTTCTCTTCTCTTCTCTTCTCTTCTCTTCTCTTCTCTTCTCTTCTCTTCTCTTCTCTTCTCCTCTCCTCTCCTCTCCTCTCTTCACTTCTCTTCTCTTCTCTTCTCTTCTCTTATCTTCTCCTCTCCTCTCCTCTCCTCTCTTCTCTTCTCTTCTCTTCTCTTCTCTTCTCTTCTCTTCTCTTCTCTTCTCTTCTCTTCTCTTCTCTTCTCTTCTCTTCTCCTCCTCTCTTCTCTTCTCTTCACTTCTCTTCTCTTCTCTTCTCTTCTCTTCACTTCTCTTCTCTTCTCTTCTCTTCTCCTCCTCTCTTCTCTTCTCTTCACTTCTCTTCTCTTCTCTTCTCTTCTCTTCTCTTCTCTTCTCTTCACTTCTCTTCTCTTCTCTTCTCTTCTCTTCTCTTCTCTTCTCTTCACTTCTCTTCTCTTCTCTTCTCTTCTCTTCTCTTCTCTTCTCTTCTCTTCTCCTCTCCTCTCCTCTCCTCTCTTCTCTTCTCTTCTCTTCACTTCTCTTACTTTACTTTAACTTAGTCCTCAGATAGAGGAGGGTTGCTGCTAGCTCCGTTAAGGTATTTATGTCCCTCCCAAACTGCATTGAAATGATATGTTTAGCAGCCAGAATTTTAAAATTTTTAAGGGGGAGAAACCGGCTGACCCCTCCTAACATGATCCATATCACCCATCAGAAAACAATTGCAACGTCTCAGATTGGTTTGCATGACGCCCCTGCACTCAGATATACATCACAATAGAGAAGAAAAGCCTATCGCAACTTCTGTTCCTTGCTGACTTTATTATACAAAACATGGGTTACCAAATATTCATTTACAGTAAATTCAGGAACATATTGTTATGGCTTTAGTTAATTAGTTGTATTATTTTCTACTACATTTCAAACATAATCACTGCATGTTTTTCTAAGATTTCAGTTTTTAGTTTTGCCCATTAAATAAAAGATTTATTTACAACACAACACAATGTAAATATATCCATTTTGACAGATTTACAGATTCCTGATACTGTTATCATAAAGAAGGATAAAGATAAAAAAGATAAAGAAGAAAGAGATAAAGAGATATAGAAGAGCTGATGCATGCAGTAAACAGACACTTCACAATACACACGACAGGCCACTAACCAACTGGCCCATCCACGTGTGTTACTTCACCTGGTAATTGTCTGCGCTTCTCAGATCAAAGTTCTACTCTAACTCTGACTTTATTGGTGTGTTTGTAAGTGCACTAAACCCTGTTGTCTTCTCCTGGAGTTAACATGGACTCCGTGTGGAGAATCATTCTCTTCATAGTACTTCTCATGTTAAAGGTATTTTAAACTTTATTATTGTTCATTTTTAAATGTAAAAAACGTCTTGACATTTTGAGTTATGGTAAAGCAAACACATCCAATGAAAATGTATTAATCTAATCTATAATCAATCTATGTTGCAGGCGCATGCCCTTCCAACACAATATGGTACAACATTTTAGACCTTTTAAAGATCATGTTTAATTTGAATTTTATCTTCATAGAGCTTCTTACAAGTTTGTATGCTTTATTAAATACTAGGCAAGGATGCAGATGCAGGTGAATTACGGGAGGACATTCTTGAAATCAATTTAGGTCAGTAGATATTAATTTGTAGAAAAGCAAACAGTTTGCCATACAAGCATAAGTGTTTTACATTCAATACAATCTTATTATACATATATTTTTCAGTTCAATAAGAGAGAAAAATAATAATTTTAAAAGTATCTGAATTTATCCATTTAATTGAAACATTTCAGATTCCCAGAGAGATTTGTTTGAAGGAGATATTGCTGGAGATGTAAGTCTTTCTTTTGAAAACAAATGTCCATTGTCCAAATCTCTACTGCCTTTTGTTTTTATTTTATCATATTTTCTATTCAATATTTTAATTCCTAAAATGAACTCTTATCTTAGCCACGAAGAAATGCAATATTAGATGAAAAAGCAAGATGGGAGTTTCCCATTCCATACATACTCACAGATAGTTTGGGTGAGAATATTTATTATTTTCAAATGCAAAATCAACAAACTGATTCCAGGATGAGAATATTCATATAGCTTCACTTGTTTAGATCTTAATGCAAAAGGAGTGATCCTTCAAGCATTTGAAATGTATCGTCTCAAGTCTTGCGTGGACTTTAAGCCCTATGAAGGAGAAAGCACTTATATTTCTTTCACAAAGCTGGATGGGTAAGTAAAAATCAACCTGGGCTGCTTTTCCCAAAAGCATCGTAAGCCTGCAACTATGCTTTTGGAAAATGCAGTTTTGTTTTTGTCATTGTTACAGATGTTGGTCATTTGTGGGAGATTTAAAGACAGGGCAGAACGTCTCTATAGGGGACAGATGTGACACCAAGGCCATCGTAGAGCATGAACTTCTCCATGCACTGGGTTTCTACCATGAACAATCTCGCTCTGACAGAGATGACTATGTTCAAATCTGGTGGGATCAAATCATTCCAGGTTATTTGCATCGGTTTTTATTATAAAAGTGCATCATGAATCTCTCTTTTAATTTGGTGCAAATTTGTGATTTGCATTGCAAAAATGGGAAAGGATGGGACAAATGCAATGCCTCTCTCCTTTTATCATCCACATTTGTTTAGGAAAGGAGCACAATTTCAATAAGTATGAGGATGATTTTATAACCGATTTGAACACGTCCTATGATTATGAGTCCATCATGCACTATAGGCCTCTGTCTTTCAACAAGGACCCTGATACTCCCACCATAACCACTGCCATCCCTGCCTTCAATAACGTAATAGGACAGCGCTTAGACTTCAGTGCTCTTGATCTGGAAAGACTGAATCGCATGTATGAATGCAGTAAGTTCTGATATTCAACAATTGCCTCAGGCTCTTACAAACATTACATTGACAAATTTTGTGCATGAAAAAACATTCCATACTTTCAGTATTGCCATATCAACTTGGTTTCTTTCAGCTACAACCCACACTCTTCTGGATCAATGTGCCTTTGAGCAGATCAACATTTGCGGAATGATTCAGTATGATGAAGATGATGCTGACTGGGTCCAGACTTTAAGCTCTACAGATGTAAAGGATCACACACTTGGAGGAAACTGCAGAGGTAATTTCAGTTGAACACTTTTGTTTATAGAATAAAGCATCGTCAGGGCTCAACAATAATATATATATATATAAAAAAACTTAAATGATGTGAAATCGTACTTTTTTAAATAATTTTCTTAACTTTTAAAGTGACATAAAATGTAGGCCAAGTATCGTAAGCCATACTCTGAATTTAACCCTTCCAAATTAGTGTTTATACATTAGGAGCAGGGAGCAGTGAGTAGTGAAAACACACACAGCAAACCGTGGACACACACATCCGGAACAGTGGGCATTGCTTCCTTTTGTTGCGGTGCCCGGGGAATAATTGGGGATTAGGTGCATTGGTCAAGGGCACAACAGTTATTTTCTGCCGGTATGGAGAATCGAACCCGCAACATTTGGGTTAACAGTCTGACTCTCTAACCATTGAGCCAATGACTGCCCCTAATTTGGTGTAATTTTGTGGGGAAAAAAATACTGATTTCGAAGACTATCACAAGTTACTCTTAATTTAATAAATTATCTTCTGGATTAGTAAACTAGTTAGAATTTCCTTATTTGACAACAATATTCAATATATTATATATAGCCATTGAATGCCATTTTGCATAAACAATGTTTTATTGTTATTAGATGCAGGCTATTTTATGAAGTTCGACACCGCTAACAAGGTTACGGGACACAGTGCTTTGTTGGAGTCCCGGATTCTTTACCCCAAGAGAAACCGGCAGTGCCTTGAGTTCTTCTACAAGATGACTGGAGACTCTGGTGACCAACTCATAATTTGGGTCAAAAGGGATGATGGAACTGGCACTGTTCACAAAGTCAAAAAAGTTCACACAATCACAGGTCAGTTACGGCCAAACATTACTGTATATGCACTCACGTGTGTATATATATATATATATATATACGTATATATTATCAAATCTCTATAACTATATTAATGCCCAGCTCTAAACTGCTAAAAGCAACCGTAGAGCATGAAGATATTATAAACATTAACATCCTGTTTTTCTATAAAGCTGCTTTGTGCAAACAACTGATTTGTCTCGACTTCTGACAATTGACTCAAAATATCTCTTCTGATAGCCTACTATGATTATGTATTAGATTTTGAATACTGTGCACCTTTTTGATTTCTTAAGGGGATGGGGATGAGTCATGGAAGATTGCACACGTCACTCTAAATGTTAAGGAAAAGTTCCGGTACTTCTTCCAGGGTATTGTTGGCTCCAACAAAACAAAAGGAGGGATCTTTATAGATGACATTACTTTGACTGAGACATCATGCCCAAATGCTGTCTGGAGGATTCAGAACTTCTCCAGCCTCCTTAATACTATCCCACAGGGTGACAGAGTTCAGAGTGCTCGTTTTTACAACTCTGAGGGTTACGCTTATGGAATTAATGTGTATCCAAATGGCAGGAATAACTCCACTGAAGAGTTTGTTGGGATCACTTTTCACCTCTTCGCTGGTGAGAATGATGCAGTATTAGAATGGCCTGCAGCGAATCGGCAGGTCACTATTACGGCTATGGATCAAAATCCAGACACAAGACTTCAAATGTCTAACAGCAGAAGCTTCACCACTGGTGCGTCTGTCTGTCTGTCTGTCTGCCTATCTATTTATTTATCTATCGTTCAGTTCATCCATCTATCCATCTTTGATTTCACATTGCAGCACCAAGGAATTATGAATGATTTAATGACCCCCATTAATCACTCACTAGATGCTGACATGCGGTGGAGTAAACCATCTACGTTTGGAGAATGGGACGAAAGCTGCTTTTGCTTCAGAGGTCCAGAGTTTGGTTGGGTCACTTTCATCTCACACGATCAGCTCCATAGGCGGGACTTCCTCAAGAACGATGACCTGATCATCACTGTTAATTTCGATGGTAATTTTGATCATGCAGAACTGTTTCACCCATCACTATAGTTAGTCTGTTTACAGCTATTGGAATAAATGTTAATTGTTAAAAGTGTGTTTTACTTTAACAACCAGATTTGTCACATCTTGTAAAATCTGAAGTTCCAACCAAGCTCCAACTCTCAAGCAATCCCCAGCCTGCAGGAGAAAGCTTTGAGAGCCCAAAAGTCCGGGTGCCACGAGCGATCAGCGACCCATGTCAGCCAAACCCCTGCCGTAATGGAGGAGCTTGTGTCATACATCAGGGGAGAGCAACATGCAGGTTAGTGCACCAAGATCTGACTGTCATCTCAGCGGGTTTAATTATAAAACCAGTTTGTTGTTTAAGAATGAAAAAAATGCTTGTGTTTGCGTGGCTTATAGTGACAGTTATATGTCTTCTGCAGGTGTATCTCTGGACAGGCCATTGCGTACACAGGAGACACTTGTGAGAAACAGCACTTTGATGGAGGAATTCTGGGAGTTTTGATCGGTGGTGCTGCAGGAACTGTAGCTCTTACTGTTGCCATTATAGCAGTGATCTACAGGCAGAACTAAACCTATTTCATCATATTTGACATCTGAATAACCACTCTGTGATAAGCAAAGTATTTTATTGATGAACCATCTTACAATAGTATGCCCAAGATCTTTCATTAATAATAAAACTTGTGTTATTAACAATCTCATCTCTCCTTTTTTCCATATCCCTTTACATGAAAAATAATCGGTCTAACGAGAAAAAAACCCAAAATTAATTTGTCAAGCTCAAGAATAGTGCATAGATGTGTTAAATTATCTTTGGTCCATCAGATATTTTGTCAGAATTACTAAATAGCAGAAATTTATGTAATAGTTCCATATATTTGGCAAAATAGAATCAGAGCTAAAACTAATTTGATTACAACAAGGTAAGTGCCCACATTTTACATTGCATTTAAAGAGATAGACATTTTCATAGGACGTTTAGAACTGTTTTAAATTAAAGACGACAACAATCAGCTACATATATACAGCAGCACTTTATATTGTTCTTTTAAAAACACAAACACGAACATCTATTATATTTTTTGGATTCTCTTGGTTTGTGCAGTAAGTAAAAAGGGACGACCACAGCCTATACTTTGTTTCAAAGATGTTAAGTCTTTACAAAAATAACTTTTAGGTCTTCACCAAACAGTTGCTTCCTCTCCTCTTTTTGTTTCTGCTGTGGGTTCAGAGGTGTCCTATGTTTTACATGCTCTTTCTGCAATACAAATCAGAAACAGAAATTTTATTAAAGAAAATTTTGTCTTCAAGTTATTTAGCTGCCTTTGAATTGATGAACGTAGTTATTTTCCTGTAAAACTGTTTTAAAACAATCTGTATAAAAAGCTACCTATATAAATAAAAGCGATTTGACTTAAATCTTCCTCACATAATAATTCCTGTTTGTAAATCAAACAAGGGAATTAAACTGTATCAAAAACTTACCTTGTGTGCATTTATTTGTATCAATCGTTTATTTTGCGACAGATGTCGCTGTTGCTTGTTCTTTTCCAGATTTCTGGGAGGCAGGGAGGAAGGGGGGGTTGTTATAATGTTATACTTCATAATGTTATTTAAATATTATTTAATATTTAATAATTAAATAACATTATTATTTTATTTTAACATTATATTTTGTATTTATTATTTGTATTATAATTTTTCACTCAAATGTATTTTTCTCCTAACTTTGCTGTGGCATGGTATTCAATTTTTTTTTAACATGGGTTCCCCAGAACTTACCCCCAGAACTATTTTTAATATTTCATCTCGGACCTGTAGAAAACAAAAGAAACAGGTAAGTGTCCTGTGGTCCTAACTGTACTAAACATCTTTAATGTCAATTCCAATGCATACCCTTTTTTCTGCAAAACATCCAGTCAACAAGATGAAGAACCCCTAGAAGGTATAAATGATACAGAGGCATAAGGTATAAATTATTCAATATATGTCATACTATTTAAAGTGTTATCATTTTCGTGTAGAGCCGGGAATACCTGCAGGGAGTTGACTATGGTGAACGCGTAATGCACTACGTATGTCATAAACTGTGTAAAGTCGTCCATCAGAAACACAAAAATCCCCAGAATCCAAGTCCCACCAAATATAGGTGTGAGAAAGAGAATCACTTTGATTATGCTTTTTGCTGCATCTTTGTCCCCCTTTTTATTGGTCTCAGCTCCAGATGGCTTTAAAACCGTCGCAATGACCACCACCATGGAAGCTATGTTCACCAGCACGATGGTCCCAACTGGAAAGAGAAATGCATGGATGGATCCCTGCATGACTGACTGATAGGTAAGCCAGCATGTTTTCGAGCTGTAATACGGGATGTCACTTGCTTGATCGTAGTACACATATGTAACCGCCACAGTCACTGTTGGACAAACATAGCCAATGGTGAATCCGAGGATCATGTACATCTTTTTCCCAATGTGGCTGAAGACGAAAATGAGTTGGTGGACCAACATGACACTCAGACACAGCATCCAAAAGAACATCGCCAGGAAGAAGTAGTGCTTTGCCACCACCAAAATTAGGCACAAGGTTTCATTTAGGATTGATGGGAAAGAGGAAGCTAAGAAGCTGCAGTCGGCCAAAAGCAGACACAGAGCGATATTGAGGAGAGAAGTGTGCCGGAAATGAGAGAGGCTGGATTTAACTACAGCGCTCCAGACCAAACACTCGATGATGATATAGATGATGAGAGAGCATATAGAGATTCCCAGTCCGACGTACGTGAGCTGATCTAGAAAAGGCATGCTTACTGAATGCTTGGACATGAGCATGGAGAAGGAGGTGAGATGGTTGCATTCACAGTAGACTGTGTTCCCGGGACCTTGAACGTAATCGCAACCTTCGTCTGACCATCTCTCCTCCGAGACGTTCCAAAACACGCATTGCATCGTGGCACTGCTGCCCTCATCATTTGGAAAAGCCAGTCTGATGTTCACCGAAGGCTGAGTGTTGTTCTCAACTGTGCTGGATACGACTATGCTAGGAAACGATGAGTCCTCATAACCCAATTTTGGCAAGCGGTTGGCCAAGCTCTGTAATCCTACTGTTTTCACCATATCTGCTGTTGCATTCAACTCAACTTCCACGTTGAAAACGGTTTTGTTGCAACTGGTGCCGCCTCTGCAGATCTGAAGCTGAATGTTTGAGGAGTTGTAGCCCTCACTGGAGTTTATTCTGATGCTTTTTACAAGGCCTTCTACGGACGACAGATATTGTGAGGCCAGTGAACCACTCTCTTCCTTGTCTCCCCCATCCCAGGTTACGTTCAACATGCTGCTGGCTGATTCGATGAAATCCTTCAAAGAGAACAGATTTTCTACTGAAACAGCAAATATCTCAAAGCAACACATTCTCACTCCCAGCCCGTCACACATTGACGCTTGGTCAGGACCCTTCAGCGTAACTTTTTAACGCACCTGGTACCCCTTTAGCTATTCCATTGCTTTCAATGAGAAACCTTTGGCGTCATACACTGACGGGTTGGGCATTTAATGTTATCGTCATGATGAAATTATATAATTTTGCCATTATGATATGTTGTAGTGTGATTCTCAATTTAACCAGCCAGCATATTTTTATTTACATTTATTTAACTTTTTTATTTACACTATTTAGACATGTTTGAACACATAACCAAACCCCACACCTAAACATACCCATTTGTATATTATATGATATAAAACACAGGATATAACAGGCAGATACTACTACAGGTACAATTTATTCAAAAAGCACAAATATTCAAAGTGTCCCGAGGCCAAACGATTAATTTGTGTGAAGAAAAGACTCAAAGCAATGGAGTACCCTGTGAATCGAAAAATATTTTTTTTCCGCATTAAAGAGTAATGCAGAGGGGTTCTGAACAAGCATCAACATGTGACGAGTTAGGTGTGAGAAAGTGTTGTTCAAAGTATAATAACATTTTGATAATGTTACAGCCTGAGTTACATTTCAGACTTTAACATGATCAGAACCTGAAGATGTAGCTCTCAATATGGGTAGCCTACTTCAAATTTTCTAAATGTTATATAATACTGAATATATGTAATGAAGAATTCAAGTAATAAAAGAATATTGAAAATATCAATTTTTTTTATATTAATTGATAAGTAAGCAGTAGGTAAGGCACGACTTGAGAGGCTGTGCTGTATCATTTGCGGAGTGCCTGCAACCCCTTCAGCCCTAAATTATTCACGAACAGCACTGTCCTCGAGTACCTTATTGCTTTTATAAAACGGTTACCACACAAAGCAAATATTAAGGCCAAAAAATATGTATCAATGCAACTTTCAGGAAGTAGAATCACTAAAAGCCTTCCTTCCGCTCGAAAAAATAGTCCCTGCAACAGAGTTTACATTATTTCTCCATTAGATGGCGGCAAAGACTGTCTTTATGAGTGAGTCAGTCAGTAAAGACTTTTATGGCACTTTTCCATTACCAGTACCAGCTCAACACGAATCGGCTCGACTCGCTTTTCGCTCCGTTTTCCATTACAGTTAGTACCTCCACAATAGTACCTGGTCCTCATAGCGACGCCAAAGGAACTACGCGACACACACCCGCTACCCCCACACACACACACAGGACAATGGAGGAAATCGAGTGTGTGCTGTTTTTGATCTTCGGGATGTGGCTATTTCTCACAGCAAGAAGACAAATGTTGTTTCATGAGAGGCTGAGGGCAGCAAAACGAAACACTGCTGAAAAAAACAGCTCCGTCTGGCGCGTGCAATGATGACGCAGTGAATAGTGACGATTCTCTCTGACCAATCAGCAGTCTGCAGTGTTTTTCACGTCACATTTTAGTATTGCCTCAGCTCGCCTCAGCCCGCTCAGAACCTCGCAGGAGGTGATACGAAAAAAGTACCCGAAAGCAGGTACAGGTACAACTTTTACACAGTGGAAAACCAAACAAAGGCGAGTCGAGTCGACTCGAGTCGAGCTGGAACTGTGTAGTGGAAAAGCGACATTTTTATATTGAAAGGACCGAAAGCAAGACGCAACTGACAAATGGCTAGCGAAACTTAACTGTTAAAAAGGACAAGATATCGCTGCAGACATTCAAACGGATATTTTATTACGAATATAGCACTGACCTGAAGGAAAATGCTATATCTAATGTAAATGCAGGTACACTCGCTTACTCGATCTCTCACAATACTCTAACTACTCTATAAGCTTCAATGAACAAATTACAATATGTGATAACATATGTTTACGTGCTAAGAGTGGTTGCTAGGGGTGTTGTGTAGTGAAACATAGAACAGTTGAATGAAGTGGTCATAGCCTGTTTTATCATGAATAAAACACAGCCATTGACCAATCAGAATGGGAACTAGCTGTTTGATAATAACTAATAATTTGTATTATTTGAATTCCTTATATAATATACTTATTTAATATGTGAGCTGTCAAAAGGGAGTGAAATAGTTGAAATGCTTACTGGAAGAAGGTTCTCGCCTAGTGGCATGTTTACTGATGCCTGTTTCATAGTTTGGAAAACAGTAACTGTAGCTTTGACATCACCAAAACTGTTCTCGTCATCGTCGGATGTGTTGTTTTTCAAACTCTGAAAGATTAACTGAGCGACCTCTTGTGTTGCTCCAAGTCCTTTTTCAAAATCCTGGAGTGAGATAAAAATGAGACATTTTCATATTAAAGACAAACTTCACATGCCACAGTTGTGTAAGGTCACTCAGAATCAGTCAGGTCTATAGATCTGCATACCTTTGCTTGCAAAGCTACATTATTTAGGACTGCTTTAACACACAGAGAGACTTCTTCACCCCATTGTTTCCCATTGCATTTGCGTTTCATTGTGCCCTGTCTCCCTGATGCAATACAGTCTATAACAGCTGTTTCATTATTCTTTGTTTTTGGCCATATTCTCTCTTCAATTACTTCCGCTGCACAAAACAGGTCACTGGCTACAAAACAAACAAACAGACAAACATAAATAAATAGGCCTACAAACATTAGTTTTTTACATTACCAGTCTACATGAGGTTTTGTAGAATGGCATACATTTGCATTAGAATATGAGTTTCAGTACTTACGGTAAATGATTGGTACTCTTATTGAGAGATTTCGCAGCTGATTCAAAGTGTTCTCTAAAATGCAACTGCCCTCAAGCGAACTTGGTTTGCCTTCTGCCAGACAATTAACAGGGAAGTCTGCTGTATACCTGATTATACCACTGCGCTCTGTAAAACATGGGTAACATTTTTACATGTGTTCACAGGTTATGGATAATTGAAATAAACAGCGAACAAATGTATGTGGGCACGCCCAACTCAGGAACTTGGGTATAAAAAATGATCGCCGATCTTCCCAGTGGTAAATACAACTTGAGAGGGCGTTGTCCAATTTTTAACTAGGAAACTCATATTTACGATAACTCTGATATCACGTGAAGGCAGCATAAAACCATAGCTATTTAGTGGCGAATCATACGAATTTTATGTATTTGGAAATACATTTGTGCTACTTGGTAAATTGCTTGATTTTAAAACCTGTCAAATAAATTTTATAGAATAAGTATAAACTTTATGTGATTTGAAGCTTCAGTTGATTATTTGCTCTATGAAAGATAAAAATCAGCTTCATGTGCCATCAAACGGAAGATATATATATATATATATATATATATATATATATATATATATATATATATATATATATATATATATATATATATTAGGGCTGTCACTTTTGTGAAAAAAATCCTGTTCGATTTTTGAGACATATGTGTTCATTGAATCGATTGTAAAATCGATTTTTCCATGTCTAAAGACGTTTCCATTTTCAACACCAAATCACGGACAACTAACAGGCATTAGGACGAACGTAAAGAGGGTTCTTGAGACGCGCACAAGTCAGCAATATTTCTGATGATTTATTGGCTTGAAGTTTTTTTGCACAATGACAAACAGGAGTGCAATTCAAGGATTGAAATGAACACCCGCCAAATTCTGATAAAAATGAACTTTGGCGTGTAACGCTGTCATATCACGAGCCAATTTGGCGTGTTTCTATGTTTACTCACTTTGCTGGGGAAGTTCGTGTAAGCCAAATCTGCGTGGATTTAGCGCAAATACGCAACTTGTGAGTCCTCATCATAGATACTAAATGTCGCCTTGGCTACGGCAGTTCATTGGAACGAATGCGTCAATAGAGCCACCATCTTGAAACAGGGGAACCGCTCATCAGCGTCAATGTAGGAAAAGGTCTAACGGAAATAAAATCACTATAAATCGTCATGAATGCGATTTTCTAGTTGTTTTGGTTCGTTCCAACGGTCAGACATGTATTTATTAGAGTCCAGAGAAATTTTTTTTTTTTTTCAAAATTTCACAATCTTGTGAAATGTAATCCCTTGCTGTCTGGTTTTTAGATTTCGTTCGTGTAAACATCCATACGCAGCACAAAAGTCCGGCATCATCCATTAATTCAGCGTTACCCAGCTACTTCCTATGACAAGACCCCTGTTCCAAGATGGCGGCGGTTTTGACGCATGTTTAGAACTCCAAGGCGACATCTAGTGTTCATATCTATGAGTCCTCATGATATATTAAATACAGCGTATTGCGCAGAATCTGCGCATTTCTGGCTTGCTTGAACACACACGTCACTAAGCAACAAATAACGGCGCGCTTGTTCACTTGCACTGAAGTAATAGCGAATATTAAAAAGCATTTGGTTAACAGAAAATACATTGTTATTTTCTAACATCCTACATGTTCTGTGTACTGTATTGATCTGTCTACCTAAAACACATTTTGGTTAAAAAAAAAGGCAGTTAAAATCGATTCCCTATTTTCGTTTTCGAAACTTGTGTTGGTTGGTCCGATCGATTGTGCAATCGATTTTCGAACGTAAAGTCACAGTCCTAATATATATATATATATATATATATATATATATATATATATATATATATATATATATATATATATACAGCGGTTAAATTGGGCCTGCTCGTTTGCAGTCAGTTGCCTACTGGAAATTATGTCACATAAAATTTGATGAAAGTGGTCCTTTTGAAAAAATATTTCTGACAATAAATTAATGATTTTTGAAATGGCATGTCTATTTTGTCTCGGCCGAGCTGAGATGAGGACAAACGGAACACCACCGTATTCTTGTTCAGCTGCTTATCTCGTTGTCAGTCGACACGGATAAATGTACGCAGCAATATATAATGAATATTCCTGGGAGATACGTAGTTGTCATGTGTAGTATGTGCACCCGACATACGTGCTGGCAGCAGGAAACTTCACTTTGTGTGCCTGCGCCTCGTATACAACGATATAAAGCTTGCAGGACAACTTGGTTGGCATTGTCTTTTAGCGTGAGAAATACACGGTGTGGCGTGTGAACTGGTTGAATTGCGTGTGTCTCACGGCCAATGCGTGAGACTTGAGAACCCTGCTAAATTAAATAACCAAGATTGACCATGTGATTTTTCTCAGGAGATGTTTTGAGCACTTTACTTCAGACACCGGATTATCAGCAAACTGCCTAGAGAACTGCTAGCTGGCTACTCAAAATAAACTAGCAATATATTCAGTCAGCATATTTGTATTTGATCTGTGTGAATTACAGAAGTATAAGACTTGCTAGACCTACATTTAGCTACCAAGCAACCTTTCCACAAGGATAGATTGATTTTATTTTGTGACTTGTGCATATCTTGATGAGAAATGATGCTGTGTGTGTGTGTGTGTGTGTGTGTGTGTGTGTGTGTGTGTGTTTGTGTTGTAGTAGTAGTAAAGAGAGAGAATGGGAGAAGGAAGTGTGTGTGAGGTGGACCTGGTCACCACAGACCCAAATCTTCTCAGCTGTTGCTACTGTCATGTGCTGCACTCTCTTCATGTGGCACATTATGTTTCGCACATTTTATGGGTCACTACATATCATAACAAGGTAATACAATGTGTAATCAAGTTAATGCTAAATGTCCTAAACCTGTTGATACTACAACAATGCAAAGTATATGCTCTTAACCTTGCAGTTTTTCCACATATCATGTAATACTCAATTTCTCCATTTCTTTGCACAAAACTCTCCAGAAAGTGCTATTTAATGGTTTTTTTTAAATCCACTTGATTATAATTATCAATATATATATTGATAATTTAATTACAGCTTTACCTTCTTTAATTGGTGCAGTATTTTCTATACTTCCGAGTTTTAGCCGGGATATGTAGGTTTCAGTACTGTTGTCGATGGAACACGTGATAGTAACTTTGGCGGATGATGCTTCAGAACAATCTGCAGTTTGTGGATTGCTTGTCACATTAATGACTTCTGGCAGCAGTGCAATTTGAATAGGTGCCATGGCCATGTGAGCTACGTTCCCACTGACAAAAAGGCAGCTGTATATTCCTGGAATATCAAAAAATTACTAAAGTCAAAATAATGTAAATGGAACCCTGTTACACTCATGATTGCATTGAACAACACACCTGACCAGAATCCACTTGTCTTCAGAAGTGTGACTGTTGATCTTTCTGTACAAGTATCTGACAGCATTACTTCACTCCCTGGTCCCAGAATCAATGGCACTTCTTCACCTCTTGACATCTGCCACACACACTTGCTCATAGCCTCTATACTGGTACAATTCAGCTGTTGTTTTGAATTATAGCACACTTTTCCTGCGGGTGCCTCTATGAATACCATTCCTGTAAATTACAATAAAATACTGTGATTGTGAAAAGATTGGTAGGAATGGATAGACAGAACAAGTGATGAAAATATTGGTGTGGTTGCAGTGTTTTACCTAGAGACCTAACATTGAGACTGTAAATGGTTGGATCAGTCAATAATGTAGCAATTATACTTTGAACTTTGGAGGTGGCAAACACAGAACTGAGAGACACTGTGAAATTGTGAGCGTATGTAAATGACCCTGTGAGACTGACAAAAGAGGGGAAACATGAGTTTCTCGGTTACAACAACTTTTGCAAGCTAGTTGTTATCAAATGAAGAAATGAAAATAACTATTTCAAGTGGTTAGTATTACTTGATTTACTTTCAAAAAATAAAAATGTAAAATGAAATAAAAATGATGAGAAAAATATCTCACAGGCTGCCTCGCATAGTCAACGAGTTGAAGGCATTTAGCACATTAAACGCATTCTGCAGCTGAAAAACAAATGGGTTAGAATGATGAGTAAGATATTTGTCATAATTGATTAAATAGCCACTCTGCATTAGGGTTTCAAAATCTTTTCAGTAAAGAGATATATTACTTTATTACATGGCACTCTGGAATACTTGATTCATTCTGTCAAGTTCATAGCGCAGCCTACTAATTGCCTCACAAAATGAATCACTCGAAACAACACAGGCTGGCGGCACCTGCTGGTCAAAACATTTATAATGGCACAAACCAACTGCAAATGTTTTCATTAATAACAAGTGTCATGAAATGTATGAAATGTAACCTACAAATAAAAATGCGGTGTTTATGCCATGTAAATAATGCTGCTTTCTAATCGCTCTCGCAATATTTTGATGTCATACACGATTCGATCGGCGGAAGCATATGCGATGTTTGCCAAATAGCCTACACATGTTTCAGAGACCTTTTCATTCAATACTTTGTACTGTTTAATACAGCGTCTGTTTGTACAAGAATAAAGTTCAATATATAGGCCTACTATACTGTCAATGAAGTGAGGTCTATATTGTTTCTCTTATCCATTTTTATTTTGAGAAACATGACACGATATAAAATCGCAACTGGCCTACATGAAAAGAGTTTTTAGCCTACTGTTATAAAACAGATTTGTGAGCATTAGTGGAATTGATACCCTGTTTACACCTGGTATTAAGATGAGCTTTGGTCGATCGGATCACAAGTAGACGAGGGGGCATTCCTGTTTACACCAGGTGTTTTAATCCGTCTCTTTTGTCCACTTTCAAACACATCTGTGATGATTTCTTGGAGGGGATGGTTTATGGGTGGGTAATCGATGGACTTTTTCAGATTTTTTTGATCGTGCGTATGAACGTGCCCGGAGACGACTAAAAAACATACAGAAAGCAGCAGCTTTAGTTTCTGCTCTGACCGCCGCAAGACCACGCCGAACGCTGTGAGTGTGTGTTAGAAATCAGGAATGGTGAGAGAACCAGTGGCGGTTCTAGAGGGGGGGCCAGGGGGGCCCGTGCCCCTGTGACAACAAGCTTGGCCCCCCCTGTGGCCCCCCTAAATGTGGAGTGTGAAATAATTTTTACAAAACTGTTTTTTTGCTATCGTTGTTATCGTTGTATGCGTGTTTTTTTTTATTATTCTATCTTTGTGGATTTGCTTGTTCACGTGACAATTCGCATCACATTCGCGGGAATCGCGGCAGAATAACGTCTGTCTCCTGCACGCGAGAGAGGAGAGAAGGCGAAAGGTGGTAAATGTCAGTTCAGTTGCAAGTTCATTCTTTATGTGCGTATCTGGTGTGCGATGTGTATTGTCTATCATGATATTGTTATCAATGTTTTAACTGTATACGAGGCACTGTGAGCTGACATCGCATTTGTCTCTCGTCCTTTCACTGCTGTGTGCGGTTCATAGGTAGGCTATGTCCCCAAATTAGTTTATGTCTTATATTTATATCATAATATGTTCTTATATTAGAATATCACATCAGCAAGAGTTCCGTTTTCCCGTCCACAATTGCAACTGTGATATTGATCTTATACAACATGCAGTTAAATTAACAATACGTTACCATTGGGCGTTACTTTTTAGACACAATATTGTCAATATTGTTTTCCCTTTATTTCGCCGACTAGAATTTCAAAATGAAACCGTAGCAGAGTTTCAATGCAACAGACAGCGATGATTTCTTGACTGAAATCCGCGATTTGAAGGAAACACTTGCTCCTTTCCCGAATGAATCAGCCGTTTGAACGAATCGGTTGAAAGAATGAATCCTTCAACTCGCTTGTTAAGACTGTGGCTTGCCGCCGCCTACTGGCGGTTTTAGTTTCATTTTTAAAGTACCCTTTAATTAAAACGTTAAAATTAGAAATAATTTCATGTTTAAATATTGATTTAAAAAAAATCTCATAGCTTTATTTATGCAATTGTAAATGGAGTTTAAATATATTAATGCCGCTTCTGTGTCACCTCTAGACTGCACTGCAAACATGGATTTTGATTAAATGATTTAATTTGACTGGTAACAGTGGTACTGTATAATTATTGTATAATTAAGTATTATTGTATAAATAAGTATAATTACTGTATAATTTGAATGTTAGTATTTGACATAAAAGGTGATTCATAACTCTAAAATAAGTTTAGAAAGAATGTCCATATATAGGTGAAAATGCCCCTGGAAATCAATGTAAGGTGGCAAATTAAATTAATTATAAATTAATTAAAAAATTAATTTCGGTCCCTGCTGTTAACTGACCACTGCATAGAATATTAAAAAATATGAATATCTTCGTGAGTCTGCTGTCAACAACAGGCCTAAACCAGCCATGGCACCAGAACAAAAACACAATCAGTAAAATATCATCTAATTATCAACAAAACATTGAAAATATTGAGATATATTTTTGTCAATATTGCACACCCCTAATGTACGGTATGAATTTTGATTTCTTCAGGTTTTAAAAAGCCTTAAATTCGTTTTTAAAAAGTGTGCAGGAACCCTGTAAACGGTTAGTAGTTACAAGTCAGTTATTTTCAGTAAATGAATTAATATGCTTCTTGGTCCCCATTGCTTTTGCTCTATAGTTCTCACCAAAATGAAGAGAAAGAAGGACATCATGTCAATTACAGTTACTGTGACTAATTCTGAATATGTAAGGCAAATGTAAAAATATAATGGAAATGCAAATGCATTGTTGAATGATTATAAACATGGTATTTTGCCTGTAAATGCCTGCAGTGCAGTGCAGAAAATGATATGACAACAATAAGGTCTAAATGCAACTGGCCCCTCTAACAGTACAACTGGCCCCAGCTTGGCCCCCCCAGTTGAAATGGTCTAGAACCGCCACTGGAGAGAACATTATGCTGGGTACGTTTTTCATCTCCAAACTAAACTTGGGTCTTTAGCAGACAAAGTTTTAATTCTGTTTGTCTAGCGCTTCCCATAGGGTTAGGTCAGTAGACGGTCTTTTGCGGCTGTTTAATCACGTGAGCGTTTACACTACGAAATCAGTCTGGTCGAATGCGTTTACAACTACTTCTAGAAGTGGTCGAAAGTGGACAAGCTCAAAAAGTAATACCAGGTGTAAACGGGGCCTGAAAGTGTGAGAATAAACACAAAACACACGTGATCGCTGTCATGCAGTGAATCTGTCCAATTGTGGAACAGCTGTGTTCATACAGCCGCTCTTGAGAAGCTGCTCAGAACGAACCAGCCGGTTGCTCTAGAATCGCTCTCGTGAAAATTACGTAGTTACGAAAATTAGTAGCTCTCAGAAAATTATGAATTTACACTAGTTGCAAGATATACAAGCACATGAAGGCTTTTTACAGTTCAGAATTGTTACGGTAATTTCAACAAGGGGTAATAATAAAAGTATAAAGTTTCTGGAAAATTTTTATTCTTTTTTGTGCAATGCTTGTTTTGTGTGTAATTGGACAGGGCTTGGCAAAATAGTTCAATTAGAAGCAATTAAATATGATTCTCCTTTTTGTATCGTTCACGCATAAGTATTAAACTTATAAAGCTAGTTAAAAATGAACCTACAAGAACAGTTAAAACCATTAGTTCCCTTTCAGTCGATAATGTTGTAGTCGACGTCGACTGAATGGGTATCGCGTCAGAGAGCCTATCATCTTCGAGTACTATTGAACGAGCCAATGTAATTGGCGTGCGTGAATCGCATCACACACTCCGCCCCCGCGGCACGGGTATAAATACGGAAGTGGATGCACGCACTAGTTGCCTTTCTCTTCGGAGCCGATCGTTTGATCGCTCTGAGAGTGCTGTTGTTTACAACGAGCGAGTGTGTCAGTGTTCTTCAGGAAGACTCTCCCAGTGCTGGTGTTCTACAGCGCGAGTGTTGCGATGATCACGAGCTTTGAGCTCTCAACTGCTGTTTTAACAGCAACAAATTTCTAAATGTTTGTGTGTGTTGACGGCTGGTTAGAGGGCGGAAAAGTGAGTGCTTCACTGTTACAGTTCTCTGTTTAGTGTTGCAGCGGTCATTCCCCTGTGTGCTCCGGCACTGGTTACGGTCCTATTTTCTGAAAGAGCAACACGGGTGCATTTGCGTCTTTTTAAGATGTAATTCCACCTGTGCGGTTCTGGATGCGATCGTTCCCTTTTCCTCTCTGATGGTCACAATTGTTGCATCACTTGTTTGGGCTATAACTTTATATGAATATAAATATGTATGCATATGTGCTTATTTGTTCAGCATGCTGAGGCAGTTTTTGTGCGAGTCCCCATTGCCATGCCCCACCCCCGGGTGCCGTGTGGGATGGGTGATCGGAGGATAGTGATGGATGTCTCGCCCGGTAACCATTCCCTGTGGGCTCCTCACTCCTCCATCACTTCGCAGCCGATGGAATTCCTGTTGAGCATACTGGTCCCTCTGTAATGGACTGATCAGCTGTTTCAATGGGGGTTCCCCCTGAGGATAAGATGTCGATAGCAGCGTCGGAGGGTGAGCTGGCCTCTGGAAATGACGACTTGGCTGTTTTATCTCCCTCCGGGAGTGTAACGTTGCCCAAGCCAGATCCAGAAATGTCAGCTATGCTGAAACGGGCCGGCGGGGCTGCCGGGCTCGAGTGGAACCTCCACCGTGTCCCGTTCAGTCTCGGTTGGAATCTGGAGTTTGGTATCTTGGGGGTGGCCGCGCTGGTTCTCAGCTCGCCGCCCCAGTGCCTTTCTTTCCCGAAATGCATGAAGAGCTTATCAGGTGGTGAACAGTATCTTTCTCTGCCAGAAACTGCCTGAATAGCTTTTCCCCCTCACTACCCTTGATGGAGGAACGGTGAAGGGTTGCGAGGTGTCCCTCCATTGGAATGGTCTGTCGGCCGCTGCCTTTAGGGGGGATCCTCGTCTCCCCCCTAAGGGCCTGTGAGTTTTCGTCCGTTCCGACGGGCAGAGCTTACAAAGCCGTTGGGCAAGCCGCTTCCTCTTGCATCCCATGGCGTTGCTTCAGGTCTGTCAGGCCAGGGCACCCATGGCATGCACAAGGGTAACCCAGACCGTGCGCTCATAGGTGAGCAACGCACTGCATCCGACCTCGCCCTCCGGGACACAAGTGTCGTAGCGTGCGTGATTGTTCTGGCGATGTCCACCTTAGTGGTCCAGGAGCGCCATCGTTGGCTCAGCCTGGTTGATATGGCGGATGCGGACAAGGTTCGGTTCCTGGTCTCCCCAATTTCCCAGCCTGCTGGGCCTCCGCAGCAGCCAGTGTTGAGCAGAAATGCTCCTGTTGCTCAGTGAAGTTCTTCGCACTCAAGTGTTGAGCAGAGATGCTCCTGTAGCTCAGTGAGTTTATCACACTCAAGTGCAGAGCAGAAAATGCTCCTGAAGCTCAGTGATCTTCACATGTTGTGTTGAGCAATGCTCCTGTCTTTTTGTGCCCGTCGCTTGCACCTATTGTGCCAAGTCAGGTGGGAGCAGGTCTTCATAGTTGCCCCTTATTGGCCCAACTAGACCTGGTTCCCATCGACAGCCTTCCTGACTTCCCCTGAACACTTTTTCAGGGACGGGGCACGATGGCACCTGCGGTCTACCCCTGGAGATTCCGGGCGGTCTTACATCTGCACGCGGAGGTTCAGGTGGCTATCACAGGGAAGGTATGCATATGTGCACCCCCTAGAAATGGGTAGCGTGCTTACGCCTTTAGAAGTGCAACCTAGTCGTTGAGTGCGTCTTCTCTCCAGAGGAGATCCTGAAAGCTTTCGATCACTTCAGTGCTCTCTTTCCTGCAAGATGGGTTGGAGTAGGCTGTTTTCCTTTACCCTCAAAATGATGTTGTCGGTGTTTAAACAACGCTCATCGTGATGCAGAAGTATGGAGAAGCACGTCCTGATCGTCAGGTTCCTGAGGAGCAAGGTAATGTAAATCCTTGGGTCCCTCTTTATCCTCTTGGGCCTTATCTCTGGTGCAACTGCACTGCAGAGACCGCCCCTGAGCCACTGCACGCAGTGAGTTAAAAATTCTGTTATATCAGTTCTCCTGCTCACGTGGTCTCTACTAGAGGGTAGGGACTTGCTTGCTTTCGGTCAACGTATTGTGCCTGGAGTTCGGGCCGGCTAACTCTCACAAGCTGAGACCCCGGCTCGGATTGTGCCCAAGGTTCCTACCTCTCCCGTAATAGGAGCAGGTGGTGAGCCTGCAAGCACTGCCCCGGAGGAGGCAGATCCAGCCCTGGCTTTCTCTGTCCGTTCGCTTATAGCGGTTAGACGTGTACAGAAAGCAAGCCATAGACCTCAGACCATCTCTACAAATATCTGTTAGGAATTCAGCAGAGAGGGAAGGCTGTTTCCAAGCAAAGTTGGCCACTTAGTGCTTGCTTTCATTTCGGTAAAAATTCCGAGATGCAACATGTCCACTTATGTGTTGAGCTCCTCTATGATGAGTGTAAAGTGCTCCGCCTGGGCGTTGACGATATGCTTTGCTAAACAGATTCTAGAGTTGGGGGCTGGACGACACCTAGTTGAAGTGCTGCTTCCTGTGGGCTCCCTTCTCATGAAGCGAGTTTCACCGTGAGCCCGGTTCAAGTATAGGCTTGCTGCGCCATTCCCCTCCTATGGACTGGATACGTGCGCCTTTCTACTCCAGTTGAGTTCCCTTAAAATTGAACCCTGTTGAGTTCCTCCACACCCCTCCAACGTCGGACGTGCGGAATGTCTGGTGTTAGGCCTACCACTTGTAAGCAGTGTGGAACCTGTGTTAGGCTGGGTCCATATGTTGCGGTCCCTACGGCAACCCCATATGTGTATTCTTCCACGATACGGCGAGCCGTGTCTTCCCTCGGCAGAGTCTCCATATGTTATACTGCCCGGTCATCCGCCCAGTTCATATGTGTATTTTCCACATTTACCCCCCTTTGGGTAGGATGTGCTTCCGCAGCGTCCCTTCCTTTCAATGTACGGGAACACTTTCCCAGTGGTCCTTTAGGAACAGCAGTGGCTTCCCTGGCCTAAGCCTTGTCCTTCCCCGCCTTAATTGCGGGGGCATCAGGAGGCTTTTGTCTAGGCACTGGAAGGTGGCAGCTTTAGTGGCGCTTTCAAAGGTTATCCCCATTCAGTCGACGTCGACTACGTCCTCTGTTCCCTCCTTCAGGGAACGGTGGGTTGCATACGCAACCAGGACGTTTCTGTTTCTTTGAGCCGCTATACAAAAGCAGTCCGCCATATTGTAATGGTCAAAGCCGGTCCGTGAACGTTCAAAAGCTATAGCTGACTTAGTTTAACCGTATTTATATGCATGTATGAATAGGCTACAATAGACTTCAGCAGATAATTTTCATAGGATTTAATTGATCATTAATTTTAGATAATTCTGCATTTGCTAAAAATATTGCTTACCAAAGTTTAAAACCCCTGTAATATTTGGGTTAATAGAAATAAAACAACACTAACAAAGAAACTAACATTCTCATCTGTGAAAGGTTATCCCATTTCTCCAGGAATTTAAACCTCTGCGGTTTTTAAGCAGAGTCTGCGTAATGTTGTGGCATCTTTGAAAACGCATTGATTTTTTACTGTGAGTAATAACAACATCTGAAATGTTGACCGTTCCAAGGTGGCGGATGTGTCAACCTATCTGGAGCTGTCGAATGTGGAATCTACATACAGGCTATATGATTAATGCTGCTTTCATGTCCTATCGAAAATTGTCCCCTCCACTAGGTTTAAAGTTTATGGCACGCACAACCAAGGAACCTGGATATCAAAATGATCCCTGAGATTCTCAGTGGTAAAAAGGATTTGAGAGGTTGTTCATGTCCAATTTTTATCTAGGAAACTCGTAACGTGAAGGCAGCATATAGGTTCAAGTAGTAGTGTTTGAAAGCGCCCATCGCTAATAATATTGACACTGTATTCAAGTTGTTGTATGCTATTTTATTCATAGCAGTAGAATTATACCCTAAAACAATTTCACTAATTTCATTTAAAACCAACATTGTGATCAGTTCTATTTATTTGAAGAATAGGCGTGTAATAAGCAGGATAACGCACAGTCAGTGGATCGGACATTACTGCAAAATAAATTAAAATACGTTGGCGCCCTATAAGGACCGTCTGACTGTACGTTATCCCTTACATATTTAATATTATCAAATGAGTAGATGCATACGTACCATGGTTCCGACTGTTGAGGAGCTACCAGTGAGCATGCCAATGAGTGAAACTATAAGGATCGCAGCAGTGAAACAATCATAAATGTTGTTCAGAGGTTCACTCGTGCAAATTATGAATGGTCTTACTGGCTTTAACTTAAATGACAACTTACCATTCACTTTGGGCAGACACAGAGGCGTGAAGTACGATATATTTGCCACACATTTATCCACGTTGCAGCATATATTTACAGAGTCACACACAAAATTGCTCCAAACATAGTCTGGTCCACACCAGCATGTTGTATTTTGGCCAACTATTTCACACTCTACAACACATTATCACATAATATCACACACTTTACAGCATATTTATTCTATTTTGAAATGTAATTTGACAGGCTGGTTTAATGATACTGTACATTTCACATAGACTTTATTAAAACTGATTACAATCTAGATCAGAAAAAAAAAACCTGTTACATCTCTTACCTGCTGCAATTTCAGCATTTGTGATAGTTACCCCTGTTGTATCTAGAACGGTTCCTATAAGTCCAGGCAGGTGGTCTGCAACATTTAAAGTTTTATTCCCCTCAATCATGACCTCTGCCCAATGGGTCACATCTATGGACTCTGAAAACATAAAATGCAAAATTATAAATTTGCTACTTGCTTTATTTGTGTTTGATGTAACTTTATATATAGTTTGTAGATTTTAAAACAAGATATATTTTTTAATTATTATTGTGGAAAGGACTGTGTCTGGTGAAATTAAAACTTACCCACATGTGAAGTCTGTTGGGTAACAGAAGAAGATAGTCAGTACTTTTGTTTGCTTCTGCTTTTTTTTTAGTAAACAAATGATCATGATGCGTAATGACAAGAACGGGATTCTTATGTGTTTGAAAATATTATACAGCATAGACAATATATTTAAATAAATTAGTAGTTTGTAGAAGATGACTATGATGTTTAAAAATTAATTTAATACCAAGATCAACAGTCAGATCAGCGGAAATATGAATTTGGAGGGTGGTTATGCAGTATGTGGCATTCAGGCGATTACTATTCGTTTTAATTAGGATGAAATCTGTATATTTCCTTTATGAATTTACCTGGCTAAAAATGAACAGTGCAGCAAAAAGCAGCATTCCTGCACCAGACAGTGTCTTGATCCTATTAGGAAGATTGCATTGAATTCTTTAAAAGACAGCCAAAATGTATGCCTACCTCTAAAAGAAACTTAAAAGTGAAAACTTTTCCTGCAATTTTGTGAAATTGTTTGCACAAATATCTATTATTCAAATTCTAACTATATAGTATAACACTATAAACTGTCCACGTCATCTCTTACTTAATAAACATCATCAAACCACAAAACAGCAACAAACTTCAACAAAGCTACAGTGCTGCCTTTCAGAACACCAGCGAAATACATTCACAAGTGGCATTTCCTTTCAATGACTGTCACAGAACCTGAACAAAGAAGATCTTACATTAAAAAAAATCTACATTTGTTTGAAGATAAAAAACACACACAATGAGGATTACAATTTTTTGGTGAACTGGTTATTCTATGAACATCGAAATTATAGTATATATAGTAAGATGAGAGTATGTATATTGTGAGATAGATTATTTTTTAACTCCATACATTTAATAATCGTATTTAACTGCTGTACCTTTATAATAGACAAAAGAATATATGGACATACAAACCAATAACTAAATAAATACTGACCTTACAGTCTGCATTTTAAAAGAGAGGATCAGCACGTTTTAAGCAATGCTATCTGTCATAATAACATGTTCCCTGTGAAGAACCAGTTTCTTGAGTGGAATGGGGTGCTGAATGAGAATTAGGGAAAGTTGACGAATGCAGTGGGGGTGGCGAAAACTAATTTACAAAGCTCTCTCACACATTTGCATTTTACAATCCTCAAGTCCATAGGCCACCTGGATAAGTTAGCACACCATAGTCATAGCTTCAGACTTTCCATTGAGATTTGGCTAACAAATGTAGCTCAGAGATGCATGCCTGCCTTGTCCAACTATGTTTGGTTAAATTGTCATTTGTGGCTGATTTAGATAAATCATTTTCATGTTTAAACCTGCAGTACTTTCAGAAATAAGATGTTTAGAAAGAAGTTCGGTAACACTTTATTTTACAGTGTCCTTGTTACATATGTTACATGTACTTACCGTGGTAAAAAGAGTAAATTATGCTTATTACATGTAACTAACCCTCATCCAAAACCTAATCCTACCCTAACCCTAGTAAGTACATGTAGTTAATAATTATTACTCAGTACTTAAATATATAATTACACTGTAACAATGACACCTTAAAATAAAGTGACCTGTGTAAGTTTTGCTGTTTCTGAATGATGAATATCAGGTGGGAGGTATATAAAATTGTTCCAATTCAGGCTTTCAAATTGTGTGAAATGATTATAGACACAACTGAAAACTTTTTTGTTTATTGGAAATATACTAAAAATTGCCCACTTCTGCACACCGTAAGTAAAAGTAAAAGTAAAACCCTGAATTTTGATATTTCCAATCTGAAAAATTATCTTTGCACTCAGTTTAATGGTGTTAACACTAATATAAAAATATTGTATATTTTCTTTCATTTGTTGTTTGAAACCCCGGTGATATTGTTATGTTTTCCCGTTATTCTGACCACTATCGCATCCAGCTCATCTAACCCACACATGACTATGGTAATATGTGGTAACACACAGTGACCATGTTTATTCAGCCTGAGGTGAAATTACTGCGCCTCATCATTTCTGTGTGGAGGAGAACATGAATCTGGACTGTTGCATAATGTTATGAAAGGCAATTAAAAATGATTATAAGTGAATTAAAAGCATAATAATAAACATGTACCAGTATTAATGTGTATGTTTTCATCATGATTTCAACATAATTACATAAATTTAGTTAAACATTTCATAAAAGTCGAGGTTTTAAAAAGATTTATTATTAGGGAACACACTTGCAAATTAGTGTCTTGTTTTCTTCATAAGTATTTGTTTGTTAAATAAGCATCCATGGAAATGTATCTGTTTTGCATGCTCATTCAAAATGAGGAAACATGCCCATAAAGGTTTAATTCCATTGAAAGAACCAGGTAAAATCATTCATATATTTCCTATTATTTTCTATTCCTGTTCTATTTATAATGTTGAAAGGCAATGTAGCATTCTATTCAAAGTCACAACATTCTTTGGTGACAAAGCTAAATGAGAATATCTGTTTTCCTATTGATACTTCATTTATTCATTTTTAACTCTTTTCTGTTTTAATTCTCAGCTTCTACAATAGTAATAGCTTGTACATTAAAGAATAAAAACATTGCAATGATCATCTTCTAAATGTGTAAACACACATAAAAGGCACACAGCAAACATTTAGAAAATTCACACTGTGTGCCCATATTCAAATTAAAATCTGCTGTTGATTGGTGCTTATTAGAACAGAGACTGTCAAGGAAGTAATTAACCAATAGTAACCATAAGCACTTAAAGGACAATTCCGGCCAAAAATGAACCTAGGGCTAAATAACACAAGGGTACAGAGTCGACCGTTCTCTGGGTACTTTGTAAGTCTACAGACAGTTTTAAGAAGATACTTCGCGTAGACAGTACACTTCGCGTATATAGGCAGGAGCCATCTTTAGAAAACAATCTCGACCAGTTGAACCACGAACGCGTGCTACGTGAGCTGAACTGTGACTATCGACCAGTACGTAGCACAGCGTTCGTGGTTCGACTGGTCGAGACTGTTTTCCAAAAATGGCTCCTGCCTATGTACGCGAAGTGTACTGTCTTTATAAAGTATCTTCTTAAAACTGTTTGTATTACAAAGTTCTCAATGCTTCGGTTTGTAGGTGGAGACCCTAATTATGTTACCGTGTTAGTGTGGGGCTATTTTGAGCCTTGTTGGTGGTATTAACTAGAGATTTTTATTTTTACTTATTCGATGCCCCATACACTAGCATTATAAGCTAATCTGTGGTTAAACTAAAACTAATGTTAAAACTGGGTACATTCGATTATCATGAAAACACATCCCAGAGAACGGTCGACTCGGTACCCATGTGTTATTTAGCCCTAGGTTAATTTTCTGCCAGAATTGTCCTTTAACAGAATTATTCACAATTCTGTATTCTAAATTTTTATAATTTTAATGCAATTCCTCACTCTAAGAAAAGCCTGTATTGAATTTTCACTGGTGGTTTACCAGTATCTTTTCCGTTTTTTTTTTCTTTCTTACAGTGTTTGACCTTCTGAACCTTCCTGATCCACAGGTACAATTAAAAAATATCATTTTAAACAGATTACACCAGTTTCTTTTCGTTTTGCACTGCCTTGAAATTATCGTATCTCTCCCACTTTTCATGCATTACTTCTCAAAACCCGCTGGTGGTCCGAGAGCGGAGGAGGTGGAGGAGTATACCAGTGGCTGGGGCCCCTCATCCATCTTGGTGGATGGTGAGGAGGCGTACCAGTTTCGAGATCTACAAATGAGACTCACACGTTTCCTTCTGCTCGCCACCAGAGGGATCCCTCTCCCCAAAATTAAACCTCTTTGAACTACATTTCCCTCTCACATACCTGGCACTGATTACCCTTGCACCTGCATCAGTGGACTATTTAAGCTGCTCTCATTGCGAAGTTTTGTTTTTCCCTGATGAACTTCTCCTGTGTTTTTGTCTTCCCATGGATTATTCTTGGACTGTTTATTCTCTTCGTGAATCTTTGCTGCCTGCCCCGGACAGTCACCCATTGAGAATGTTTGGGATGATATGGATCGGCGTATATGACAGCGTGTTCCAGGTCCTGCAAATATCCAGCAACTTCACACAGCCATTGAAGAGGAGTGGACCAACATTCCACAGGACACAATCAACAACCTGATCAACTCTATGTGAAGGAGATGTGTTGCACTGCGTGAGGCAAATGGAGATCACACTAGATACTGACTGGTTTTTGGACCCCCCCCAATACAGTAAAACTGCACATTTTAGAGTGCTCTTTTATTGTGGCCAGCCTAAGGCACACCTGTGCTATAATCATGCTGTCTAATCAGCATCTTGATATGCCACACCTGTGAGGTGGATAGATTATCTCGGCAAAGGAAAAGTGCTCACTAACACAGATTTGTGAACAATATTTGAGAGAAATAGGCCTTTTGTGTGCATTGAAAAAGTCTTAGATCAGCTCATGAAAAATGGGGGCAAAAACAAAAGCGTTGTCAGTAGCGGTTTTAGGCACGGGCGAACCAGGCAGTCGCCCGGGGCGGCATTTTGTCATGTCACATGGGGGCGGCACGAGCAGTTAAAAAAAAAATCCTCTGCGCCGCGAAGCGGTTTTTCATTATCTATAATTTCACTGTGTGGGGAATTGGCAAATTGGCGCCCCTGCTAGACAAGACAATGTTACTTAAAATATAGAATAAAACGGTTAGTTCCATTCCTTGATTCTGATTGGTCAATAGTTGTGTTTTATTCATGATAGAACACGGCTATGACCACTTCACCCAACGGTTCTATGTATCACTATACCAGATATTGTCTTATATTAGGGAGATGAGAGGGTCTGTTTCTCTTACCATTGGAGAAAGCGTAACTGCTAACACAGGAGGCACCTCAGCCTATCATGGAATGGCAGTGGCACGCAGTTCAAAGTTTTATGACACTCGGTTACAGTTTATGTCAGTCAGTTTCATGTGGATGATTTCCATTACACGAGAGTAGGAGTTAAAACTTCATGCTGATTTGTACTCGGCTTTCGTTTTTATAGAATAAGGGTATGGCAAAATTACATGAAACATTACATAATTCCCCCACAATTTGATTGGTTCTTCATATGCAAACTCTTCTGTTGCTAGGTAGGAGCAAATTCTGTTTTTGTTGATTACTAATAACAAGGTTTCAAGTTTAGACTGTCTAGTTTCTTTTCCCATATTTGTTATTTTTACACTCACACAACCAAAGTCATGAGTTTTCAACTAAAGGGGAAACATACATTTCAAATTCAAAAGCATGTGAATGTTATTCCGGCAAGGAAAACAAATGTTAGTTGATTAATTAAATAATCCATTACAAACTACCTCGTATTTGGTCTAAGTGCATACACCCTTACTCAGTTCAAATGCTACAAAACCCTAGATGCTTATGAACAATTTTGCAGTGTCTGGGTGCAAGATCTGCTAAGCCACAGGCCTTCAAACTGTGATTTTACAGTTGTACTTGCAAAGGTAAGGTGTCACTCTTGTTTTTGTTAATTATTTAATTAAAACAATTAAAATTAAAATACTCAACTATGTGAATATTTGTGTCATGGGCAATTGGCTTAATTAATTGGATTATTAATAAAAATAAATTAGCTATAATCTTTCAGCCTTGTTTGAAAACTTTAGGTTTTACAACTTCCAGTGGGAAGATAAGTATTTTGTGATGAGTAGACATTGATGTGCCCCTGCAGTTACTCATCTCTTGTTCACTTATTTATTACACAACATCCTTAATTACATTAATGTTGTTCAACAGGTCATGCACTCACAGCGCCTAAGTGAGGCTCCTCTGAAGGCTTGGGTAATCCACTGGTGAAGTTTCCTCAGCCCATTGTCCATGTATGATGGGTATTGCAGAGACATGCACTCACGCTGGGGCCCTGCTATTCAAAGTTGAAGCCACCATTTGGTGCAGGGAAATGCGAACTGTCACTGACAAACCTGTATATTGGATCTTACCAAGTAATGTAACCAAAGTACATTGTGAGGTAGGTCACCAAATTGATTATACTTCTGCTGCTGCCACACGGAAATCACTCAACTGTCTTCTTAATGCTGAGACTGTTATGTAGGGTATGGACCAATCAGACACATACTATTTATTCATTATATACAAAGGTTTATGAAACTCCTCACACAGCCCAAATGAACAAACACAAGTGAAAGAAACAGTGTCATGTTACAGGGCATGATAAGGAGATTTTACGACCTCCGAGGAATGTGGCCACATACTCAAGAGAGAGACTATGAAACAGAAACCCTCTTTAAAACAGACTTTGCTGCATTAATCATAGACTAACTGATCTATAAATGAACATGCATAAAACTGTGAAAGAAACAGTGTAAATGGTTTACTGTCTCGTGTACTATTAGGTATATATTATGGTATGTATCCTGGTATACAACCAACTAACGATCAATGTAACCTCACCTGTATAATGCCTCCTACCTAAATAATCCTCATTTAATGACTCACACTTTGATGTACATCACCTTCTTCTAGAATGCAGTGTGGATGTGTTATAGCTATTTTAGCATTAATGAAGGTATAATCATATTATGGGACAAAGATCCGTAAATCAACTAAGAGCCACTTTCCCTCTCAGACATGTCCCCTTTCTGATTGGTCGAGTTCAACCCTTAGGGGAGGATCTTCTCCAGGCCTTATTAGAGACAGTCCACATGTGACCTCCCTCTCTTAGTTCTTTCATCCAGCCGCAACACTGTTCTGGTGATACTGGGGAGCCCCCCTCCCCCTCCACGGGGGCCCCAGGGCCCAGCAGGCCTCGATTCCAACCAGATATGGGCTCAGGCAGGAGAGAGATGACTCTCTCACAAAGAACCAAGGACAATCTCAAGAGTTTTGGAACAAAGACTCCAACCAACAACGACTCCAATCACCCATCCTTCCGACATCCTCACTTCTCCTGGGTGCTCGGCGTGGCCTCAACAGAGTCCCAGGCCTTGACCAAACCAGTCATGTGTTCCTGGAGAAAGAGAACGCTCAACCAACTTCCACTTGACACTGCCGGAACCATCAACGACTTCAATTTTCAACAACTTCAAGAATTGTTCCCATTACAAATGCAAGTATTCAATTCAATGAAATGTGAAAATGAAATTCTGATGGTTCTTCTCATAGACCCTCTTCCGGTTTCCAATTTCATCCTATCACTAACCTATTTATGTATTCATGTGTGTATGTTGTTTAGTTTATTTATATTCATATAAATATCTATATTTAGTTAATAAAACTTGTACATAATATGTATTTGGTTCTGTTTTGCTTGCAATACAAGTCACTTTACGATCACGGTTTTTGCTACTGGCTCAAAGTACAAGTACAGGCGAAGAAATAATTATTCTTCGGTGGCCATGGAAGATACCCTTTTCTTAGAATAAATTAATAATCAAAAGAGTTCGTTGGAAGAACTGATTAATTGATTGTAATATTAATTCAGCCACATCAAGTTAATCCAATTAACTGACCCAAATATTTATAATTAATAATAACAAGATATTATTGATTATTAATATTTCCAAAAAGCTGACAGTTCCTTACAGTTAGCAGGCCTGGTTTGAGGACTTGTGCCAGGAAGGTCACTAAACGACCACCAACACACTCAGAGTTATCACAATTCTATGCAGATCTTCATAAAGCTGATGGCAAATCTGCTATTCTGAGTGTGCTGCCACATTATTGTGAAGAGTTCAAGGATCCTGTGCAGCCTGTCACAAATGTTTAATCCCTTCACTGCCTGCGTGACACCAGGCTTGCCAAATGTGACTTCTCAATTTTGGAACAGCACTGCCAGGCAAAAAACAAAACAAAAAACAAGCTTATGTTTCAGAACAACAGGCTCGTGCTACAGAATCCAGCAGCATGAGGGAGATGAATGAATTGCTTCTCTTTTTGAAATAAGAGACACTGACATTCGGCTCCGAAGAACAAAGCTAAACGAGTGAAGCATGCCAGCCCTATTTTATACCGGAATTACAGGTGTTTGGTGCTCCCAAGAGCAACCCCTATATAGTATCTGTAAATTTGACATTATTAATTCGATTGGATTTATCTGATCATTACAATGCACTTTGATTGATCTAATTTCTACATTTTATTGCTGTATTAAACTAACTTCAGAGCTCTATAGGTCATTACACACACACACAAAAAAAACAAAAAACATTTGCAACATTTTAATTGGAAGGTTAGTTTACATGGTTATAAAAATAATAATAAAAAAACATTAGGGGATGTTCTGTATACGTTATTTTTAGGTTATTTAAAATAGCTCATATATCAAATATAATACAGTAGGCTTTAGGTTCATTTCATACAAGTAGTGCGTTTCTTTCCATAAATGCAGTTCAGAAAGCCAGTTTAACATTTAAAAGAAACACACTGATTTGTTACCTTTCTACCTTGTCTCTGGAAGGAACTATAAAGTGATGAAAGTCTGAAATGGTTTCCTTGTAAAATGATCCACCAACAAAATCTGCAATTAGGTCACCTGCTAAACAAGTTTAAAGCGAAACAAGATTCTAAATATGTCCTTATTCTGAAGTGTGGAAAGCATTTCAACAGAAACAAGCCTTGTATCCCTTAGGGGGAAAAAAATCAAATTTTATATAAATAAAATCCCTTGTTGTATTATGGATGCAGATTATTAAATATATTGTAAAAATATTGTTTTTCAAGCATTGTCTCTGAAATTCAATCAGAGTAAAAAGCAAACAGTGCCATGTTTGAAATGCTAGGAAATAGCATTATGTCCCTCTAGGGATGAAAAGGAGTCTGCTTAACAGTATCTGTTAAAGGGAGCATTTGAGAGTTTTGGCAGATTCATCAAATTCCATTCCAAATGAGGAGCTTTTTAATTATTCTGAAATCACCTCACCAGAACTAAGCCCAGATGAATTATTTGATAAATTTGATTCTACCTGTAGCACTATTTTAGACCACATAGCACCTATGAGGATAAAACACCAAAAATCCATCCCTGACCCCTGGGTTAATAATACTACTCGAACCCTGAGACAGATATGCAGAAGGGCGGTGAGGAAATGAAAAAAAGATAAATTACAGATCTCTTATGAGATGCTTAAAGACTCTCTTTTTAAATATCAAAAAGAGTTGAAAGTGGCCAAAGCAAACTATTTTTCTACTCTCATAGATAAGAACCACAATAATCCTAGAGTTCTTTCTAATATCATTAACACTGTTACAAATCCAGCTGTGTCCATCTATCCAAATGAGTCAGTGGCCATGTGTGAGCGGTTCTGCACGTTCTTCATAGATAAGATAGCTGGTATTAGAAATAACTTGCAGCTGACCACTGGTAATCCCGCAGGTCAGTTAAAGTATACCGGAAGACTCAGTAAGTTTACACCAATCACAATGACTGTTTTAAAATGACACGGTGAAGCAGCTAAAACCTACAGGATCACCGTTAGACACTATCCCTGCACGACTAGTGAAAAAAGTGTTCAATGTAGTAAGTACGACACTCCTACACTTCGTAAATAAATGCCTTGAGCTGGGAGTGGTCCCTGAGCGTTTAAAACATGCATCTGTGCAACCCATACTAAAGAGGCCAAATTTAGACCCATCCAATCTATCAAACTTTAGACCTATTTCACATCTCCCATTTTTAACTAAAATTTTAGATGCAATAGTTCTATGTCAGCTTGAAACGTTTTTGAATGAAAACAAAATTTATGATATATTTCAATCTGGCTTCAAAAAATTTCATTCGACAGAAACGGCCCTTGTTAAGGTGCTTAATGACACTTTTTTGGCCACTGACTCTGGCGATTCGGTAGTACTGATACTACTGATACTGATACTTTGATACGATAGACCATAATGTCCTGATTTCACGGTTAGAACATATAGTGGGCATTAGAGGCCCAGTCCTACAGTGGTTCCAGTCTTACCTTACTAACAGGAGTTTTTCAGTTAATATTAATAACTACCGATCTGCACCAGTAAAGTTAACATGTGGAATTCCACAAGGCTCCACACTAGCTCCAATATTGTTCTCTTTATACATGCTTCCGCTGAGTACTATCTTTAGAAAATATGATTTGAACTATCACTGCTATGCAGATGACACTCAAATGTATTTTCCTCTTAACCGCGGAATGACTTTAGAAAAGATGGCCAACTGCCTTGGGGATGTGAAAGCATGGATGTCGCAAAATTTTTTAAGTTTGAATGAGGACAAGACTGAGGTTATAGTGTTTACACCTTCCAGTGTACATGACACAACAAACATAAATCTGGGTATCCTGACACCATATGTTAAGCCTTTTGTTAAAAACCTGGGAGTGGTACTGGACAGTGGCTTAAAGTTGGATAGACAGGTCAATCAAGTGGTGAAATCAAGCTTTTACCAGCTTCGAACCCTGGCAAAAATTAAGTCTATTCTCGCAGTCTCGAACTTAGAAAAAGTTATACATGCTTTCCTCTCTACCAGGCTGGACTATTGTAATTCAATCTATATGGGGATAAGGGAGTCATCCATTAATCGCCTCCAAATAGTCCAGAATGCCGCTGCAAGAGTCCTGACAGGAACTCGGAAACGAGAACACATAACTCCAGTGCTCAAGTCTTTGCACTGGCTACCAGTGCGCCATAGAATTACTTTTAAAGTTTTATTATTAGTATATAAGTCGTTAAACGGGATGGCTCCATCGTACCTCACGGACCTATTGACTGTCCATCAACCACCTAGAGCTCTTAGGTCTGCGAACCTAGGCCTTCTGGTGGCTCCGAGAACAAAACTTAAGACTAGAGGAGACAGGGCTTTCTCTAGTGCTGCTCCTAGACTCTGGAACAGCCTCTCTCCAGAAATCAGAGCTGCACCAACCCTGCTTATCTTTAAAGTGAGATTAAAGACATTTTTATTTGACCTGTCGTATGCAAACTAAATGTTGAAGCAATTGCCCTGTGGTTGTTTTTTATTTTTAATTTGCTATTTTCTGTGTACAGCACTTTGGTCAACGGAAGTTGTGTTTATGTGTGCTTTATAAATAAATTGAAATTGAAAATTAAAAATTTGGGTCTTAAAAAGAAGCTAGATGGATAACAGATGCAGGTGGCCTTGATTTGTTTACTTTTATTATTTGTTGGGTTGTGTTTCTTTTTTCACACATTACAATGCACAATAGCACATTACATTAATTTAGTATTACACTACTGATGCCTGACTGCTACATTACACATCTTTTTTCCTAATGTTTTGCTTTATAAGTTGGCTTTCTAGTGTGTCCCAATTTTGTTGTGTCCCTTTTGAGCCACGTGGTGTAACTATGAGGGTGAGTAACGACTGATTTTAATTTTTTGGTGAATAACCCTTTAACTTATTTTCAGAAATTCATTATACTGGGTCATCACTCTACAATCTCTACATGTGAACTTAAATTATTTGAGGTTCATTTATTTATTTGACAAGTATTGTATTGTAGTGTTATAATTGAGCAGTGATGACAACATGACAGCTTTTATCCTGCATAATCTAAAATGTATCTGCATAATCTTACAGATGGGCCTCAACAAATCAGCTTAGGAAAATTAATTTATCTGTAATATTATGCATGCTCAATTTATAAAAGCAAAATTAAACCATTCATTTTACATGTTATTTTGTAGCCTACATCTTTATAATTCACAAAGCTTTTAGGCTTACTTGTTTTAGTGGTTAATCAGTAAGGTTTCTGTATGGTACAGAGAGAGTCTGGGACTGTATGCCCATCAGTAATGATCGAAAGTGTTAGTTTTGCTTTAGGGAAACAAGGTTGCTGAATACATACAGTATACAGGAACTGAAAGAGATGCAAAGGATTCAGAATCAAAGTCCATACTTGTATAATATTCATTATATTATATTATGATGTTGACCAAGGTGATGTTGACCAAGCTCAAATAGTTGTGAAAATTAATAAGAAACTGTAACCTTAATACAGTGATGGCTTAAAATAATAATCAATTATTTGGAAACATGATCTATTTCATTATTATTGTCAAATGCATTGAAAAAGTATACAATACAAGAGAGCTACAATGCCATTATAATCAACTCCAAAATAAATGTAATATAAAGAGGGATTTCATTTCTGGTGTAGCTAACAACACAAATTGTATTAAAAAGAAAATCCATACAGTGTAGAACAGCATGATATATGTAATGACATCAACTGGACAAGAAAACGGATGATTTAAAGTGGCAAAGAAAAAATACATTAAAACATCAAATACAGCAGAAAACACAAATAAAACCATTTCTCTAGATCTATCTTATTGATATAATTTTTCTGTTATAAATGAAAGTGCATCCAATCATGCAAATCACAGCATTATAATAAAAAGTGTCATTAATTAAAACTTTAGATCTGTATACCTTGCAGTGTTGAAAACTTGTTTGGAAAAGGCTGTTTAATATTTAATAAAGTAGACTAATAGTTAATGAAGTAGCTGATTATGCATTCATAAAAGTATCTGAGCCACCAGAGCTGTTTGAAGATGCTGCTGAAATAGCACTGGCTTCAGATACGTTGTACATATCTGCAAATAATTATTTGCATGTTACTTAAAGTATTCTTGTCATATCATATATATATATATATATATATATATATATATATATATATATATATATATATTAAATTATATCAATTTTAGTTGCAATACTTACTTCTTCTCATACGCATCCTTTGAAAGAATCCCGGCCCGCTTGAAGATGATGGTCCTGCACTAGTACTCTGTAATGTAGAGATTTAAGATATCAGCTGTAAACTGAGTACATCTATCATTAGGAAGAACTCATGGATCGGATGCATTGTTTTGTTGGCATTTACCCTGGTACGGTTAGAGCTGGTAAGATTCCTTAGTGACAGTCTTCCTGCCAGTGCCTCACGGACCTGCAACCATATGTGACAAAATTAATTAAAGCAATGCTGTAGAAGCGAATGCTTATAAGATCATTTGAACAATTATTGACACAATTTGACACAATGGTTTGTCAAATTGCAAAGTAATAAAAAATCCATTCATACCTTGCTGTCTAAAAGCGTTCCAAACACCAAAATAAAGAATCCCTGCAGAAATATTACAAAAATATGAGCAAAATGTCATAAGTAAATAACACTAGATGCAATGCTGTTTAATTTTACATTCTTACTCATAACTTATTGCATCTTTTTAAGGCTTTAAAATGGATTGTTGTAATTAAAGAATATCATAATTGTTGCATTATTTGTGTTACAATTATTGCTTTAAAGTTAGCATTTAAAAAAGGAAAATATAACCTATAAAGTCAAAATAGAAAGACAGACTGTTACCTGCAGTGAATTGAGGATTGTAAACACCACATGAATGCCTAAGGCACGGGACACCATGGTTCCAATTCCAAATCCCCATGTTAGACCAAAGATAGGAGTCAATATGGCCACACATCGGGCAATGACCACCAGGGCATGTTTCTCATCTGGTTGAGTTGTGGCACCAACGCCTCTCCTCAACATCTTATACAGAACCACAATCAAAACCACAAGGTTTATGGCTACAATAGTGAGAGCTGGAATCACAAATGCCAGCAGGGCCTTAGATTCCTTCCAGTTCAGCCAGCATGCTAATTTTTTCGTGACATAATTCTGAGGTCCAGCTGTCGACGCAACAGTGATGACCGCTATGAGCAAAGGTGCACCATAACCGACTATGAAGGCAATGGCCATCATTGTGGACCTTGACATTTGGGACAAGACCATGACTGTACGGTAAAAGAGCAACAGCGCTGAAATTAGCATCCAGAAGAAAAGAGCCAGGTAAAAAAAGTGCATGAAGAAAACCGCTGGACTGCAGCGACCCACTGATGTTGGCTGCTCTTGTTCTGCGACTGCGGCTCCAATGATAAAACAGATGTTTGCGATCAGCAGGGACACGGCAATGTTGACTATGGACACATGTCGCATGTAGGATGTGTCATTTCTTGTCATTGACTTCCATACGATAGTCTCAATAATGAGGCATATTACCAAGCTGGCCATTGAAATAGCTACACCAATGTAAGTTATGTAAGCCAAGACATCACTTTTAATATAAGACGGGGACATCAGGATTGAAAAAGAGGTTGTGTGGTTGCATTCACATGTTATCTTGTCAGTTTCCACTGAGGGCTTTACTTCACATCCAGTGGAATCCCATGCATTAAGACTGAAGTTCCAAAAGACACACTGAGGATTTCCCAAAGACTGATTAGTAATGCCAAATGCAAAAGAAATGTTGTTAAGTGATTCATTAACCTTAACAACAACCACATCTCCATTGATGCGCACATTATTAGTAGCGTCATTTTTATTAGAAGCATTACGAGTAGGTAAGACATTATTAAGAGTTGTGAAGATTATGATGGTTATGGGGGTGGATACAGGAATCTGTGGTATCAGAATCTCAGTAAATGAGTTTTCCAGGCTTGATATTGTACCATATGAGGAGCTGTTTGTTACAATTCTATTCAACTCAACAGATGTTTCTTTAATTGTAAAATTGCCATTTGTGAGACGGTTACTTATATTCTCAATAGCGCTCAGAAGTGCAACGCTGGCATTTGATGTGTTGTTGACATTCAAATTTTCCCATGATGTACTGCTTTCATCTAAAACAAGGACATTCACTGTTTTAAGAAAATCCTGGAAATGAAATTGAAAATATTGTTTAGTAGAAACCATTTTATATCAGATGGGATATCGAATTTTTGATCAGATGGGATATCGAATATAATGTATACATATTATTATAAAATAATATATAATATTAATTAAAAAAATTAAAGATATATATCTTTCATGCATACAAAATGTACATACCTCCATCACAGGCTTATTGATGATAATTCTTTGTGAGATTATAGCAATTTTTACAAGTATCTCAACAATTTTTTGGACAGTCTGAGGAGACTGTGTTATCTCTTGTGTATTGCTCACTGTAGCAACACTAAGCTCATTAATAACCTCGGGTATGTCCTGTGGAACCAAAATCTAAATAAAGAAAAGAAGAAATGAAAATATCAGAATTATTTTAAATAGTCGGTTGATTTATTTTTTTCACTAATACATAGATGTTGAAGATTACCTCAACTTTCTTTTCAATGTTTAAGATAACTTGAAGTATACAGTTCCTGCCAGTCTCCTTCCATTGAGATGATTCACATTGATAAGTTATGTTGCCTTCTTTGCCTTTTTCACAGGGTCCTATCAAACGTTCACCTTCTTTTCCATCTCCAAGTGTTTTATTCGTACAGGTAATTTCTGGAGAAAATATTTGATTGAGTTTCAGAAAAACAATTATTTCTTTTAAACAGCTGAAACGGATAAAATAACATTTTTCATCAAATTATGAAAAACTGAAGGCTTACCATCATTGACTTTCTGAATTGTGACTTTGCTCTGGCCATAAGAGAAGACTTGAAGTTCCGGGATCATGAGTTGACATGTAAATTTTTCACCACGACAATCTGCTTTACTGATTGGATGCTTTAGTGTGATGCATCCCTTGTCGTCTGTTTTCCATAAAAAGGTAAATAGAACGATTAAAAAAATACTAAAACATGGTGAATTCAATAAAACTTTTCACTTGCAACTGAAATCAGTAATTTTTGTAAGAATATATTGTCTGTATGTAAGTACAACCTCGAGTTGTCACTTTTTTTTCACCAGTTCCAAGAGCAATCCACTCAATAGTATATTTTGTTTCGCAGCATGTCAGTTCCACAGTCTGATCCTTACACTCAAACTTTCTTTCTTTATTACCCACTATGATATTGGGACGTGGATTAATAAATATATCTTCCCACAGAATGTAAGGTATTTCCCTTTTTATGATACATGCGTATCTACCTGCAAGCAAAAATAAATAAATAATGAATAATTGCAGAAACATGTTCCTTGTTGCTATAGTAGACATACAACCAATGAAAATAATGTGTTCTAAAATCAGCTGTTCGATATCCTCTGACTGGATGATCAAAAGTCTGAAGCTAAAAGCTCTGATGTTTGACAACTATAGACTCCTCCAGGCCACAAATACATCTGGATATGTATATATGTATACATATAATCCTCTGCTTAAAAAAACCCCATCTTGACCCATATATCCTCAGCAATTTTTAGACCCAACTCAAAATTACCTTTATTTCAAAGCTCTTAGAGAGAGCTGTGTATCATCAGTTGAATTCATACAGGATGTCCAATATTTTAGATATTTTTCAGTCGGGTTTTAGATCAATGCACTGAACGGAAACTGCACTGTTGAAGGCCAGCAATGACCTGTTGCAAGTTCTCGATACTGGTTTGTATGTACTTGTCTTGTTGGATTTAAGGGCTGCATTCGATACTGTTAGATCAGATGGAAAAGGTGTTGGGTGGTGGGTCTTCTTTGTCAATTTCCCTACTACCCCAAGGGTCCATTTTTGCCCTCTTGTCTTTTCACTTTATGTGCTCCCCTTGGGTGCCATTTTTTAAGAAATATAAGATCTCCTACCAGCGCTATGCTGACAATACATAATTTTGTCTACCAGCTAAAACTGATATTAGTGATGCTTTGGATGCGCTTTTTTTCTTCTTCAATTAAATGAAAATGAAATTCTGATTTTCTCCATCAGTTTTTAATTTGAGTTATCTTTCTGCCAGTTTTCAATCTCTTGTAAGAAATCTTGGGATTAAATTTGATTCGTCACAAAATTTCAGTACAGTGGTAAATGACAGTTTCTTTCATCTGAGATCAGTAGCGAATTTAAAACGGTTTCTACCCCCGAAAGATTTGGAGACTGTAAGCCATGCTCTCATAACATCACGCCTGGACTAGAGTAATTTCCTATACTGTGTCCTGCCTCAAACTGCAATCTCTCGTCTGCAAATTGTCCAAAATGTTGCAGCGAGACTTCTTACCAGAACAAAAAAGAGGTATCACATTTAAAGATTTAAAAATTTGAGTTTTTGTGTACAGGGCTTTATCTGGTGTCGCACCAAAATACATTAGTGACCTTCTGATTCCTTACTCTCCCCAAAGAGCACGTAGGTCTAGTTGTCAGCTTCTCTTAACTGTCCCACGTTGTCGCTGTAAAACTAAGGATGGTCAGACCTTCTCTGCTGTAGAACCTAAACTTTGAAACAATTTGCCTGTAAATGTAAGGTTAGCTCCCTTCACTAGACAGTTTTAAATCGGCTCTTAAATCTTATTTGTTCTCTCTGGCTTTTGATTAAGATTAGTTTAAGGGTTTTATGTTGAATTTTTCTGATTGTATTTTATTTAATGCATTTATATTTTGTACGCTGCATGTTTTCCTTTAATGGTTTCCTTTTATATGCTTGACGTTTTATTGTACAGCACTTTGGTGGAACTCTGTTGCATTTAAATGTGCTATAGAAATACATTTTGACATTATTTATTTGTTATGTGTGTGTAGAGAACATTATCAAAAATTGTGTAGCCTATAGCATACAGTGATGTGAATAAGTTAGGACACCCATGCTAAAGTTGCCTAAAAAGAGGAATAAAAAATCATCTTTTGGAAATTGATCTTAATGCCTTAATTGGAAAAATGAGTAAAAATCCAACCTTTAAGGACACCAATTTTCTTTGTAAATGAAAAATGTATAAATAAATAAATGTTCTTCCTTAAAATACAGGTTGCATAAGTCAGGACACCCCTATGTTAAATTCCCATAGAGGCAGGCAGATTTTTATTTTTAAAGGCCAGTTATTTCATGGATCCAGGATACTATGCATCCTGATAAAGTTCCCTGGGCCTTTCGAATTAAAATATCATTTGACACATCATCACATTCCCTTCACCATACCTAGAGATTGGCATGGGACACTTTCCATTAGATCATCTCTCAATGCAAATCAAACCAGCTATTTGGGTAACTGAAATAACACCATGCCAATCTCTAGGTATGGTGAAGGGAATGTGATGATGTAGGGATATTTTAATTCCAAAGGCCAATGGAACTTTATTAGGTTTTATGCATATTATCCTGGATCCATGAAATAACTGACCTTTAAAAATAAAAATCTGCCTGCCTCTATGGGAATTTAACATATGGGGGTGTCCTGACTTATGCACCCTGTATTTTAAGGAAGAACATTTATTTATTTATGATACATTATTCATTCACAAAGAAAATTGGTGTCCTTAAAGGTTGGATTTTTCCTAATTTTTTCTTAAATAAGGCATTTACAAAATATTTTTTTATTCCTCTTTTTAGGCAACTTTAGCATGGGTGTCCTAACTTATTCACATCACTGTATATAGCATACATGTATTAGGTATAACAATTATTACACCCATATGACTAATTTTTTTTCAGTTTCTATTCCATTCAATTTTCCCGAATTAATTAAACTAATTAGTGGATATATTTAAACCACATTTAAAAAAAGAAAGTGCATATAGCTATGGATATTCAAACTGGACTAACTACGTTTAAAAAGACGTAAACACCTTCGTGATACAGGTGATTCCATTTTTAAAAAGTCAAAGTCATTGTAATATTCCAATAAATGTACTAGTTTGCAACGCGGATTGACATTGTTAGATTGTTTTATTCTCCAGAAATCAAATGCCCAGCTGATGTTCACCATTGTGAACAAAGATTTATACTTTAGATAGCAATTTTCTTATTCTGCTATTAAGTATTTTAAACAAAGTAGACCACTACAATATTTGCCATCACAATGTGACATTGACAGGATTGAAGAGTTTATGATATTTTTGTGTTTTTTTTGTTTGTTAATTTTGTCGTCTGACAGCCCAGATCCCTGGTCACTTTCACTGTATGGAAAAGAGCAGCCAATTATTTCTTATTTTGTGCTTTATGGAAGTAAGAAAATTTTAATTTTTAATGAACACAAAGTACAGAACTGATCATGATTCATAAGCCAAAGCAATCAAATACTCCATTTCTCAAGCTTTGACTGACATCCAAGTATAGTGGAAGCAGACCTTATAAACAAATGTAGAGCATTCCACAGCTTTAGGACAGATAACACAAACGCACAATTGACACGTAGCTTTAATCTTGACCTACAAACAGTCAGTAAGATATTAATGATATGAAAAAGATCCCTGTGACTCACCTTTGTCTTTCTCATCAATTGTTTTCACAGTGAGAATGCTACCCTCGTGTGAAATGGAGTATTTTCCATTCTGTTGTATAACTTGATCATTCACTGTCCAACTCATTGTACCATTAACAGAATCTGGGCGTTTACATTCCAGTGTCATATTTTGCTCAGGATACCATTTTTTTGTAAGGGAAAAATTAGTTTTTTCTGAAAGTGAAATCCAGAAACCTTTTTATTTCATCTTTCTCATTTTTATTAAAGGTTAGTAGCAATAATCATGCTTATAAAAAATTATAGATTTTTTTTTTTTTTTTAGATTATATACAGACTACCTTACCAATTTCAGAAAAGGTATCCTCTACACGATATCCAATGGATCTGAGTTTTTCGGCAACCTTACTGTTTGCATTTACAAGATTGTCTGGGTTGTTGATTGTTGAAGATATTTCATAGTCTACTATAACGCTACCTGGCCTTTGGAGAAACACACAAACCACAACAATGAGTATTAATAAAAGCAGTAAAAAACAAAATTGACCTTTTGAGTCAAAGTTTAGATTGTAGACCTTACCTGAAGCCAGTCACACTTACTGAACCTTTGAAGGTAGGCACAGTTTTGTAATTTTCTTCAATCTGTTCAAAGTAAGAATAACCACTGTAAAGGAAGTGTACCTACTGTACCTCTGATGAAATTAAAATGAAAGTATGCAGTCTAAGATAAAATTACTCTGTGGCAAAACAATATATATTTTGATATATATTGACTAAATATAGACTAAACCGGACCATACAGAAAATTATCATTCTTTGGGCTGCTCTCCTGTTATTAGACAGATAGGCCTATATTTATGTCATTTGGATAGTTATTTATCTAATGCGTTTCATCATGAGACATATATATATATTTTTAAATGTGTTTCTGCGTTCTGGTGTTTGCTTGTTTTTGTCTGTGCAGAAAGCAAACACCTGTTGCTGATTACCAGGCGCTTTGAGATATCTGATTAGCTCATAGTGGAGGAGCATCAATATATAAGCAGTACACAATCAACCGAGAAGCAAAGAGAGGGGAGACGATTCATTTCGGTTGACAGTTTCCTTTAAATATGCATTCCCAGACCCATTTAGTGTGTGAATTGTGCGTTAATCAAACAAACAATGTAGTGAAAATAAGTGTTAAGGGTATGTGTAAGGAGTGGGGTGTCCCTTGTTTCTTTTAAACCTTTTCTCTTGTTTTGTGGATAGACAATGGAGAAAGGTAAGTGGATTGTTTTCCTTTTGGGTATTTACTTTTATTAGGGAAGTTAGTTTTCTTCTCCAATCAGTTATCAGATTAATTTGTTATTTTTGGGCTCCCATTTCCTGAGGTAATTTGTATTATATTTTAATTACACTTTATTATTTGCTTCTCGCTTTATGGCTATCATTTTTGTGAAACAAAAAAGTCGTGACTCTCGGTCTAGAGATGGATACATCAAAGTCTCCCCTAACTGTTGTTGTTCGTTTCTAGTTTACCCCTAGACTATGAATTAGGAACGTAACAAATGTGATTTAAATGTGAGGAAAAACCTTGCATTAATAATTTGCATGCCCTCTAGAGGTCAAGAGTTCAAGCTGAACTGGAATACAGTATCTTGTTTTTCACAGTATCTTAAGAATGTTTTTATATAAAATTAAATTAAACTTTAAGCATAAACAATCAATACATTTGACAAAATTTCTACAAAAAATATGAAATACTCACCGCTGATTTAATTTGACTTTCATAGCGCATGTACTTCTCATCTTTTTTGTCATTGAGACTGGTATCAAAAGGTTCATCTATTTTCATTGACAGTTTAACTGTAAACAAGACTAAAGACAAAAAAGTGCATTTATTAATCTTTTTCTGTCACTTTTTCCGTTTACCCACCGCATTTATGACCATCAGCAGGAAAAAGTAATGGTGGTGGATACAAAAACACATGAGCAAAGAACCAAGCATCTCTGTATACATGTGGCCTGGTATGGATACAATCAATTGCTTATTAGCATCTGTGTTTTTGTATTCACTGTTATTATTTTGCCCTGTTGATGTTCAAAAATATGGCGGATGAACGAAAAGTCACAGGAATGAAGCAGATGAATACATTTGTTGTATAAATAGCTTTATGGAACAATTACCAAAACATCAGTAATAATAATAACTGTTATTATATTAGTTTTTTTTCCAGGCAGTCTCATTTTGCTGTACATATTTTCTGGTGCTGTCATCAATTTAAAATATTTCAGCAAATAAAACCAACAAACAAACAAAAAACAAACAATAATTATAAACCTCATATTACATATTTTCTATGATTTTCTGAATTCACATTAAAAAAAATAACAGCAAGCTCATAAAGTAGAGTGAGAAACCGCATGCGCGCACACACACACACACACACACACACACACACACACACACACACACACACACACACACAAACACACACACACACACACACACACACACACACACACACACACACACACACACACACACACACACACACACACACACACTTTTGGTTGTGTCTAAAATTTGTTTTCCTGAACAGATAAAAAAAGAATTACATTCGTTTTGTCATTTTTCTTTTCAGAACATACCTGGTGTTGTAATAGGTGTAACTGTAGTAAGGCTCGTAGGTGTAGTAGGGTTCGTAGTTGTAGTTGTAGTGGGTGCTGTAGTTGCAGTAGGGTTGGTAGTTAAATTAATAATGCATTAATCATTTCTCTGGCTGACATAAGTGATTTAAAAAACTTGCACAGCTCCTCTGTGATAAAAACATGCTCTGGTATGGTAAATAATTCAAATGGCATTCTAATAACTGTGAAAAGGTTATGTTACTGTATCCATGTGTTGTCATCAAAAATATTTTGTGATATATCAGTTTTTTTCTACAGTACATACCTGATGTTGCTGTTGTTGCTGAAAGAAAATACAGAAAAAAACACAAAATAAAATAGAAAAGACATAATTGTACAATGTAATTTATTTCTTGAAAAAATTACACCAATAATCAAATGTTAAAAATTATAGAGCTAAAGGTGCACTAAGGAACTGAAATGTTTTTCTTTGGCTGCCTAGATTTTGTCTTCCTAAACAACAAATACTTGATTAGAGTGCAAGACCAGGCATGTAAAACATAATAACAACAACAACAACAATAATAATAATTATTATTATTATTTTTTTTTTTGATTTATAGTTATCTTAATTTCTTAGCTTTCGAATGTTAAACCATTGAGCTTTTATTTTGCGGAAAACCGCAGGGAGGGACACCTTAACCTTGTTTTGGTTGACAACAGATTTATAAAAGATTCTCTTTACGAATTTGGGAAGCAGTTGCGTTCCCAAATGTAAATTATAAGCAACTCACAGTACTTGCAGAGTAGCATTTACTGTTAATCAAAACTGAAAATGAACACAGTGATGTTACAGTGCTATGAAACATGCATCGCATAAGTTTTATAAAATTTCATCACAACCATTGCCATTTGATGAACGCAGCCATATCACATTCTTACAATCATGTGTTGTCAAAATTCCTTAAAAAAAGTTACTAACCAACTGGCGGGTAATAGTTTCCAGTAAATTTAAATTGCATTTGGGGATTTAAACCTTTGGTAAAATACTAAGGGTATCCAGCATTTGCCGCCTTGAGATCATTCAGCGCTGTCAGACTCAGAAGCTGTTTAAGGCCATTTCGCAATTTCAATCAAATTACAGGGATCAGACATCCCTCGCAACCAACCAAACACGGGATTTACGCAATGCACAAGGGTCATACTTTTCAGGTCGAAAATATGTAAATCCGTATAAACACAGAAGAATCACATCCCTGAAGACACAACTGGTCACATTTGATACACAACCGACCTCAATATAAAATATCAATACCTTCTGCAACACCTCAGATTTCTTTATAGACTACATACATCCTGGTGATGTTACTGTTTACACTGTATTGAGCAAAACCAAAAACTATTAATTATGAGCCTCTCCTTATACTCCTTTATTTTTTTAAGATTTCATACTATGCAGCATTTGCTGCCAATCACTAGTGCAAGTGATTGCTGTTTATAGGGAGATTTGGGTCTGTTACATTTCCACTCGTTCACGAGCAATTCTGACTCCATATGTGAAGGTCAGTTCATTCCTTGGCATCTTTACAGAATGCTTCATTAATTTTTTTTAAATATAAAACATACCTCTACATGTGTTATTGATGCTGATGGTGAGATTTGAGTTTGTTAGAGTGAATCCATCCAAACATGAGCAATTGTGACTCCCAACAGTGTTGTTGCAGATTGAGTTTGGACCGCAGACCTCTGATCTCTCGACACATTCATCCACATCTTTAGTAAAAGAAAGTTCAGAGGAAAAGAACAGTAGTTTGGTTAACTCATTCATACGTGAAGGTCTACATATTATTTGGCATCTTTACAAAAGACTGCTTTACTTACAAAAATAATATCCAAAGTAAAAATCACATGGATAAATTCTAGCTAATTATTCAAGGTTTGAGTAAACAAATCTGAATCTAAACTGTACCTCTACATGTGTTATTGAAGCTGATGGTGAGATTTGAGTTTGTTACAGTGAATCCATCCAAACATGAGCAATTGTAACTTCCTATTTCATTTGTGCAGTTGGAATGTGGACCACATACAGACGGACTGAACCGACATTCATCTATATCTAGAGTGGAAAAAACAAAAAAATATAATGTATAACATACAGATCTAAATACCTAAAACATGAAAGACATCTGTATCTATACAAGGTTAACAAGAACTGAGAAAGAATTGTGAAATAATTCTGGCTTATGTATGTCTAAAACACTTGCATAACTCCTGCGTGATGAAAATAATAACATGCACTGAGATGAAAATAATTATTGGGGAAATGTGGGGAACTCTTGAGTGTTTTTGTGAATCTTCACACAACACACCTCCACAATAAAACATTCACAGTTTTAAGCAACATCTCGGATTTTGTTTTAGAATACATAGATATTGGCAATGTTACTGTAAACACTTCATTTGTAAAAAAGAGAAACAAAACAATAATAATAAAAAAGTTATTAGCCTCCCAGTACTCATTTTCTTTGTCAAGAATTTATTAGCACTAAGTGCTTCATCTGTCAATCATACCTCTGCATGGGTTACTGCTGTTTATAGGGAGATTTGGGTCTGTTACATTATATCCACTCATGCACGAGCAATTGTGACTCCCAACAGTGTTGTTGCAGATTGAGTTTGGACCGCAGACCTCTGATCTCTCGACACATTCATCCACATCTAAAGTTCAGAGGAAAAGAACAGTTTGGGTCACTCATACATATGTGAAGGTCAGGTACAAGGTACAAAAAAGAAATGCAAAGTAAAAATCATATGGATTATTATGGAAGGATAGTTTCAACAGAAATCTAAATATAGAATGTACCTCTACATGTGTTATTGATGCTGACGGTGAGATTTGAGTTTGTTACAGTGAATCCATCCAAACATGAGCAATTATAACTTCCTATTTCATTTGTGCAGTTGGAATTTGGACCACATACAGACGGACTGAACTGATCGACTGTTTTTGTCAGCCTCGTTACCCGCTGTGAGTTTGTTTGTTTGCGTTTGTTTGTTTGCGCAAATACGGTTTGAACGTTGGTTGTTGGTCGTAGAGCGAGACACCGCTTCACTGCTGCTCGCCCTGCGATCGACCGCTTTTGTCAGCCTCGTTACCCGCTGTGAGTCTGTTTGTTTGCGCAAATACGGTTTGAACATTGATTGTTGGTCGTAGAGCGAGACACCGCTTCACTGCTGCTCGCCCTGCGATCGACTGCTTTTGTCAGCCTCGTTGCCTGCTGTGAGTTTGTTTGTTTTCCCGTCTATCCTGCGTCTATATTACACCCATACCACTAAAAAGACGGTTATACCCAAGACTTGAGTCATAAATTAGTATAAATATTAATAGCATCACTGGTTGCATCATTGCTAACTTACTGTCCATCTGTTAAAATGGCGAATATATCAGGTGTATGTTATCTACCTCTTGGTGCAGATGAGAACAAATCTGAATTGCTTGCGGTGCAGTCTGAATTAGAAGCTGTAGAAAAGCAGATCCTTGACCTTCTAGAGAGACAAGCTGAGCTGAGAGACCGGCGTTTAGCTCTTGAAACATCACGCGCTGATGCACACGGATCAGTGATTAACGTTAGTAACCCGCTGACGCTGACCTCGTCTACTCCGTGCGTTTCTCAGCATTGGTCCCGAGCGTCCAGGTCACGATCAGCCATGATTTCATTCACTCCGGCTCCAACACACCACCACGAAGCCTGGGTGGTTCCGCGGAAGCCGCGAGCCAGGACAAGAATCTTTTCGCCCCTCCCGGTTTTCGAGATCTCCACTCAGAACCGCTTCTCCCCTCTTCGCGAAACGGAACGCGATGCTGTGATCATCGGCGATTCCACCGTCCGACACGTCCACGCTACGTTAGGTAAAAGTAAGGTGCACAGTCACTGCTTTCCTGGTGCTCGTGTTCTCGATATCACTGCGCGGGTAACTGAGATCTTGAACGGTGACGAGCGCGTCGGAGCTGTTGTGCTGCATGCGGGAGCTAACGACACTAGGCTGCGACAGACGGAGGTTCTGAAGAAAGACTTCAGGAGCCTTATCGATACGGTACGCAGCACATCGCCTGAAACATCGATTATTGTGTCTGGACCGCTTCCTACGTACCGACGAGGGCATGAAAAGTTCAGTAGATTATTCGCGCTAAATGAATGGTTATTGTCATGGTGCAATGAGCAGAAATTGATTTTTGTAAATAATTGGAATCTGTTTTGGGAGCGACCAAGGCTCTTCCGCGCTGATGGCTTACACCCAAGTAGAATCGGGGCAGATCTTCTGTCGGATAACATCTCCAAGATGTTAAATACCATTTGACTAGTAACCAAAAATCCAAATCACAGTCTCTACTGCACCAATTTAATTGATATTAATACTAGTGTAGAACATTGCATAGAAACTGTGTCTATTCCTCGTTTACTAAGATCAAATAATAAATCTACTGCAGGATCTAGAAAAAATCTAATTGTTATTAAAACAAAAAATCTCGCTATTAGTGAACAAAAACAATTTCTAAAGCTAGGTCTTCTAAACATTAGATCGCTCACACCTAAGGCGGTTATTGTAAATGAAATGGTCACAGATAATAATTTCGATGTTCTGTGCCTTACTGAAACCTGGCTTAAACCAAATGATTATTTCGGTCTAAATGAGTCTACTCCGCCAGGATACTGTTATAAGCATGAGCCCCGTCTGATCGGTCGTGGCGGCGGTGTTGCAACAATCTACAGAGATATCCTTAATGTTACTCAGAAAACTCGTCATAGGTTTAATTCGTTTGAAGTGCTTGTGCTAAATGTTACGCTCTTAGATGTAAGAAAAAAATCCCTATTATCTCTAGCATTGGCTACCGTATATAGACCTCCAGGGCCTTACGCCAATTTCCTAAAAGAGTTTGCTGACTTTCTATCAGATCTTTTGGTCAACGTCGATAAAGCATTAATTGTTGGAGATTTTAACATACACGTAGATAATTTAAATGATGCGTTAGGGGCTGCGTTTACAGATTTATTAAACTCCTTCGGGGTCAAGCAAAACGTCACCGGACCAACTCATCGTCTTAATCATACACTCGATTTAATTATATCATATGGAACCGATCCAACCGATATAGATATCATTCCACAAAGTGATGATGTCACTGACCACTACTTGGTAACTTGCATATTACGCACTGCTGTAATATGTCATGCTGCGCCACGTTATCGACCAGGTAGAACAATTCGTCCATCCACCATAGATCATTTCTCAAATAGCTTATCTGATCTGTCCCAGCTGCTGCCTGAACCCAAACAAACAGATGAATTAGACGAACTAACTAGCACTATGAGCAACATTCTCTCTAGAACATTGGATATTGTTGCACCCATTAGATTAAAAAAGGTCAGAGAAAAAAGTATAGCACCATGGTACAATAATACTACGTATGTTTTAAAGAGAGAAACCCGTAATTTAGAGCGTAAATGGAAAAAAACTAATTTAGAGGTCTTTAGAATCGCGTGGAAAGACAGTATGTCACTTTATAAAAAGGCACTTAAAACGGCCAGGGCTGAGCACCTCAGCAAATTAATAGAAAACAACCGAAATAATCCAAGGTTTTTATTTAATACCGTGGCTAGACTAACAAATAAACAGACGTCGTCTGAACAAAATACCTCGTTACAGTTTAGTAGTAATGATTTCATGAACTTCTTCACCGAGAAAATTGAAAGCATCAGAATCAAAATCGTAAACGTTCGATCTTTGCTCGCGCCTTATAATTCGGCCGCAATTATTACCCCGCAAGAACAATTACAATGCTTTACAACCATAGAACAAAAAGAGTTAAATAAACTTATCACTTCATCTAAAACAACAACATGTTTATTAGATCCTATACCAACTGAACTACTGAAAGAAGTGTTACCTGTAGTGGAAGAGCCTCTTCTCAATATTATTAACTCATCTTTATCTTTAGGTCATGTTCCAAGAACGTTCAAGCTGGCAGTTATAAAACCTCTTATTAAGAAACCACAATTAGATCCAAATAACCTAGCAAATTACAGACCCATTTCGAATCTTCCATTTATGTCAAAAATATTAGAAAAAGTTGTGTCCGCTCAACTCGGCTCTTTCTTGCAAGAAAACGACATCTATGAAAAGTTTCAGTCTGGATTCAGGCCACATCATAGCACTGAAACTGCGCTTGTTAGAATCACAAATGATTTACTTTTAGCTTCGGACCAAGGCTGTATCTCAGTACTAGTTTTACTTGATCTTAGTGCTGCGTTCGATACTATAGATCACACAATACTCTTAGATCGACTGCAAAATTACACTGGTGTTCAAGGACAAGCATTAAGCTGGTTCAGGTCATACTTATCTGACCGCTACCATTTCGTCTACTTAAATGGAGAAAAATCGATTATAACTTCGGCAAACTATGGAGTGCCGCAGGGATCTGTGTTAGGCCCTTTATTATTCTCAATATATATGCTGCCACTTGGTAATATTCTAAGGAAACATGGAATTAGTTTCCATTGTTATGCTGATGACACTCAAATATATATTTCCTCACGGCCAGATGAATACGCTAAATTATCCAAATTGACAGATTGTGTTAAAGATATAAAAGATTGGATGACGCATAATTTTCTTTTATTAAATCCAGACAAGACAGAGGTAATACTTATCGGTTCTAAAAACCGTCCACAAAACCTTTCACAGCACGACTTTAACATAGTAGGATGCCCTGTTACTCTATCCGCTACAGTAAAAGACCTGGGTGTTGTATTAGACTGCAACCTGTCTTTTGAAAAGCATATTTCATATGTTACAAAAACAGCCTTTTTCCACCTTAGAAACATTGCTAAGTTACGTAATATGCTATCAGTCTCTGATGCAGAAAAGTTAGTTCATGCATTCATGACCTCGAGACTAGATTACTGTAATGCTTTATTAGCTGGTTGTCCTGCATCTTCAATAAACAAGCTACAGTTAGTCCAAAATGCAGCCGCTACAGTTCTTACTAGATTAAGAAAATATGATCATATAACACCGATTTTATCATCACTTCATTGGTTACCTATAAAGTTCCGTATTAATTACAAGGTATTGCTTTTGACTTATAAAGCTCTAAATGGTTTAGCTCCAGTCTATTTAACGGATCTTCTATCGCCTTACAATCCATCGCGCTCTTTAAGATCACTAGATTCGAGGTTTCTGGTCATTCCTAGGATATCCAGATCCACCAAAGGAGGCAGAGCATTTTCACATTTAGCTCCGAAGCTCTGGAATAGCCTTCCTGATATTGTTCGTTGCTCAGACTCGCTCTCCCAGTTTAAAACTAGACTGAAGACGCATCTATTTAGCCAGGCATTCATATAAATTTTTTATCTTACAGTTACTGTAAATTCGGCCTCTAGTTCATAAACGCCAGAGGAGAACTGGCCCCCGACTGAGCCTGGGTTCTCCCAAGGTTTTTTTTCTCCATTGGGTCACCTGATGGGGTGTTAGGACACCATTAGGTCACTGGATGGAGTTTTTCGGTTCCTTGCCACTGTTGCCTTTGGCTTGCTCAGTTGGGGATATTCAAATTAATTAACCAATCATACCATTGATCAGCTCTACCAAACTTGGATGTCTTTTTTCCAGTAATAAACAAACATTAAGTTGTTTTGATTGATACTGTGAAGCAGCTTTGATACAATCTGTATTGTGAAAAGCGCTATATAAATATATTTGACTTGACTTGACTTGACATTCATTTATATCTATAAAAATATAAATAAAAAGTGATTATTTAAAAACAGTTAGATTTATAAAAACACCAAAAGGCAATGAAGACATCTACACAAGGAGTATACAAATTAAGTATTAATGTTAACATTTTCCCAAAAAATGTAAATTAAATAATTAAAAAATCTATCTGGATCCTGAATCTATTCTAAAACTATAAATTTTGAATTTGAATCTCTTAAAACATTTTTTTTTAATTATGCAATAGACTAAACAGTTTAAAAACATGAAAATGACTTGCAAATTGCAATTCAGAATATCTAACAAACAAAAACTTACCGATGCATGGGTTGTTTTTATTAATAGCTTGATTACCATCTGTGAGATTATATCCATTCCAACAAAAGCATGAGAAGCTTCCATTGTAGTTGTAACAGTAAGAGTTCGGCCCACATACTGATGGTGAGTCAAGACATTCATGAATATCTGAAACGAAGTAATTGATAAAGTGAACAGTTGGCAGACGATTAGGGCAGTACATACTGTATCAAAATTTTCAGAGTATCAACTGTCAATCATACCTCTGCATGGGTTACTGCTGTTTATAGGGAGATTTGGGTCTGTTACATTATATCCACTCATGCACGAGCAATTGTGACTCCCAACAGTGTTGTTGCAGATTGAGTTTGGACCGCAGACCTCTGATCTCTCGACACATTCATCCACATCTTTAGTAAAAGAAAATTACAGACATAAAAATAACAGTTTCCTCTTTCGGTCACTCATACAGAATGTGAACGTCAAGTCATTAATTGCCAAACCTTACAATCTAATATTCCATTTAGAATATTTTATTCAGAGTATGAAACACTAAAACGTCATAATTTTAGCATTAAAAACATATTTTCTATTTATTTTAATCAAATTGATTGGACTAATGTGCACAAAAATACTTAGTGTAATATTCAATGTTAGAGAACACAGATATCTGAATATAGAATGTACCTCTACATGTGTTATTGATGCTCACGGTGAGATTTGAGTTTGTTACAGTGAATCCATCCAGACATGAGCAATTATAACTTCCCATTTCATTTGAACAGTTGGAATTTGGACCACATAGAGATGGACTGAACTGACATTCATTTAAATCTATGGAAAAATATTCAAGAAATAATAATTTAAAAATAATTAATTAACAAACAACTAAATGAATGAAATACATTTGTTATTTCATGGCATTCATATATCTGTAGCAAGGATAATATAAATCAAGATGGTAGAAACTGGAATTAATGTAAACGTATCTCCCAAAGAAAAAGTGCTGGATAAAAAAATTATTTCAGCCCTAAACTTACAAGTTTGATCTGCATGTACAAAAAAGGAAAAGGGATATTTGATACATATAGTATGACTTACAAAAGTGTTTTATGCATTTAGAATTTTTTTTAGGAGATTGAAAAGTAAACTGAGATTTTTCTTAAAAACTATTTAAACAAACAATGATTCTCGACATCTGAAATTATGCAACAATCATGACAGAGAATATTACATAGTGCAAACTTACCGATGCATGGGTTACTTTTGGTAATCGCCTTATTCCCATCTGAGACATTATATCCTTCCCAACAAAAGCATGAGAAGCTTCCATTGTAATTGTAACAGTAAGAGTTCGGCCCACATACTGATACTGAGTCAAGACATTCATAAATATCTGAAAAAATATAATTGATAAGGAGAAAGGTAAATTTGATTCGACAAAAGATTTAGACAGTACAAATATAAAATGCTTAGTGCTTCATCTGTCAATCATACCTCTACATGGGTTACTGCTGTTTATAGGGAGATTTGGGTCTGTTACATTATATCCACTCATGCACAAGCAATTGTGACTCCCAACAGTGTTGTTGCAGATTGAGTTTGGACCGCAGACCTCTGATCTCTCGACACATTCATCCACATCTTTAATAAAAGGAAGTTATGGGAAAAAGAACAGTTTGGGTGAGTTTAATCTCATTCCTTGACATCTTTATAATACAATGCTTAAGCTAACACAAAATGTTCAAAATTTACAAAATTCTTTGTAAATATTATATATATATTACACAAAATAGTTATTCAAGGTTTGACTAAACACAAATCTAAACTGTACCTCTACATGTGTTATTGATGCTGATGGTGAGATTTGAGTTTGATACAGTGAATCCATCCAAACATGAGCAATTGTGACTTCCTATTTCATTTGTGCAGTTGGAATGTGGACCACATACAGACGGACTGAACTGACATTCATCTACATCTAGAGTGGAAAAAACAAAACAATTTTAGTGTGTAACATACAGATATAAATACCTAAACATGAAAGACGTCTGTATCTATACAAGGTTAACAAGAACGTCTCAGGTTACGTATGTAACCCTGGTTCCCTGAGAGGGAACGAGACGCTGCGTTGAGACGCGGTGGGAACGCTCTGCGTGATTGCGTCGTGAAGCACGTGTATAATCAGTCCAATGGAAGAGCGAGACGTCATAGGCGGTGACGTCATAGACCAGGAAGCTATAAAGCACACCAGAAAACAGACCGCGACAGCTTCTGAAAAAGCCTGAAGCAAGTCGATCAGGGCATGCAGGAAGTATGAACGCAGGAGAACGCAGCGTCTCGTTCCCTCTCAGGGAACCAGGGTTACATACGTAACCTGAGACGTTCCCTTTCAAGGGAACTCGAGCTGCGTTGAGACGCGGTGGGAACCCCATACCCACTACGCCATAAGACAAATGCCCGTTCTGTGTGAAGTCCTTGCGCACACTAGAAGCAAGCAACCTAGCCCCGGGAGTGGAGAGGTGTAGGTCATAAAATCTGACAAATGTATGAGGTGAGGACCAGCCTGCCGCATTACAAATATCCTGAAGGGAAACACCCGAAATTAAAGCCTAGAGGCAGCCATACTCCTAGTAGAATGGGCCTGAACAGCCACAGGTGAACGCTGTCCGGCCGCTTCATAAGCAAGTGAGATAGCCTCAACTACCCACTTGGTCATTATCTGTTTAGATGCAGGGCAACCTATCTTAGGTTACCCGAAGCAGACAAATAATTGTTCTGATAAACGCCACTGAGCAGCTCTGTGGACCTAAGCATCCAAAGCCCGGACAGGGCATAACAGATTTAAGATTTTCCTGATCTGGGGTATTAAAGGTGGAGGACAGAAGGCCTGGAGCACAAATGACCCGCACATTTAGTAGGGACCTAGAAATACAACCCGATCTGGGGTGAAGAAATACTACCACCAACCAGGTGCAAATCCAATTACGTGCAGGCCTCAGCCTCATGTACCACGGAGAAGACGAAATTAAGGATCTCTCCTCAGAGATAGCCCAGCAAAGAAACATTCATTACAGAAATCAAGTACTGTACCAAAAGGGCAGAAACGAGATTCAGAAGGCATTCTCTGCACCAGGCAGAGAACAGCATATTAGTCTTCTCGTGGAGGGAGCTCTAGACTGGAGTATGGTCTCCACGACCTCGGTCGAGAAACCTGAATCTATGAGCTGGGCCCCCTCAGAGGCCGAGCCCACAGTATCCACAACTCCAGAGCTCCCAGGAGCAAAGATATCGGGAAAAGCGTATAGGTGTAGTGGCAACCACACCTATTACATTACATCCAGTCCAAGCGGAGCTGGATGCGTGAGGGAGAAACACAAGGGCAATGCATTGTACAAGCGATGCGAAAGGTCGACTTGTAGTTTGACCGAAGTTCTCCCTAAGAAGCTCCACCACCTCGGGGTGAAGTCTCCATTCCCCGGGCCACAGCCCCAACCTCAACAGGATATCTACTCTGATATACCAGACCATCAGTGTGTTGTCCGGACCCTTCGCCGACCAACCACTCATGATTGCCCCCGACTTGTGAGGGAAACATCCGTCGACAGCATTATGCGTCGACAAGAAGCCCCCAACACTGGGCCTGGGCGAGGAACCAAGGTTCTTCCACATGACCGAGGCACGAAGGCATAGCCGCGTGACCTTGATCATGCGAAAACGGATTTCCCCTCGGAGAAAACCCCTTGGTCCCGAGCCACCACTGCAGGGGTCTCATGTACAGAAGGCCAAAAGTAACTACGTTAGACGCAACTGCCATGAGCCCCAGCCAAAGACCGTTCACCGAGCGGCCACTCATGACCGCCCCCCATCCTGTGAGGGAAGCATCCGTCGATAGCGTGACGCGTCGACAAGAAGCAGCCAGCACTGGGCCCTGGGCGAGGAACCAAGGTTTCTTTCACATGACCGAGGCACGAAGGCATAGCCGCGTGACCTTGATCATGCGAAAAACGGATTTCCCCTCGGAGAAAACCCCTTGGTCCCGAGCCACCACTGCAGGGGTCTCATGTACAGAAGGCCAAAAGTAACTACGTTAGACGCAACTACCATGAGCCCCAACAGTCTCAGAGACTGTTTGCAGTGAGTGACTGACCTAGTTTTACATTCTTTACGGCTGTGAGAATCGCAGAAATACGTGCAGGAGACAGACGTGCTTGCATTGTTGTCGAATCCCATAATACACCTAGAAAGTGGTCCTCAAGCTGGGAGGAGTACACTCTTTTTGGTGTTGAGCCGCAACCCCAACCTCCTTATGTGGGACAGAACGACATCTCGATGTTGAACTGCCAAAAGCTCGGACTGAGCTAAAAATCAACCAATCGTCGATATAATTTAATACGCGAATGCCCTGGAATCTCAGAGGAGCCAGAGCTGCATCCACGCATATTGTAAAAGGTGTGGGGTGATAACCTAGGCCGAATGGAAGAACCCGATACTGGTATGCTTCGCCCCTGAAGCAAACCTCAGGAACCTCCTGTGATGAGGATGGATAGATAAGTAAGCGTCCTTTAAGTCTATTGTGACAAACCAGTCCTCGGACTGAATCTGTGACACAATCATATTTAGCGTAAGCATAATATGCTGTTTAATTGACGCAGGTCTAGAGTAGGACGCAACCCCTCATCCTCTCGGAACAATGAAGTAATGGCAGTAAAACCCTGACTGTCTGCCGGGAGGAGGAACCCCTTCTACAGCTCCTTTTGCAGAAGTGTCAGTACTTCCTGCTCCATAACCAAAGCCTGCTCGGGGTCAACCACAGTGGGGAGGACCCCTAGAAATCTGGGCTGACAAGAACCGAATTCTGAACCCTTTCCTATAGTGTGCAGGACCCACCGAGAAATATGTGGCAGTAGTTTCCACGCTGCCAGACATTCTACTAGGGGAACCAGTCTCTCAAGACTGGCCTCTGGATTTGGTTGAACAGTCAGTACGGTGCCCTGAAGCGGCGAACCGGCAGGGAACAACCGAACTGGCCGTTCTACGACCCTCCTCGGAGGATCGTATGGGGACGCTGACACCTCGGTGCCCTGAACGGCGAACCGGCAGGGAACAACCGAACTGGCAGCGCTGCGACCCTCCTCAGAGAGTCGCACCCCAGAGGGCGCCGAGGAGAAACGATTTCTCAAAACCGTCCCTGCCCCGGAGGAGCCCTCAGAAGCTGTATTAGAGATGACAGTCCTCAGATCTTGCCTCCCTTTAAATAACTTCGTTCCAATGACCCTCCTCGGAGGATCATTGGAAAAAGCAGGCACCTCGGCACCCTGAAACGGCGAACTGGCAGGGAAACCGAACTGACTGCTCTACGACCCCCCTCGGAGGATCGTTTGGGGACACTGACACCTTGGTGTCCTGAACGGCGAACCGGCAGGAAAACCGAACTGGCAGCGCTGCGACCCTCTTCAGAGAGTCGCACCCCAGAGGGCGCCGAGGAGAAACGATTTTCTCAAAAACCATCCCTACCCCGGAGGGGACCACCCTTTAGAAGCCTGATAGCCTCGGCATCAGGGCTTCCTATTGTCCAAGCTTTTTTAGAGATAAAATAGTCCTCAGATCTTGCATATCTCTAACTGGCTAGACTGCTACCGCCACCCAAGTCCCCTTTGATTGTGGAGGAGCCCAAATGGCGATGCTCGCTGTGCTGCGAGGAGCTTAGTAGACTGAGACTGCTCCGCCCAGCAGTCTCAGGAACATAGATTGTTGAGGAAGAAACCTCTGGAACGCCGCTGAACGGTTTATTCTTAGTTTCTTGAAAGCGGAGCATCCAGAAGAACAGACATAATTTTATCTTATTTTTCTTTACTTTTAAATCAGAAGAACGTATATATATATATATATATATATATATATATATATATATATATATATATATATATATATATATCAGTCCGTGGCCACCAGCAGGAAAACAACCGAACTGGCCGTGTGCGACCCTCCTCAGAGGGCCAGTTCGGTTGTTTTCCTGCTGATGGCCACGGACTGATGTATATATATATATATATATATATATATATATATATATATATATATATATATATATATATATATATATATATATATATATATATATATATATCAGTCCGTGGCCACCAGCAGGAAAACAACCGAACTGGCCGTGTGCGACCCTCCTCAGAGAGTCGCCACCCAGAGGACGCAGAGGAGAAACGATTTCTCGAAACCGTCCCTCCCCAGTATAGTTTATCTGTTTTTGCACGACGCAATTCTCGAATAGCGTCAGTGCTGACAACCTCACATTCATCCATGTCTTTATAATTTACCCACCAGCGTTGCCTAAAAATTTTTTTATTTAGATGGCTGGTGGGTAACGTCGGGGTTAAAAATTATGACGCCGACTCGGGAGAGAGAAAGCTAGCAAGCGTCTCTTTAACCCGAGGCACTGTCATACCATGATACTTAATACCCATAGCATTACTATAGTTAGACGTAGGGCATTAAACACATAAAATAGAAACCGAGTTATTCCACGATCTTGACACCTCAGTGTGGTGTGGAGATAGGGAAAAACGGCAGTCCCCGACGAGGAGGCTGAGATACAGAGTTTTTCTGTTTTTAGATTTATTTCATCTAATAAACTCCTTATTTTCACTCTCATAAAGTTCAGCTGGCCAGAAAATATTTAACTAGCAACAACACTAGATAAACCTCCTTTTAAAGCTCCTCTTTATTCAACAGAGTTATGAGCTGACTTATTTATTCATTTATTGAAAACTCAAACATCTGCCTTTTCTTAATATCTTTATTTGTTTTGTTCTCTTTTTCTAAACAAAACACTAACGATACCAATTCCTCGGAACTGGAAATCGCCAGCACTGGATCTGGCAGGTGAAAGCTGAGATAGGGCAGAGCCCGTCCCAACCCCCGCTGTCAGATCCGTTTGCGAACCCCAAAATGCGAGTCGCCGCCGTGCATCGGCAACAGCGGGACCCGCGCGGGGAGCGCGAACCGAACCGTCCTCCTCGAAGAACGCCCGGCGGGAGCGGAGCGTCCTCACGGACAGCTTCTCGCAATGCTCACAGTCAGCCCCCTCGAGAACTGACTGTGGCATGCTCCACTCCCAAATAGTAACAAAAAGCTGATGTGTGTGTCCCCACCCGTGATATAACGTGGGCAGGGAACAACACAAAAGCTGCTTGCTCTCTTTTGCCATAATATATATATATTGCAACTTGACAGACAACAATAAATATGACAAGGAAAGAATACACAGATCGCTTGCTGAAGGCAACAGAAGCTGTCGCGGTCTGTTTTCTGGTGTGCTTTATAGCTTCCTGGTCTATGACGTCACCGCCTATGACGTCTCGCTCTTCCATTGGACTGATTATACATCTGCTTCACGACGCAATCACGCAGAGCGTTCCCACCGCGTCTCAACGCAGCTCGAGTTCCCTTGAAAGGGAACTGAGAAAGAATTGTGAAATAATTCTGGCTTATGTATGTCTAAAACACTTGCATAACTCCTGCGTGATGAAAATAATAACATGCACTGAGATGAAAATAATTATATGGGAAATGTGGGGAACTCTTGAGTGTTTTTGTGAATCTTCACACAACACACCTCCACAATAAAACCTTCACAGTTTTAAACAAAATCTCCGATTATGTTTTAGAATACATAGATATTGGCAATGTTACTGTAAACACTTCATTTGAAAAAATAGAAACAAACAAATAATTATAAAAGAGTTATTAGCCTCCCAGTACTAAGTGCTTCATCTGTCAATCATACCTCTGCATGGGTTACTGCTGTTTATGGGGAGATTTGGGTCTGTTACATTATATCCACTCATGCACGAGCAATTGTGACTCCCAACAGTGTTGTTACAGATTGAGTTTGGACCGCAGACCTCTGATCTCTCGACACATTCTTCCACATCTAAAGTTCAGAGGAAAAGAACAGTTTGGGTCACTCATACAAGGTCAGAATATTCTTTGTCATCTTTGCAATAATGCTTCATTTACAAAAAAGAAATGCAAAGAAAAATCATATGGATTATTATGGAAGGATAGTTTCAACAGAAATCTAAATATAAACTGTACCTCTACAAGTGTTATTGAAGCTGATGGTGAGATTTGAGTTTGTTACAGTGAATCCATCCAAACATGAGCAATTGTAACTTCCTATTTCATTTGTGCAGTTGGAATTTGGACCACATACAGACGGACTGAACTGACATTCATTTATATCTATAAAAATATAAATAAAAAGTGATTATTTAAAAACAGTTAGATTTATAAAAACACCAAAAGGCAATGAAGACATCTACACAAGGAGTATACAAATTAAGTATTAATGTTAACATTTTCCCAAAAAATTAAAATTAAATAATTAAAAAATCTATCTGGATCCTGAATCTATTCTAAAACTATACATTTTGAATTTGAATCTCTTAAAAAAAAATTATGCAATATGAAAATAATTATTGGGGAAATGTGGGGAAATCTGACTGGTTTTGTGAATCTTCACACAACACACCTCCACAATAAAACATTCACAGTTTTAAAGGGGCTATATGTAGTTTTTAGCGGCCTCTAGCGGTGATGTTTCAGATTCCAATTTTTACAAGAGCGCTTGTGCGAGAGCTCGAACTCAAGAGCGAGCACTCATGGTACCGGCCACACACACACACACACACACACACACACACACACACACACCGGAGAAAGCATCACAATAGGGATGAAAGCCAACTCCGGGTCTGTTTTTATACGTTAATATATACCTATACCTAAAACAAAGTGGAGGTCTCTCTATAATTCAAACGCTCTGCCTATGTTGATTCGTGTTGATTCGTGTTTTCGTCCGAAGTTGATCCGAATCACGTTTGGACTGACGAGCTTCAGCAGATAAAACTTTTTTTGTTTTTTATATTTATGTGGAGTTTGTGTTGGAGTCTATGTTGTGCTGGAGGCAGGTCGTTTTTTGGTGTCATCAGACTCCATGTAGTTAGCTGCAGTGCTGTCGCATAGACTGTATTTAAAAAGGAGAGAGGCTCGGGAGCGCGCATGCAAGTCACATCCGATGGATTTCGCGGTAAATCCAATCCGGAGCCTTCACATAGAAATAGGAATACTGGCCTTCAGAGGTAATAGCAAAACTCGACAAGTGGATCATTGTAATGTGTGATTGAAACCCCTTCACACACAGGCAATAAAAAATGATTCATTTTAGAAGAAAAACTACATATATAGCACCTTTAAACAAAATGTCAGCTTTTGTTTTAGAATACATATTGGCGATGTTACTGTAAACACTTCATTTGTAAAAAAGAGAAACAAAACAATAATAATAAAAAAGTTATTAGCCTCCCAGTACTCATTTTCTTTGTCATGAATTTATTAGCCTTAAGTGCTTCATCTGTCAATCATACCTCTGCATGGGTTACTGCTGTTTATAGGGAGATTTGGGTCTGTTACATTATATCCACTCATGCACGAGCAATTGTGACTCCCAACAGTGTTGTTACAGATTGAGTTTGGACCGCAGACCTCTGATCTCTCGACACATTCATCCACATCTTTAGTAAAAGGAAGTTATGGGAAAAAGAACAGTTTGGGTGGGTTCAATCTCATTCCTTGACATCTTTATAATACAATGCTTAAGCTAACACAATATGTACAAAATTTAAAAAAATTCTATGTAAATATTATATGTATTACTTTAAATAGTTATTCAAGGTTTGACTAAACACAAATCTAAACTGTACCTCTACATGTGTTATTGATGCTGATGGTGAGATTTGAATTTGTTACAGTGAATCCATCCAAACATGAGCAATTGTGACTCCCAACAGTGTTCTTGCAGATTGAGTTTGGACCGCAGACCTCTGATCTCTCAACACATTCATCCACATCTTTAGTAAAAGGAAGTTATGGGAAAAAGAAGAATTTGGGTCAATTTAATATAATTCCTTGTCATCTTTACAATACAATGCTTTGTTTACAAATTTCAATGTAAATATTATATGTATAAATTCTAGATAATTATGAAAGGTTAGACTAACGTCTCGGTTACATATGGTAACCCACGTTCCCTGAGGGAGGGAACGGAGACGTAGGTCATGACTGACCAATAGGAATCTCGCTAGAGAGGCCAATCTTCTTCGAGTGAAACTAAAACAAGCCAATACACATTGGCGTGCAATCATTTGCTACAGCTGTGCAACCTCGCAGCGCGGGTATTTAACAAGCAGCTGGTGCGATTGCACTCTGACACTGTTGTTCCGTGATAACCCATACAGTGAGATATTGGATAACACTGGGAAAGCGTGCCCTTTCTGTTTAGGAAGGAACGCTGCGGAAGCCACTTCTTCAAAGAGTTATATGGAAATACATATGAAGTAGCCCGAAGGCTGTACTGCATATGAAATAATGGGTGACTTAGCCCAAGGGAAGACACGGGCTTCCGATAGAAGCAGCCGTGGAGAATATACACATATGGGATCCCCGTAGGGTCACACATATGGAACCCAGCCCACATCCGGTTCTCAAGGATTCAGCGGATAAGGGCCTGGCGCCGGACGCTCCGCCATGTCCGGGCCTAGGGGTTTGGAGGACTCGACAGGTTTTACTCTGGAGCAATAAGGGTGCACAGTAGGGTGCAGCAAGCCGACAGAGCCAGACCTCTCAGTGCTTCTACCCGTCTAGGGCGAAAACACGGGAGGAGACCGGCTCTACACGTAGGCTATAGTATCTAGCGAACGTGTTAGGTGTCGCCCAGCCCGCAGCTCTACAGATATCTGTTAGCGAGGAGCCACGTACCAGCGCCCAGGAGGATGCAACGCCTCTCGTGGAGTGTGCATGCAACCTGAGCGGGCAGGGCACGCCTTGTGCTTGGTAAGCCAAGGCAATGGCATCCACTATCCAGTGGGCCATCCTCTGCTTGGAGACAGCCTTTCCCTTCTGCTGGCCTCCGTAACAGACAAAGAGCTGGTCTGAGGTCCTGACGCTTTGAGTTCTGTCCACGTACATACGCAGAGCGCGAACGGGACAGAGCAAAGCCAGGGCTGGGTCTGCCTCCTCCAAAGGCAGCGCTTGCAGGTTCACTACCCTGGTCTTTGAAGGGAGTGGTAGGAACCTTGGGCACAAAGCCAGGCCGGGGTCTTAGTACCACATGGCTGTCACCCGGTCCGAACTCTAGACACGATTCGTCGACCGAAAATGCGTGCAGGTCTCCTACCCGCTTGACAGAGGCCAGTGCGACCAGCAGCGAAGTCTTCATGGAAAGAAGCTTTAAGTCTACTGACTGCAGAGGCTCAAAGGGAACATCCTGAAGTGCTCGAAGCACCAGGGAAAGATCCCAAGAGGGTATGGAGGGGGGTCGAGGAGGATTTAATCGTCTCACCCCCCTAAGAAACCTGACGACCAGGTCGTGCTCTCCAACTGTTTTGCCATCTATGTGGTCGTGATAAGCTGAATAGCGGCAGCATGTACTTTGAGGGTGGAGGGAGACAGTCTACGCTCCAACCCCTGCTGCAAGAAGGAAAGCACAGACCCTATCGAACACCACTCGACGAACAGGTTCCACTTCAGGGCGTAAGCATGTCTCGTGGACGGTGCCCGTGCTGAAGTGTTGGTGTTAAGTACCTCTGGGGGTAAGTCACCTAGAACCTCCGCGTCCCGTCCAGGGACCAGACATGGAGTTTCCAGAGGTCTGGGCGCGGGTGCCATAGGGTGCTCCGTCTCTGAGTCAGAAGATCCTTCCTCAGAGGAATGGGCCAGGGAGGGACTGTCACGAGGAGCATGAGTTCTGGGAACCAAGTCCGGGTGGGCCAATAGGGAGCCACCAGAAGGACCTGCTCCTCATCCTCCCTGACTTTGCACAGTGGCTGCACAAGTAGGCTCACTGGGGGAAACGCATATTTGCGAAAGCCCCGGGGCCAGCTGAGTGCCAGTGCGTCCGTGCCGAGTGTTCCCTCGGTCAGGGAGTAAAACAGCTGGCAGTGGGAGGTCTCTGAGGAGGCAAACAGGTCTACCTGAGCCTCCCCGAACTCTCTCCAGATCAGCTGAACCGCCTGGGGGTGGAATCGCCATTCTCCCGGAAGCACAGCTCGTGATAGCTCTTCGGCCACACGGTTGAGCACGCCGGGGACATACATGGCTCGAAGCGACCTCAGATGCTTCTGACTCCAGAGGAGGAGATGGCGGGCGAGTTGCGACATGCGATGGGAGCGTAGACCACCTTGTCGGTTGATGTACGCGACGGTCGCCGTGTTGTTCGTACGGACCAGCACGTCCCTGCCCTGTAGTGGCCTTTTCAAGCGGCTCAGAGCGAGATGTACTGCTAGCAACTCGAGAAAAAAATTGATGTGCCAATGCAGTTGGGGGTCCGTCCACACCCCTGACACTGCATGCCTGTTGTACGTGGCACCCCAGCCGGTGGCAGAGGCATCTGTGAATACCACAGCATGCCTGGACACCTGTTCCAAGGGGACTCCTGCCCGCAGGAACAAGAGGTCTGACCACGGGCTGAAGGTCTGGCGGCACGCCGGTGTGATTGCCACCCGGTGAGTGCTGTGATGCCACGCCCATCTCGGGACTCGGCCGTGAAGCCAGTGCTGAAGCGTTCTCATATGAAGCAGGCCGAGCGGGGTTACCGCTGGAGCCATATGCCCCAGGAGCCTCTGAAAGAATTTCAGTGGGACCGCCGTCCTGCCTTTGAACGTGTTCAAGCAGTTCAGCACCGACTGAGCACGCTGCTCTGTGAGGCGTGCTGTCTGAGCGACCGAATCCAACTCCATACCGAGATAAGAGATCCTCTGCACAGGGGAGAGTTTGCTCTTTTCCCAGTTGACCTGAAGACCCAACTGGCTGAGGTGCCTGAGCACTAGGTCCCTGTGTTCGCATAGCTGATCTCGAGAATGTGCTAGTATGAGCCAGTCGTCGAGATAGTTGAGGATGCGGACGCCCTGTTCTCTCATGGGAACAAGGGACCCCTCCGCGACTTTCGTGAAGACACGGGGGGACAGGGACAGCCCGAAGGGTAGGACCTTGTACTGATATGCTCGACCCTCGAACGCAAAGCGCAGGAATGGCCTGTGTCGAGGAAGAATCGAGACATGAAAGTACGCGTCCTTCAGGTCGATCGCTGCAAACCAATCTTGGGGACGGATGCATTCGAAAATGCGTCTCTGCGTGAGCGTTTTGAACGGTAGCTTGTGGAGGCGCCGATTCAAAACTCGCAGATCCAAGATCGGTCGAAACCCACCACCTTTCTTGGGTACAATGAAGTAGGGACTGTAGTGCCCTGACCTCATATCGGCTGGAGGGACCGGCTCTATCGCATCCTTCGCCAGTAGGACTGCGATCTCCGCACGCAAGACATGGGCATCGGCATATTAGCCTCCCAGTACTCATTTTCTTTGTCAAGAATTTATTAGCACTAAGTGCTTCATCTGTCAATCATACCTCTGCATGGGTTACTGCTGTTTATGGGGAGATTTGGGTCTGTTACATTATATCCACTCATGCACGAGCAATTGTGACTCCCAACAGTGTTGTTGCAGATTGAGTTTGGACCGCAGACCTCTGATCTCTCGACACATTCATCCACATCTTTAGTAAAAGGAAGTTATGGGAAAAATAACAATTTGGGTCAATTTAATATCATTCCTTGTCATCTTTACAATACAATGCTTTGTTTACAAATTTCAATGTAAATACTATGTATAAATTCTAGATAATTATGAAAGGTTAGACTAAACACAAATCTAAACTGTTGCTCTACATGTGTTATTGAAGCTGATGGTGAGATTTGAGTTTGTTACAGTGAATCCATCCAAACATGAGCACTTGTAACTTCCTATTTCATTTGTGCAGTTGGAATTTGGACCACATACAGACGGACTGAACTGACATTCATTTATATCTATAAAAATATAAATAAAAAGTGATTATTTAAAAACAGTTAGATTTATAAAAACACCAAAAGGCAATGAAGACATCTACACAAGGAGTATACAAATTAAGTATTAATGTTAACATTTTCCCCAAAAATTAAAATTAAATAATTAAAAAATCAATCTGGATCCTGAATCTATACTAAAACTATACATTTTGAATTTGAATCTCTTAAAAAAAAAAAAATGCAATATGAAAATAATTATTGGGGAAATGTGGGGAAATCTGACTGGTTTTGTGAATCTTCACACAACACACCTCCACAATAAAACATTCACAGTTTTAAAGGGGCTATATGTAGTTTTTAGCGGCCTCTAGCGGTGATGTTTCAGATTCCAATTTTTACAAGAGCGCTTGTGCGAGTGCTCAAACTCAAGAGCGAGCACTCATGGTACCGGCCACACACACACACACACTGACACACACCGGAGAAAGCATCACAATAGGGATGAAAGCCAACTCCGGGTCTGTTTTTATACCTAAATATATACCTATACCTAAAACAATGTGGAGGTCTCTCTATAATTCAAACGCTCTGCCTATGTTGATTCGTGTTTTCGTCCGAAGTTGATCCGAATCACGTTTGGACTGACGAGCTTCAGCAGATAAAACTTTTTTTGTTTTTTATATTTATGTGGAGTTTGTGTTGGAGTCTATGTTGTGCTGGAGGCAGGTCGTTTTTTGGTGTCATCAGACTCCATGTAGTTAGCTGCAGTGCTGTCGCATAGACTGTATTTAAAAAGGAGAGAGGCTCGGGAGCGCGCATGCAAGTCACATCCGATGGATTTCGCGGTAAATCCAACCCGGAGCCTTCACATAGAAATAGGAATACTGGCCTTCAGAGGTAATTGCAAAACCCGACAAGTGGATCATTGTAATGTGTGATTACAACCCCTTCACACATAGGCAATAAAAAAGGATTCATTTTAGAAGAAAAACTACATATATAGCACCTTTAAACAAAATCTCAGCTTTTGTTTTAGAATACATATTGGCGATGTTACTGTAAACACTTCATTTGTAAAAAAGAGAAACAAAACAATAATAATAAAAAAGTTATTAGCCTCCCAGTACTCATTTTCTTTGTCATGAATTTATTAGCCTTAAGTGCTTCATCTGTCAATCATACCTCTGCATGGGTTACTGCTGTTTATAGGGAGATTTGGGTCTGTTACATTATATCCACTCATGCACGAGCAATTGTGACTCCCAACAGTGTTGTTGCAGATTGAGTTTGGACCGCAGACCTCTGATCTCTCGACACATTCATCCACATCTAAAGTTCAGAGGAAAAGAACAGTTTGGGTCACTCATACATATGTGAAGGTCAGCGTATTCTTTGTCATCTTTGCAAGAATGATTCATTTACAAAAAAGAAATGCAAAGTAAAAATCATATGGATTATTATGGAAGGATAGTTTCAACAGAAATCTAAATATAAACTGTACCTCTACATGTGTTATTGAAGCTGATGGTGAGATTTGTGTTTGTTACAGTGAATCCATCCAAACATGAGCAATTGTAACTTCCTATTTCATTTGTGCAGTTGGAATTTGGACCACATACAGACAGACTGAACTGACATTCATTTATATCTATAAAAATATAAATAAAAAGTGATTTTTTTAAAAACAGTTAGATTTATAAAAACACCAAAAGGCAATGAAGACATCTACACAAGGAGTATACAAATTAAGTATTAATGTTAACATTTTCCAAAAAAATTAAAATTAAATAATTAAAAAATCTATCTGGATCCTGAATCTATTCTAAAACTATACATTTTGAATTTGAATCTCTTAAAAAAAAAAAATGCAATATGAAAATAATTATTGGGGAAATGTGGGGAAATCTGACTGGTTTTGTGAATCTTCACACAACACACCTCCACAATAAAACATTCACAGTTTTAAAGGGGCTATATGTAGTTTTTAGCGGCCTCTAGCGGTGATGTTTCAGATTCCAATTTTTACAAGAGCGCTTGTGCGAGAGCTCGAACTCAAGAGCGAGCACTCATGGTACCGGCCACACACACACACACACACACACACACACACACACACACACACACACCGGAGAAAGCATCACAATAGGGATGAAAGCCAACTCCGGGTCTGTTTTTATACGTTAATATATACCTATACCTAAAACAAAGTGGAGGTCTCTCTATAATTCAAACGCTCTGCATATGTTGATTCGTGTTGATTCGTGTTTTCGTCCGAAGTTGATCCGAATCACGTTTGGACTGACGAGCTTCAGCAGATAAAACTTTTTTTGTTTTTTATATTTATGTGGAGTTTGTGTTGGAGTCTATGTTGTGCTGGAGGCAGGTCGTTTTTTGGTGTCATCAGACTCCATGTAGTTAGCTGCAGTGCTGTCGCATAGACTGTATTTTAAAAGGAGAGAGGCTCAGGAGCGCGCATGCAAGTCACATCCGATGGATTTCGCGGTAAATCCAACCCGGAGCCTTCACATAGAAATAGGAATACTGGCCTTCAGAGGTAATTGCAAAACCCGACAAGTGGATCATTGTAATGTGTGATTACAACCCCTTCACACACAGGCAATAAAAAAGGATTCATTTTAGAAGAAAAACTACATATATAGCACCTTTAAACAAAATCTCAGCTTTTGTTTTAGAATACATATTGGCGATGTTACTGTAAACACTTCATTTGTAAAAAAGAGAAACAAAACAATAATAATAAAAAAGTTATTAGCCTCCCAGTACTCATTTTCTTTGTCATGAATTTATTAGCCTTAAGTGCTTCATCTGTCAATCATACCTCTGCATGGGTTACTGCTGTTTATAGGGAGATTTGGGTCTGTTACATTATATCCACTCATGCACGAGCAATTGTGACTCCCAACAGTGTTGTTGCAGATTGAGTTTGGACCGCAGACCTCTGATCTCTCGACACATTCATCCACATCTAAAGTTCAGAGGAAAAGAACAGTTTGGGTCACTCATACATATGTGAAGGTCAGCGTATTCTTTGTCATCTTTGCAAGAATGATTCATTTACAAAAAAGAAATGCAAAGTAAAAATCATATGGATTATTATGGAAGGATAGTTTCAACAGAAATCTAAATATAAACTGTTCCTCTACATGTGTTATTGATGCTGATGGTGAGATTTGAGTTTGTTACAGTGAATCCATCCAAACATGAGCAATTGTAACTTCCTATTTCATTTGTGCAGTTGGAATTTGGACCACACACAGACGGACTGAACTGACATTCATTTATATCTATAAAAATATAAATAAAAAGTGATTTTTTTAAAAACAGTTAGATTTATAAAAACACCAAAAGGCAATGAAGACATCTACACAAGGAGTATACAAATTAAGTATTAATGTTAACATTTTCCCAAAAAATGAAAATTAAATAATTTAAAAAAATCTATCTGGATCCTGAATCTATTCTAAAACTATACATTTTGAATTTGAATCTCTTAAAAAAAATTTAAATTATGCAATAGACTAAAAAGTTTAAAACATGAAAATGACTTGCAAATTGCAATTCAGAATATCTAACAAACAAAAACTTACCGATGCATGGGTTGTTTTTATTAATAGCTTGATTACCATCTGTGACATTATATCCATTCCAACAAAAGCATGAGAAGCTTCCATTGTAGTTGTAACAGTAAGAGTTCGGCCCACATACTGATGGTGAGTCAAGACATTCATGAATATCTGAAACGAAGTAATTGATAAAGTGAACAGTTGGCAGACGATTAGGGCAGTACAGGTCCTTCTCAAAAAATTAGCATATTGTGATAAAGTTCATTATTTTCCATAATGTAATGATAAAAATTAAACTTTCATATATTTTAGATTCATTGCACACCAACTGAAATATTTCAGGTCTTTTATTGTTTTAATACTGATGATTTTGGCATACAGCTCATGAAAACCCAAAATTCCTATCTCAAACCATTAGCATATTTCATCCGACCAATAAAAGAAGTATTTTTAATACAAAAAAAGTCAACCTTCAAATAATTATGTTCAGTTATGCACTCAATACTTGGTCGGGAATCCTTTTGCAGAAATGACTGCTTCAATGCGGCGTGGCATGGAGGCAATCAGCCTGTGGCACTGCTGAGGTGTTATGGAGGCCCAGGATGCTTCGATAGCGGCCTTAAGCTCATCCAGAGTGTTGGGTCTTGCATCTCTCAACTTTCTCTTCACAATATCCCACAGATTCTCTATGGCAGGCCAATTGAGCACAGTAATACCATGGTCAGTAAACCATTTACCAGTGGTTTTGGCACTGTGAGCAGGTGCCAGGTCGTGCTGAAAAATGAAATCTTCATCTCCATAAAGCTTTTCAGCAGATGGAAGCATGAAGTGCTCCAAAATCTCCTGATAGCTAGCTGCATTGACCCTGGCCTTGATAAAACACAGTGGACCAACACCAGCAGCTGACATGGCACACCAGACCATCACTGATGGACTCCAGTCTTCCTCCAGACTCTGGCACCTTGATTTCCGAATGACATGCAAAATTTGCTTTCATCCGAAAAAAGTACTTTGGACCACTGAGCAACAGTCCAGTGCTGCTTCTCTGTAGCCCAGGTCAGGCGCTTCTGCCGCTGTTTCTGGTTCAAAAGTGGCTTGACCTGGGGAATGCGGCACCTGTAGCCCATTTCCTGCACACGCCTGTGCACGGTGGCTCTGGATGTTTCTACTCCAGACTCAGTCCACTGCTTCCGCAGGTCCCCCAAGGTCTGGAATCGGTCCTTCTCCACAATCTTCCTCAGGGTCCGGTCACCTCTTCTCGTTGTGCAGCGTTTTTTGCCACACTTTTTCCTTCCCACAGACTTCCCACTGAGGTGCCTTGATACAGCACTCTGGGAACAGCCTATTTGTTCAGAAATTTCTTTCTGTGTCTTACCCTCTTGCTTGAGGGTGTCAATGATGGCCTTCTGGACAGCAGTCAGGTCGGCAGTCTTACCCATGATTGCGGTTTTGAGAAATGAAACAGGCTGGGAGTTTTTAAAAGCCTCAGGAATCTTTTGCAGGTGTTTAGAGTTAATTAGTTGATTCAGATGATTAGGTTAATAGCTCGTTTAGAGACCCTTTTCATGATATGCTAATTTTTTGAGATAGGAATTTTGGGTTTTCATGAGCTGTATGCCAAAATCATCAGTATTAAAACAATAAAATACCTGAAATATTTCAGTTGGTGTGCAATGAATCTAAAATATATGAAAGTTAAATTTTTATCATTACATTATGGAAAATAATGAACTTTATCACAATATGCTAATTTTTTGAGAAGGACCTGTACATACTGTAACAAAATGTTCAGAGTATCAACTGACAATCATACCTCTGCATGGGTTACTGCTGTTTATAGGGAGATTTGGGTCTGTTACATTATATCCACTCATGCACGAGCAATTGTGACTCCCAACAGTGTTGTTGCAGATTGAGTTTGGACCGCAGACCTCTGATCTCTCGACACATTCATCCACATCTTTAGTAAAAGAAAATTACAGACATAAAAATAACAGTTTCCTCTTTCGGTCACTCATACAGAATGTGGAGGTCAACTCATTGAGTGCCAAACCTTACAATCTAATATTCCATTTAGAATATTTTATTCAGAGTATGAAACACTAAAACGTCATAATTTTAGCATTAAAAACATATTTGCTATTTATTTTAATCAAATTGATTGGACTAATGTGCACAAAAATACTTAGTGTAATATTCAATGTTAGAGAACACAGATATCTGAATATAGAATGTACCTCTACATGTGTTATTGATGCTCACGGTGAGATTTGAGTTTGTTACAGTGAATCCATCCAGACATGAGCAATTGTAACTTCCCATTTCATTTGAACAGTTGGAATTTGGACCACATAGAGATGTATAGAACATACATTCATTTAAATCTATGGAAAAATATTTAAGAAATAACAATTTAAAAATAATTAATTAACAAACAACTAAATGAATGAAATACATTTGTTATTTCATGGCATTCATATATCTGTAGCAAGGATAATATAAATCAAGATGGTAGAAACTGGAATTAATGTAAACGTATCTCCCAAAGAAAAAGTGCTGGATAAAAAAATGTATTCAGCCCTAAACTTACAAGTTTGATCTGCATGTACAAAAAAGGAAAAGGGATATTTGATACATATAGTATGACTTACAAAAGTGTTTTATGCATTTAGAATTTTTTTTAGGAGAATGAAAAGTAAACTGAGATTTTTCTTAAAATCTATTTAAACAAACAATGATTATCGACATCTGAAATTAAGCAACAATCATGACAGAGAATATTACATAGTGCAAACTTACCGATGCATGGGTTACTTTTGGTAATCGCCTTATTCCCATCTGAGACATCATATCCTTCCCAACAAAAGCATGAGAAGCTTCCATTGTAATTGTAACAGTAAGAGTTCGGCCCACATACTGATACTGAGTCAAGACATTCATAAATATCTGAAAAAATATAATTGATAAGGAGAAAGGTAACATTTGATTCGACAAAAGATTTAGACAGTACAAATATAAAATGCTTAGTGCTTCATCTGTCAATCATACCTCTACATGGGTTACTGCTGTTTATAGGGAGATTTGGGTCTGTTACATTATATCCACTCATGCACGAGCAATTGTGACTCCCAACAGTGTTGTTGCAGATTGAGTTTGGACCGCAGACCTCTGATCTCTCGACACATTCATCCACATCTTTAGTAAAAGGAAGTTATGGGAAAAAGAACAGTTTGGGTGAGTTTAATCTCATTCCTTGACATCTTTATAATACAATGCTTAAGCTAACACAATATGTACAAAATTCTATGTAAATATTACATGTATTACTTTAAATAGTTATTCAAGGTTTGACTAAACACAAATCTAAACTGTACCTCTACATGTGTTATTGATGCTGATGGTGAGATTTGAGTTTGTTACAGTGAATCCATCCAAACATGAGCAATTGTGACTCCCAACAGTGTTGTTACAGATTGAGTTTGGACCGCAGACCTCTGATCTCTCGACACATTCATCCACATCTTTAGTAAAAGGAAGTTATGGGAAAAAGAACAATTTGGGTCAATTTAATATCATTCCTTGTCATCTTTACAATACAATGCTTTGTTTACAAATTTCAATGTAAATATTATATGTATAAATTCTAGATAATTATGAAAGGTTAGACTAAACACAAATCTAAACTGTACCTCTACATGTGTTATTGGAGCTGATGGTGAGATTTGAGTTTGTTACAGTGAATCCATCCAAACATGAGCAATTGTAACTTCCCATTTCATTTGTGCAGTTGGAATGTGGACCACATACAGACGGACTGAACTGACAGTCATCTATATCTAGAGTGGAAAAAACAAAACAATTTTAGTGTGTAACATACAGATATAAATACCTAAACATGAAAGACGTCTGTATCTATACAAGGTTAACAAGAACTGAGAAAGAATTGTGAAAGAATTCTGGCTTATGTATGTCTAAAACGCTTGCATAACTCTTGCGTGATGAAAATAATAACGTGCACTGAGATGAAAATAATTATTGGGGAAATGTGGGGAACTCTTGAGTGTTTTTGTGAATCTTCACACAACACACCTCCACAATAAAACATTCACTGTTTTAAGCAACATCTCAGCTTTTGTTTTAGAATACATATTGGCGATGTTACTGTAAATACTTCATTTGTAAAAACAAGAAACACAACAATAACAATAAAAAAGTTATTAGCCTCCCAGTACTCATTTTCTTTGTCAAGAATTTATTAGCACTAAGTGCTTCATCTGTCAATCATACCTCTGCATGGGTTACTGCTGTTTATAGGGAGATTTGGGTCTGTTACATTATATCCACTCATGCACGAGCAATTGTGACTCCCAACAGTGTTGTTGCAGATTGAGTTTGGACCGCAGACCTCTGATCTCTCGACACATTCATCCACATCTAAAGTTCAGAGGAAAAGAACAGTTTGGGTCACTCATACATATGTGAAGGTCAGCGTATTCTTTGTCATCTTTTCAAGAAAGCTTTATTTACAAAAAAGACATGCAAAGTAAAAATCATATGGATGATTATGGAAGGATAGTGTCAACAGAAATCTAAATATAAACTGTACCTCTACATGTGTTATTGAAGCTGATGGTGAGATTTGAGTTTGATACAGTGAATCCATCCAAACATGAGCAATTGTAACTTCCCATTTCATTTGTGCAGTGGGAATGTGGACCACATACAGATGGACTGAAAAAACATTCATTTATATCTATGGGGGAAAAAAACAAATGAAAAATAGAACTATTGTTTTGACTGTATTAAGGCAAAGAGTCTAAAGACATGATAGACTTCTGGTATTTAAACAAAAATATTGATATATTTCCAATTATTTCCAAAATAATTATTTGTTTGGTGATGTTAAACCTCAAACAGGAACAACTAAAACTCACACTAGTATTCACACAAACTGTAAAGATATAGCAGCTCTGTACTCTCAATTGTATGAGATAAAAATATAAAACAAAATCAGTTGATAATACTCACCCTGACATGAGTTGTTGCGGCTCACAGGACTGTCTTTATTGGAGGTATTAAATCCACTCCAGCATGAACACATGTGACTCCCAATGATGTTAATACAATCTGAGTATTGACCACAAACTGACACTGCATCTTCACATTCATTGATGTCTGAAAAAAAAGAAAAAGAATGAGAAGCTATTGCAATAACGTTAAGATTTCTAAACCACCAAAACGTGTCATGTGTCACTGAGTAAAACCATACTGGTCATGTTACTACAATTACAATCAGTACATTTGTGATCTAATGTGAGTTCTCACCTCTCTGGCAAAGCGGACCCTCTGAAGGGAGAGCTTGAATACATCCACAAGTGCCTCCCACAACCTCATCACACTCATGATAGGCCCTGCAAGTGTCATTGGGCCAAACATGACGCTCCTCACACTTGCACTCATATTGTGTTCCATTTAACCCACACACTGTAATAGAATAGGATTTATTCATCTGTGTTCAAACTGTCAGTTTGTCCTAATACTGAACTCATCTTAGTATGTGACATGAGGAAACATTCAGCTCTCACCAGTAGTCATGTCAATATCTGTGATATTTATGCTGTTGCTCAGAGTCAAAGGCAGGCTGATATTTCTGACGAGATTCCGTAAGTAGTTCACCAGGAACAAGTCAAAGAATCTCACATCAATGTCAATCAAGTACTTAGAAGCCAGCACTGCAAGAAAAAACAGAAGCAGGTTGAGCCGAACAATTAGTCCAAGTAAGTAAATTCTTAAAATAACTATCTTTTTATTTTCATTTTAAATGACCTTTGTAGCCTGTGGTTTATAATTTAAAAGAACATTAATGTGTTGTTAATAGAGTTATTTGCAATCAAAAACAAGCACATAATCAGTCTGTCAATCCTAGTAGCAAAATGCAGGAAAATCAAAGCAGGAAAAACAGAACAAATTACTTGAAGGGATAAAACTGATGTTGTTGTAGAATGACGCCAATGTCTCACCTTGACAGAACTGTCCATCCACTGGAAGGGCATTGATACATGTACATGAACCATTAGTGATGACATCACAGGCCTCGTATGAGTGACACGTGTCATTTGGCCAAACAAACAGACCCTCACATTTACACTGATACTGGGTTTGGTTCAATGAACAAACTGAAAAGCAGAAGAAGAGTCCAAACATCAAATAATTCATGTCAGTATTCATGACGTATAAATTTATTCTTGGCTATTTAAGATTACCAAGCAGAGACAGAGCTCGTACCAGTAGTTATGTTGATTTCTGTGATGTTCGTGCTGTCACTGATTATGTAGGGCAAATTAAAAGACATCAGAAGGCTCCTCAGCTGATCAGTGACGCTACTATCCACACTATTGATCTGAATTTCAATCAGATATTCAGTCAAAGGTAGAGTCACTGTAGAAATAAAGATACAAAAACATCCAGAAATTATGACTATGCCTTTCACCTACAAATACAATCATCAAAGTTCACAAAAGGAAACTATTAACAGATACTGATTTTTCAAGCATACAGGATTTCATGCAACAGTTTTTTTAATAACTCCAGTATGTATTCACGAAGCTTTTATCATGGATGAAAACATAAATAACAAACACACACTGAACCATATAATAGATTGAATTGATATTTCTGTCAAATATACTTATAATATAAATCAAATACATCATGATGAAGTATATTTTCTACATGCTTACCATTGCATGGGTTACTGGTACTGACTGGTTGATTCATATTTATTCCAGTAAACCCAATTAAGCAGGAACAGTTGTAACTCCCAACGGAGTTGGTGCAACGAGAGTTTGGACCACAGAACTCTGATGTCTTTAGACATTCATTAACATCTATATTACAGGAAGATATGAAAAAAGGTATTGTTCGTATTAGGAACACTTAAATATGAATGTCACTCTAATTCAAATCTATGTTAGTTTTGGTAACTATAAATAGAGGACAAATAAAATTTAGTATGCAACAGTTAAAACAACCGGATTGCTTATATATACACACACATATATATATATATATATATATATATATATAAATAAATATGTGATTATAGGATGTACCTCTACATGTGTTATTGAAGCTGATGGTGAGATTTGAGTTTGTTACAGTGAATCCATCCAAACATGAGCAATTGTGACTTCCCATTTCATTTGTGCAGTTGGAATGTGGACCACATACAGACGGACTGAAAAAACATTCATTTATATCTATGGAGAAAAAAATCAATTAAAAAAATAAATTAAAGTACTACGTTTACAGCATTAAATTAGGTAAACAGTCTAAAGACATGAAAGACTTCTGGTATTTAAACAAAAGTATTGATATATTTCCAAGACAGTAAAAAAGAAAAAATAATTATTTGTTTGGTGATGTTACACCTCAAACAGGAACAACTAAAACTCACACTAGTATTCACACAAACTGTAAAGATAAAGCAGCTCTGTACTGTCAATTTTATGAGATAAAAATAGAAAACAAAATCAGTTGATAATACTCACCCTGACATGAGTTGTTGCGGCTCACAGGACTGTCTTTATTGGAGGTATTAAATCCACTCCAGCATGAACACATGTGACTCCCAATGATGTTAATACAATCTGAGTATTGACCACAAACTGACACTGCATCTTCACATTCATTGATGTCTGAAAGGAGGGATATGGTTATGCATTAATGCTAAAATCAATGACTTTCAAACCACCAATAGTAGGTCTATTCACCTTAGGCTTAGCCTTAGGCACTTAATTAATTAACTGTTCATTTGTCCCATATATTGACTAAAATCCAAATCTTAGATGCAACTTCCAGTTGAAACAATCTTTAGTTAAATTGACTGTCAGACTTCCAGACAATTGCGATTTGTCCACCAGGGGAGTCGTTCTGATATTTCTAACCACTGGTGCTTTTTTGGTGGTTTCTGTGTCCTTTGGCTTTTTGCCATCTCCTTTTTTGCAAATGTGTTATGCTGCTTGAGTTTTTGAGGGGACTAACCTGTTTGATTCTGTTTAAAGGACTAACATCATTCTGTAAATGTTTTTTTTTTTATGGAATGAAAATATCCACTTTAACTTATACCGTATTTATCAGAGAATTGGCTGTAGAAATATCACACATACATACAACACACACACCACACAGACACAACACACAGACACACACACACAGCAGTTTACAGTTTTGCATGGCTCAAGTTTCGAAAGAGCTCAGCCAATGAGAAGAGTCAAAACTACATTGTAATCTTTTAAACTACATTTAAAAAAAATAATAAAATAAAAAATAATAAAATAAAAAAGTAATATATATATATATATATGTATATATATATATATATATATATATATATTAAGGCCCAGCATTCAGAGGTGGACAAAAAAACTCAACTTCCTTACTTGAGTGAAAGTACTACTGGTCAAATATTACTATTAGTTGTAAAGACCGATTTTGACTTAAAGCTGCAGTCCGTAGTTTTTTCATCTTTGTTCGAAATCTGCAACTGCAGTTAATTGTTCATTTAAAACCACTAGAATTAAAAAAAATATTGCAATCTTACCGTTTATAATCCAGCTAAGGCAAGCAGATAGTTTTGAACACACTGACTGGTTATGTATTTGCTCAAATTTATTTTGAATAATTTTTAACACAAAAAAGTTATGGACTGGAGCTTAAATTAAAAAAGTAATTGTTTTTTAAAAGTACTTAAGTATCAAGAGTAAAAAGTAAATGTCAATGCATTGTTTTATTATTGTTGTAATACTCACAGTACCTTATGCCTCTGAATCTATGCCTGCCTACCTACCCTCATATCAATATTAAATTTATTTCTTGAACACAGTTCCAGTAGTGGGATTGAATAAGTGCACTCAATAATGTCCACAGTGGTTTCGGACACCCAAATTGCTGTCCCCCCAAATAGTGCCCTATTTAAAGTTTTGGGGCTTTTAGTACCATGAATATGCTATCTATAAGCTATATAGTGTGCTCCAAAACAATGACAAAATTTACATTTAGAAGACCAAACCCGACGTTGAAAATGAAAATCAGGTTGATGTCAGAATGCAATGTCAGACTGACGTTAATCTCCAACGTTGGACAGAGGTTGTATAGTGGTTGAAAATGAAAATCGAGTTCTGACGTCAACCCGACTTTCATTTCCAACCAAAATGCAACCCCTGCAACCAAAATCATCCCCTGACTGACATTACTACTTTCTACTTAAGGACCTTGACAGAAATAAGTATGATATTTGCGTTTCAAATGTAGTGACGTTAAAGTTAAAACGTTCCAGAAAAAATAATACACAAGTAAAGTACAGATACTCAAAAAGTGTACTTAAGTACAGTAGCCTACTTAAGTAAATGTACTTTGTTACTGTCCGCCTCTGCCAACATTTAATTAGAATAAAACGTTCTGTTTTGCAGGCAATCAGTCCAGCACAGTACTTTTACAATGATTAGCCAATGATGTTATGAATCTCGCCTACAGACTGATTTTTGATTGAGAGCCTCTCATTTGCATGTTGAGCAAATATAATAAAAATAGGGACATTTTTTTCTGAGGAGGCAAGGGAGGCAGTGCCTCAAAACATTGCACGAAAAAATAATCCATTTTACAAAAATAAAACAACACATATATTACAAAATGTTACATTAAAAAGTGTACAAATAACTTGTTTTTCTAAAGTAACACTGTCCAACAGTGACACCAGTGGATGAAGTTACAGCGGGACGCTGTGTTTCTCTTGCCTCCCCTGAGCCCATTGAGTTTTAACAGACCCCCTAAAGCTTGCAGTGGATTTGGTGGGGGATAATTGAGAATGAATGGGGGGGAAATCACATGAGAGGAGGCAATGCTATGCTACCATCATGCTATGATTGGATTGGATTGGTTATAAGTGGATATGATTGGTTTGTGTGAAAAATCTTGCCTCTTGTTTTCGTGCGCACTCGCCAATCAGTCTAACGGGAGAATTTATAAAAAAGTAAACAACTCAGCAATTTAGATATTACTGCTTTGCAACTTCAAAATCAAACTTGAAAATGCCTGAAAGCATGATGGCTGTGGTTTTTTTTACCGAGCAATCAGCTTGTGGAAATTAAAGGTACATCTCCGTGTCTGTGACCAGTGTTTACCGAGCTTGATGACTGATAATGGTGAACATCAGCTCACAAATATAATATATCGTTTAAATTGTTACTGCCTTCAGTTATTATTTTGGAATAAATATTAAATTACATGACAGTAACTTGATGAAATGTATACTTGGCTTTAATAAACAGAGCATTAATTACCAAGTTAATGTAAAAAATACAGAATAGAATTGTATTTGGTTTCTCTTATTTGATTTAATGTTTATTTAACAAGGAAAATGTGACAATATTAAGTTAACTGGGACATGAATTTATATTTGATGTATTACAAAAAACTATGAGGACTTTACCTTCTCATTTCAGAACACCACTGAAATGGAACTACTGTACATGTATAAAAATGAACGATTAAAAAATGGAAATATAGAGTTAAAAAGACCTTTATTAATTTATATAACCATATATTTTTTGTTACAATTGTATTATTTTGTGAGTTGATGGGAGAATTTATCTAGTTTTTAAAAAATCATTTAATCTATTTACTATAAATTATATTTGTATTGTATATAAAAACTGAATAAAAATTACAGAAATTAACCCTGACAGTTTAAATTAAATAAAGTTGTTGTTATAATGACGAAAGCAAAGATAGTGAATCAGATACATAAACTTTAAAATTCAATAATGATTCTTTTTATTTATTTATGTATTTGTTTGTTTGTTTGCATGGTTTGTTTCAACAATGTCTCACCTCTCTGGCAAAGCGGACCATCTGAAGGGAGAGCTTGAATACATCCACAAGTGCCTCCCACAACCTCATCACACTCATGATAGGCCCTGCAGGTGTCATTGGGCCAAACATGACGCTCCTCACACTTGCACTCATATTGTGTTCCATTTAACCCACACACTGTAATAGAATAGGATTTATTCATCTGTGTTCAAACTGTCAGTTTGTCCTAATACTGAACTCATCTTAGTATGTGACATGAGGAAACATTCAGCTCTCACCAGTAGTCATGTCAATATCTGTGATATTTATGTTGTTGCTCAGAGTCAAAGGCAGGCTGATATTTCTGACGAGATTCCGTAAGTAGTTCACCAGGAACAAGTCAAAGAATCTCACATCAATGTCAATCAAATACTTAGAAGCCAGCACTGCAAGAAAAACAGAAGCAGGTTGAGCCGAACAATTAGTCCAAGTAAGTCAATTCTTAAAATAACTATCTTTTTATTTTTAAATGACTTATGTAGCCTGTGGTTTATAATTTAAAGGGATAGTTCACCCAAAAATGAAAATTCTGTCAGTATTTACTCACCCTCATGTTTTTCCAACCCCATAAGACCTTCGTTCATCTTCGGAACACGAATTAAAATATTTTTGATTAAATCTGAGAGCTGGATCACTCCTCCATACTCCTCCATAAACTTCTTCAGGGATTGAACTTGCCAGCCCCGAAAAGTTATTAAAGACATCGTTAAAATAGTCCAAGTGACTACAGTGGCTCAATCTTAAGTTTATCAAACGACGAGAATACTTTTTGTGCGCAAAAACAAAACAAAAATAACGACTTTATTTCAACTATTCATTTCCTTCTCTATGTGCTTCTAGTCAGTTGATGTAGTGTGATTGCGTAGAGCTACGCCACACGTTGGCTCACTATTGGCCGACGCTGGTCATGTGTATGATGCATGTGACGTACACCAACTGAAGTTTACGCTATTATACTAGTGAACTGACTCGAGGCCCAGAAAAAAGGAAATGAATAGTTGAAATAAAGTCGTTATTAATGTTTGTTTTTTGCGCACAAAAAGTATTCTCGTCGTTTGATAAACTTAAGATTGAGCCACTGTAGTCAGTTGGACTATTTTAACAATGTCTTTAATAACTTTTCAGGGCTGGCAAGTTTCAATCCCTGAAGAAGCCTATGGACTAGTATGGAGGAGTGATCCAGCTCTCAGATTTCATCAAAAATATCTTAATTCGTGTTCCGAAGATGAACGAAGGTCTTACGGGGTTGGAACAACATGAGGGTGAGTAAATACTGACAGAATTTTCTTTGTTGGGTGAACTATCCCTTTAAAAGAACATTAATGGGTTGTTAATCGAGTTATTTGCAATCAAAAACAGGCACATAATCAGTCTGTCAATCCTAGTAGCAAAATGCAGGAAAATCAAAGCAGGAAAAACAGAACAAATTATTTGAAGGGATAAAACTGATGTTGTTGTAGAATGACGCCAGTGTCTCACCTTGACAGAACTGTCCATCCACTGGAAGGGCATTGATACATGTACATGAACCATTAGTGATGACATCACAGGCCTCGTATGAGTGACACGTGTCATTTGGCCAAACAAACAGACCCTCACATTTACACTGATACTGGGTTTGGTTCAATGAACACACTGAAAAGCAGAAGAAGAGTCCAAACATCAAATAATTTATGTCAGTATTCATGACGTATAAAGTTTATTCTTAGCTATTTAAGATTACCAAGCAGAGACAGAGCTCGTACCAGTAGTTATGTTGATTTCTGTGATGTTCGTGCTGTCACTGATTATGTAGGGCAAATTAAAAGACATCAGAAGGCTCCTCAGCTGATCAGTGACGCTACTATCCACACTATTGATCTGAATTTCAATCAGATATTCAGTCAAAGGTAGAGTCACTGTAGAAATAAAGATACAAAAACATCCAGAAATTATGACTATGCCTTTCACCTACAAATACAATCATCAAAGTTCACAAAAGGAAACTATTAACAGATACTGATTTTTCAAGCATACAGGATTTCATGCAACAGTTTTTTAATAACTCCAGTATGTATTCAAGAAGCTTTTATCATGGATGAAAACAGAAATAACAAACATACACCGAACCATATAATAGATTGAATTGATATTTATGGCAAATATACTTATAATATAAATCAAATACATCATTATGAAGTATATTTTCTACATGCTTACCATTGCATGGGTTACTGGTACTGACTGGTTGATTCATATTTGTTAAAGTAAACCCAATTAAGCAGGAACAGTTGTAACTCCCAACTGAGTTGGTGCAACGAGAGTTTGGACCACAGAACTCTGATGTCTTTAGACATTCATTAACATCTATATTACAGGAAGATATGAAAAAAAGGTATTGTTGTTATTAGGAACATTGAAATATGAATGTCACTAATTCAAATCTATGATTTCTTATGTTTTGGTAAATATAAATAGATGAATAAAATTTTGTATGCTAGTTAAAAAAAACGAATTGTTTTCAATTGTTAATTAATCAACAAACAGTGTTAAATATGATTTTATTGCAAAAAATTTAACTACACTAGGTTATTTTCCAAATATTAGAGTAATAAATATATGTATATATATGTGTGTGTGTGTGTGTGTGTGTGTGTGTGTGTGTGTGTGTGTGTGTGTGTGTGTGTGTGTGTGTGTGTGTGTGTGTGTGTGATTATAGGATGTACCTCTACATGTGTTATTGAAGCTGATGGTGAGATTTGAGTTTGTTACAGTGAATCCATCCAAACATGAGCAATTGTGACTTCCCATTTCATTTGTGCAGTGGGAATGTGGACCACATACAGACGGACTGAACTGACATTCATCTATATCTATGGAGAAAAAAAAAAAAAGTATTGCGTTTACAGTTATAAATCAGGTAAAAAGTCTAAAGACATGAAAGACTTCTGGTAATTAAACAAAAGTATTGGTATATTTCCAAGACAGTAAAAAAGAAAAAATAATTATTAGTTTGGTGATGTTACACCTCAAACAGGAACAACTAAAACTCACACTAGTATTCACACAAACTGTAAAGATATAGCAGCTCTGTACTCTCAATTGTATGAGATAAAAATAGAAAACAAAATCAGTTGATAATACTCACCCTGACATGAGTTGTTGCGGCTCACAGGACTGTCTTTATTGGAGGTATTAAATCCACTCCAGCATGAACACATGTGACTCCCAATGATGTTAATACAATCTGAGTATTGACCACAAACTGACACTGCATCTTCACATTCATTGATGTCTGAAAAAAAAAAAAGAATGAGAAGCTATTGCAATAATGTTAAGATTCCTAAACCACCAAAACGTGTCAAGTGTCACTGAGTAAAACCATACTGGTCATGTTACTACAATTACAATCAGTACATTTGTGATCTAATGTGAGTTCTCACCTCTCTGGCAAAGCGGACCCTCTGAAGGGAGAGCTTGAATACATCCACAAGTGCCTCCCACAACCTCATCACACTCATGATAGGCCCTGCAGGTGTCATTGGGCCAAACATGACGCTCCTCACACTTGCACTCATATTGTGTTCCATTTAACCCACACACTGTAATAGAATAGGATTTATTCATCTGTGTTCAAACTGTCAGTTTGTCCTAATACTGAACTCATCTTAGTATGTGACATGATGAAACATTCATCTCTCACCAGTAGTCATGTCAATATCTGTGATATTTATGTTGTTGCTCAGAGTCAAAGGCAGGCTGACATTTCTGACGAGATTCCGTAAGTAGTTCACCAGGAACAAGTCAAAGAATCTCACATCAATGTCAATCAAGTACTTAGAAGCCAGCACTGCAAGAAAAACAGAAGCAGATTGAGCCGAACAATTAGTCCAAGTAATTCAATTCTTAAAATAACTATCTTTTTTTTTTTTAAATGACCTTTTTAGCCTGTGGTTTATAATTTAAAAGAACATTAATGAGTTGTTAATAGAGTTATTTGCAATCAAAATCAAGCACATAATCAGTCTGTCAATCCTAGTAGCAAAATGCAGGAAAATCAAAGCAGGAAAAACAGAACAAATTATTTGAAGGGATAAAACTGATGTTGTTGTAGAATGACACCAGTGTCTCACCTTGACAGAACTGTCCATCCACTGGAAGGGCATTGATACATGTACATGAACCATTAGTGATGACATCACAGGCCTCGTATGAGTGACACGTGTCATTTGGCCAAACAAACAGACCCTCACATTTACACTGATACTGGGTTTGGTTCAATGAACACACTGAAAAGCAGAAGAAGAGTCCAAACATCAAATAATTTATGTCAGTATTCATGACGTATAAAGTTTATTCTTAGCTATTTAAGATTACCAAGCAGAGACAGAGCTCGTACCAGTAGTTATGTTGATTTCTGTGATGTTCGTGCTGTCACTGATTATGTAGGGCAAATTAAAAGACATCAGAAGGCTCCTCAGCTGATCAGTGACGCTACTATCCACACTATTGATCTGAATTTCAATCAGATATTCAGTCAAAGGTAGAGTCACTATAGAAATAAAGATACAAAAACATCCAGAAATTATGACTATGCCTTTCACCAACATATACAATCATCAAAGTTCACAAAAGGAAACTATTAACAGATACTGATTTTTCAAGCATACAGGATTTCATGCAACAGTTTTTTAATAACTCCAGTATGTATTCAAGAAGCTTTTATCATGGATGAAAACAGAAATAACAAACATACACCGAACCATATAATAGATTGAATTGATATTTATGGCAAATATACTTATAATATAAATCAAATACATCATTATGAAGTATATTTTCTACATGCTTACCATTGCATGGGTTACTGGTACTGACTGGTTGATTCATATTTGTTACAGTAAACCCAATTAAGCAGGAACAGTTGTAACTCCCAACTGAGTTGGTGCAACGACAGTTTGGACCACAGAACTCTGATGTCTTTAGACATTCATTAACATCTATATTACAGGAAGATATGAAAAAAAGGTATTGTTCGTATTAGGAACACTGAAATATGAATGTCACTCTAATTCAAATCTATGATTTCTTATGTTTTGGTAAATATAAATAGATGAATAAAATTTTGTATGCAAGTTAAAAAAAACGAATTGTTTTCAATTGTTAATTAATCAACAAACAGTGTTAAATATGATTTTATTGCAAAAAATTTAACTACACTAGGTTATTTTCCAAATATTAGAGTAATATATATATATGTATATATGTGTGTGTGTGTGTGTGTGTGTGTGTGTGTGTGTGTGTGTGTGTGTGTGTGTGTGTGTGTGTGTGTGTGTGTGTGTGTGTGTGTGTGTGTGATTATAGGATGTACCTCTACATGTGTTATTGAAGCTGATGGTGAGATTTGAGTTTGTTACAGTGAATCCATCCAAACATGAGCAATTGTGACTTCCCATTTCATTTGTGCAGTGGGAATGTGGACCACATACAGACGGACTGAACTGACATTCATCTATATCTATGGAGAAAAAAGAAAAAAAGTATTGCGTTTACAGCATTAAATCAGGTAAAAAGTCTAAAGACATGAAAGACTTCTGGTAATTAAACAAAAGTATTGGTATATTTCCAAGACAGTAAAAAAGAAAAGATAATTATTTGTTTGGTGATGTTACACCTCAAACAGGAACAACTAAAACTCACACTAGTATTCACACAAACTGTAAAGATATAGCAGCTCTGTACTCTCAATTGTATGAGATAAAAATAGAAAACAAAATCAGTTGATAATACTCACCCTGACATGAGTTGTTGCGGCTCACAGGACTGTCTTTATTGGAGGTATTAAATCCACTCCAGCATGAACACATGTGACTCCCAATGATGTTAATACAATCTGAGTATTGACCACAAACTGACACTGCATCTTCACATTCATTGATGTCTGAAAAGAAAAAAAGAATGAGAAGCTATTGAAATAATGTTAAGATTTCTAAACCACCAAAACGTGTCAAGTGTCACTGAGTAAAACCATACTGGTCATGTTACTACAATTACAATCAGTACATTTGTGATCTAATGTGAGTTCTCACCTCTCTGGCAAAGCGGACCCTCTGAAGGGAGAGCTTGAATACATCCACAAGTGCCTCCCACAACCTCATCACACTCATGATAGGCCCTGCAGGTGTCATTGGGCCAAACATGACGCTCCTCACACTTGCACTCATATTGTGTTCCATTTAACCCACACACTGTAATAGAATAGGATTTATTCATCTGTGTTCAAACTGTCAGTTTGTCCTAATACTGAACTCATCTTAGTATGTGACATGAGGAAACATTCAGCTCTCACCAGTAGTCATGTCAATATCTGTGATATTTATGCTGTTGCTCAGAGTCAAAGGCAGGCTGATATTTCTGACGAGATTCCGTAAGTAGTTCACCAGGAACAAGTCAAAGAATCTCACATCAATGTCAATCAAGTACTTAGAAGCCAGCACTGCAAGAAAAAACAGAAGCAGATTGAGCCGAACAATTAGTCCAAGTAAGTCAATTCTTAAAATAACTATCTTTTTATTTTTAAATGACCTCTGTAGCCTGTGGTTTATAATTTAAAGGGATAGTTCACCCAAAAATGAAAATTCTGTCAGTATTTACTCACCCTCATGTTTTTCCAACCCCATAAGACCTTCGTTCATCTTCGGAACACGAATTAAGATATTTTTGATTCAATCTGAGAGCTGGATCACTCCTCCATACTCCTCCATAAACTTCTTCAGGGATTGAACTTGCCAGCCCCGAAAAGTTATTAAAGACATCGTTAAAATAGTCCAAGTGACTACAGTGGCTCAATCTTAAGTTTATCAAGCGACGAGAATACTTTTTGTGCGCAAAAACAAAACAAAAATAACGACTTTATTTCAACTATTCATTTCCTTCTCTATGGGCCTCTAGTCAGTTGATGTAGTGTGATTGCGTAGAGCTACGCCACACGTAGGCTCACTATTGGCCGACGCTGGTCATGTGTATGATGCGTGTGACGTACAACAACTAAAGTTTACGCTATTATACTAGTGAACTGACTCAAGGCCCAGAAAAAAGGAAATGAATAGTTGAAATAAAGTCGTTATTAATGTTTGTTTTTTGCGCACAAAAAGTATTCTCGTCGTTTGATAAACTTAAGATTGAGCCACTGTAGTCAGTTGGACTATTTTAACAATGTCTTTAATAACTTTTCAGGGCTGGCAAGTTTCAATCCCTGAAGAAGCCTATGGACTAGTATGGAGGAGTGATCCAGCTCTCAGATTTCATCAAAAATATCTTAATTCGTGTTCCGAAGATGAACGAAGGTCTTACGGGGTTGGAACAACATGAGGGTGAGTAAATACTGACAGAATTTTCTTTTTTGGGTGAACTATCCCTTTAAAAGAACATTAATGGGTTGTTAATCGAGTTATTTTTAATCAAAAACAGGCACATAATCAGTCTGTCAATCCTAGTAGCAAAATGCAGGAAAATCAAAGCAGGAAAAACAGAACAAATTATTTGAAGGGATAAAACTGATGTTGTTGTAGAATGACGCCAGTGTCTCACCTTGACAGAACTGTCCATCCACTGGAAGGGCATTGATACATGTACATGAACCATTAGTGATGACATCACAGGCCTCGTATGAGTGACACGTGTCATTTGGCCAAACAAACAGACCCTCACATTTACACTGATACTGGGTTTGGTTCAATGAACACACTGAAAAGCAGAAGAAGAGTCCAAACATCAAATAATTTATGTCAGTATTCATGACGTATAAAGTTTATTCTTAGCTATTTAAGATTACCAAGCAGAGACAGAGCTCGTACCAGTAGTTATGTTGATTTCTGTGATGTTCGTGCTGTCACTGATTATGTAGGGCAAATTAAAAGACATCAGAAGGCTCCTCAGCTGATCAGTGACGCTACTATCCACACTATTGATCTGAATTTCAATCAGATATTCAGTCAAAGGTAGAGTCACTATAGAAATAAAGATACAAAAACATCCAGAAATTATGACTATGCCTTTCACCTACAAATACAATCATCAAAGTTCACAAAAGGAAACTATTAACAGATACTGATTTTTCAAGCATACAGGATTTCATGCAACAGTTTTTTAATAACTCCAGTATGTATTCAAGAATCTTTTATCATGGATGAAAACAGAAATAACAAACATACACCGAACCATATAATAGATTGAATTGATATTTATGGCAAATATACTTATAATATAAATCAAATACATCATTATGAAGTATATTTTCTACATGCTTACCATTGCATGGGTTACTGGTACTGACTGGTTGATTCATATTTGTTAAAGTAAACCCAATTAAGCAGGAACAGTTGTAACTCCCAACTGAGTTGATGCAACGAGAGTTTGGACCACAGAACTCTGATGTCTTGAGACATTCATTAACATCTATATTACAGGAAGATATGAAAAAAAGGTATGGTTGTTATTAGGAACATTGAAATATGAATGTCACTCTAATTCAAATCTATGATTTCTTATGTTTAGGTAAATATAAATAGATGAATAAAATTTTGTATGCAAGTTAAAAAAAACGAATTGTTTTCAATTGTTAATTAATCAACAAACAGTGTTAAATATGATTTTATTGCAAAAAATTTAACTACACTTGGTTATTTTCCAAATATTAGAGTAATAAATATATGTATATATATGTGTGTGTGTGTGTGTGTGTGTGTGTGTGTGTGTGTGTGTGTGTGTGTGTGTGTGTGTGTGTGTGTGTGTGTGTGTGTGTGTGTGTGTGTGATTATAGGATGTACCTCTACATGTGTTATTGAAGCTGATGGTGAGATTTGAGTTTGTTACAGTGAATCCATCCAAACATGAGCAATTGTGACTTCCCATTTCATTTGTGCAGTGGGAATGTGGACCACATACAGACGGACTGAACTGACATTCATCTATATCTATGGAGAAAAAAAAAAAAAGTATTGCGTTTACAGTTATAAATCAGGTAAAAAGTCTAAAGACATGAAAGACTTCTGGTAATTAAACAAAAGTATTGGTATATTTCCAAGACAGTAAAAAAGAAAAAATAATTATTTGTTTGGTGATGTTACACCTCAAACAGGAACAACTAAAACTCACACTAGTATTCACACAAACTGTAAAGATATAGCAGCTCTGTACTCTCAATTGTATGAGATAAAAATAGAAAACAAAATCAGTTGATAATACTCACCCTGACATGAGTTGTTGCGGCTCACAGGACTGTCTTTATTGGAGGTATTAAATCCACTCCAGCATGAACACATGTGACTCCCAATGATGTTAATACAATCTGAGTATTGACCACAAACTAACACTGCATCTTCACATTCATTGATGTCTGAAAAAAAAAAAAAAGAATGAGAAGCTATAGCAATAATGTTAAGATTCCTAAACCACCAAAACGTGTCAAGTGTCACTGAGTAAAACCATACTGGTCATGTTACTACAATTACAATCAGTACATTTGTGATCTAATGTGATTTCTCACCTCTCTGGCAAAGCGGACCCTCTGAAGGGAGAGCTTGAATACATCCACAAGTGCCTCCCACAACCTCATCACACTCATGATAGGCCCTGCAGGTGTCATTGGGCCAAACATGACGCTCCTCACACTTGCACTCATATTGTGTTCCATTTAACCCACACACTGTAATAGAATAGGATTTATTCATCTGTGTTCAAACTGTCAGTTTGTCCTAATACTGAACTCATCTTAGTATGTGACATGATGAAACATTCAGCTCTCACCAGTAGTCATGTCAATATCTGTGATATTTATGTTGTTGCTCAGAGTCAAAGGCAGGCTGACATTTCTGACGAGATTCCGTAAGTAGTTCACCAGGAACAAGTCAAAGAATCTCACATCAATGTCAATCAAGTACTTAGAAGCCAGCACTGCAAGAAAAACAGAAGCAGATTGAGCCGAACAATTAGTCCAAGTAATTCAATTCTTAAAATAACTATCTTTTTTTTTAAACGACCTCTGTAGCCTGTGGTTTATAATTTAAAAGAACATTAATGAGTTGTTAATAGAGTTATTTGCAATCAAAATCAAGCACATAATCAGTCTGTCAATCCTAGTAGCAAAATGCAGGAAAATCAAAGCAGGAAAAACAGAACAAATTATTTGAAGGGATAAAACTGATGTTGTTGTAGAATGACACCAGTGTCTCACCTTGACAGAACTGTCCATCCACTGGAAGGGCATTGATACATGTACATGAACCATTAGTGATGACATCACAGGCCTCGTATGAGTGACACGTGTCATTTGGCCAAACAAACAGACCCTCACATTTACACTGATACTGGGTTTGGTTCAATGAACACACTGAAAAGCAGAAGAAGAGTCCAAACATCAAATAATTCATGTCAGTATTCATGACGTATAAAGTTTATTCTTAGCTATTTAAGATTACCAAGCAGAGACAGAGCTCGTACCAGTAGTTATGTTGATTTCTGTGATGTTCGTGCTGTCACTGATTATGTAGGGCAAATTAAAAGACATCAGAAGGCTCCTCAGCTGATCAGTGACGCTACTATCCACACTATTGATCTGAATTTCAATCAGATATTCAGTCAAAGGTAGAGTCACTATAGAAATAAAGATACAAAAACATCCAGAAATTATGACTATGCCTTTCACCTACAAATACAATCATCAAAGTTCACAAAAGGAAACTATTAACTGATACTGATTTTTCAAGCATACAGGATTTCATGCAACAGTTTTTTAATAACTCCAGTATGTATTCAAGAAGCTTTTATCATGGATGAAAACAGAAATAACAAACATACACCAAACCATATAATAGATTGAATTGATATTTATGGCAAATATACTTATAATATAAATCAAATACATCATTATGAAGTATATTTTCTACATGCTTACCATTGCATGGGTTACTGGTACTGACTGGTTGATTCATATTTGTTACAGTAAACCCAATTAAGCAGGAACAGTTGTAACTCCCAACTGAGTTGGTGCAACGAGAGTTTGGACCACAGAACTCTGATGTCTTTAGACATTCATTAACATCTATATTACAGGAAGATATGAAAAACAGGTATTGTTCGTATTAGGAACACTGAAATATGAATGTCACTCTAATTCAAATCTATGATTTCTTATGTTTTGGTAAATATAAATAGATGAATAAAATGTTGTATTCAAGTTAAAAAAAACGAATTGTTTTCAATTGTTAATTAATCAACAAACAGTGTTAAATATGATTTTATTGCAAAAAATTTAACTACACTAGGTTATTTTCCAAATATTAGAGTAATATATATATATGTATATATGTGTGTGTGTGTGTGTGTGTGTGTGTGTGTGTGTGTGTGTGTGTGTGTGTGTGTGTGTGTGTGTGTGTGTGTGTGATTATAGGATGTACCTCTACATGTGTTATTGAAGCTGATGGTGAGATTTGAGTTTGTTACAGTGAATCCATCCAAACATGAGCAATTGTGACTTCCCATTTCATTTGTGCAGTTGGAATGTGGACCACATACAGACGGACTGAACTGACATTCATCTATATCTATGGAGAAAAAAAAAAAAAAAGTATTGCGTTTACAGTTATAAATCAGGTAAAAAGTCTAAAGACATGAAAGACTTCTGGTAATTAAACAAAAGTATTGGTATATTTCCAAGACAGTAAAAAAGAAAAGATAATTATTTGTTTGGTGATGTTACACCTCAAACAGGAACAACTAAAACTCACACTAGTATTCACACAAACTGTAAAGATATAGCAGCTCTGTACTCTCAATTGTATGAGATAAAAATAGAAAACAAAATCAGTTGATAATACTCACCCTGACATGAGTTGTTGCGGCTCACAGGACTGTCTTTATTGGAGGTATTAAATCCACTCCAGCATGAACACATGTGACTCCCAATGATGTTAATACAATCTGAGTATTGACCACAAACTGACACTGCATCTTCACATTCATTGATGTCTGAAAAGAAAAAAAGAATGAGAAGCTATTGCAATAATGTTAAGATTTCTAAACCACCAAAACGTGTCAAGTGTCACTGAGTAAAACCTAACTGGTCATGTTACTACAATTACAATCAGTACATTTGTGATCTAATGTGAGTTCTCACCTCTCTGGCAAAGCGGACCCTCTGAAGGGAGAGCTTGAATACATCCACAAGTGCCTCCCACAACCTCATCACACTCATGATAGGCCCTGCAGGTGTCATTGGGCCAAACATGACGCTCCTCACACTTGCACTCATATTGTGTTCCATTTAACCCACACACTGTAATAGAATAGGATTTATTCATCTGTGTTCAAACTGTCAGTTTGTCCTAATACTGAACTCATCTTAGTATGTGACACAATGAAACATTCAGCTCTCACCAGTAGTCATGTCAATATCTGTGATATTTATGCTGTTGCTCAGAGTCAAAGGCAGGCTGATATTTCTGACGAGATTCCGTAAGTAGTTCACCAGGAACAAGTCAAAGAATCTCACATCAATGTCAATCAAATACTTAGAAGCCAGCACTGCAAGAAAAAACAGAAGCAGATTGAGCCGAACAATTAGTCCAAGTAAGTCAATTCTTAAAATAACTATCTTTTTATTTTTAAATGACCTCTGTAGCCTGTGGTTTATAATTTAAAGGGATAGTTCACCCAAAAATGAAAATTCTGTCAGTATTTACTCACCCTCATGTTTTTCCAACCCCATAAGACCTTCGTTCATCTTCGGAACACGAATTGAGATATTTTTGATTCAATCTGAGAGCTGGATCACTCCTCCATAAACTTCTTCAGGGATTGAACTTGCCAGCCCCGAAAAGTTATTAAAGACATCGTTAAAATAGTCCAAGTGACTACAGTGGCTCAATCTTAAGTTTATCAAGCGACGAGAATACTTTTTGTGCGCAAAAACAAAACAAAAATAACGACTTTATTTCAACTATTCATTTCCTTCTCTATGGGCCTCTAGTCAGTTGATGTAGTGTGATTGCGTAGAGCTACGCCACACGTAGGCTCACTATTGGCCGACGCTGGTCATGTGTATGATGCGTGTGACGTACAACAACTGAAGTTTACGCTATTATACTAGTGAACTGACTCAAGGCCCAGAAAAAAGGAAATGAATAGTTGAAATAAAGTCGTTATTAATGTTTGTTTTTTGCGCACAAAAAGTATTCTCGTCGTTTGATAAACTTAAGATTGAGCCACTGTAGTCAGTTGGACTATTTTAACAATGTCTTTAATAACTTTTCAGGGCTGGCAAGTTTCAATCCCTGAAGAAGCCTATGGACTAGTATGGAGGAGTGATCCAGCTCTCAGATTTCATCAAAAATATCTTAATTCGTGTTCCGAAGATGAACGAAGGTCTTACGGGGTTGGAACAACATGAGGGTGAGTAAATACTGACAGAATTTTCTTTTTTGGGTGAACTATCCCTTTAAAAGAACATTAATGGGTTGTTAATCGAGTTATTTGCAATCAAAAACAGGCACATAATCAGTCTGTCAATCCTAGTAGCAAAATGCAGGAAAATCAAAGCAGGAAAAACAGAACAAATTATTTGAAGGGATAAAACTGATGTTGTTGTAGAATGACGCCAGTGTCTCACCTTGACAGAACTGTCCATCCACTGGAAGGGCATTGATACATGTACATGAACCATTAGTGATGACATCACAGGCCTCGTATGAGTGACACGTGTCATTTGGCCAAACAAACAGACCCTCACATTTACACTGATACTGGGTTTGGTTCAATGAACACACTGAAAAGCAGAAGAAGAGTCCAAACATCAAATAATTTATGTCAGTATTCATGACGTATAAAGTTTATTCTTAGCTATTTAAGATTACCAAGCAGAGACAGAGCTCGTACCAGTAGTTATGTTGATTTCTGTGATGTTCGTGCTGTCACTGATTATGTAGGGCAAATTAAAAGACATCAGAAGGCTCCTCAGCTGATCAGTGACGCTACTATCCACACTATTGATCTGAATTTCAATCAGATATTCAGTCAAAGGTAGAGTCACTATAGAAATAAAGATACAAAAACATCCAGAAATTATGACTATGCCTTTCACCTACAAATACAATCATCAAAGTTCACAAAAGGAAACTATTAACAGATACTGATTTTTCAAGCATACAGGATTTCATGCAACAGTTTTTTAATAACTCCAGTATGTATTCAAGAATCTTTTATCATGGATGAAAACAGAAATAACAAACATACACCGAACCATATAATAGATTGAATTGATATTTATGGCAAATATACTTATAATATAAATCAAATACATCATTATGAAGTATATTTTCTACATGCTTACCATTGCATGGGTTACTGGTACTGACTGGTTGATTCATATTTGTTAAAGTAAACCCAATTAAGCAGGAACAGTTGTAACTCCCAACTGAGTTGATGCAACGAGAGTTTGGACCACAGAACTCTGATGTCTTGAGACATTCATTAACATCTATATTACAGGAAGATATGAAAAAAAGGTATGGTTGTTATTAGGAACATTGAAATATGAATGTCACTCTAATTCAAATCTATGATTTCTTATGTTTTGGTAAATATAAATAGATGAATAAAATTTTGTATGCAAGTTAAAAAAAACGAATTGTTTTCAATTGTTAATTAATCAACAAACAGTGTTAAATATGATTTTATTGCAAAAAATTTAACTACACTTGGTTATTTTCCAAATATTAGAGTAATAAATATATGTATATATATGTGTGTGTGTGTGTGTGTGTGTGTGTGTGTGTGTGTGTGTGTGTGTGTGTGTGTGTGTGTGATTATAGGATGTACCTCTACATGTGTTATTGAAGCTGATGGTGAGATTTGAGTTTGTTACAGTGAATCCATCCAAACATGAGCAATTGTGACTTCCCATTTCATTTGTGCAGTGGGAATGTGGACCACATACAGACGGACTGAACTGACATTCATCTATATCTATGGAGAAAAAAAAAAAGTATTGCGTTTACAGTTATAAATCAGGTAAAAAGTCTAAAGACATGAAAGACTTCTGGTAATTAAACAAAAGTATTGGTATATTTCCAAGACAGTAAAAAAGAAAAAATAATTATTTGTTTGGTGATGTTACACCTCAAACAGGAACAACTAAAACTCACACTAGTATTCACACAAACTGTAAAGATATAGCAGCTCTGTACTCTCAATTGTATGAGATAAAAATAGAAAACAAAATCAGTTGATAATACTCACCCTGACATGAGTTGTTGCGGCTCACAGGACTGTCTTTATTGGAGGTATTAAATCCACTCCAGCATGAACACATGTGACTCCCAATAATGTTAATACAATCTGAGTATTGACCACAAACTGACACTGCATCTTCACATTCATTGATGTCTGAAAAAAAAAAAAAGAATGAGAAGCTATTGCAATAATGTTAAGATTCCTAAACCACCAAAACGTGTCAAGTGTCACTGAGTAAAACCATACTGGTCATGTTACTACAATTACAATCAGTACATTTGTGATCTAATGTGATTTCTCACCTCTCTGGCAAAGCGGACCCTCTGAAGGGAGAGCTTGAATACATCCACAAGTGCCTCCCACAACCTCATCACACTCATGATAGGCCCTGCAGGTGTCATTGGGCCAAACATGACGCTCCTCACACTTGCACTCATATTGTGTTCCATTTAACCCACACACTGTAATAGAATAGGATTTATTCATCTGTGTTCAAACTGTCAGTTTGTCCTAATACTGAACTCATCTTAGTATGTGACATGATGAAACATTCAGCTCTCACCAGTAGTCATGTCAATATCTGTGATATTTATGTTGTTGCTCAGAGTCAAAGGCAGGCTGATATTTCTGACGAGATTCCGTAAGTAGTTCACCAGGAACAAGTCAAAGAATCTCACATCAATGTCAATCAAGTACTTAGAAGCCAGCACTGCAAGAAAAACAGAAGCAGATTGAGCCGAACAATTAGTCCAAGTAATTCAATTCTTAAAATAACTATCTTTTTTTTTTTTAAATGACCTTTTTAGCCTGTGGTTTATAATTTAAAAGAACATTTATGAGTTGTTAATAGAGTTATTTGCAATCAAAATCAAGCACATAATCAGTCTGTCAATCCTAGTAGCAAAATGCAGGAAAATCAAAGCAGGAAAAACAGAACAAATTATTTGAAGGGATAAAACTGATGTTGTTGTAGAATGACACCAGTGTCTCACCTTGACAGAACTGTCCATCCACTGGAAGGGCATTGATACATGTACATGAACCATTAGTGATGACATCACAGGCCTCGTATGAGTGACACGTGTCATTTGGCCAAACAAACAGACCCTCACATTTACACTGATACTGGGTTTGGTTCAATGAACACACTGAAAAGCAGAAGAAGAGTCCAAACATCAAATAATTCATGTCAGTATTCATGACGTATAAAGTTTATTCTTAGCTATTTAAGATTACCAAGCAGAGACAGAGCTCGTACCAGTAGTTATGTTGATTTCTGTGATGTTCGTGCTGTCACTGATTATGTAGGGCAAATTAAAAGACATCAGAAGGCTCCTCAGCTGTTCAGTGACGCTACTATCCACACTATTGATCTGAATTTCAATCAGATATTCAGTCAAAGGTAGAGTCACTGTAGAAATAAAGATAAAAAACATCCAGAAATTATGACTATGCCTTTCACCTACAAATACAATCATCAAAGTTCACAAAAGGAAACTATTAACAGATACTGATTTTTCAAGCATACAGGATTTCATGCAACAGTTTTTTAATAACTCCAGTATGTATTCAAGAAGCTTTTATCATGGATAAAACATAAATAACAAACACACACCAAACCATATAATAGATTGAATTGATATTTCTGTCAAATATACTTATAATATAAATCAAATACATCATGATGAAGTATATTTTCTACATGCTTACCATTGCATGGGTTACTGGTACTGACTGGTTGATTCATATTTATTCCAGTAAACCCAATTAAGCAGGAACAGTTGTAACTCCCAACTGAGTCGGTGCAACGAGAGTTTGGACCACAGAACTCTGATGTCTTTAGACATTCATTAACATCTATATTACAGGAAGATATGAAAAAAAGGTATTGTTGTTATAGGAACACTGAAATGTGAATGTCACTCTAATTCAAATCTATGTTAGTTTTGGTAAATATAAATAGACGAATAAAATTTTGTATGCTACCGTTAAAAAAACCAGAATTGCTTTCAATTGTTAATTAATCAACAAACAGTTTTAAATATGATTTTATTGCAAAAAATGAAAAATCTAAAAAACTACACTAGGTTATTTTCCAAATATTATATATATATACATGTATATAAATGTGATTATAGGATGTACCTCTACATGTGTTATTGATGCTGATGGTGAGATTTGAATTTGTTACAGTGAATCCATCCAAACATGAGCAATTGTGACTTCCCATTTCATTTGTGCAGTTGGAATGTGGACCACATACAGACGGACTGAACCGACATTCATTTATATCTACGGAGAAAATATATATATTTTTTTAAATAATAAGAGTATTATTTTTACAGAATTAAATTAGGTAAAAAGTCTAAAGACATTAAAGACTTCTGGTATTTAAACAAAAAGTATTGATTTATTTCCAAGACGGTAAAAAGAAAAAATTATTATTTGTTTGGTGATGTTACACCTCAAACAGGAACAACTAAACCTCACACTAGTATTCACACAAACTGTAAAGATATAGCAGCTCTGTACTCTCAATTGTATGAGATAAAAATAGAAAACAAAATCAGTTGATAATACTCACCCTGACATGAGTTGTTGCGGCTCACAGGACTGTCTTTATTGGAGGTATTAAATCCACTCCAGCATGAACACATGTGACTCCCAATAATGTTAATACAATCTGAGTATTGACCACAAACTGACACTGCATCTTCACATTCATTGATGTCTGAAAAAAAAAAAGAATGAGAAGCTATAGCAATAATGTTAAGATTTCTAAAGCAGCAAAACAAGTCAAGTGTCACTGAGTAAAACCAAACTGGTCATGTTACTACAATTACAATCAGTACATTTGTGATCTAATGTGAGTTCTCACCTCTCTGGCAAAGCGGACCCTCTGAAGGGAGAGCTTGAATACATCCACAAGTGCCTCCCACAACCTCATCACACTCATGATAGGCCCTGCAGGTGTCATTGGGCCAAACATGACGCTCCTCACACTTGCACTCATATTGTGTTCCATTTAACCCACACACTGTAATAGAATAGGATTTATTCATCTGTGTTCAAACTGTCAGTTTGTCCTAATACTGAACTCATCTTAGTATGTGACATGAGGAAACATTCAGCTCTCACCAGTAGTCATGTCAATATCTGTGATATTTATGTTGTTGCTCAGAGTCAAAGGCAGGCTGACATTTCTGACGAGATTCCGTAAGTAGTTCACCAGGAACAAGTCAAAGAATCTCACATCAATGTCAATCAAGTACTTAGAAGCCAGCACTGCAAGAAAAAACAGAAGCAGATTGAGCCGAACAATTAGTCCGAGTAATTCAATTCTTAAAATAACTATATATTTTTTTAAAGGACCTCTGTAGCCTGTGGTTTATAATTTAAAAGAACATTAATGAGTTGTTAATAGAGTTATTTGCAATCAAAAACAAGCACATAATCAGTCTGTCAATCCTAGTAGCAAAATGCAGGAAAATCAAACCAGGAAAAACAGAACAAATTACTTGAAGGGATAAAACTGATGTTGTTGTAGAATGACGCCAGTGTCTCACCTTGACAGAACTGTCCATCCACTGGAAGGGCATTGATACATGTACATGAACCATTAGTGATGACATCACAGGCCTCGTATGAGTGACACGTGTCATTTGGCCAAACAAACAGACCCTCACATTTACACTGATACTGGGTTTGGTTCAATGAACACACTGAAAAGCAGAAGAAGAGTCCAAACATCAAATAATTCATGTCAGTATTCATGACGTATAAAGTTTATTCTTAGCTATTTAAGATTACCAAGCAGAGACAGAGCTCGTACCAGTAGTTATGTTGATTTCTGTGATGTTCGTGCTGTCACTGATTATGTAGGGCAAATTAAAAGACATCAGAAGGCTCCTCAGCTGATCAGTGACGCTACTATCCACACTATTGATCTGAATTTCAATCAGATATTCAGTCAAAGGTAGAGTCACTGTAGAAATAAAGATACAAAAACATCCAGAAATTATGACTATGCCTTTCACCTACAAATACAATCATCAAAGTTCACAAAAGGAAACTATTAACAGATACTGATTTTTCAAGCATACAGGATTTCATGCAACAGTTTTTTAATAACTCCAGTATGCATTCAAGAAGCTTTTATCATGGATAAAACATAAATAACAAACACACACTGAACCATATAATAGATTGAATTGATATTTCTGTCAAATATACTTATAATATAAATCAAATACATCATGATGAAGTATATTTTCTACATGCTTACCATTGCATGGGTTACTGGTACTGACTGGTTGATTCATATTTGTTACAGTAAACCCAATTAAGCAGGAACAGTTGTAACTCCCAACTGAGTTGGTGCAACGAGAGTTTGGACCACAGAACTCTGATGTCTTTAGACATTCATTAACATCTATATTACAGGAAGATATGAAAAAAAGGTATTGTTGTTATTAGGAACACTGAAATATGAATGTCACTCTAACTCAAATCTATGTTAGTTTTGGTAACTATAAATAGAGGACAAATAAAATTTAGTATGCAACAGATATATATAAGCAATTCGGTTGTTTTAACTGTTGCATACTGGTTTGCATATATATATATATATATATATGTGATTATAGGATGTACCTCTACATGTGTTATTGAAGCTGATGGTGAGATTTGAGTTTGTTACAGTGAATCCATCCAGACATGAGCAATTGTGACTTCCCATTTCATTTGTGCAGTTGGAATGTGGACCACATACAGACGGACTGAACTGACATTCATCTATATCTATGGAGAAAGAATAAATAAATAAATAAAAGTATTATGTTTACAGTATTAAATTAGGTAAAAAGTCTGAAGACATGAAAGACTTCTGGTATTTAATAATACTCACCCTGACATGAGTTGTTGCGGCTCACAGGACTGTCTTTATTGGAGGTATTAAATCCACTCCAGCATGAACACATGTGACTCCCAATGACGTTAATACAATCGGAGTATTGACCACAAACTGACACTGCATCTTCACATTCATTGATGTCTGAAAAAAAAAAAAGAAAAAGAATGAGAAGCTATTGCAATAATGTTAAGATTCCTAAACCACCAAAACGTGTCAAGTGTCACTGAGTAAAACCATACTGGTCATGGTACAACAATTACAATCAGTACATTTGTGATCTAATGTGAGTTCTCACCTCTCTGGCAAAGCGGACCCTCTGAAGGGAGAGCTTGAATACATCCACAAGTGCCTCCCACAACCTCATCACACTCATGATAGGCCCTGCAGGTGTCATTGGGCCAAACATGACGCTCCTCACACTTGCACTCATATTGGGTTCCATTTAACCCACACACTGTGAAAAAAAGAAATGGCGACTTTTTGGCTATATTCATAGAATCAATAGAAGACACTTAAAATGATTAGTGTTAAGTGTAAAACCAAGAAAGCATTTCTAAATCTTTGCATTTGTAGGTAAAAATATATGATTGGAGTAATTTTGTGTTTATGCTCATGTTAATATCCAGAGACATTCAGTGGCGCAGAAGGAAATATACAGTCTCACCTCAAAATACCCCAAATTTGATGATTTTATGAAGTCTATCTAACATACATGTTAAGAAATATAAAACGAATCGTATTAAAATTCAAAATTTTTGTGCAAACACTGATGGAACGAAGCTTTCTGCTCTCACCAGTAGTCACGTCGATATCTGTGATATTTATGCTGTTGCTCAGAATGAGAGGCAGGCTGATATTCATGATTAGACTTCTTAAGTAGTTCAGCAGGAACAAGTCAAAGAATCTCACATCAATGTCAATCTCGTAGTTAGAAGGTGATGCTGCAAAAAATAAAAAAAAAGAACAAAGGCAAGTATAGCAGAACAAAAGTGAAACTCTGTACCCTCACAGTCAAAAACAGTTTTTTCTTAAAGCCACGGCCTTCTATTGGAATGTTGTTGTGTTGCTGTATTTTTATGAACGTTCCTACTCTGGTGTTTAAAATAATGTGAATCAGAATCGGCTGATTTCTATTGCAGTGTCCAATGACTGATATGCTGAACCAATTTTTATGTGATTTATGCTTTTTGGCACAATATCTGTATGATAATTTAATCTGCCAATATAAAAAAACACCATATCCATTACCAATATTTTATTAATGAAATCATTTTACATATATGTTATGGATTATTTAAAAACTTCTCATTTTAATTAATTGCTGTGTTTTTTTTTAAGTTGAGAAAGTATCCAAACACTTCATTAAATAAGTTACTGTGAAAACTGGTCTTTAGAGACTCACTAAAATGGTTTCAATTTTGATTGAATTATCGGTATACCATAAGAAAAGATAACCAATTAAGTTTAAGAATAAAAGTGTGAAATCCCTGTCCATGATATTTAGTTGCATTGGGGTGCTACAAATCAAATGTCAAATATAAAAAATTAACGGGAGAATGCTGTTGTTTTTCAGATTTATGAATGTAATGCCTCACCTTCTTTTAACTGGCAGAACTGTCCATCCACTGGAAGGGCATTGATACATGTACATGAACCATCAGTGATGTCATCACAGGCCTCGTATGAGTGACACGTGTCATTTGGCCAAACAAACAGACCCTCACATTTACACTGATACTGGGTTTGGTTCAATGAACACACTGAAAAGCAGAATTCACAAGTTTATCATTCATTTATAGCAGTATATATGATGTATAAAGTACAAGTCAAAGCAGAGACAGAGCTCGTACCAGTAGTTATGTTGATTTCTGTGATGTTCGTGCTGTCACTGATTATGTAGGGCAAATTAAAAGATATCAAATAGCTCATTAGCTGATCAATGATGGAAGTATTCTCGGCATCTATCTGAATTTCAGTTAGATATTCAGCTGGAACTGGAGTGGGTGTAGGAAAGATAAAAAGAGTTAGGAATATTCACTCTTGTCTTTCAACATGCATGAAAATGCTGCAGTTATACGGATTTCGGGATTTAAATCAGATGTTTTTATGTACCTGTTGGTGGTTGCCCACATGCAGTGTTATCTTCCAGGAAAAGGATGAGAATGGATTAGAAATAATCTGTAACAATAACTGAGGTCTTCTGTGAGATTGCAAACAGAAATGTATAAAACTATTTTACTTGTTATCTCGTTGACTGGTTGACAGAACTGTCTATCACTTGGAATATCATTGATGCAACTGCATGTGTTGTTAGTGATGTCATCACAGCTCCCATATTCTGTGCACTTTTCACACGGCCAGAAATACTGATCCTCACATACACACTTGTATCCACTGTCATTGAAATTGCACACTAAGAAAGGATAAAACATAAACATACGGTCATCTTTAACAGATCAGAACGGCTAGGTTTGTGTTCAGACGCTCAAGAAGGTCATGTGATGTTCTTCACCTGTCGTGATGTCCACATCGAATACTTCAACCAGCTCATCTAACTGAAATGGAAAGGTGATGTTCTGCAAATATCTCCTCATCTCATCGATCACAGAGATGCTTGATGATTCCATCTCAATTTCAAACAATAAGTCTGTGAAGGGCAGTTCTGTGACAGAGACAACAAGCATATTATTGTACTTTGAATGTTTTATTACAATATACATGTTTATGTAATTATAATTATATTATCAATAGCAATGTGTAATACATAAAATATACAAATCAAAAGTATTTCCAACAGATGTTAATAGACTACATTTTTTTGTATAATTTACAGTACAAAACTTAAACTAGTGACTGTGCAATTTCACTGTAAAACTTTCTAGGCATCATGAGAGGTATTTTGGTGTCCATATATTTTACAGTATATATTTGTACATTTTGCTAACTGATAAGTTAATGTACCAACCTACAGTAAATCTAATTTTAAAAACCACCATAACACTATCAATGTTTACATAATTGATCAGAACTATTTAAAAAATATATATTGAAATGATGCATGACACAGGGACTTTTGGGTGACATTCATAATTGCTTTTCATCATAAATTATAAGGTGACTCATAATTTTTTACTTAAAAATATATTTTAATGTAAACATGCATATAGTATATTGTCTTAAATAAATAAAATATAGATTTTCACTAAATTATATGCAAATTCATACTTTTTACTGTATATGTTAAGGTAACTTACAGTATACCATTTAACAGTTTTTTTTTTATTTAAATTTAGCATTTTTAACATAAACATTAATACAGCTTTTTAGAGTACATTTGCAGGTGGCTTGTTTGGTCATGATTCTTACCGCTCTCCAGCACACACATCTCTCCATCACTCGGAATACCACTGATACATCCACATGAGCCCAAACGGATGTCATCACAGGCCTCATATGTCTTGCAGTTGTTGTATGTCCATGCATAACCATCTTCACATACGCACTGGTATTCGGTCACATTTGGCTGGCACACTAATGTAAATATAACAGAAATGGTTAACAACAGAATGTTTGCACAACATTAAAAATGAAAATTAAGCAGTAAGAATTACGTAAATAGCTTTAGAACACCGGTTTAACAGGCTCACCTGTTGTTATGTTCGCAGCAGTAATTTCAGTACTGTTGTCCAATCGAAGAGGGAATGTGATGGAGGCCAATGACGCTCTGATCTGTTCAATCACCACAGCTTGGGATGCATTCAATTCCACAACCACAATGAACTCCAATAGCTCTATACATGAGAAAATTAATGAGATTTTAATTATCATGCGGTCATAAGGAGGCGTGTACTCTTGAAGTAAAAGACAAGACAAAACCACTGACAGACAAAATCCCAGACAAAAATAACAAACCATATTAAGTTAATGTGTCTTGATTCTTATATAAATAACATCAAACAATTATTATAACAGTGTGTGAGTAGAGGACAAAACAGTGAATCCAACCTGGGCTTCTTGGTAATCTATGATGCAGTTGACCGTCAATGTAGCTAAACTGTAAAAAATAAAATACATTTATCTATTTATATATAAACTTTTATCATGTGAGTTGATCATGTGACCATGGCAGGGTTAATAACATTAACTAAATGAAATCAAATAAAATATAAATTGGTTGAAAAACAAACTAGAAATGTTGTCGTGGCAATAATCTGACACAAATTTATGTTGAAGTACTAAAATTATTAGCTATAAATAAATAAAAACCAACACAAAATAAAACTAAATCTGAACTAAAAATTTAAATTAAACCTAAATAGCAAAATTTTAAGAAAAACCAATAAAAAGAGAGCACATAACGAAAATCAAAATTCACATTCAAAATATGAATACAACTATAATAAAACTTGGACCATGGCTCTATACAATACATTTGTTTTATGTTATAAATTTCATGTTAAACATTTTAAATGTGCTTTTAATGGTTACAAAATATTGAATTATTAGTGAAAACTATATTATAGCAAGTTAATCTTAAAAAGACAGGAATCTATTGTTTTTCATACATGATTTGTGTTTATATTCCGCGCAGTGAAAAAGAAGAACCGTCCCCTACCTCTAAATCTATGCTTGTTTCTGGGAAATCAAGTGTTTCCACAACACATTCATGGGTCAGCAGGAGCGTCATTATGATTCCTGCAAAGTACCTTAATATTTGTCCTGTATCTGAGAAATTAAATATACACATAAATATATAGCGTATAAATAGATATCAGAAAAACCAAACATTTATTAGCACAGTTTCGGAAAAGATAATGAAATTTACTGCATGCATTCTGTCTTCAATGCAAATATGTAAACTGATAGTTTCAACAGTGAGCATTTTTGCAGGGTAAGAGGACCAAATTCGATCAATCATTTAGTGAGATATCGTAAACAAACCCAGAAAATATTTGGTATTATATCTAAAAGTGGTTTGAGATAATTGACTACAATGACTTGCATTAAAGCATTTTTGTGACAAACGTAGTTACAATGAACCAAAATAATTTAGTTGATCATACCTTGACCAGCCATGTTTCTCACTGATGTATGTTAGTCAAAATCACTTCAACACATTTCTTCAGAACAAAAGGCAATTATATGGCTCATCCAGACACCTTATATCTGTAAAATAGGAAATTCGTTCATAGATAATCAGTGGATAATGATAAGACTACATTTTGATTAAAGATGTTTAAGGTCTTTTGTAATGTCTAGTGCTCCAAACAGTCAAATTTCGGTGCCATTTGTCACAAATCAGCAGAAATTGTCATGATAACATGACTTTCCGTGACTCACAAAACGAAATTCCTTAAAAATCAGAGGAACTATGTTTGGCCGTTCTATCCATTAATTTTTGAATATCTACATTAGGGTCATATATTTAATGGAAGTACAGTAACCAGAAATAAAAAAGGATTGTTTCATAATACATACAACCCAAACCGCAAACCGCAAGCACAAGTATTGGTTGCGCACCAGTCAACAGCAATCGCACACCTGAATTTAGGTCAAATTTCTGCTTGTTTATATTAATGACATACAAAAATGACAACTTTCAAAAGTAAAGCATTGAACAGTACATTTTAAAGTCAAGGCTTTCTATGAATGTAGGCCTACTTCAAAAAGTAAATTTAAAGCAGTTATACATTCAAAAGAATAAACATTGATTTGTTAGACCTACCTAACCTCTGGAAACAACCATGAAGAGATGCCGAACTCGTTTCTCAGAGATTTTGTTTCCTTGTCAAATGATCCACCTACAAAATCTTCCAGTAATTAACATGTCTTTGTCACCACAATAATGTGACTGCGTGTGGGTCACCTGCTAGACCAGTTTAATTCTCTCTATTATTTCCTTGTTCTCTTGTGTGAAGAGAACAGATAAGTGGGCTGAGTTTTAAAAGAAACAGTGTTTATTTTTGTGGGCTACATTATCAGGAGTAAATCACATATATACACTCTCAGATTAGAAAGAAATCCATTATTGGCATATTATGGAAAGAGAATAGGGTATTACAGTTACACACTTTATCATATTTATCATAGTTAAACAGTATCATATTTGTTTTGAACAGCTGATAATAAATAGATTTTAATATCTCTTTATTCAACTCACTGTTTTACATTTGTATAAATATAAGAAAATGTATTTTCATGGGAGGAGTATAAAATATATAATCGTCATTGCATAATTGTACACTCCTAACAGTATCTGTGAATCGGAGCGTTTGAGAGTTGTTATGCAGGATTCATCAGATTAATTTCTACTCAGTCAACATTATACTATCCTGGGCCCTGTGCGGAGTTGGTCCCACGAAAGTCAGAGGAGGATGAGGCCCACGCATTAATAATCCTGAAGACCTCTATTACTTTATTAGCTTGTTCAGGTGTGCTTGATCAGGGCTGGAGCTAAACGGAGCTAAACTTTGGGCCTGATTGATACTATATATGATAATATATAACTAAGTATTAAATAACTAAGACAATAAATATTAAAGTAACTATAGTTACTTTGCACTATGGCTGCACGATTAATCGAAATGAAAATGCACGCGATTTGGAAAAGGCTGCAATTATTTTATGCGCAGCTTGTCAGTGAAGTACAGCTCTGTGCTCAGTAGTAAATGCTGCTCCATCTGAAAGCCAGAGGGCGCTCTCACGCAATCAAATTCCAAATATGCCCGGCCGCAGAAGTAGATAACTAAGTTATTCCAGGAAATCCCTATGGGCATCATACTATCGATGTAGCTGAATAAACAGAAGATTGGAACGCTTTGATTTTTTTTAAATGTTGTCTTTTGTTGGACAACAGGTTAATAAATGCTTCTCATGTTTGGAAAGATGTTTGGCGTGTGCTGCTTTTCCAAATTCACGTTATAAGCGACTCAAACTCGCAGTGCTTTCATATGGACCACCATTTACTACTGCCGTCCGTCACTGACAAGTTGTGCATAACAAATAATCGCAGCCTTTGCGATTTCATAATCACAATAAACCAAATCAGTTTAAGCGCAATTTCATGTTAATTGAGATTAATCGTGCAGCCCTACTATGCACATGAGATATAGTAAGGCAAAGAATCATTTTTTCAATGTAAAGGTACACTATGTAACTTATTTTATTTTTCAAAATTTGCCAAATTTGTCAATACATCATCAATCCTTCTACCAAAACGTTTTGTTTTTGTTTTACCCTAATTGACTATAGTAAGCCTATTATAAGCGTTTATATTTCGAACAAGCAGGAAGGTTTTCACTGGAAATTGCATACATGCATCACTCGCCCGTGCATGTATTGTCATGTCTGTAAATAGAGAATGTTGCTCCGGCTACTTTGACGTGTGAGAGTGGCATCGGTTAGTTGTCACGACCAAGAAAGGTTTACATGGAGCACGCTAAATCCCAAACCGGGGAATCACCCGTTTTAAAAATGCAGAACAGAGAAGAGTCTGCTGGCTGAAAGAGAATGCAGCAGAACTCGTAATAAAACGAGAATACATTGGCTTGGCTTTTCGGAGATGGTGAGAAGAACTGAGGGATTTGAAAGGTTGTAAAAGCGACACGGAGATGGCGTTTTTATTACTCAACAGGTGAGTAAGGTATTTTATTAAACAGATTAATCGCCATGTGTAGCACTTTAACAGAGTTCATTAGCCGCGTTTCCATTACCCTTCAAATTGCGCAAATTGAAATTGCGAATTGAAAATACGCCCAATGGAAACACGTCAATTTCACAAAAACTCCCATTTATCGCAAAAATGTTTTTACACTCGCTTGAGGTGGTTTTTCAGGCAATTCGAAAAAAATATATATTTTACAAAACTGCAATGGAAACAGTTCTTGCGCATTTACATGTCACCTGATGTAAATGGGCGGAATGTTTGGACAGAATACGAGACAGAGTTCTTTATTAAATTCATAAAAGACAAAAGAATTACAGGAATACTGGATTCTAAACCTCAAAGAAATGCCACAATCAAGACCTCGAAGCAGATATGAGAAACACCTCATATGTGCCACTCTCAAATATAAGGGTCTTTCCTTGTCATTAATGATTGGATAACACACAAACGTCTCCTTTGATTATTAATAATGGCCAGTGCGGAGGCTGAGATATACATAAACCTATCATCGTCCATTGCCTTGATTTTTGGAATGACTTATCGCGAGAGAGAAAAAAAAAAGGAAGTTTTAGTCGCATAACATCGGTTAATGGAAACGCCATCATTTTGCATTCGTTTTTTTGTAGAAACGCACCTATTGTAAAGCATTATTTATTTTGAAGGGTCATTTCATTATGGTTGTTGTAGTGCTGCACTGGAATTTATTTTCAAAGAAGTACCATGTCTATTAATGGGTATAACTACAGTAACATCTTCAGCTAGTCAGCTTGAGATTCCTTCCATTTTAACTGGTTATATCCCCTAGGCCTAGTGAATGATTTATGAGCAGTAGGATAACCATATTCATCCTCACAGTCATGCAAAGCCGAAGCAGAACCAAAACAATGTTCTTCCACAAATGCATGTAGTTTGCTTTTTAACCGCTAGAGGGCCAAACGTTTACCTTTGACTCTTAGGGCTAGATATACTAAACAGGTCAAATTATCGTGAGAGAACAATTCCAAAAAACGCCAATGGGAGAAGTGCAATAAGGTCAGCCGCAAAAATAACCCTGTCTATGCATTTTCAGAGTAAATTAGTCAATCCTGACAGTGATTTCTTTTAACGCCAAAATAGGGTTTGTGGCAGCGCAAGCTGTTAGTAAATCTGGCCCTTAATCTGTAAAACTGACTTTCTCTTAAAATTAAAGTATGGTTTGAAGAGGACAGCATAACAACATAAAGCCAATTGTGCAGCTGACAGTGTTGGTTCTGCTCTTCAATCTGAAAGCGGTAGCAAAGATACGACAAAAATCCTGACTGACAGCATTCTTATTTCAAAACTATTTTACTCCCATAATCATTCACATGTATAACAGGGCCATCAAGGTTATGCTTTGTTATGCAACGTTGCTCTGAAAACAAACAAAAATGGCAAATCTGCCAAAAAACAGATATTTTTTGTGTGGGTGTTTATTTGTTTTAAACTGGAATGAATTTTGACCCATGGTTAGTATCATTTTTATATTATAAAATATTGCACAGAAGATGGAAAATAACCCCAAATTCTCAGTGATTTTAAGACAACTGCAAAAAGATTAAACCTGCTGACATACCAAACAATATATAAATCAAATTAAAACCTAACTCAATTCTTAAACTAAACTTCTGTCAATTTGATATATTACATTTAATGCATCATTACTCCAGTCTTCAGTGTCACATGATACTTCTGAAATAATTCTAATATGCTGATTTGCTGTTTATTATCAATGTTGAAAACAGTTTTTGATTAATTTATCAGATTCTTTGATTAATAGAAAATCAGGGATTAAAGTGAAACAAATTCTTCTGACTGAAATTTTTTTCAGGCCAAGTCATATTCCTTTAACTTTATTTAAATAGTCGAGACCAATAGCTTTTAAGTGGAGATGTTTTAAACCGCTTTAATATTGCCAGTTTGCGTATTTTAAAAGCTATTTTAATCTATGGAAAAAAATTACTTGGCTTGACAAATAATTGTCAACCATCTACATAACTTTTCAGTGCATGTTTTTATTTATCTTATAAGACCAAACAATGCTAAACTATATTAATATATAGTTTGTTCCATGGCAAATCGTTTTGGCTGAGGGCAAAGTGAAGTTTCATAACTTTATATATTTAGGCTATTGAACTTTAAATTTGTAGCCTATTAGAAAGCTGACTAATGTTTGACTGAATTGTTTGCTTTATTTCTCATTGTATAGGTTCTTATAGCCTACCTATTAGCCTACTTATACTTTTATACTGGATATTATTGATCATTAAAACTGACATTTAACAAAAAGAGACAGGGTTGTGTAATGTTATATATTCTAAAATATATAAAATATTCTTTATATATATTTTACTATGCATTCTCTTCACTGTATGTGCACATGCATAATAAAATAAAGCGATACAACCCTGTCTCTGTTTGTTATATGTCAGTTTTAATGATCAATAATGTTTCATATTTTTAAAATGGAAACAAAAAGAAGCAGGGTTGTGTTTTATATTTCGTGTTGATATAAATATATGCAGTGAAGATAATCAATGTGCGTTGCCTGAACCACATTTGTGTGGCCATTAATATGTTTATGATAATATGTTCATTTATAAATGAAAAGAGGTGTTTTATATATTTCGTTTTATTGTTCATGAAAAGAGGCAGAGTTGTATTTTCAGAGTTGGGTTGTATTTCAACAGAGTTGGGTACAAACTTGTCAGTGACGTGCGGTGATGTCTTAAAGAGGCTAGGCACTGAGTTGAAAGCCAGATTACCTGATTTATTGTTTAGGCTAATAATACGTAATAACAGTAAACGTTACGCACAATCGCGGCATATCAAGAAAGAAATGTACAAATCAGGATGTATATCGTGTACTCTTTCTCTCTCTCTCGCACACACACAAGCGCGGCACAGGCACACACCGGTAGTTAATGCCCACTCCAGCATCAGAATGCAACCATTCTTAATCCTTAATTGTTGCACAGCGTCCAATTATGTTTGTCAGTCAGCAAAAGTAAAATGACACACTGCTTAAATGAATATGAAGGCAAATGGCTTGCATTGGCGTGTGCACGTTTGCGATGACGTAGGCTAATATGTACGCAAACGCACTAGGGTTCGATAGAATCAAGTTTAGTGTGAAACCAGACCAACGGTGCGGGAACAAACGCGCTCGGATTCGGACCGCAGCAAACCAGCTGTAACCTGACATGCACTTCTCCAAAACTAAGATTAATTGAGTGAACACGGAGCAGTTTTTCCGTGAGCGGGAATTGAAAACCCGGAGTGGACCGTAAGCGAAGTGATTACAGAATGCTAGAGTGGAGAGAGGAACGTGCTTTGTTCCAATCCAGGCTTTATCACTTCCCCCTCAGCAGGGTGAATGTCCCTCGTCTTTCCTTAATTTAAGACTTATTAAAACTAAAATCAAGACATTTATCACACTATTTGAGAAATTAAAGCCTATTTACGGCCTTAAACGGGAACCCTGCAATTAACGGAAATCCGTCGTAAAGGATTAAAATTACTATTTTTAATGTTTTTGAAAAAAAGTCTCTTATGCTCATCAAGGCTGCACTTATTTGATCAAAAATAACAAAAAACAACAATAACAAAAAACAGTATTGTGAAATTATTACAATTGAAACAATGCCATATAAAATAATGATTACTATCACTTTTTTTTAACCAATTTAACACATCCCTGCTAAATAAAGAGTATTAATTTCTTTAAAAAAAAAGCATAATGACCCCAAACTTTTGTTTTGTAGTAAATTTTTACAAAAGATTTGTATTTTAAATAAATACTGTTCTTTTTTGTTTTTGTTTATCAAAGAATCCTGAAAAAAGTATCACAGGTTATAAAAAAATAAAGCATCACAACTGTTTCCAACATTGATAATAAATATATATTATATTTTAGAAATATATATAAAAGCAATATCGCAAGAAAAATTATTACAATTTAAAATAATAGTGACATATATATATATATATATATATACACACACACAGGTGCTGGTCATATAATTAGAATATCATCAAAAAGTTGATTTATTTCAGTCATTCCATTCAAAAAGTGAAACTTATATTCATTCATTACACACAGACTGATATATTTCAAACGTTTATTTCATTTAATTGTGATGATTAAAACTTTAAATGTGATATTGTCCGCACACCTCTTGCGTTTCGTTTGGTCACACACCACAAGGTGTCACTGTGGCCTCAAAGCTTCAGCACTGCCACTCTGAGCTCGATTGCTGATGTCTGAGGTAAAACACGCCCCCCTCATTAGCATACGGACAAAGAAATATAGAAATAAATAAATGTAGAAATAAATAAATGTGGAAATAAATAAATGTGAAAATAAATAAATGTAGACATAAAAACATACATACACAAATGAATGTGGAAATAAATAAATGAATAAATGTATAAATAAAAGAAATAAATTTGTGAAAAAATACAATTATACATAAATAAGGAAATAAAAGTACTAATTTCAAATTTCTTTCGTACTTTTTTTACATTTCTTAGTATATTTATTTATGTATTTTTGATTTTTAACATTTCTTCGTATATTTACTGTATTTATGTTTTTTTTTAATTAAGTCAGCTTTGGCATTCCATAGTAATGCATTGTGACAACACCTGTATGAGAAGGAAATCCATTCAGCCGACCTGCTATATTTAGCTGATTCTGAACGAACTCGTCTTCGAGATGAATGTGTTCTAACGCATTTTTAGTCAATAAAATGTTAACACAATAGTAGGCTACATATTTGACCATTAATTTTTTAACATTATAGGGGAGGCCGAGCTTCCTTTAAAGTCATAAAGAAATCCCCACTGGTCTATGTAATGAATGTGACTCATCATGGAAGTTTAGACAACATGGTAGCCTAATGCATGCGAGTGTGAATGAACTGTTGCTCTCAATAAATCCTCTAAAGAACATTTACCTGACGTGACTGTACATGTGACATGGTGTCAGAAGTTCATCATACCCGCTGACTAAAACAGAGATGTTGACGTTTCGAGCTCTGGAATCGTTCGATTTTAGCCAGCCCTCCACAAGACCTCTGGATCCAACGCTTCACGATTTCGGATGACAAAGAGGAAGGTGGCAGCCTGCTCATTCCAGTGATTATAAGATGGTATAGAAACGTTTAACGACGAACATGTCATACCGTGCAGGAATGTTATACATGAACGTGCATGCTTTAACCAACGAGCCCAAAAGACAGGTGAATCAGTTGAAGTGCAAAAGTGCTTGGTGAAATTGGCTGTCTGAACTGCAAGCTTATAAAATATTGAGTAGGGATGGCTGACGCGAAACAGTCGTTCCGAAGCTTTGCGAGATCCCGAAGCGCAGATGTACCGAAACACTGATTCGAAGCGTGATTCAAAACACCCATGTCACGTGACTATGGCCAAACGAAGCCTCGAAGTGTTTCACTAAATGTTTCATCAGGTGTGATCCGCCGAATCAGCGTTTGATTGACACGCTCGGAAACAGACCACACAATCGCACATCTGTATAAAAGTGAAATCAACGCATATTGACCTCGTGGGGTTTTGTGAGAGGAGTTTGATTTTGAGATAGCGGATTTTTGGTGATATAGTGACATTTATAGTGCGATTTGTTTTGTTATATTTAGGCTTACATTTAAATTTACACAACACATTGACTGACTGATAGGCTAGAGACACAGAGTATACATATAGTGACACATTAATAGATACATAGATATAAATATATATAGACAGCTAGATTAATAGATAGATAGATAGATAGATAGATACATATATAGATAGATTAAAGATAGCCTACATATATAAATACATAGATTATAGATACATTTATAGATACATGTCTAAATACATATATTATAGATACATATTATATATATACATATCTAAATGATAGATTGTAGATACATATATCTAATTACATAGATAGATTAGAGATACATATCTAGATAGATAAAATGGAGGCTCCCCAGAAGAGATGCCGTACATCTGTGGTGTGGGAGCATTTCCATTTAGAAACCCCAAATAAAGTGAGATGTGTGTATTGTGATCGGCAGCTCGCCTACTCCAACAATACATCATCCATGATGCGCCATTTGAGGAGCACTCATCCTGCCATTTTGCAGGGTGCAGAGGATGGCATTCCCCCTGTACCTAGGCCTGCTACTGACACTGCTGGGCCATCTAAGCATGGTATGCATAGATGTATCCATCACCATCCACATCATCACCATCAACATCAACATCATCACCATCAACATCATCAACATCATCACCATCACCATCACCATCATCACCATCACCATCACCATCATCAACATCATCACCATCACCATCAACATCAACACCAGTAGAAACACAGGGCATTTTATGGGAACTTTTTGATACTCGTATCCATCAAACCCAGATGATGCACAATGCTACAGCTGATGCCACAGTGGAAGTGAAAAAATACATCAACGATGCGTATTTGCCCAGAACTCATGATCCACTAATACCCCTTTTCCACCAAAGCATTTTGAGAGCCGGTTCGGAGCCGGTGCCTACTCGCGAACCGGTTCTTTGTGTTTCGACAGCCAAAGAACCGGTTCTCGGCCAGGAAAACTGGTTCCAAAGCGGCACCAACTCTTTGCTGGACTAGAACCAGAGAACCGTTCTTTTACCACCGTGTCATGCTTACGGCGGGGCTGGAGGCGGGTTTAGATGTGTCCTAAACATTTTTTATGACCGCAAAGCCAGGAGAAACATTTGCAGAAACACGATGTAGTCCACCATTGTAATTATTATGCTTGAAGTTGGCGCAAGCGTGTCTAGCTTTTTTTAAATTTTATTTTTTTATTGAAAACATTATGTAAGCAAAGAAGAAAACAGTCAAAATATAGAACAAATAAACGGAAAGAAAAAAAGACACAAGACAGAGACACATAACTAATCAGAAATGATTACATATCAAAGGAAAAGATTAAAAGACTTACTTATTTCAATTGTTTTTAAAGCCTTCATGGTACACAAGTTAGAGATAATCCCAAAATAATGTACTTGCTAGCGTTTCTGTATGGCGACGTACACAGTGACGTAACGACGTCGTTCGCTGGGCGCTCTAGTCAGTGGGAAAACAAACCGGTTCTGAGAAGGTTCGCAAGTTGAACCAACTCCGAACTAACTTTGAACCAGCACCAGTTCCGAACCAGTTCTTTTTTGGTGGAAAAGGGGTATAATTTACTTGAAAGAGAGAGCAGTAATCTTTCCTCATTTGTATGTCCTAGCTAAAAAATATCTTTGCATGCCAGCAACAAGTGTCCCTTGTGAGAGGATTTTTTCAAAGGCTGGAGAAATTATCTGTAAAAAAAGAAGTAGGCGAAGTCCTTCCACAGCAGAAAAATTAATATTTTTGAATAAAAATATGTCAAAAAGTGAGACATTGTGGCTTGATTTATTTTATTAATATTCATTTTGCAGGACCAAAATAACATTATGCACAGGGAGGAGCCTATAGGTTACAAGATTCACATATTAGAAAAGTACAATAATAAAAAAAAAAAACACATTTTCATGGCTCGTCGAGGTTGTTTCAGATCAACACCTGCAAGTGACCACTAAGTGTCACCGTTGAGACGGGTGTCGGATTGATTCGAAGCCTCGAAGTTTCATTGCTTCACGAAGCCTCGATCTGCCCATCACTAATATTGAGCTGAAGTCAGACGCACAACCTTACAGTTTAGTCACACCATGCACGGTGCCTTTTCCATTAAATGATGTTTTATTAACAAAGTTCGGGAGGAGCACGTTCTAATAATTAAACCTAATTAAACACATATGGAGCACACTCAGATAATCAAACCTAATTAGACACGAGTGGAGCACACTCTGCTAATCAACTCAATCAACAAGTCAAGAGGTGTACACAGCAAACTTACCTCCGTTCATTGACAGTTTAACAGCATTTGGCCCCGCAGTACTTTCCTAACATGTCCAAATCAAGCTCTTCCCGTCCGATGAAGAATATTTCGTCCTTCAGAATCAGAAATCTTGGCTGCAATCCTCTGGTGTAATCTCCCGGTCGTCAGGCCAAACAAATGGGTCCTCGCCACCACAGGTGAAACATCCGCAATCTACTTCCGCGTATTTCTCTGAACCGGACCATTTAATAATTCCTGCCATAGAGAAATGGACAATAAGGCAATGCCGCCCTCTTCACGCGAAGTAAAGGGCCTTCAGGGTCAGGCAGCCGCCGCAGGCCCCAAGTAAACCGCGCCGCAGACTCAGTCCTGACCAGTGCACTCTCAACGTCTGCCGGTGCTGTCGAATTTCGACTCCCTGCCAAATTATTCCCCCCCCCCCCCCTCCCCCTCCCCCCCCTCGTTGAAGTCCATACCTGGTGATTGTCTAACCCCACGCCTAATCCTAACCCCTCCCCCACAACTAATCCTAAACCTACCAATAATAGGGGGGTAATAATTTGGCGGGGGTCAGAATTCGACACAACACCTCGTCAACTCCGTGAGTGCTCGAGCTCCAAACCTTCTCGTTTTCCATCCCTGGCTGAACTTTGCATCGATTCAGTTGTTGAATCACGGCCCAGTTATGCCATCTGGATCCTCAGTTTGATCGGGAATATGAGTTTTAAATTATTTCTGTAGCCTACAAATGATTTCCCGTCATAAACGCGATGCTCCCTTGTGGCGTAAGTTAAACTCGCACGTAAACAGTAGGTCGCACATTATGTCCAGACTGCAAACATTAATGCCTGGCTCACACTACAGGAGTTTTAGGCCAATTTATGCCCGATTTCCCCTTCCCGAGAATCAGAGAAAATATCTTGTCGAGGACCTCGATCGGTTCCGATGTTCGGCATAGATTATCTGGTAATGTGAGGCGTTCACAGATCGAATCTTGCACCTCCCGATCTGCTCTCACACAAATCGGGCTCGCCCCGATCATATCAAACACGTTTGATATTTATCGGGATGAGCAAGATTGTGATTACGTCAGTACTGTCACAATGGCCAATAAGAAACAAGTAGGGCTGTCGTGGTGAAGGAATGAGGTAATTTTGAGTGACTCATCAGCGTGATATGCGCATAGACTGTAAAAAAGGATATGCGGTATAATCTTTATTTATTATCTTTAATTTGTTTATTTATTGCTAAATAAAAGTGTTACACTGTTGTCAGCAGGCACGAAGACTAGTACATGTTCAGTAATGAAACTCAAACAAAAGAAAGTGGAGTAAACAGAAGATACAGTGTCAAAATAAGGGTCCACATAGTATAACAGAACATAAACCTGACAGAAGCTTGTAAGATCATTGTTATATAACAGTTAGTTACGATCCTGTAATCTCACCAAACGAGAGGCTTTCTGCTGATATTTCACCAGTATCGTCATTGCTCGTCTCTGCGTGTTATAGACAGGCTGTCACTCAGTCCAGTTACACAGTTAGGCCACTAGGTGGCGGAAAGAGACTGCCTTTGAGTGAGTCATACACTTCCGTTGAATTAACAAAGAAATTCGGATTCATTCTAATATATATGTAATGAAGCAAGCTGTTAATTATTTTAACATTTAATTTTAACTTTGAGCTCCACTTTATAAGGCTCAGCTGCCCATTCCGGTGCATGGGAAGGGCAACGCTGAAGCTGACACGTCACCTCATAGAGATGACGCCATTCATTAGAAATATCCTTAAATGTTAAAAGGATGATTTTTTTTTTATAAAGATTTCGCTTTCCTTGGTCACGGCATATTTTTCAAATATAACTTGATCTGAAGGACAGATATTTAGTTTACATCCACTTTTCCGCTTCCGATCTGTTGCGTGAGATCACGTGATCTTGGTGGAATGATATCTGGCATGATAATCTTATTAACATTTTGTAGTGTGTGATGCGCCATGATTTTCAAATCTTGTAGTGTGAGCATGTTTAACGTTTGAGGGAAGAAAATCTGCAAAGATTCTCCTTAAGTGTGTGGTGCAACCAGATTTCAAAATCGGTTAGGATTTTAAAACTCCTGTAGTGTGAGCCAGGCAGAAGAACCTGTTAACGCTGTCCTGCAATTTATCTACAAAATCGCTTTGAAACTTAAATATAAATACATCTATGCTATAAATTTAAGTAATTTAAACCAACAGCTTCACTATTGTTTTTTCCGATTCAGAACAAAAAAAATGAGAAAAAAACCCCAGAGAAAATAAAGAACATTTTCAAACGTTTAATAATCGACATATCCTGCTGGACTACAGTAGTTCGATGCTTACAACATTCATCACTCCAAGAGGCAGATTTTATTTCCAGAGACTTCCTTTTGGGATCATAATCTGCTCCTAAGATCTTCCAGGGGGAAATGACAAAGCTGTTGGAGGGACATGAAGGCTGTGTGGTGGTCATGGATGATGTTCTGGTGTAGCCTATGGACAATAGACATATGTCTACAATAGACATATGCCATTTCAGTGAGACATAACTCCGTTTCTTTGGGCACATCATCAGCGGTGATGGAGTTAAACCTGATCCGGACAAAGTGAAAGCGATTACAGACCTGCCATTCCCCAAAGGCATCACTCAACTCTGACAAGTGCTATGGTAAATTAATTGGAAACACTTGCGTAGCCAGAAAAGCATTTCTGGGTGTGCATAAGAAAAAACTGTGTGTGCCAGTTATTTATTGTCAGATTAATATGCGACCCAACACCTGCATATCACTAACTTTACAGAATAGACTGGTCTGATGGGTAAAACTATAATCAGGCTCGCCACATAAACATAATACTAGGCCTATATAAAATATAACTCAGGGCTCAACATTAAGGCTTTTCATGTGCTTGTCCTTCGAACAAGTAAATCAGTCATTCACCTGTCCAAGTAAAAAAAAATGCTTGTCCAGAAAAAAATAGGATTTTTTTTGTGTTGTAAATATAATTTATTCTGAAGCAATATTCTCATCAGTGTTCAGTCAGCGTTTACATATTTAAATCTGCATATTTATGATATTTTAACCTTTATAAAGAGTTTTTGTACCTAATCGGTTTAAATATATGCTTCATCTTTCATTTAAAATGTTTTATCAAATTCAATTGAAATAGACACTATGCTGTTACCAATCAAATTAATTAACACTGAAAAATTACAACTGCATTAAATAATGTTATGAGATTGTTTTAAATCTTTTTTGAATATACAAATATGACATTGGAAAGAACGATAGCCTACTTTTAAACACGAAACGAAACCACCATTAGGGGGCGGCAGGTGACCGTCTTAATGAGTGAGTTATTGAGTATAGTAATTTATCCAAATGATTCATTCAAACGGCTGAATCGTTCAGGAATGAGGAATGTTGTTTAATGGGTAATTGAGTGTAACGCCCCCTACCTGTCCTTCTTGTGACTAAATGGGGAACTCCCCAAATTCATTAACTATATGCCTACAGATGTTGTAGTTAGGCCCCTCGTCACTACATGAATTAAGTTTATTATTCTATTTTTCTACAATAATCTATACTTTTATATGAAGTTACTCAGAATTAACTCTTGACATCCCTTAACTGATAAAGTTAGAAAAAACCCTCCTGAAAAAACAACAACACTCTGGTAAGAGTACAAGACAAATAAATAATTTAATGAAAAGGAATGATCAATGTTAAATGGCTCAAATTAATTTAAACTTGTAGCTGATTCACACAATCAAATTCACAGAAAACAAAACACAGTTTAAGCCCCGAAAGGCAATCTCTCAGATACCAGTACTAATAAAAGCAGGATTCAGAACAAATAAAATCAGTATATAGGATACCGATAAACTCAGTTAAATACACTTATGAAATACCTCACAAATTATAAAGAAAACACACACTGTTAAAGTTACAGTTTAGTGCATTGAGAAAGGCTATATGCAACAATATTCACTGCAGTGGGCCCACAGTCATGACCTAATGGTAACAGAGTTGGACTGGTGACCCAAAGGTTGCTGGTTCGATTTCAGTGCCGGCAGGAATATGACTGAGGTGTCCTTGAGCAAGGCACCTAACCCCCAATCGCTCCCCGGGCGCCACTCAAGGCTGCCCGCTGCTCTGGGTTTGTGTATCCACGTTTGCAGTGTGTGTGTGTGTGTGTTCACTACTCAGCTCCTAATGTGTGTGCACTTACTTGGATGGGTTAAATGCAGAGGTCAAATTCCAAGTATGGGTTACCATACTTGGCCATCACGTGTCACTTTCACACAAACACACACACACCCACACACACACAAGTCATTCAACTCAAACCCACCCCGTAGCAGTCCTGAAATGTGGCTTGTGATCGTGGTGGCCGGGAAACTGACAAATGGCCACTCTCCTGAGCACAAAACGCATACAAAACAAATGCCTCCAATTCCACTGGAAACGATGCAGCGATCCTCCCAATCCTCAAGTAGGCCTCGTGCAGCTCCTCGTCCTCTCGCTCGCTCGTAGACCGAACGAAACGCTCCTCCCACGTCGCCAGAGGAACCCCAAATACCTCGGGTATCTGGGGCGCTATCTGTTCCTCAGTGATTCCACGTTGAATGTAAAAAAAACTGCGATACCTTTCTTCAGTCTGTTTACTGAACGTGATAGCGTTAACGTTCAGAGGCACTGCTGTCCACAGTGTATGTTACACTAAACAGTCTGTATACGACCAGACGGCCGATTAACCAACTCGGTAAACTGACCGTAAAACACTGGCAGCGAACTAAAAACAAGCACACAAAAGCAATTCACCTCTGTGTCAGTCCTTTACATCAGATTTACAGTCTATTTAAAGATATTTTAAACCTGTAAATACTTCAACCAAATACCTCTCCTACCGCAAGCGCATCTCCCTCATAATTCCCCTCCCGCGCTTGTCAAAAAAACTCTCATCTCCCGAACAACCACTCACTACACAAAACACCAGTGAGGGTGGCACTTAAAGTAACACCAGGTAACTTTTCAACCTTCATAATATATTTCCAAGTCTCTTGTGATGGTACATCGACTTACAATAGGTTGAATGACACGTCTGCCATAGCCTGACGGGGTCTGTAGCGTTTTTAATCGTACTTTTAAACTTCGGGTTTCGGGTAGTAACCGGCGAACAAAGAGAACTACAAAACTCGACTGCTTTACGGCATATACAGGTCCTTCTCAAAAAATTAGCATATTGTGATAAAGTTCATTATTTTCCATAATGTAATGATACAAATTAAACTTTCATATATTTTAGATTCATTGCACACCAACTGAAATATTTCAGGTCTTTTATTGTTTTAATACTGATGATTTTGGCATACAACTCGTGAAAACCCAAAATTCCTATCTCAAAAAATTAGCATATCATGAAAAGGGTCTCTAAACGAGCTATTAACCTAATCATCTGAATCAACTAATTTACTCTAAACACCTGCAAAAGATTCCTGAGGCTTTTAAAAACTCCCAGCCTGTTTCATTACTCAAAACCTCAATCATGGGTAAGACTGCCGTCCTGACTGCTGTCCAGAAGGCCATCATTGACACCCTCAAGCAAGAGGGTAAGACACAGAAAGAAATTTCTGAACAAATAGGCTGTTCCCAGAGTGCTGTATCAAGGCACCTCAGTGGGAAGTCTGTGGGAAGGAAAAAGTGTGGCAAAAAACGCTGCACAACGAGAAGAGGTGACCGGACCCTGAGGAAGATTGTGGAGAAGGACCGATTCCAGACCTTGGGGGACCTGCGGAAGCAGTGGACTGAGTCTGGAGTAGAAACATCCAGAGCCACCGTGCACAGGTGTGTGCAGGAAATGGGCTACAGGTGCCGCATTCCCCAGGTCAAGCCACTTTTGAACCAGAAACAGCGGCAGAAGCGCCTGACCTGGGCTACAGAGAAGCAGCACTTGACTATTGCTCAGTGGTCCAAAGTACTTTTTTCGGATGAAAGCAAATTTTGCATGTCATTCGGAAATCAAGGTGCCAGAGTATGGAGGAAGACTGGGGAGAAGGAAATGCCAAAATGCCTGAAGTCCAGTGTCAAGTACCGACAGTCAGTGATGGTCTGGGGTGCCATGTCAGCTGCTGGTGTTGGTCCACTGTGTTTTATCAAGGGCAGGGTCAATGCAGCTAGCTATCAGGAGATTTTGGAGCACTTCATGCTTCCATCTGATTTCATTTTTCAGCACGACCTGGCACCTGCTCACAGTGCCAAAACCACTGGTAAATGGTTTACTGTCAATGGTATTACTGTGCTCAATTGGCCTGCCAACTCTCCTGACCTGAACCCCATAGAGAATCTGTGGGATATTGTGAAGAGAAAGTTGAGAGACGCAAGACCCAACACTCTGGATGAGCTTAAGGCCGCTATCGAAGCATCCTGGGCCTCCATAACACCTCAGCAGTGCCACAGGCTGATTGCCTCCATGCCACGCCGCATTAATGCAGTCATTTCTGCAAAAGGATTCCCGACCAAGTATTGAGTGCATAACTGAACATAATTATTTGAAGGTTGACTTTTTTTGTATTAAAAAACACTTATTTTATTGGTCGGATGAAATATGCTAATTTTTTTGAGATAGGAATTTTTGGTTTTCATGAGCTGTATGCCAAAATCATCAGTATTAAAACAATAAAAGACCTGAAACATTTCAGTTGGTGTGCAATGAATCTAAAATATATGAAAGTTTAATTTGTATCATTACATTATGGAAAATAATGAACTTTATCACAATATGCCAATTTTTTGAGAAGGACCTGTAAGTCACTTCCACCACCACCCCCACTTCCTTAAAATCGCAGGGCTGCCAAGTGTCACGCATTGAGCGTGACAGTCACTCATTTCGGTCTTTTGTCACGCTCTCCCGCCACACATTGTATTTCTCACGCTGAAAAACTATTTGTAACATATTTAATATGCCGCAGCGCCCAAAACTCTGGCCGCGCTGCTCTCACTGTGGAACAGGCATGAATTCAAGCGCGTCTCCTCTGGTGTTGTTCGTCTGGTGTTGTTAGCCAATCAGAAAATAGCACTATTGTATCTGGGTAACATTTAACGCAACAACCAATGACACCCCGTAGTCTGGGGTGTTTGTTTTGTCTGCCTGACTATGTTACGGAAGCTATCTTATCCTCCGTTTATCTTCATGTATCAGGTAATGATTATTTGTCTTGCCTCAAGCTATAATGCAAATCTATTTGTAAAATGTGCAGATTTATTTATGGTAGCTTGATATTATAATATTGACGATATATGGTTATCTACCACTCAAACATTGCATTGAAGTATCATATAGATTCAGTAAAACGGTAACCAATAGACTAGGCTACTATAATTACACTGGCTTGTAAACGTGATCATCGCGATCATTTGTCGTTAGAAAAAAAATAAAACCCATGAAATTATATTCATGACATGATGAAATATATGCCACTGTACCTGGGATGAAGACATTTCACACGCGACGCAAGCAGAACACCTGCATGTGACCTCCTCCTACAGTGTTCAGGGCTATCATGGTTGTCAACAAATGCACGATGACAGAGTTTACGACAGTAGTAGAGGACAATACTGTTTCCCAACTGTAGGGGGACCCCGAGAGCAAAAGCTACCTGGTGTTACTCTAATCCACCTTAACCAATAAAATAATCAAACACCTAACATGATGGTTAAAGCCACTTTTTCCCCATGTACACATCGATCAAACTTGTATATCATGCACGCGCGTTCTTAAAGGAACAAATACATGTATACTCACAAACAAAGATGAATGGTTAATTCACATTTTATCTCTTAATTAAACCTAAATACAAGCTAATAAATTGAGGTAACTTATTAACAGCATACTTATACCCTACTGGGTTACATGAGTCTTTGACTCAACCGATTCATTCAAAGCGCTGAATCATTCAGTAAAGCGGTTATGTGTTTCCGGTGAGATGCGCTGTGGTTCTACTGTGATGTTTGTTTGGAACTATTTTCGCTGCTAAAATAGAACAAAAACAGTAAATATTTTGTCTAAAATGTAAGTGACTTGATAATAATTACTTGTTTATTGAACTGTCTGTCATATGAAATCAGTGTCACATTTTCAATTGTGATGGTATTCACCCAGTGCCGATCCTGACCTCCCTGGGGCCCTAAGCAAAATTCTGCTAAGGGGCCCTCGACCTGACCCTTGACGCCGTGAGCTGCAAACCATTTGCCATTGCCACACAGTCACACCTGACACGTCAGTGCTCCCAATACAATCCTCCCTCCTTTAAACAAAAACAGTCAAAGAATAAGTACAACAATATAGAACAAAACGAGGTTCAAACAAACAATATTTATTGAATAGAGTATTTCTATAGAATATTGGCTGATGATCCAGCATCTCCCTCTTCTGACAAACTTAAGCATAGCACCTGCAAATTATAGATAACTAATTTTATAAGCTGCATCTGACCCATTCAAGCTGGCTCCCAATTTCCTTATATACATTTTCAAATATAAAATACAATTTACTATGGCTTGGCTCTTGTAATATTAAACTAGTGAACTAGTGATGCAGATATCAATAATCCCTGTGAGTGATGACATCATTGATATCAAGAATGAACTTTTGTACAAGTGAACAATTCCTGATATCAAAAATAGACATTGGCAGAAAAAAATGTAACTAAGGGGCCCTAGTAAAAACAATCAAGAATTCACATTGCAAATAGTAAAAAAAAAATGAATTCTTGATATCAAAAATGCATAAACTGTGAATGAATAAAAGCTAAAATGCCTTGCCATAGCATGTTAAAGTTTTTTTTTTTTTATGCATGCTGAAGCAATTCTTGATTTATGGTTATTATTTACTGAGGGATGTGTATCCATATTGACCAGTATGTCCAGCTAGCTAATCAACATTTTAAATTCAATATAGTCTATAGATCAATAGTCAATCAATGTCAAATTGTCAATACATTGCTTTCCATCTTGCATAATTAGTGCAGTTGTTTAGAGCTTTTAACTACACATTGACTGAGACTAGATAATCAGTGTATGTATAATGTGTGCTTTGATGAGGTGCCATCCTTCATGCCCATATATTGTACAGTATTTCTGGTCTCCACATATAGTTCTGCTTGAAAAATGCGCGTTTCATTTCGTGCACGCGCATATGAACGCACGATAACACACGCGACGGGGTTATCTTTTTCGAGCTGCAGTAGAGTCATTCTCTGAGATGGGTGCCTTTTGGGTCATACCTTTTTTTATATACCTCAAATAGTTATATTTCTGATCATTTCATGTGATAGTGGATTAGTCAAACCTTTAAGAAAATACATTTTCCCACCTCAGGCATGAAATTCTAATCGATATTGAGTGTTTTTTCTTACTGAAAGTTGTATTGGAGTTCGTCACAGACCACTTGGACCCTGTTTAAATATGTTTTAAAGGGCACCTATTATGCCCCTTTTTAAAAGATGTAAAATTGGTCTCGGGTGTCCCCAGAATGTATTTGTGAAGTTTCAGCACAAAATACCCCACAGTTCATTTATTATAACGATTTGAAAATGTCATTTTTGGGGCCTGTTTTAAAAAGAGCTGTTTTGGTGTGTACCACCTTAAATGTAAATGAGCTGCATATCCCCGCCCTGCCTTTGGATGAGGGCGTAACTTGCATACCTATAGCAATAAACAGTTGGTAGAAGCAGAATGGCTGAGAGCGAGAGACCCGCTGTTTTGTATGGCATTCAGCCGTACATGTTTGAACCGGAATCAGACCCAGATGATAAAGAGACTCCGGCAGAAGAAACACAGATGAGAATTGACCTGGGGCCTGTTTCAGAAAGGAGGTTAAGTGAAAACTCTGAGTATGTTAACAATTAAATGAGGGAAACTCTGGGTTTTCTGTTTCAGAATGGGAGGTAAGTCAAACCTGAGAAAGCAGGGTAAGTCAAGCCCGTTTCTGAAAGAGAGGTAACTTATACTCAGAGTCAGTTACCATGGTAACTGACTCTGTGAACCTAACCTGGTCGGGAGCAGGTTTACTTACGTAAACCCAGAGTTTATTTCGGTCTCCTCCCCCTTTTTAAAGAGGAAGCGGTGTTTAAACACGTCATTCATTTTTTCGGTACATTTATTCATTTGCTGTTTTTCCCAAGTTTTTTAATAAGATGGAGTCTATATAACGTCTTAACTGGCAACTGAAAATACAGTAGATTAGAGTTACATCATGTAGTTCTAAACAAATTCTACAGAATTAAACTGTGGCATTCACTGAAAATCACTGAACTGTGTTCATCTGTGCACCAGAAGTTGATGGACCTTCCTCCTACTGTTCTTCCACACTCTGGGGACGGGGGAGAGATAAGAATATCCGTTTATACTTAGATATAAGCTTAGATTCTATAGGCTATACTCCACATAAATAATGTGAAGAAATGTGAATGTGTTGATTGTTTGATGTGTAGACACATAATATTAACATTTCCTCTGTAGGCATCTCTGTGGCAGCAGAAACTGTTTCTTCTGTGAAGATGAGCATTTGGTTGAGCACATTTTATAATACTATTTGTCATCATTTCTGGTGTATTGAGTAGGCTACTTACAACTTTCTGGGGTTCTGTTGGGACAGGAGGCTCCAAAAGCCTCTGCATCTCTATCTCCATCTCCTCTGCATCTCTATCTCCATCTCCTCTGCATCTCCAACTGCATCTCCATCTCCTCTGCATCTCCATCTCCATCTCCTCTGCATCTCCATCTCCATCTCCTCTGCATCTCCATCTCCTTTGCATCTCTATCTCCATCTCCTTTGCATCTCTATCTCCATCTCCTTTGCATCTCTATCTCCATCTCCTCTGCATCTCCATCTCCTCTGCATCTCCATCTCCTCTGCATCTCCATCTCCTCTGCATCTCCATCTCCTCTGCATCTCCATCTCCTCTGCATCTTCATCTCCATCTCCTCTGCATCTTCATCTCCTTTGCATCTCTATCTCCATCTCCTCTGCATCTCCTCTGCATCTCCATCTCCTCTGCATCTCCATCTCCTCTGCATCTCCATCTCCTCTGCATCTCCATCTCCATCTCCTCTACATCTCCATCTCCTCTGCATCTTCATCTCCATCTCCTCTGCATCTCTATCTCCATCTCCTCTGCATCTCCATCTCCTCTACATCTCTATCTCCTCTGAATCTCATCTCCTCTGCATCTCTATCTCCTCTGAATCTCATCTCCTCTACATCTCCATCTCCTCTGAATCTCATCTCCTCTGCATCTCTATCTCCATCTCCTCTGCATCTCTATCTCCATCTCCTCTGCATCTCTATCTCCATCTCCTCTGCATCTCCATCTCCTCTACATCTCTATCTCCTCTGCATCTCTATCTCCTCTGCATCTCTATCTCCATCTCCTCTGCATCTCCATCTCCTCTACATCTCTATCTCCATCTCCATCTCCTCTGAATCTCATCTCCTCTGCATCTCTATCTCCATCTCCTCTGCATCTCTATCTCCATCTCCTCTGCATCTCCATCTCCTCTACATCTCTATCTCCTCTGCATCTCCATCTCCTCTGAATCTCAATCTCCTCTGCATCTCTATCTCCATCTCCTCTGCATCTCCATCTCCTCTGCATCTCCATCTCCATCTCCTCTGCATCTCCATCTTCATCTCCTCTGCATCTCCATCTCCATCTCCTCTGCATCTCCATGATATGCTCAAGCCTTACCTGATTGAATTATGTTTTTATATTTCATTTTCAGCTGCTGCCATCTTTTAATGCCTGCAGGATTGCACCTACATGAAAATTAAAATTAGGTTGAATAACATACTGTTCTTCCAGTTTGACCTCTGATATCATAACAGTTGGGTAAGTTACTCTAAAATAGTTATTAATTACTAACGACAAATGACATCTTCAACAGTGTAATTAGATTAATGTAATAATTTCTATCTCTAGAAAGTATTGGTCTACTTATTACTAATTACTTTATAAATCCCATATCAACCTCAACCACTTGAACACTACAAAAAGAGACAATAAACTGCAATAAACTGCATTTTTAATGCTTTTAAATTAACAATATACAATTGTATGAATTATTCTTGATTGTATAGAGAGAAGGTTACCTTTTAAAAATGTTATGTTAAATCCACTGTTGTTTTATACAGAATTGTTCTATAGTCTACATTTACATTTACATTTATTCATTTAGCTGACGCTTTTATCCAAAGCGACTTACAATTGCATATTTCGCACGCCTCTGGAGCAACAAGGGGTTAAGTGTCTTGCTCAGGGACACATTGGTGTCTCACAGTGGATTCAAACCTGGGTCTCTCACACCAGAGGCATGTGTCTTATCCACTGCGCCATCACCACCCCAGTCTATGCAGTATTTAATGCAATGACATCATATTTTACTTTATATTACAGAAGAATTAAGAGTAATCCCTTTTAATTAAATTACAGTTTTTAGATTACTTGGTCATTACACCCAACACTGTATAACAGTAATTAAAATGTAAACTTACGCGTTGACTCGAGCAACTATTTTCTCCCTAACTCTCTCGATCGCCGCTGCTGCCCTGTTGCTTAAAAAAATGTTTGCGTACTGCTGGTGAGAATTATGCAGATCTCTTTTTGTCTGGTGCTGTTACCATGGTGACAGTTATAGTTATAGTTGGTTATAGTTGTGGTGCGCGCGCTTAACTCAGAGTCAGTCAACTTAGAGTTGATTGAACTTACTAATTTCAGCTGTTCTGAATCCGAAAACTCAGAGTTTCCCATCTCAGGGTAAGTCAACTCAGAGTTCAAGTTTTAACTCAGAGTTGGTTGAACCTCCTTATTGAAACAGGCCCCAGGACGTCTCGGAATGGTTATTTGATACATTTATGTACTTATAGAGTTGTAATCGCATCCCCTTTGCAATTATGGATGTGCAACACACACACAGACACACAGTGACAAATTCACAAATTGACCCTTGTTCACAAAACAGTCAGTCAGAAAATGATTCGCGCAAACATAAACGTATTTTGGAAGTTTAAGTGGCGCCTTTCCTTCGTGAATAAAATCCATCCACTGCGTTTTTAGTGGCTTTGATGTCGGAAGAAAGTGAAAACTACTATGTACATTATTACATCCCACAACAGAACACTTATGTTTCTTAGGAGACATTTTGGACAAGGCAGCACAAATCGTCAGAACACCGGCTGTCGTTGAAACAATGCAGGATGGTGTACAGATCACAAAGGGCCGGGTCTATGCCAAAACCTCAAGTGTCAATCGAACCACGTCGGTGGGGCTTGCGCAATTCCACGTCACATTGAGCCAAATCTTAGAACAGCTCGTTCTGAGACAGTGCTTATGATTTAAGATAGTAAAAAAAAACACTGGGTGGATTTTTATCATTCTAGAGAGGTTTTGCTCACATACTGCCAACACACATTTATGTTCAAACACCATGTAAAAGTGAATTTTGCATAATAGGCGCCCTTTAAAAAGATTCAAGTAAATTATTGTGGAAGCTTTTCCATGAGATGTCCCTTGTTTGATATAATTTATTGCATGTAGAATTTTATTTTTAAATACTCACTATTTGAATACCAAATCAGGTCATGAAAACTGTATCTAACATTGGTCTTCATATCTTATCACAAAATATGCTTTAACATTAGGATTTAATCAGGCTTTCATATTTTTTCCGACTGTCCTGTAAATTCTACACACAGCAAAACAAACGTTGACCTAATTTGTCTTATCACGAAAATATTAATAAAAACTATCAAATTACAGGGTTGAACTCACCATAACAGGGTTGAAAATTAAGTGATGATCATTATTTCAATATAGTATGGATTTCTTACCTGTAAAATGAATATCACATTCAATAACATTTTATTTTATTAAAGCTGGCAAAAACAAACAAACATTTTAGTAAGTATTTAACATTAAATCAAAAGCATTAAGCATTAATTGATCACAAACATCAATCGGTCTTTCCATTTGGTCCAAAAAATCCCTTATAAAAACAGCATAGGCTATGGAAAACTACCTTGCTAGGATCTCATTTTGATTAAAAACTTGTTTTTAGTGCTTAACATTGAACTATGAAAACAGGACTGTAAGATGTCCATTCATTCATTCTTTATTCAGAAAGCCTGGCCCAAACATCTTTTTTTCTTTTTCCCTGCCTCTGATTCCCTTTTCCACCTTTCACGCTCACTCCTGAGATATTTTTCCCTTCTCTCTGCGTCTGCATCCCTTCTTGCTCTGTACTGTCTTTGCCTGTCTGCTGCTGTTTTTGCCATTGGGATGTCTGAAAATATTGAACATAAAATAGAATAATCTATTATTTATGACAGTTCACATCACAATACAAGAAGTTTACAATTGATAAATCTACTAAGAAGTGTCAAACATTCAACCCTGTCACAACGATTCAACCCTGTTATAATAACAAATGTGACGGGGTTGAATGTGACAGGGTTAAAGTTTTTGGCTAACAGTAGCTGTAACTCCATACTTAGCTAAGACAGTAGCACTACATGGCATTTAGGACATCATAAAATTGTAATGTTTTGCAAAACTATTATTTAATTCTTCTTAAACCTTTGTTTGCTATAATTTAGTCATACAACAGAGTTGAAATGTTGAGCCTGACAATCTTAATCTGACAGTGAAAACCATGAAATATAGGTAAGAAAAGATACTGACATTTGCCTTTCTTTGCAGCATGTTCTTCAAGAAACTTGTGCGATGTCACTTCCTGGATGTGATGCCACAAGGATTGATCCATTATTTTTATAGGGGGGTAAATAGTTTGGCATGACGGGGTTGAAAACAAACTGGAGTACGAGTATAAATATTGCAATTTCAAAATATAATTAATGCATTTATATATATATATATATATATATATATATATATATATATATATATATATATATATATATATATATATTTTAGTTAAAGCAGACCAACATATGATTATATTAGCAACAACATTTTGGTATTAATTGCACTTTTTATTTGTTTGATATTCAATGAAAATTTAATGATGGTTAGTGAGGACATGTAAACATGCTTGTTTTCTACTACTTAGGCAACCCATTATCTTTAAATTAATAAAAAAAAAAGCAATTGTGTTGCATTATAATGCAAAGGGACATGGTTCTATTAATTGACAGCGTTAAAATGCAGTTTGTGATTTCCTTCAATTGAAAATCTTTGAAGTAAGTTTGGGGGACCTGAAAGGCACCCAATTTAGAGAATCACCCAGTTGCACTTTGTCGTTTATCAAAAACAAACATAATAAATAATTGTATTTTACTCTCACTATTGTCAGGTTTCATTGAAGCCAATAGTTTAAGGGGCCATTTCTTTGTTAAAGCCTTTCTTTCCAGTTAGACTAAAGTTTAGCTATCCTTGAGAGAAAGAACGCATTATCTTGATGTTTTGAGAGGACTCTCCTGTTTATAGTGAGAGCCTGGCCAAATCCAACCTTGGAAAAGCTGTGTGTCGGTGTGTGTGTTAGTCTTCTTGGTTACAGGTTAAGGAACCACTGGCATTATTGGAGATTGACTGAGTTGTTGTTCTGGACATGCTGGCGCCCAGCAACCCAAATCTGCGACCTGGAAGGTCTTGACGTGCCTAACTTCAGCTGCATAATCGATGGAGATATGCTTCAGTCTATCTGTATATGTGTGGAAAATTACTGTGTTTATCTATTTCATAGCCAATGAGAATCATTCATCCTGTAAGCAATGACGTAGCTTAGACCTTGGAAATCGTATAACTGCTGTGATCTTTGTAACTGTAAGCGGGGCGGCCTACGAACTCCTGTGCGAGTATTGAAGCTGACTTCTGCTGATGAAACTGCAAACTATCTTCAGTAAATATTTTCTTTAATTTTTTATAATTCTGACTCTGGGTCTTCATTCTTCATATCTGGTTCTGGGTCTTTAACTGTATACCCCTTACAATATCATCTTGGTTGCAGTTCCATTAGGATTCCACTGGAGGTGATCGTGGGTGAGTGCAGAATGAATGGGAGTCTATGGTGCTAGACGGCTAAATGTATCCCTTTCTCCTGGTTGTCGTTGAATCAACGTAGATTTTATTGTTGATTCCGCAAGTTCAATATAGATTATAGTCCAAAAGTCGAATGAACGAGTACTTATGTCCTTTCGATTTCTTACAGGTTAGGTCGTTGTTGGCCGGAATACGCTAACATTCTGCTATTATGTGACGTCATCACATTTTTTAACGGATTTTTAGAACAGATAAGTGAACTTAAAAATGCAATTTTCGGCTGAGTGTATTATCTTAGCCCCCCCCTTTTGAATTCAACTTTCAAATTACTTGACAAAAAATTACATCCTGAGAAAAGTGGATTTCTGGGGGTGAAACCCCATAGACTCCCATTCATTCTGCACTCGTCCGCGAGCGCCCCCGCATGGACAGAGACGTGTTACTGCAGCCAGTCCAGAAACCGGAAGTAACACATGACGTCACTGTAGCTTTGCACCGCCATCTTGACGACCAAAGGTCTCAGTAATGCCTGCAATATGTTGTGCAGTTTGCTGCAACAACAGCCAAAAGAGGAACCCCGAACTGGTATTTTATTCTATACCAAAAGAAAAGAAATGTCTCATATTGTATCATGTCTCATCTTTCTGTGCGCACACAACCGACCCGAAGCGTGCCGCCATAGAGCCCTATACAGCGCGCGAGTAATAAATTGAGCTCTGTTTCGTGTCTGAATGGACAAATAAACACAACATTATGTTTAATTGTCCGTTTTGGAGAGTATTCACGTAAAATATGTCGGTTATGTCTTTAACAGAGTTTTCATCCAGTCTCTTAGAGAGAGAGAGAGAGAGGAAATCAAAGCATGTTAATGGAAATTATCGCGGCCAGAAAAATTATCGAGCTCATTTTTTTATTGTGCGATTAATTGATTTATTGACTATCGCGACAGGCCTAATACAGATTAATGACAGCTAGCCGTGGCTAACAGCTGGCAAGCTACCAGCTGAGCCGCTTAGCTAGCTAACAACTCGCTAGGATTGCTGGCCAAAGAAAGTTTGATCCACGACGGCTCCACCTCGCAATACAGGACTTAAAGGATCTGCTGCTAATTTCTTGGTGCCAAAAACCACAGGACAACTTCAGGGGTATTATAGAGTCCATGCCTTGGCGGGTCGTGCTGTTTTGGCAGCATGCGGAGGACCAACAGCACATTAGGCAGTTGGTCATAATATCTTGGCTCATTGGCATAGATATTCATACATGTGTTTATCTCTGGTTGCAGACGCACAGACATCTTGCTAGAGTGTTCATCGACCGGCTTTGACTGTTCCTATATGGTGGAAGGCTTATGTATAGCGGCCCATAGAAACAGCTGTCAATGAAGAATCTATGTATATATATATATATATATATATATATATATATACACTAGTGCTGTGCGTTAAACGCGTTATTAACGGCGTTAACGCAAACACATTTTAACGGCGTCAATTTTTTTTATCTCGAGATTAACGCTCTTTTTGGCCTAGCAAACTTTGTATTTTTTTCAAATGCTGTTGCAACAACTAGTAACGTTAGAAAAACTACAACATCACACCGGATAGCTAGACCGGAAACAAAACAACAGGCACGCCGCACGTACTTGTTTGGGCTTGCGCGCTGGCCAAAGAGTAGTAGGCTAACGTTACGTTTTGAGTGGATGGCGCGAGCGCGAGACGCCGATCTAGAGACGCGCACTCTCAACGCAATAGAGTGCGGCGCGGGACTAGATTTGATGGCCGAGTGCGAGGGCGGGCTCGAGCGGTAATGCACTCACTATGTGTGCGGATACGGGATAATAAAACGATTCGCAGGACTCCCGCAAACTAGAAATATCTATGAATAAAACATAAAAACTAATACATTTTTATTCATATGTTGCAGAAAAGCAAGAAGAACAACTAAAACAAAATAGAAACGATTTACAGGCCAGAGTTTCTTTTTATAACATGTTTGCAGCGTTGAGGGATGTAGCCAATCACAGACATATGTGTTGATTTCTTGAACGCAATGGCCAATCAGAAGCATTTAAAATAGACTCCCCTCACTGCTCAAAACAGACTTTTTGTTTAGTGCTGAATTCTGTATGCTGGCAAATCCTCAAATTATAACAAACAAAGTGTATATATTATGAAAGATGCATTGTGCAGTCAGCTTCATTGATAATAACAGATGTGTGAGATTGCGATGAACTGATGTCAGCTTTTTAGGAATTATTAAGGGAGCGCACATTGTGTGCATTCAGTCATGCCAAACCATGCACTCAGTAGCCTGCTTGCTTTTATGTTATAACAGTGGTTTGTGTGTTAATGCTTTAATAACAAATAATTTATCAGGAGCATTTATGATGATGTGTATGGTGGCGACACGTAGGCGAAAGTATTTGGAGGTAGCCTACAAAAAAAGAGTCTGTTTGCGGGCGGGAGCGGGACAAAAATGTTGCGGGCGGGAGAAAGTAACATAGAAAGTAGTTGAGAACGTCAGTTATAACGACCCACGTATTAAAAAAATGGACGGGTTTAAATCGGGCTCGGGCTCATAATTACAGTTTATGTGTCGGGCCGGGCTCGGACACAATGCGCACGGCTCGGGTCGGGCTTGATTTTTTGGGCCCGATCTAAGCTCTACAATGGATGACTTCAGACAGAAGCACATGGATACCACAGCTAAGAACAAACTTACTGCTGATCCACTTTTCCATGTTAATAAGAGCATTAAAATTAGAAAAAATAATGAGACAAATAGAAATCAAGGGACATTTAGAATAGATAAAAATGTGCGATTAATCGTGAGTTAACTATGGCATTAATGCGATTAATCGGGATTAAATATTTTAATCGTTTGACAGCACTAATATACACATATAAATATAAATATATTATGCTGTCAACCCTCTGAAACCCTGCTTGGCTTTATGTAATATGTCCTGGAAAATATTGTCATTTTCCTGGAAATTTATTTTTTATTGTAAGATTTCTTTTAGCTGAGAACGTAGAGTTTACCACTGGCCCAAACACAATTAAAGGTAGTAGGGGAAATAGCTATGTTCAGGGACACAGAGTTTTGTAAAGTGAGTGAAGTCATTTGAATGACGCTGTTTAGTTTCGTGTTGGCTATTTCCGCTTGCTAATGTTATTAACTGCTTGATTCAAATCTTAACTAATAAGCAGCTGTTAGCATTAGAGAGTGTGATTGACAGACATATTGACAAAGTTACAGCGAGATGAGAGCGTCCTGATTGGTCTTTCTTTTTTCTAATATACCTTCGACCGCTCCAGACAAGTCGAATCTTCTGCCATCTTGGAATGGTCAATATTTCAGATTCTGCCGTCACTCACAATAAAAAAAACTCTCAGGTTACGACTGTAACCTATGTTCCCTGAGAACAGGGAACGAGACAATACGTCAACGACGTTATGGGGAACGCCTCAGGCGTGACAGGTGTCTGAAATTGCTATCAAATCACGGCAATCACATTGACCGGCAACAGCCCGTGAATCATTAGCGTGAATGATTAACGTGCGACCTGGAAGTATATAAGGGCGCCTTGCAAACATAACAAATCACCTTCTCGTCTGAAGGGACTGTACGGTAGGCAAGCCCCGAGGCATGGCAGGGAGACGTATTGTCTCGTTCCCTGTTCTCAGGGAACATAGGTTACAGTTGTAACCTGAGACGTTCCCTTTCGAAGGGAACTCAACAATGGGTCAACGACGTTATGGGAAACAATATACCAACACCGCCATGCTAAGGGGAGTGCATGCCAAGTGGCAGTGACAACTGTCAGAACCAGCAACTTCAAATGAAACGCTAGAACCACTCACCCTCAGGTCACACTGGGCTGTCAGTGACAGCACTCCCTACGGTCATAGCCCAAGCTACAGCCTCACAGGAAAAACCTTCATAAACATGGTTAAATGAAAGGCCTACCTGGGCCGGCTCCGGGCCTGGAACCCCAGCTTCCAATTAGAAGGGGTCTCTTCTAGGGAATGTGGCTAAGGAATAGGGCTGTCACTTTACGTTCGAAAATCGATTGCACAATCGATCGGACCAACCAACACAAGTTTCGAAAACGAAAATAGGGAATCGATTTTAACTGCCTTTTTTTAAACCAAAAATGTGTTTTAGGTAGACAGATTAATACAGTACACAGAACATGTAGGATGTTGGAAAATAACAATGTCTGTTCTGTTAACCAAATGCTTTTTAATATTTGCTATTACCTCAGTGCAAGTGAACAAGCGCGCCGTTATTTGTTGCTTAGTGACGTGTGTGTTCAAGCAAGCCAGAAATGCGCAGATTCTGCGCAATACGCTGTATTTAATATATCATGAGGACTCACGAGTTGCGTATTTGCGCTAAATCCACGCAGATTTGGCTCACACGAACTTCCCCAGCAAAGTGAGTAAACATAGAAACACGCCAAATTGACTCGTGATATGACAGCGTAACCCGCCAAAGTTCATTTTTATCCGAATTTGGCGGGTGTTAATTTCAATCCTTGAATGTTGCACTCCTGTTTGTCATTGTGCAAAAAACTTCACGCCAATAAATCATCAGAAATATTTATAAGACTTGTGCGCGTCTCAAGCGCCCTCTTTACGTCCGTCCTAATGCCTGTTAGTTGTCCGTGGATTTGCCAATATTTGGTGTTGAAAATGGAAACGTCTTTAGACATGGAAAAATCGATTTTACAATCGATTCAATGAACACATATGTCTCAAAAATCGAACAGGATTTCCCTTTCAAGGGAACTTCGAGCTGCGTCAAACGCTGCGGGAACGCCCCTGCGTTGTGCGTCATGAAGCACGAATGGAATCAGCCCAATGGAGAGATGAAACGTCATAGGCGGGTGACGTCATCGACCAGGAAACTATAAAGCACCCCAAAAACACAAGCGCATTAGCTTCTGTGCTTTCAGTCGCGCTACATGTGAATCTGTCCCTGTGTGATATTGTCTGTCTTACATACCCTGCACCACACAAACAATTTATCCCTATATATATATATATTGAGAGATTATGGCGGACTAACAGCAGTTTAGAAAGTGTGTTCCTCCCTGCTCGCGTTATTTAACGAGCGGGGATACACATGATCTTTGTGTTGTTTGTTTGGGAGTTCAGCATGCCCAGTTTGCTCTCGAGGGAGCAGACTGTGAGCATTGCGAGCGTTTGCCGTTAAGGACGCTCCGCTCCCGCTGATCGCTCTTTGAGGAGAGCGGTTCGGTGCGCGCTCCCCGCGGTTCGGGTCCCGCTTCTGCCGAGGCAGAGCGGCGGCGCTTATCGTGGGGATCGCAGATGGATCTCACAGCGGGGTTTGAGACGGGCTCTGCCTTATCTCTCCCTTCACCTGTGAGATCCAGTGCCTCAGTCCCGGGTTCGGAAGCACGCGCTGCGGTTTCTTCCGCTCGGGCTGAGGCACCAATGCTGCAGCTATCCAGTTCTGAGGAACTTGATGTTGTTAGTGTTGAGGGAGATGTGGAGGATTCGCCACCCCACACTCCTGAGAGTGATGAGCTTATGGAGGTGTTAACAAGAGCTGTTGAAAAACTTAATATTGAATGGCCAGTGACTAGACAGGAGTCTGTTTCTAAATCAAAGTTGGATGAGAGATTTTTGCCGTCACGTGTGCAGCCTCCACGCCGGTGCCTGCCGTTTTTCCATGATCTCCACACCGAGGTGTCGAAATCATGGAGAAAACCGGTGTCATATAGAGTGTTTAGTCCCCAGACTTCAACATACGCTAATATTATGGGAGCCAAGGCTCATGGTTATGGTGCTTTGCCTCGTGTGGAAGAGACGCTTGCGAGCCATCTCTCCCCCGAAGCAGCATCATCTTTTAAGGCACCGGCATTACCCACCAAGCCTTTAAGAAACACTTCGGCTTTGGTGGGTAAAGCATATTCGGCAGCAGGTCAGGCTGCGTCATGTCTGCACACTATGTCAATCTTGCAGGCATACCAGGCTGATCTGCTAAGGGACATGAGTGAGAGTGAGGAGGTCAGTACTGACGTAGTTCGCGAACTGCGTCAGGCTGCTGATTTATCCCTGCGTGCCACCAGAGAATCGGCCAAATTAATGGGTCGTTCTATGGCAGCTCTGGTGGCCGCAGAAAGACATTTGTGGTTAAATCAGACTAATATTAAAGAGAGAGAAAAAGCTTTTCTTTTAGATGCTCCTCTTTCTCCCATGGGGTTGTTTGGTGATGCTGTGAATTCAGTTATCGATAAATTCCAAGAAGAAAAGAAACAAACTGCAGCTTTTAAAAAGTTTCTTCCCCTTAAAGTTCATGTCCCTGGGGCTGCTGGGCGGGAGCAGCCCCGGCCGTCTTCGAGCTCATCACATAGAGCGCAGCAGAGGCAGAGTGTCGCGTCTCGTGCTCCCCCTGCTGGACAGTGGGCTCAGCCGCGACACTCTCAGCCGAAGCCTTCTCCCAGTAGAACTGATCTGAGGACAGTTATATTGGCTAAGAAGGCTTCGGCTAAGAAGAAGTCCTGACGCCAAGCCGTTCAGGATGCTGAGGGTGGTCCCCACCGAGGCGGAAAGGTGTTCACCTCTTTTTACGGTGCCCATTCCTCCTCGGTGCCCTCAGGGGCTCGTTCTGCCAACCCCGCCTTTATGCCGGGGCACAGACGATCCCAGCGAGCGCTTTCCCGAGGGACGCTCGCTCCCTCTGAGGAGGGTCTCAGAGCGGTCAGACCAGTTGTTCCCTGCCGGTGCGCCGTTACAGGGCGCTGCGTCTGCTGCTCAAGTTACACCAGAGGCCAGTCTCGAGAGGCTGGTACCCTTAGTAGAATTTCTGGCAGAGTGGAAAAGCCTTCCAAAAATATCTCATTGGGTCCTGCAGACAGTAGAAAAGGGTTATGCTATCCAGTTCAGGTGTCGTCCACCAAAATTCAGAGGGGTTCTGCACACAGTGGTGGGCCCCGAGCAGGCTCTGGTATTGGAACAAGAGGTGAAAACGCTCCTTCAAAAAGAGGCTATAGAACGGGTTCCTCCTCCCAGTTTGGAGTCAGGTTATTACAGCCGATATTTCATCGTTCCAAAGAAGGATGGGGGGTTGCGTCCAATTTTAGACCTGCGCATATTGAATCGCTCGGTAGGGAAGCTAAAATTCAAGATGCTCACTATCAAGCAGATCGTGTCTCAAATCAGGTCCGAGGACTGGTTTGTCACGATAGATCTGAAGGACGCATACTTCCATGTGTCCATCCTTCCACAACACAGGAAGTTCCTGAGGTTCGCCTTCGGGGGCGAGGCGTACCAGTACAGGGTTCTTCCGTTTGGCCTAGCTTTATCTCCCCGCACTTTCACGAAATGCATGGATGCAGCACTAGTGCCTCTGAGGCTTCAGGGCATTCGTATTCTCAATTACATCGACGATTGGTTGATTTTAGCTCAGACCGAGCAGATGGCGGTTCGGCATCGAGATGTCGTCCTCACTCATATCAGAAAGTTGGGGTTGAGGCTGAACGCAAAGAAAAGTGTATTATCTCCTTCCCAGAAGACCACTTTTCTGGGTGTCGTTTGGGATTCGGTATCGATGCGGGCGCGACTCTCTCCGACCCGCATCGCTTCGATTCTCTCAGCTGTGAAACAAGTGAAGCTAGGCCAGCTACTCACTGTCAAGCAGTTTCAGAGACTGTTGGGTCTGATGGCAGCAGCGTCCAACGTTATACCTTGCGGCCTGTTGTACATGAGACCGCTACAGTGGTGGCTCAGGACCAAGGGATTCTCCCCGAGGGGAAATCCGCTCCGCACGTTCAAAGTCACGCGGCGCTGCCTTCGTGCTCTGGTCATGTGGAGAGAAACTTGGTTCCTATCCAAAGGTCCTGTGCTGGGGGCTCTTTGTCGTCGCATAACGCTAACGACGGATGCTTCCCTCACAGGGTGGGGGGCGGTCATGAGTGGTCGCCCAGCCCAAGGTCTGTGGCAGGATCATCATCTTTCGTGGCACATAAATTGTCTAGAGATGTTGGCTGTGTTTCAGGCTCTGAAACACTTCCTAACAGACCTGAGAGGCCATCATGTGTTAGTTCAATCAGACAACACGTCGGTGGTCTCTTATATAAATCATCAGGGGGGCCTGCGGTCTCGCCGGCTTTACAAGTTGGCCCGTCAGATCCTCCTGTGGTCCCAAGGGAAGCTACTATCTCTGAGAGCAATGTATCTCCCTGGGTATTTGAATGTGGTAGCAGACTCCCTGTCGAGGCAGGGGCCGAGGCCAGGGGAATGGAGACTCCACCCCGAGGTGGTGGAGCTCCTTTGGTTGAGTTTCGGTCGCGCCGAGGTGGACCTATTCGCTTCCAAGGAGACCACTCATTGTCATCGGTGGTTCTCCATCACTCTTCCAGCCCCCCTGGGGTTGGATGCTATGGTGCAGCCGTGGCCGAGGTCACGTCTGTACGCCTTTCCCCCGATTGCTCTGTTACCAGGAGTTCTGGAGAGGGTCCGCCGGGACGGGGTCAGTCTACTACTAGCAGCCCCGTTCTGGCCGGCCCGAGTATGGTTTGCGGACCTGATTTCTCTCCTGGACGGTTCTCCTTTGGAGCTCCCGGTCAGGAGGGATCTACTCTCCCAGGCGGGGGGCACGATACTTCACCCCCGCCCAGAATTGTGGAAACTGTGGGCTTGGCCTCTGAGGGGGCCCAGCTCATAGACTCCGGTCTCTCAACCGAGGTTGTTGAGACCATTCTTAACTCCAGAGCTCCATCCACGAGGAAGCTTTATGCCTTGAAGTGGAAACTTTTCACTTCTTGGTGTGGAGAACACCTGCAGGACCCAGTTAACTGCCCAGTGGGTGCAGTGCTGGAATTCCTGCAGGAGCGCTTCTCCACAGGGTTATCCCCCTCCACACTAAAGGTGTATGTGGCGGCACTAGCTGCTTACCACGTCCCTTTCAGTGGAGTTTCTCTTGGGAGACACCCGCTTATAACTCGTTTCCTCCGTGGCACTTTGAGGCTGAGGCCAGCAGTTCGTACGAGGGTGCCGACTTGGGATCTGGCCATTGTATTAGAAGGTCTTTCCCTAGCTCCTTTTGAACCTATCGAAGAAGTTCCCGAGAAGTTTCTCACTTTTAAGACTATCTTTTTGCTTGCTATCTCTTCACTAAAAAGAATCGGAGATTTGCAGGCTCTGTCGGTTTCACCCTCGTGCCTGGAATTTGCACCTGGCATGGTTAAAGCTTTTCTGCATCCTAGACCAGGTTACGTTCCTAAGGTTCCTACTAATATTGTTAGACCTACGGTTCTGCAGGCTTTCTGTCCTCCTCCATTTATGTCATCGGACCAGGAGAAACTTAATTCACTCTGCCCTGTTAGGGCATTAGACGCTTATGTCCACAGAGCTGCCCTGTGGAGGAAATCAGAACAACTTTTTGTATGTTTCGGGCCACCCAGGAAAGGGTGTCCGGCGTCTAAACAGAGAATGAGCAAGTGGGTGGTTGAGGCTATCTCACTTGCTTATGAGTCGGCTGGCCAGCCTTCACCTTTGGTTGTCCGAGCTCACTCTACCAGGAGTATGGCTGCTTCTAAAGCTCTTTTGTCGGGGGTTTCCCTGAGTGATGTTTGTGATGCGGCTGGATGGTCTTCACCGCATACTTTTATTAAGTTCTATGACCTAGACTTAAGCTCTACCCCTGGGGCACAGGTGCTCTCGTCCTCTGTGCGCTAGTCTCACATGACGGTCATTTGGTCCTATGGCGACGTGGGTATTCGCGTTCCCGCAGCGTTTGACGCAACTCGAAGTTCCCTTGAAAGGGAACGTCTCGGTTACGTATGTAACCCTAGTTCCCTGATAGGGAACGAGACGCTGCGTCGCTCCGCCATACTCCCGGCACTCCCGTTAGCGCTTCCTTCAAGCCTATCAGAAGCTAATGCGCTTGTGTTTTTGGGGTGCTTTATAGTTTCCTGGTCGATGACGTCACCCGCCTATGAAGTTTCATCTCTCCATTGGGCTGATTCCATACGTGCTTCATGACGCACAACGCAGGGGCGTTCCCGCAGCGTTTGACGCAGCGTCTCGTTCCCTATCAGGGAACTAGGGTTACATACGTAACCGAGACGTTTTTCACAAAAGTGACAGCCCTACTAAGGAACCCGAAGGAACTCCAGCCAATCACTATTCAGGAGAACGTACTCACCCCGAAATGCCACCAGGACGGCCTGACCTAGCGTCAGTACATAGACACTTAGTCTGGCCTCATCCTGTCTGTCCGAAGACAGAGCCTTTGGACAAAGACCTTAAGTAAGGCATCCAACCCGAGGGACTGCGGAGCTGGCAGTGAACCACTCGGCCCGGATCTCAGAGATGGGATATCCCGGAGAGTATGACTCAGCATAGTGCTTTCCAACCCTTGCTAGCGAGGGGAGTTTCTCTACTCGATCCACGGATCTACCCAGTGTCTGTGTTTCAAAACACTGAGGAGGCCTGTGAAGGCCTAAGGGCTGATCTAACTGGGAGTCCTCACGAGAGGCCTACAACCGTCTGACCAGACTCAGGAGGCCGCATGCTCATAGTGACCCTCGGTGAGGGGAGCACAAGGTCCGCCTGGTAGGCAGACCAGGCTGAAGGCAGGAAAGGTTCCGGGAGGGAACCATTAGCAGAGAATGAACACTTTAGCGAGCCAGGGCGCAAGCTCGCCTTCAGCAGCTGCCTATTAAGGTTAGCTGAGACTGATAGCAATAGGCCACTAGCTTCATAAACCCAGCACCCTTAGGGAAACGTTACAGGGAGGCCCAGAGAGGCCTACTACCTGATAGCCAACGTAAGTGGGAATTCACCTTCAGGAAGGCCCAGTGAGGCCTACTACCTGATAGCCACAGTATCTGGGGTGCTCACCTTCAGGGAGGCCCAGAAAGGCCTACTTATCTGATAGCTAACGTATGTGGGAATTCACCTTCAGGGAGACCTGGTGAGGCCTACTACCTGGTAACCACAGTGTGTGGGGAGCTCACCTTCAGGGAGGCCTGGAGAGGCGTACTACCTGGTAACCACAGTATGTGGGGAGCTCACCTTCCGGGAGGCCTGAGTGGCCTATTACCTGATAACCACTGGTAGCTATGAGCCCTGAATCCGGTTGATAGTACAAGGTGGCCTGCTAAGGCCAGCCAGCTGGGGACTCGCCTATCAGGGAGGCCTGGTCGGGCCTACTAGCTGATAGCAAGTCATATTCTGCTAACATACACTGTTGGGAACCATACACCACAAGCATATTTTACTATTAGGATTCCAGTAGCACTATAATCACCTCCGAGGAGGCCTGTTTAAGGCCTACTACCCATCAGTGAGTCAACGGCCCGAACCACCAAGGCCAACCATGTAAAGTGAGCTGGCCTCCAGCGCCCTCTTGGGGGCTGCCCAATCAAGGAGGCCTGCTGAGGCCTACTACTCAATGGCGATGCCTTCGTTGGCAGATAAGCTGTTCACACAGCACAAACAGCATCCTGGTGCCTAATCACATCGCCCATGGGAGTGTACTCTGCAAGAAAGCTAGCACCCTTAAAACAAGGGGAGTACAACATATGCCACTCTGCCTCAACGGAAGCCCCAGTCAGTCAGGCGCCTATCATCTATGCATGGGCGTCAGCTCAGGGCAATGCTCTGGCTTCAGGGGAGCGTACTTCGACCAAAGAAGAAGTGAAGGCTTACTTCATACTTGACCCGAGCCATAGTGGTGCGAGGTAGGAAAATACAGAACTGGGACTGAAGTGCTCAGACCTACCCTGTATCACAGGGGAATACTCACACCTCACCCTGAGGTTACCAGGGTGCAGGCCTGCCAGCGGCTCTAGGGGTGACATAAATGTATCTGTGCCCAACCTAGGGGAGTGGGGCTTGACTTGAAAGCCACCACCTACAACCCAGCACTCGAGCAGTAGTTCAGCGAGGTAAGTAAAGCCTATACTGGCGACCTACTCCGTATGCAAGTTCTGCACGGCAGGGTCGGGCAGACAAACCCAGTCTTCTTCGTGAAGCGAAAGAGGGGCTAACCCTGCTCAATAAAGACATAAATACCACGGAGGCCTGTTTGAGGCTTACCACGTCCTTATAAACCAACCTCTGCACCAAGCTGCATTACTCTAGTCGCCCCAGAATGCAGAGAAGGGGGCGGGCCTTGGCCTAACGACTCCCATGGGAGGAGGCTGTTATACAGGGATGCTAGAAACCTACATTCACAAAGTGAAGAGTCAGAGGAAGAAATGCTATTCTAAGCAGAGCGCCTCATTATCCCTGGCACAGCCTAGGCCAGCTACAGAGGCGGCTCTGGTGAGGGCCAGCCTGCATGCATAGATCTATCTGAGGGCTCGGAGGAGCCACAGCCTCCAAAGAATATAGTCTGTATTATTCTATACAAAGGGCTGCAGAATCACTCAGGCTATTGAAAACCCAAACAGAGCTCAAGGGGAAAAAACTCAGAGAAGTCAAACGGACCCGTGGGCCATAAGATCTATCTGAAGCTCTAGTGTCAGTCAACACTCCAAGTTAAAATTCTAAGAGAGAGACCAACTACTCTACCCTAAGGTGGCTAACAGCCCGTAGGGCTAACACAGTTACTGTTCTGGCCACCTAGTGGGGAACTTCAGGGCCCATATATATTCAATAAAGTTCTCTTACCTTATTACCTTGACTTGACCCCATAACTCTATAGAGGGAACGAGGTCTGTAAAGAGAAACATGTTATTTTTTAATCACAAAAAATACTCTTCAAAGACCAGTCAGCTCACCTGCGGCGTGCAAAGTGAAGACCCGAAAAGTTCTTCGTGGCCACCATCGCCCGACTGATCGCGGCAGCAATTTGTTTGGTGGCCCAGAGCGCAAGATCCGTGGTTTGGCGCAGCTCAGTAACCACCTCAGGGGACATCCCTGCCCCCTGGTCGAGATCCTGCAGCAGCTCGGCCTGGTATGCCTGCAGCACCGCCATGGTGTGCAGGGAAGCACCAGCCTGAACCGTTGCCGTGTATGCTCTGCTATTCAAACGCGCTGTTGTCTTGTCCCACTCATCGTCTAAATCATACACTAGATTTAATTATATCATATGGAACCAATCCAACTGGTATAGATATTATACCGCAAAGTGACGATCTCACTGATCATTACATGGTATCTTGCGTAATACGTACTGCTGAAATTTGTCATGTTGCGCCAAGTTATCGACCAGGCAGAACAATCCTTCCAACCACTATAGATAGATTCTCAAATAGCTTACCTGATCTATCTCAGATGCTCAGTGCACCCAAACAAACAGATGAACTAGAGGAAATGACTAGCAGTTTGAGCACCATGTTCTCTAGTACACTGGATATTGTTGCACCAATTAGATTAAAAAAGGTTAGAGAGAAAACTAAAGCACCATGGTACAACAGTGTTACGCATGCAATCAAGAGAGAAACTCGTAACTTAGAGCGTAAATGGAAACAAACTAATTTAGAGGTCTTTAGAATCGCGTGGAAAGACAGTATGTCACGTTATAAAAAGGCTCTAAAAGCAGCCAGGGCTGAGCATCTCCGCAAACTAATAGAAAATAACAAAAATAATCCAAGGTTTTTATTCAACACCGTGGCTAGACTAACAAATAAACAAACATCACCAGAGCAAAATATTCCGTTACAATATAGTAGTAATGATTTTATGAATTACTTCAATGAGAAAATAGAAAGCATCCGAAACACAATTGTAAATATACAATCCTCTATGATGTCTTATGATTCAGCCTCAATTATGGCCCCTCTAGAACAACTACAACGCTTTACAAATATAGGACAGGAAGAGCTAAATAAACTTATCATTGCATCTAAACCAACAACATGTTTATTAGATCCAATACCCACTAAACTACTGAAAGAAGTGTTACCGGTAGTGGAAGAGCCTCTTCTTAATATTATTAACTCATCTTTATTTTTAGGTCATGTTCCAAAAATATTCAAGCTGGCAGTAATAAAACCTCTCATTAAGAAACTCGCAATTAGATCCAAATAACTTAGCAAATTACAGACCCATCTCAAATCTTCCATTTATTTCTAAAATACTAGAAAAAGTTGTGTCCGCTCAATTGTGTTCTTTCTTGCAAGAAAATGATATCTATGAAAAATTCCAGTCGGGATTCAGACCACATTATAGCACAGAAACTGCGCTAGTTAAAATTACAAATGATTTACTTTTAGCTTCTGACCAAGGCTGTATCTCAATACTAGTTCTACTCGATCTTAGCGCTGCGTTCGACACTATGGTTCATAAAATACTCTTGGATCGACTACAAAACTACACTGGTGTTCAGGGACAGGCAATAAGCTGGTTTAGATCGTACTTATCAGACCGTTACCATTTTGTCTGTTTAAATGGGGAAAAATCAAAGATAACGTCAGTAGACTATGGAGTGCCGCAAGGATCGGTGTTAGGCCCTCTGCTATTCTCAATATACATGCTGCCACTTGGTAATATTATAAGAAAACATGGAATTAATTTCCACTGTTATGCTGATGACACTCAATTATATATCTCATCACGACCAGATGAAAACACTAACTTATCTAAATTGACAGAGTGTCTAAATGATATAAAATGCTGGATGACGTGTAATTTCCTGCTATTAAATTCAGATAAAACGGAGGTACTACTTATTGGTCCAAAAAACTACCCACAAAATCCCTTACAATACAACTTTAATTTAGAAGGATGTCCTGTTACTTTATCCACTACAGTAAAAGACCTGGGTGTTATACTAGACTGCAACTTGACTTTCAAAAATCATATTTCATATATTACAAGAACAGCCTTTTTCCACCTTAGAAACATTGCTAAGCTACGTAACATGCTATCTGTTTCTGATGCAGAAAAGTTAGTTCATGCATTCATGACCTCGATTACTGTAATGCTTTATTAGCTGGTTGTCCTGCATCCTCAATAAACAAGCTACAGCTAGTGCAAAATGCAGCCGCTAGAGTTCTTACTAGATCAAGAAAATATGATCATATAACACCTATTTTATCATCTCTACACTGGTTACCTATCAAGTTACGTATCAATTACAAAGTATTCCTACTGACCTATAAAGCCCTAAATGGTTTAGCTCCTGTGTATTTAACAGACCTTCTATCGCCATACAATCCATCACGCTCTTTAAGATCACTAAATTCGAGGCTTCTGGTCATTCCTAGGATATCTAAGTCCACTAAAGGAGGGAGGGCGTTCTCACATTTAGCTCCTAAACTCTGGAATAGCCTTCCTGATATTGTTCGAGACCCAGACTCGCTGTCCCAGTTTAAAACTAGATTAAAGACGCATCTCTTTAACCAAGCATTCACTTAATGCTTAACCTTTAATACTACTGCTGAATCAGTTCGAATGCATTAACATTATGAACATCAGCTATGCTAATTATTTCCCATCTGCCTTTCTGCTGTTATCTCGGGACGCTAGTCCCGAGGTAAATAGCGTTCGTCAGCTCCAGTTTGTATCCAGCCTCTCACGGAGACTTCAGATGCCCCAACGCCTGTGAAGAGACGACTCGACACCTGTGAAGAGACGACTCAAAGCCGGCGATATGTTATGCCATAAATGACTACTTGATTAACTAACTGTATTTTTCTATGTACATTTCCGAAATGCACTTTCTGTAAAGCTGCTTTGAGACAATGTGTATTGTGAAAAGCGCTATACAAATAAATTTGAATTGAATTGAATTGAATTTAATTGAATTTATCAGTTTGGATGGCAGGGTTGGAGCTCTCAGTGTCGACGCCTGCCCAGACACGAGATTGTTCGCAAATGACTCGTCAAATGGGCGGCATCGACACATACCCATTCTCTGCGATCCCCTCAACATCAGCGAAACTAACCCGCTGATGTCGGTGAAAACGGGCAGAGCATGGCCTCTTCCATGCCTTCTCGATCTCCGTGTGAAAATCAGGAAGGAATGGAAGGCTTACCTTAGCCATCTCGTGCTTGTCCTGAAGATCAGCAACTGCAAGAAACTGTCGGTGAAAAATCCTCGTCATTGACCTGTAGTTCGCCCTTGTCAGCCGTCGAACCATCTGAGAGGTTTACAGCCCTCTCAAAATGATCGACAAGCTCTATCTGGAAGCCCATGATGCAAGTCGCCGCTCTGCCTCGGCACGAGGGGACCACGAGGACCAGACGTTGAACCCCCTTCACTCGAGAAGAGGGCCAGACGAGAGAGGAGCGTTTTAAAAGAAAAAACGCTCACAGTTCACACAGAGGGTTCCCTCGAGAACCTCCCGTGCGCTCTTTTCCCAGGCAGGAAACACACAGCTCGCTGTACATTTCATTTTCTTTCTCTTACCGTTTCTTTAGCATTTTCAAACAGACAGTCCCTGAAGACGATGAGATGATTTGTCATCTTTGCAAGGCGCCCTTATATACTTCCAGGTCGCATGTTAATCATCCACGCTAATGATTCATGGGCTGTCGCCAGTCAATGTGATTGCTGTGATTTGATAGTGATTTCAGACACCTGTCACGCCTGAGGCGTTCCCCATAACGTCGTTGACGTATTGTTGAGTTCCCTTCGAAAGGGAACATTGAATTTTCTTGTTCGGCGGCTCTAGACCTCCCTGAAATTAGTTTTTGCGAGGTGGAATGTCTGGTTTTATTTTGTTTTAGAAACATTGAACAGGCATCAAGCCTTTCTATTTACAACATGTTTTTGAAGTGTTGAGCAATAAAGCTAAATCACAGACATGTCAGTTAAACGCATGAACACCATGCCCTCAAACCACTCAAAACAGCAAAGCTTTTCTTCAGTGCAGTCTGACTGATTGACCGAAATTGCGATGATTCGGGATAGAAGAAATAGTAATATGCACAAATAGAAGTCTTGATGCGTGAATGCAGACTAATAGACCAGTCACTTGTTACATGTTACATGTCTTTTTTTATTTTATTAATTTATTTTAATTAACTTTTTTTTAAATTTAACTTTACCTTTTTAAAGCAGTTTAATTGCTTAAAAACATTTGAAGGCTCAATGCTAATGCTTTCATACTATATTATTTGCTTATAATTATTATAGCATTAATAATTAATCATTTCATTTGTTAAAAAAGCTTCAATATTTTTGCTATGGTACTGAAATTGGTACCTAGAAGGATTTACCATAATGTATAATTTAGAGCTCATATTAAAGAGCTGATTTCATAGTAAATTTCCATTTAACTCAGTTTGACAAATTACATTTAGGAAATGTTTGACATATTTTGTTAGTTTAAATGCATATTTTATATGAAACTGCATTCTCAACAATGCCATGTAGATAAAACTAATAAAATAATTCACATAACTGCATATTTAGAATAGAGTTATATCTCTTTCCTCCACTTCCCAGTCTGCTTTTAAACCATTCTCTCCAGTTAAGGCAAGAAACATTTTTATTAGTTTTTGACCCATTTTGACAAAGCAGTTTAAATGAGCAGTTCACATGAAGAAGTAAAAAGGAGTTACTTAAGAAAGCTACCCAAGTAAATACAATATGAAGAGGCATTTAATTATTAGTAATTATTGCTCAAAAGTAACATTTGTAAATTTTGGAAACGTTTGTAATTTATCATAACAAAGCAGAAAACCAGGATGTAATTAAACCAACTGGACAACAACAACTCACACATATAAAATGTCTAATATAAAACAAAAGTGAACTAGACAAACCACATAAACTTACTTGATTTGTGAAAAATGACCCTGATTTTTCAAGTCTATACCTCTAAACACTGCATTTACACAATGAAGCAAAACAACATATTGTAACCTTATCATTAGACTAATTATCTTAGAACATGGAAACATTTCTTCCACCAAAAACAAACATACACTGCAGTGGAGAAAACACTTTTAGTGTGTGTTTTAAGTGTTGATAATGGCATGTGAGCCATTGGAGCTGTCTGTAACTGCTGAGGAAGTATTGGCTTCAGACACGTTGTACACATCTGCAAATAGTTAGATGTATATTAATCACATAACTATTGTCTTTACATTAATTTATTTAGCAGTAACATTTATCCAAGTGACAATAATAATGATTCATCTGAATGAAAACATATTTAAAAATATTAGTTTTTAGATCTATGCCATACTCACTTCTCCGTTGCATCCTTTTAAATAAATTTCCAGATGTGGATGATGATCCTGCACTGGTGCTCTGTGAGTCAAATAATGTAAATATATTTTAACAATGGTTAGAATTTGAACATTAGATAAAGTCCTATAGAGCTCATATAAGTGTGTGATGCTATAGAATAGCATTTACATTGGTATGGCTGGAACTGAGTTTCTGTAGTGATAGCTTTCCTGCTAGTGACTCACGAACCTGCAACAAAAAAGATCTCTACTTTACATCCAGATATCGTATCTTCATACTAAAGGATACAAAAGCATCAGGTGCTATATATGTTTGGGTCTCAGTTATCAATTGTAATGTAAATGCCTATTAATACTGTAATGCTGTCGCAGTGTCCGTATTGCTGACCATCGATTGTACGTTATAGTAGACTTTTTCCGTCATTTTCTTAATATACAGGTATATTTGTTAAAATAATTTCAACTCAAATAAATTTTTCACGTTCATGTATTTGGTGGCCAGTCGTGTAATAAGCAGGATAATGTACTATCATTCAAATTAACAATCTAAATAAACCCCGCCTGGGTGATATGCTGTTGTAAAATTTGTAATGTATGGTTTAATATAATGCATATAGGCCTGCTTTCACAGACAGGGCTTAGATTAAGACAGGACTAGGCCTTAGTTTAATTAGGACATCCAAGTAGCTTTTATAAACGTTCCTTAGAAAAAAACATTACTGGTGTGCATCTTGAGACAAAACAATGGCACTGACATATAAGATATGTCAGTGCAAGTTGCTTTCAGTTAAAACAGTTCAAATAAACATTTTAGTCGTGGACTATCTTAAGCCTGGTCTGTGAAACCGGGAGATAATGGTGGATTAGATTAAATCCAGCATTAGAAATTTAAGTGACTTTACTTATGCTCTTACAAAAAGCAAAAGAAGTAAACTCGTACCTTGCTGTCTAAAAGCGTTCCAAACACCAAAATAAAAAATCCCTATTAAAGGAAGTGTTACAAATACAGGTATTAGTTACGATATGGTTCAATTTTAAATCCATTAAAAAAAAACAAAAAAAACATGGACATTCATTATAAATCATTATGTGCAACATTAGTAGATTGCAAAAATTGTAAATCTAACCTTAATATAAAATTGATAGAGATAGAAAGTGATACCTGCAGTGAATTGAGGATTGTAAACACCACATGAATGCCTAAGGCACGGGACACCATGGTTCCAATTCCAAATCCCCATGTTAGACCAAAGATAGGAGTCAATATGGCCACACATCGGGCAATGACCACCAGGGCATGTTTCTCATCTGGTTGAGTTGTGGCACCAACTCCTCTCCTCAACATCTTATACAGAACCACTATCAAAACCACAAGATTTATGGCTATAATAGTGAGAGCTGGAATCACAAATGCCAGCAGGGCCTTCGATTCATTCCAGTTCAGCCAGCATGCTAATTCTTTCGTGACATAATTCTGAGGTCCAGCTGTCGACGCAACAGTAATGACCGCTATGAGCAAAGGTGCACCATAACCGACTATGAAGGCAATGGCCATCATTGTGGACCTTGACATTTGGGACAAGACCATGACTGTACGGTAAAAGAGCAACAGCGCTGAAATTAGCATCCAGAAGAAAAGAGCCAGGTAAAAAAAGTGCATGAAGAAAACCGCTGGACTGCAGCGACCCACTGATGTTGGCTGCTCTTGTTCTGCGACTGCGGCTCCAATGATAAAACAGATGTTTGCGATCAGCAGGGACACGGCAATGTTGACTATGGACACATGTCGCATGTAGGATGTGTCATTTCTTGTCATTGACTTCCATACGATAGTCTCAATAATGAGGCATATTACCAAGCTGGCCATTGAAATAGCTACACCAATGTAAGTTATGTAAGCCAAGACATCACTTTTAATATAAGATGGGGACATCAGGATTGAAAAAGAGGTTGTGTGGTTGCATTCACATGTTATCTTGTCAGTTTCCACTGAGGGCTTTACTTCACATCCAGTGGAATCCCATGCATCAAGACTGAAGTTCCAAAAGACACACTGAGGATTTCCCAAAGACTGATTAGTAATGCCAAAAACAAAAGAAATTTTGGGAAGCGTTTCATTAACCTTAACAACAACCACATCTCCATTGATGCGCACATCTGAATTATTAGTGTCATGTTTATTACTAGTGTTACGAGAAGGTAGGACATTGTCAAGAGTTGAGAAGATTATGATTGTTATGGTAGTCACGTTAGGAACCTGTGGTATGATAATCTCTGTAGATGAGTTTTTCAGTGTTGATGTTATACTGAATGAGTTTTTAATTGCAGTTCTGTTCAGCTGAATGGATGTTTCATTAATCGCAAACTCATCTTTGAGACGGTCACTTATCTTCTCAATAGCATCCAGAAGTCGAATGCTGGTGTTTTCTGTGGTGTTTCCTTTGTTCAATTTGTTCCATGTATCATTGACATTATCTGATACAATGATGTTCACTGTTTTAAGGAAATTCTGAAAATTGAATATACACTGTGTTAAAATGTGGAAATATTGATATATAAGATATTTGGAAAATCTAACAGGACACAACATAATAAACTATTTTATCTAATGTAAAACAGAATATGATCCGCCACATTTTAATAAATAATTTCACAAAATAATAAAATATAATTAATATAATATAATAAACCAGTTTAATCCATGATTGTAATGTATAGTTTTGTTTTTGGTTCATATTTCATGTTACAGTCATGTTTTCTGTCTTGTCATGTGATCCTGCCATGTGCTTCCCTAGTCTCTGATGTCATGTTGTCATTGGTTAATTGTCTAATCATGTTCACAGGTGTGTCTTGTTTAGTCACTAGTCCTTGTGTATTTAAGCCATGTTTACCATGTGTCTTGGTCAAGTATGAGCTGGTGTCAGTGTTGTAACTTGTATTCAATGATTCTCCTCCAGTGGATCCATTACAGAATAATAGACCCCCCAAAAATGAACTCAGCAGTTTCTTGTCTCTTGAACCTTTGACAAGGTGAGCGGACTTTAGAAAATTATGTTGAGGACTTTTGTGAACTTTTATATTATGGGCTTTAATGATGTGGCTTTAAAATACATTTTCCTTCATTGGTTTAAATCCAACACAATATCACGACCAATTCATACGAATTAGCCACCTCGTAAAATGTTCCCTGTACGGGCCTGGCCTGCCATCCCTCCTCCACTCCACCACCCTCCTGGACTTACTTTTGGGTGGTTTTGGTTTTGTTGGGTGTTGGGTGTTGGTTGCCACGCATAGAGTACATCATCCTTTGTAATTCATGTTTGCCATGTGCTTCCCTTGTTTGTGCCATGTTCTAGTCATGTGATCCTGCCATCTGCTCCCCTGATCATGTGTTTTATGTTATGTTCCCATTGGTTTGTCTTCATTGTGCACAGGTGTCTTGTCATTAGTAGTCTGTGTAGTTTAGCCCTTATGTTTGCCATGTGTCTTGGTCAAGTATTGTTCGTGTAACCACTGTTGGTAAGGTCATTATGGAAAACAGGCCGAGGGCCATGAGATAACGGTGTGAGGCCGATAGCGTGATTTGATAAGCGACACCTGCGTGACGCACCAGTCTCGCATCACTCACGGGGAGCTGAAGCATACAGGAGAAGCAACGACAGTGAAGATCGAGAGGAACAGTCCTGGACTTATGTTGCATGTTATGTTTCATTATGTGACCGCAGTCGTCCGTGAGGGGCTGCTGTCTTTTACTTTCCTTTTCTGTTTATTTTATTAAATTGTGTGTTGAACGTTCGCCGGTTCCCGCCTCTTTCCCACAAAATCTAACTGCGTTACAGTCATGTTTATGTTGAAGTTTAGGGTTCCATGCCTTTGTTTTGGATTATTTGAATAAACTGCATTTGGGTTCTCTAAGCCTGCCTTCAGTGGACCTTCATTACAATGCTAATGGAGACAATCCCCTTACAAAAGTTTATTCTAGTGCCCTATTAGTATATTTATTTTAAACTAAAAATGAGTCAACTTTTTATGTACTTCTGTAAATGTATAAATATTAAAGTTATACTTAACTTAACTGGACTTATACTGTAAGTATATTTAGCATATACATGACATATACTTTAAGTTTCTCAATAAAAAGATAAGTTGTATATTCTAAGTATACTTGGCTTGTATTGTTTACTCTTGACTGAGCAACCTATTCAATACTTTTCACATAGTTTTAACTACAGTCTTATGAGCTTGCATGTTTCAGCATCCAATAATTTGTCTGAACATTGATGTATAAAGAAAACCTTGTGTTCCTAATTCTGAGCATGAGAGTTGTTGTGTAGTCTACATGGGAATTTACTTAAATTCCTTAAAGTACAGTTAAAGATATATTTCAATAAAATGAATACCTAAATAGGAACATGGTAGTATACCTAAAGTTCAAAAATAATATATAGCAAACTATAAGTATGATGTTAATCTTACATGCTTGCACTGTAAAACAACTAAACTAGTAGTTAGTGAGACACTTCAAAGTGTACTTTCATAAACTAAAGAAATGTGCTACAAGTATTAGTAAACTAACAGAATACCTACTGTATAATTTCACTTGCAGAATAGCTGCAGTACAAATGAAAAACAGTTGTAAACTAGTTGTGTACTCAAAAAGTACTACTGTTATAATTAACTATTTATACACTAAAAGGTGGGCCAATTTCACCTCAAAATGCACTTGAACTGTACTTAACATTGAAGAATACTTTTTTTTTCTGTAAGGGTGGCTATTGCACAACACAATTTGACCTACTTTATTGTACTGAATCACCACTAGTTTATCTTAATAGACAATTATCTTGTTAAATTCAATTCAATAAGCATACAATGACCATACATTCAATTGTACAGAAAAGCTAGAATGTGAATATACAAACCTCCATCACTGGCTTATTGATGAAAGTAGCTTGTGACAAATCAGCAATTTTAAAGAGTATATCCACAATTGCTTGGACAGTAGCAGGAGACTGTGTTATATTCATAATATTCTGTGCTGTGACACTACTGAGGTTAGCCATAAACTCTGGAATCTCCTCCAAAAGCAAGGACTTAATTCCAAAAATACACAAAAATAAAATATTAGAAATATTTAAAATGGCCAGATGATTGTAAATGGATATATAGGATCAATAGATTACCTTAACTTTGCTTTTAAATGTGTCAATAACTTCAAGTACACAGTTGTCTTGTACTCGTGTCCAGTTTCGGGAATCACATTTGTAAGTTATGGTGCCTTTAAAGCCACTTTCACAGATTCCTGTCTTCTCGTTGGTTGAGTTTCCAAGTCCAAGTTCTTTATCTTTACAATCATAACCTGGAGAAGGAAGTCAGATGAAAACTTAGGAAACTTCTCTCATAATATAAGATCACATTACATTTTGGGTCTTGCAAGGTACCCCCACTATTTAGAAACGTCAGAAATGACAAGGGTATATAACAGTAACTAAAAAAATAAACCAAAAAAGTCAACACCACAAGATCAAGTCAGATGATGCGAAAGAAAAGTGTGCTAGTTTATTAAAATCATGCAATTGCGTAACAGTAAAAAGTAATTTGATACTGAAATTTTTTTTTAAAGTGAAGGCTTACGTTCTGTGCTTGTCTTTACTGTGACTCTGCTCCAGCTATAACTGTATTTCTGTAGTTGTGTCAGACCCTTGAGACGGCATGTAAAGGTTTCCTCCTTACAATTTCTAGGTTTATAGTTTATACTGTCAGATCCTAATGCATATAGAAAACATGTTAATAACATGGATTTTATTGAATGATTAAATGTGACCCTGGACCACAAAACCAGTCACATAACATGGTAAAAAAAAATTGAAATTGAGATTTATACATCATGAAAGCTGAATAAATAATGGTTTGTTAGTATAGGACAATATTTGGAAGCGATACAGCTATTTGAACATCTGGAATCTGAGGGTTAATTGAGAAAATCGCCTTTAAAGTTATCAATTTATGTTCTCGATTGTGCTGCATTCACTCACAGAAATAAATGTTTTATATATTTACGTTAGGACATTTACAAAATATCTTCACTGAACATGATCTTTACTTAATATCCTAATGATTTTTGGCATAAAAGAAAAATCGATATTTTTGACCCATACAATTTATTGTTGGCTTTTGCCACAAATATACCCGTGCTACTTGTGACTGGTTTTGTGATCCAGGGTCACAAATGACAAGTAACTTGTACTGACGATTTGTATGTACAACCTGAATCTTGTACTGTTTCATTCAGGACCCACTCAATACTGTAGCCAGCATCAACAGAACATCTCAGTTGTACAGTGTCTTCACATGAAATAACACGGGAATTATCACCCACAATGATAGTGGGGCGTTGTTTAATAACAATGTTTTGCCATTGAATGTACGGTATTGTATTTGTTTGTATGATGCATGAGTATTGACCTGCATGAGGGGGAACAATCATAATAAACAATTATTACTATAATTATAAGCATAATACTTTGTAAATGAGTCGACGTTCGTGACAACGTCCTGGAAGTGTAGCTTAATTTTGTTTGTTTGATCTGTCATATATGGTATACTATTATCTTATGCTATAGTATATCTAATATACATCAAGAAAACTATAGTAAAGTTTTACAGTAGTCTGCTTTTTAAAACAGGACTAACAGCAAACAGGCACTATTCCATGTAAGATATCAGACTAGACAAAAATAAACCCCATGTCACTCACCACTGTCACTTTCACTAGTGTTTTTCACAGTGAGAATGCTATTGTTGTTTGAAATTATGTATCTTGTGTTGTCCAGAGGATCTTTGTTATTCACTTTCCATTTTATTGGTCCTTTTGCGAAGTCTGGGTATGTACAGTTCAGGTCCAGCTTTTGCAGAGGATATAATTCATCTGTTGTGAAGTCCTTTTGTTCTGACAATAAAAAACATAGAACTCATATCACCCAACAATGAAAAACAACAACAACAACATAATAAATAAATATGATGCATGGAACTAGGAAATGTGAAGGTTTTTACATTAGGCATTGACTACCCTTACCACTCCGAGCAAAAGCATCTTCAGCTAAATTGATTCCTTGTGCTCTTAGAGAGACATAAATATCTGTGTGTGCTGCTGTAAAATCAAGGTTGTTGGATGTTGCACTTATTGTGTAGTCTGCTATAACACTACCAGGCCTGTGGAGCAAAACACAAACAGCATCAATATGATTACACTGTAGTAACATTAGAATTGCTTGAAAAAGTAGTGAAAAAATGGTAATGTTGAGTGAAAAAAGTAAAAATTTAAATCATACCTGAATCTAGAGACTTTTTTAGTACCAGAAATGTAGCCAAACAGCTTATGAGAATAACTTGTGTCAATCTGTAAAAATCAAAAGTCCCCAATGAATGCTATGACTGTTTCTGACCGTTAAGTGGTGGTTGGAGAAAAATACATACATAAATAATTCAAAAGTAACTAAAATGAATAAAAATGTATGTTATGACTTCTTCAAAGTTAAATCCAAGCTGTATTTATAGTATTAAAGTATCAAAAATCAAACGCTCATTTTCATAAATTACACAAACATTTAATTAAATATGAAACATGGAATACTCACTGCTGTCTCAATTTTTCCAGATAAATCTTTGTAAGTCTCGCTATAACGGTCAGTAAGACTGGTGTCAAAAGTCTTATTTATTGTCATTGACATTCCAATAACTGTAAAACAAATGATCATTTATGTGCATTGCATCAACAGGTTTTAGCAACAATCCTCAATCCTTAAAACAATACTAATACTAAAATATTAATACTACCCAGTTACTAAGGGTATGCAAGATGAACATTGCTGAAAATTATTTCCAGTTGTTTTTTTTATATGCATTATACCAATTTTGTGCCTCTGCTAACACAAAATATAATTTTAATCCAGACATAATTTATTTTTGTGTAATGTTTAAATTTCTATTCACAGTACCTGTCGGCGCTGTTGTTGACCCTGTTGAATAAAAAATGATATTAGTACAACAAAAAATATTAATATATTTTTTCCTGCATGAAACAAAACAGTTAAAAAGCGAAGGATTTATCGATCTACAGTTTTGCGATTTATTTATTGTGCTACAGTATATATTACAATTAGATGGTCATACCTGTTGTTGCCATTGTTATTGTTGTTGGTGTTAATGGTGCTGTTGATAGTGTTGGAATTAATGGTGTTGATGGTGTTGTTGCTGGCGTTGATGATTGCGTTGTTACTGTGGTTGTTGTTGAAGTTGTTGTTGTTGTTGATGATGGCGTTGTTACTGTGGTTGTTGTTGAAGTTGTTGTTGAGGGTGTTGTTGTTGATGATGGTGTTGTTACTGTGGTTAGTGTTGATGGTGTTGTTGTTGATGGTGTTGTTGTTGATGATGGTGTTGTTACTGTGGTGGTTGTTGTTGATGGTGTTGTTGTTGATGATGGCGTTGTTACTGTGGTTGTTGTTGATGGTGTTGTTGTTGATGATGGTGTTGTTACTGTGGTTGTTGTTGTTGATGATGATGATGGTGTTGTTGATCGTGTTGTTGTTGTTGATGGTGTTGTTGTTAACCCTAAAACAGGCAATAGTGGAAAATGATCATTAAAAAATTATTTCATGTCACTTTTAATATCATCTGGACTTAAGCAAAACATATCCACATATTTTTGAAATATTTGATACAGTTATTTTATAGTATTTTATAGTATTTTATGAGTTCTATCTCCCAGGGTACATTGTCCTAGGGGTATAAAAAGGTCCACATCTTTAATAGTTCTGTGATTTGTTTGATGCAAAAAAAGAAAGTGTAATATACTAAATATGCTGTATGTATGACATGTATAAGTATCCTAAAATTTAGGCATATACATTTCTTATTCATATTTTTTCACTGCTGAACAGTTTCGTCTTCAACCTCAGTTGAGGGAAACTCTAGCCCTTGAGGTCCACTGTCATTGTCTGAATAGCTCCATCCCTAATCAATCATATAATGTGATTTATGATACAACATCATTTTCTAAGTAACCCTGAAGACTTTAGTTAGACTTTTCCGGTGTGTTTGATCAGGGTTGGAGCTAAACTCTGCAGGACGATAGCCCTCCAGGAGCAGTATTGGACACCCCTGTTTTACGATAAAATGAGCTGTGTGAAACTCACACAGTAACACGCAAGTAAATATCTAGTTAAAAATTCAAAGATGTAGTCGACTAAATGTAATAATATCTGTTTTATTTGATTATTAGAATATACAGTAATAGTATATTATATATCAGAATTGAATATTCCCATTTGCACAATTCTTTACTCAAAATACATAGATTGAGAAGGGGGACTCTGTACATGGGGCTAGGAGTCCCAGGAGGGACTATAAGGACAGGGTTTCTGCAGGTTTCACAAAGTCAAATTTAAAACTTTTTAAGACCTTTTTAAGACCATTATGAATGAAATTTAAGACCTATATCACGACATAAAAAAACCCGAAAACAGCTAGCGCAGTGAACGGGGCTTGAGTGAGCTTGAGCGCGTTGTGAGTGAGGGCGCGGGTGCCAAATCCCGTGTTGCCAGATCCACATAATGGAAAAGTGACAATAGTATTCTGGACTTGTTTTTTGGATTAATGTCACACTTTAGGAAGTTATTAAAGTGGTTTGTGATATATTAATCTTATTTCCAAAACACAAGCTTTGAACTTATTTAGGATTTTTATATAATTTCTTTGTTTTTGTTAGTGTTTGCTTGTTTTTCGTAGCAATATTCTGGCAACATTGTTCTGTCGGCATTAATAAAAAAAAAAGCTTAGGCTGTAGACAAACTGTAATTGCTTTTAGGAAGATATAAACGTAATGATCATCGTGACGTGTAAGAATCTGTAAGAAATGTATAACACTATCAAAAACAATAGCATAATACAGATTTGTATATGTTACAGAATGAAATATGCCAAATACTGGCCAGCAGGAACATGGCAGATGCTGTTTAGTTAACCTTTCACAAAGTCATCATAAAAACATTAATTGAAGCAGTGTTTCTAGTAGTCCACACCATTTTCGTCTTTCTTCTGTGGATTTCCTCGGCTCCTGATTGGTCAAATTCAGATCGACAAATCGGCTCATTCAACCGCACACACCTCACGAATGCAAGCCGATAGCTTCCGAACTTTTTCGACATACAGGTCCTTCTCAAAAAATTAGCATATTGTGATAAAGCTCATTTTTTTCCATAATGTAATGATAAAAATTAAACTTTCATATATTTTAGATTCATTGCACACCAACTAAAATATTTCAGGTCTTTTATTGTTTTAATACTGATGATTTTGGCATACAGCTCATGAAAACCCAAAATTCCTATCTCAAAAAATTTGCATATCATGAAAAGGTTCTCTAAACGAGCTATTAACCTAATCATCTGAATCTCTAAACACCTGCAAAAGATTCCTGACTGAGGCTTTTAAAAACTCCCAGCCTGTTTCATTACTCAAAACCGCAATCATGGGTAAGACTGCCGACCTGACTGCTGTCCAGAAGGCCATCATTGACACCCTCAAGCAAGAGGGTAAGACACAGAAAGAAATTTCTGAACAAATAGGCTGTTCCCAGAGTGCTGTATCAAGGCACCTCAGTGGGAAGCCTGTGGGAAGGAAAAAGTGTGGCAAAAAACGCTGCACAACGAGAAGAGATGACCGGACCCTGAGGAAGATTGTGGAGAAGGACCGATTCCAGACCTTGGGGGACCTGCGGAAGCAGTGGACTGAGTCTGGAGTAGAAACATCCAGAGCCACCGTGCACAGGTGTGTGCAGGAAATGGGCTACAGGTGCCGCATTCCCCAGGTCAAGCCACTTTTGAACCAGAAACAGCGGCAGAAGCGCCTGACCTGGGCTACAGAGAAGCAGCACTGGAGTACCCACAGTCAGTGATGGTCTGGGGTGCCATGTTAGCTGCTGGTGTTGGTCCACTGTGTTTTATCAAGGGCAGGGTCAATGCAGCTAGCTATCAGGAGATTTTGGAGCACTTCATGCTTCCATCTGCTGAAAAGCTTCATGAAGATGAAGATTTCATTTTTCAGCACGACCTGGCACCTGCTCACAGTGCCAAAACCACTGGTAAATGGTTTACTGACCATGGTATTACTGTGCTCAATTGGCCTGCCAACTCTCCTGACCTGAACCCCATAGAGAATCTGTGGGATATTGTGAAGAGAAAGTTGAGAGACACAAGACCCAACACTCTGGATGAGCTTAAGGCCGCTATCGAAGCATCCTCGGCCTCCATAACACCTCAGCAGTGCCACAGGCTGATTGCCTCCATGCCACGCCGCAATTTCTTTCTGTGTCTTACCCTCTTGCTTGAGGGTGTCAATGATGGCCTTCTGGACAGCAGTCAGGTCGGCAGTCTTACCCATGATTGCGGTTTTGAGTAATGAAACAGGCTGGGAGTTTTTAAAAGCCTCAGGAATCTTTTGCAGGTGTTTAGAGTAAATTAGTTGATTCAGATGATTAGGTTAATAGCTCATTTAGAGAACCTTTTCATGATATGCTAATTTTTTGAGATAGGAATTTGGGTTTTCATGAGCTGTATGCCAAAATCATCAGTATTAAAACAATAAAAGACCTGGAATATTTTAGTTGGTGTGCAATGAATCTAAAATATATGAAAGTTTAATTTTTATCATTACATTATGGAAAATAATGAACTTTATCACAATATGCTAATTTTTTGAGAAGGACCTGTACTTAAAAATTATCGGGAGGTCGAGAGGTGCTCGGCTCGGGTCGTATCTTCCTCGCACACGATACGAGCTGCGACATGCGAGTATAACCGATTTATACACGATTTCTCCCGTGTGAAAAAGATCCTCTGCGAGCTCGTAAAACAGCAAAAAATCGCACCGTGTACGCCCGCCTTTAGGGGAGTCTATCTTAAATGCTTCTGATTGGCCATTGCGTTCAAGAAATCAACACATATGTCTGTGATTGGCTACATCGATCAACGCTGCAAACATGTTATAAAAAGAAGCTCTGGCCTGTAAATCGTTTCTATTTTGTTTTAGTTGTTCTTGTTGCTTTTCTGCAACAGATGAATAAAAATGTATTAGTTTTTATATGCTTTATTTATAGATATCTCTAGTTTGCGGGAGTCCCGCGAATCGTTTTATTCTCCCGCAACGCGCACACACAGAGAGAGTGCATTACCACTCGCACTCGCACACGCACAAGTGTTTGGACGTGTGCGCACTCATTGGGATAATTGTAAACTCGCAAACACAGACAGAAAATACTTGCCATCGTGGAAATAAGATAAATAACATATTACTTAAGGGCTATTTTGTTTGTTTAATAAAATAAAAAAATTGTAATCTGGAGAAATTGAATTGACCTTCAAGGAAGGCGGGGTGAGCCGTTAGGAGGGCGGGGCGCCCCCCTTATATAATGGTAGGGGAAACACTGTGATCAACATACGACTTCATTTTCTATTTCAACATCTTAAGAAAATGTTCACAATTAAAATTAAAAAAAAGAATTGTGACCCACATACTCCAGACAGACTCAACTATGATATTGACAACAGTACTGGATGAACCTTTATTTCCCGTGCCTAAATAATATGTATCCTGTGGTGCACGTTGCCTGTTTTAGGGTTTGGTGTTGCTGTTGATGATGGTGTTTGTGTTAATGGTGTTGATGTTGGCGTTATTGTTGTTGGTGTTAATTGTATTGTTGTTGTTGGTAGTGGTGTTGATAGTGTTGTTACTAATGGTGGTGTTGTAGATAGTGTTTGTGTTAATAGTGTTGATGATGTTGGCGTTATTGGTATTAGTGTTAATGGTGTTTATGTTTATGTATGTTGGTAGTGGTGGCGTTGATGGTGTTGTTATTAATGGTGGTGTTGTTGATAGTGTTGGTGTTAATGGTGTTGTTGATGGTGTTACTGTTGGAACTAAAAAAAACAGACATGACTTAGTTTGAAATTTCAACATATTTTCTTATATAAATTCTATAAATTATAAAGCCTAGTCTATATAAATTATTAGAATCTTCTAACATTTTTATACAGGCATTGACACATTTGGAACTTATACAAATGACCTGAGCAAACATTTATTTATATCTGGAAGGGAAATAACACAATTCAGAACAATATCTCAATATTTAGAATTATTTTCAAATTAGAAAAAATGTAAATAAGCTTTAATGGACTTCCAAAGACATACAGCCATTCACTCCCATTATTAAGCTTGGAAGACCTAGGACATTTTTTTACATAACTCTGATGGTATTCGTATGGAAGAAGAATGTCATATACACCTAGGATGGCTTCAGGGTGAGTAAATCATGGGCTAATTTTTACTTTTGGGTGAACTATCCCCTTAAGCTCCAGTCATTTGTTTAAGTTAAAGGACAAGTTCGGTATTTTACACTTAAAGCCCTGTTTTAAAAATAGTTTCTGATGAAATAGAACAGTTAAGATTGAAATTTGGACAAATGCTGCTGTCCCGAGAATTTTCGGTTTCTGTATTAGCACCCCCCCACCTCGACAATGGTTTCATAGGGGCACTGGAAGAATCATTCATAAAACGCATTAAACTTTAGTTTACAAAGACGTGAAACTCACCGAGTGGTCTGGGGTGTTCACTGATATGCTCACACAAAAATCGCTGCAAAAGATGCTGTAGGGTCTGGACCAATCAGACACACACTAATTATTCATATTCACTATATTTAATGAATATAAAGGTCTATGAAACTCTCCCCCAAAACTAACCTCACAAATGAAGTTACTTTGTCAGCCGGGTGTCCGGTTACAGAACACTTTAAGACTGATAACAGACTTTACGACCTCAAAGGAATGTGGCCACATGCGCCACATGCTTAAGAGAGAGAGACCATCTTTAATTAAATAAACTTTGCGGTGTTACTCTGATCTATGAAGGAACATGCCTCACAGAAACTGTGATGATTTACTGTCTCGTGTACTATTAGGTATAACAACATGGTATGTTTGATTGGGGTGTATGTGGTTGAACAACCACCCAACGGTCAATATAACCTCACCTGTATCATGCTTCCTAGCAAATTAATCCTCATTTAATGACACACACTTTGATGTACATCACCTTCTCTTAGAATGCAATGTGAATTTGTTATGTCTATTTGAGCTTGAATGAACAGTCTAAGCATGCTGGGGACAAAGACCATAAATCAACTAAGAGCCGCTTCCCCTCTCGGACATGTCACCTTACTCATAGGTCCATTCAAACCTTAGGGGTTGGTTCTTTCTCAGGGTATATCAGAGGCAGGCAACAGTGACCGCCCTCTCTTAGTTCTTTCATCCAGCCGCAACACTGTTCTGGTGATACTGGGGAGCCCCCCTCCCCCTCCACGGGGGCCCCAGGGCCCAGCAGGCCTCGATTCCAACCAGATATGGGCTCAGGCAGGAGAGAGATGACTCTCTCACAAAGAACCAAGGACAATCTCAAGAGTTTTGGAACAAAGACTCCAACCAACAACGACTCCAATCACCCATCCTTCCGACTTCCTCACTTCTCCTGGGTGCTCGGCGTGGCCTCAACAGAGTCCCAGGCCTTGCCCAAACCAGCCATGCGGTCCTGGAGAAAGAGAACGCTCAACCAACTTCCACTTGACACTGCCGGAACCATCAACGACTTCAATTTTCAACAACTTCAAGAATTGTTCCCATTACAAATGCAAGTATTCAATTCAATGAAATGTGAAAATGAAATTCTGATGGTTCTTCTCATAGACCCTCTTCCGGTTTCCAATTTCATCCTATCACTAACCTATTTATGTATTCATGTGTGTATGTTGTTTAGTTTATTTATATTCATATAAATATCTATATTAAGTTAATAAAACTTGTACATAATATGTATTTGGTTCTGTTTTGCTTGCAATACAAGTCACTTTACGATCACGGTTTTTGCTACTGGCTCAAAGTACAAGTACAGGCGAAGAAATAATTATTCTTCGGTGGCCATGGAAGATACCCTTTTCTTAGAATAAATTAATAATCAAAAGAGTTCGTTGGAAGAACTGATTAATTGATTGTAATATTAATTCAGCCACATCAAGTTAATCCAATTAACTGACCCAAATATTTATAATTAATAATAACAAGATATTATTGATTATTAATATTTCCAAAAAGCTGAGTTCCTTACAATGCTTTCCAACAGGTTTTATCATAGTTTTTGTCCAACTCCATTGACTTGTATTGGATGTTCTGTGAAGTACGTTATAACTCCGCCATTGGAGACGGAAATGGGGTTGTTTGTATACTTTCTGTAGTTATGCAGTCGCGGTCATAGACATCATATAGATAGACGCCCTATCGACCGCTACTGCCTACTGGCGTGGACGAGCCGTGGGGCTGCCATCTTAAACCAGTCACTCGCTCCACTCAGTGTGATCTGTTCAGCAGGTGCAATGAGCTGTCAGCGCATTTAATTAATCATACCGAACTGAATACCGAACTGATTTTCACGCTGGGTTTTTTCTGCAAAGGTCATAGATAGCTATGATACAGGACTCATCCCAGCAGGCACGGGATATAGACTACGACGTCGGTCAGACGTTGGATTTTGGTTGAAAATGAAAGTCGGGTTGACGTCTAAATCCAATGTTTGTTTGACGTCAAGCTCCAACGTTGTGCAGTCGTTGAATTTTGGTTGGAATAAACCAAACAAAAAGGTGAAATGCATGGCCGTACACTTATTACCAGCTTCACTTAAAACTAACCAGATTTACTTTATTTCATTTCCATTTTAATGAAATCATATTTTGTATTTTAAAGTCACCATGATGGAGGTTAGCATTTGCTTTAGTTGTGCTCTTGATCCGTGACTCTGTACTATAAAATTTTCTCTGGCTGCTATAATTGTGTGTTTATAAAGCACACTTGTAGCTAAAAAAGCCATGCGATCAGGAGATGTTGGCTGTTTATTGATGATATCATCATGTAATTGCCTGAATCCCTGATCTTATTCAGTGTTTAATGTTTTGATTATTTGACTAATACTTCTGGTTTTAATGTGGTTTTATTCATATAGAAGTCATTTGATTCTACAGCATATCTAGCAGTGTTATCACATAATATACTTGTTTTTTTGTAAATACTATTTAGTGCACAAAAACCTTTCATCTATGGCATTACTTAGACACACACAGACATCAAGAAACAGCATATGAATCTCAACAATGGTGACAATCAAACAAAATATCCTGATAATCAGATCAACTCATGAGCTACAAAAAATCCAGCTGCATAATTTATTAATGCCACAATGCATGCTGGGACATATGGGTGAGTTTTGATTGGTGGTACCCAGCATGCACTGCAGCATAAAGCATTTCATTGATTGTCACCATTGTTGAGAGTCATACGCTAATTCTTGATGTCTAAGTAATAATGTAGAAGAAAAAGTTTAATGCACTAAATGTTTTAAAAATCCTTTATATTATTTGATAAACAACATTGCTCTCTTGCTGTAAAATGAAATGGCTTCTGTTATAAAACAACATTAAAAACACAAGTCCAATATAATCAAAACATTAGACTCTGAATAAGATCAGGGACTCAGGCACTTACATGATGATGACTTCATCATCAATAAACTGCCAACATCACCTGACCTCATTTTCTCTAGTTTTTTTTGCCACAAAAAATGTGCTTTATAAACACACAATTATAGCAGCCAGAGAATATTTTATAATAAAGAGTAAAGGGTCAAGAGTCTGACTAAAGCAAACGCTAACCACCATCATGGTGACTTTAAAATACCACTATTGATTTCATTAAACCGGAAGTGAAATAAAGTCAGTCTGGTTAGTATTAAGTGAAGCTGGTAATGCTGTTTGAGTTGTTTACTCCTCTTCTGCTGAAATCTTCACAGATTCAATGTGCTGCCATGCATGTCACATTTTTTTGCGGTGCTTATTCCAGCCAAAATTCAACATCTGTCTGACGTTGGAGCTTGACGCCAAACAAACGTTGGGTTTAGATGTCAACCTGACTTTCATTTTCAACCAAAATATGACGTCTGACTGACGTTGGATTAGTTGGAGTCCAACGTCTTCCTGACGTCACATTGACGTACTGTGCCTGCTGGGATGGTTTGGCGTATTTTAATATTCATATTGGGCTTAACAGTAATAGAATATTCTGATATATGATATAAAGTGGCCATAATCCCCAAAAAGGGGGGAAAAACAGGGACATTTTGACTATCAATCTGACTGAAAAACCTAATGTTGTGTCTTCAAAAACAAAACGGGGACAGAGGTAGTTTTTTTCTGTATTTAGCCAGGGACAGGTAACCAAAAACGGGGACTGTTCCCTGAAACCGGGGACGTCTGGTCAACCCTATATGTGATGTAGGCTATGAAAACGTTATGCATTTTGCAAATCACACACTATAAATATGATAGAGAAGCAGAAAGAGATAGTGGCAGTAAAGTCAGATATTTTAATAAGTTGAATAAACAATATATGATTATATTATATTAGAGTCTACTTGAAGCTTTTTATATTTGTCTCTCTCTGTCACACACACACACGCACGCACGCACGCACGCACGCACGCACGCACGCACGCACACACACACACACACACACACACACACACACACACTGTACTACCGCGTTCTTCAGCATCCATCTCTTCCCAGCCCGCCTCCCGAGTCCCAACACAAGTACACACACAAAATAGTGAAGCTACCACCAAAATACTAAATTACTAGTAAAGCTACAAGTAGTGACTGCCCAACACTGATAATACCCACGATTTCAGTACAGTAATATCAAAGATCCTTGCTCCTTCTTAACTCTCTGGTAATATTCTATTCACAAAATACAACCTGTAGTACGGTAACGTTAAATTTTACTTGCGAAAAGTAATCTCCCAAGCCCTATTTGCGATGGTCCGCCGATTTGAGCAGGAATGCTGCAAAGTGCTCGGCATCTTAACTGCTGCTATGCGACGAAACTAGGAGTATGTCCAGTTTAAGATGGCGGCTGTATTTCTCAGTGCCCAGCGGCCAATAGGGCATCTAGTCTCTATATAATATCTATGGTCGCGGTATCGTAGACTATGCTATCCAAACATTGGCAAAGGTGCATTATCGCCACCAACTGGGCTGGAGTGTCTATTATTCAAGCTCTCAACGGAAGAATGTCCGGTTGTGAGGCTTTTGAAAAATAGGTCCACAGTTTTACAACGAATGGTAACTACAGAAAGAATACAAACAACCCCATTTCTGTCTCCAGTGGCGGAGTAATAATGTACTTCACAGAACATCCAATACAAATCAATGGAGTTGGACAAAAACTATGATAAAACCTGTTGGAAAGTATCTTTTGCAGCGATTTTTGTGTGAGCATATCAGTGAACACCCCAGACCACTCCGTGAGTTTCATGTCTTTGTTAAACTAAAGTTCTCTTACGAAAGTTTCTCTCGTACTGCGTAATATCTTATGCTATGGGGAAAACCTCTTTTCCACGAGATATTGAAGCCAAAAATTATCCTTAATTTTGAATTAATGTAAAACGGGTTGCGGCAGCATGCAGACATAGGCAAGGCGGCTTGCGTGTCTATTGGCTGACCTGCGGCAACAGCAGCAGCCTATCGAGAGAGGCAATGCGTTACGCCATATCCAATAGGGGTGCTTCGCGCCACTATGTCACGTCCCGCCGAAATAGGCGTGGCCTTGACCTATAAATATAGCTTGACAGGCTGATACAAACTGATTTTCATCTCTTCAGCGAAGCTCACGCATCGCTGGATCCAGAGTGAGAAGCCACGCCGTTGAGAATAAGCCTTCTCCGGGACGAGCCTTCGAATCAGTACCTGCTACGCTTTCCGGCGTCTATATCCTTTTACCTCTGCTGAGAGTGTGTGTTCGCTGCCGCGACTCACACTCTCTCTCTCTCTCTTATCTAAAAGAGCAAGCATCTTTTTAAAGATGCCTCATTCCTGTGGCTCGTGCCGAGCCGCACTCAGCGATGGGGACCGCCATGTCATCTGCGTTTCCTGCCTAGGTGAGGATCATGCAGCTCTCGTGCTCGCTGACGACGGCTGCCATCATTGCATTCCACCCGCTATAGTGCCACGCCATATAAAGCGCCGTACTCAACATGTCGCCGAGCCTTTTCCAGCCTGCGAAAGGTCACCGGTTCGCCCGCCAGCTTCACTCGAGTCGCTCACCGACGGACAGCGACCGCCGTCCGCCGCCGCTTCTGCCATTGGTGATGACGAGATAGCTGCTTCTGTGGAGGAGGACAGCTGCTCTATCCTGGCGTCGGACAGTGAGGATTGGGTGAGCTCTGTGGACCTCCCCTCTCTGCCCGAGAGTCGTCAGGGAAACGGGCCAGCTTCGAATCCGAGCTGATACATCTGCTCTCACAGGCCGTGGCGAGCCTCGGCCTTGAGTGGAAGACGCCCGCGTAGCCCGCTCTCGCGCGCTCTCGCTCTGCCGGATGCCTCCCCCATCCGTGTGGACCCCGGCCGAAGACTGAGATAAAGCCCGAGGCTTCAAAGTCTTCCTAGCCCTTCTAGGTAAGCATCGGTGTTTAAGTCTCGCCGCGGCCAGACTCGCACCGTAAATGTTTGCTCGTTTAGTTCCAGAAAATGCGACTGTTCCAGTGTATTCTGCAGTAAACAAGCCGGTACCACGGTCTGCTTGCCTGCACACAAAAGCCGTTTTACGGCGACCCAGATAAATCACAGGAAGAATGTAATTTCTGGTATACCGGCCATGGCCGATGGTGTTATGAGTGTAAAAAAATAAATAAAAGGCACCGAAAATTTTTCGCTTGTTCAGTTCCAGAAAATGCAACTGTTCCAGTGTATTCTGCAGTAAACAAGCCGGTACCATGGCCCGCTTGCCTGCACACAAAAGCTGTTTTCACGGCGACTCAGATAAATCACATGAAGTGTATTTTTTGTATTCAGGCCACGCCCGATGGTGTCAATTGTGCATTACATGTAGTGAATGTGCCCACAACTCAGTGCCCACAAACGCTACACAATGCATGTCCAACGGTTTCTGTAAAAACGAAACCAACACACATTCGTCCAGCTCAGGCTGACGGTGTTTTTCTGTGCAGTAAATGTGCCCGCTGTCCTGCGCCCACGTTCTCTCACAGACACGTTGAACCCCACAGGGTTTTGTCCCGCTCGCTCTCTCTACGCAAACTGCCATAGAGATATTGAGCACGGCCAGCAACTCATGTCGATTGTGCATTACATGTAGTGTATGTGCCCACATCTCAGTGCCCACAAACACTATATAATGCATGTCCTACGTTTTTCCGTGAAAACGAAACCAACACACACATTCAGTCAGCTCAGGCCGACGGTGTTTTCAGTGCAGTAAATGTGCCCGCTGTCCCGCGCCCACATTATCTCACAGACATGTTGAAACCCACGGGGTTTTGTCCCGCTCGCTCTCTCTCCGCAAACTGCCTTAGAGAAATCGTGCGCGGCCAGCGACTCATGTCGATTGTGCATTACATGTAGTGAATGTGCCCACAAACACTACACTATGCATGTCCCGCGGTTTCTGTAAAAACGAAACCAACACACATTCAGTCAGCTCAGGCAGATGGTGTTTTGAGTGTAATAAATGTGCCCGCTGTCACGCGCCCACATTCACTCACAGACATGTTAAAACCCACGGTTTTCACCCCGCTCATTTCCTCTTCGCAAACTGCCATAGAGAAATCGAGCGCGGCCAGACTGCTCCCCGCCTCAGATGCTGCAAGCACAGTGTTCACTTTACAGCACACCAGAGTTCTCCGGTCGCCACTACGTTGCGGCCAGAGCCCAGTTTTCATTCTACCTCTAGCTATTCATGCAAATGCGTGGGCAAAGCTTCCTGGGGTGTCAGAATGTGTGCTGAACACTATAAAAAGAGGCTATTCGCTGCAGTTCGCTCGACGTCCCCGCCGTTACACAGTGCAAGTCGAAGCTACGGTAAAGAATGAGGTAGCTCATCTACTTCGAGCCGAAATAGCGAAACTACTGAGCAAAGGGGCCATAGAACCTTTATCTCAGGCTCAGAGTGAAGGGGGTGTATACAGCAGATATTTTCTGGTACAGAAAAAAGACCGGGGTCTCAGACCCATTGTAGATCTGCAGCAACTGAACAGAGTGCTTGTGAAGCGCCAGTTCAGAATGCTTACAACCAGGAAAATCCTCGCGCAAGTTTGCCTGTCCGTTCGGCCTGTCCCTGGCACCCCGTACATTTACGATGTGCATGGATGCGACTCTCGCACCCCTGAGACTTCGGGGCATGTGAGTTTTGAACTACTTGGACGATTGGCTGATTCTAGCTCGATCATGCTCAGAGCTCATAGAACACAGGACCATATTACTCGAGCATCTCGAGAACCTGGGTCTAACAGTCAATTGGGTGAAAAGTTTGCTGTCTCCCAGTCAGAAAATTTCTTTTCTGGGCACAGTACTGGACTCGCTGTCTATGACAGCGCGCCTTTCGGCGGAGCGCGGACTGAGCGTTCAGCGCAGCGAAATCCTTCCGCTGCGGCACTATAGTCCCGCTCAAAAGGTTTCAGAAAATGCTGGGCCTTGTGACCTCAGCATCTTCGGTACTCCAGCTGGGTCTGCTTCGCATGCGCCCACTGCAGTCATGGCTGAAAGCACGAGTTCCACCTCGGGCATGGGCCTCCGTCTGTTTCGCCTCAAGGTCGATCTGAAATTTGTCCCAGCTCTGGAACCTTGGAAGGTGATCGACTGGTATCAGTCAGGCGTGAGTCTGGGGACTTCCTCGAGTGTAAAGGTGGTGTCCACGGACGCCTCCACCTCGGGATGGGGAGCGCTGCTCGAGGGCAGACCGTTCTTTGGCCATTGGTCAGAACGGGAAAAGCTTCTACACATAAACTGTCTGAAAATGATGACAGTCGACAACGCACTGAGGCGTTTTTGTGCCTGAATAAAAGGTCACCACGTCCTGGTCCAATCGGACAACATGTCAGTGGTGGTCTATATAAATCACCAGGGTGGCGTCAGGTCCCGAAACCTTTACAGGCTGACGGAACGCCTCCTGGTCAGGGCTCAGCAAAACCTGCTTTCGTTGAAAGCAGCACATGTGCCTGGTCACCTGAATCTGGGACCAGACAGACTGTCCAGAAACAATGTTCCAGCAGGAGAATGGTCGGTGCACCCACTGACGATCAGACTGCTCTGGGAGACATTCGTCAGAGCGCAGGTGGACCTGTTCGTGTCCCAGGAAAACGCTCACTGTCCGAAGCTTTTCTCCAAAAGCAGGGATGCGCTGGCCCACGTCTGGCACCGCTGCCCTCTTTATGCTTTTCCCCCCGTCTCGCTCCTACCTCAGTTGTTGGAACGAATCAGGGAAAACGGATGCTCAGTGCTGCTTGTGGCTCCGCTCTGGACGAATCAGGCTTGGTTCCCAGTCCTGATGCAGCTGATCAGCACTGCCCCGTGGCCCAATACCGATGAGGAAAGACCTCCTCTCTCAGGCCAAGGTCATCGATCTGGCATCCTCGCCCGGAGTTATCGTCCCTGCGTGCATGGGCCATCAACGGGTACCCGCTGTCTGACATCGCCAGACAGATCACGCACGCTACGACACTCGTGCCCCGGAGGGCGAGGTCGGTTGCAGTGCGGTGCTCACCTATGGATTACCCTCGTGCATGCCATGGGTGCCCTGTCCTGATAGACCTGAAGCAACGCCATGGCATGCAAGAGGAAGCGGCTTGCCCACAGGCTTTGTAAGCTCTGCCCGTCGGAACGGACGAAAACTCACAGGCCTTAGGGGGGAGACGAGGATCCCCCCAAAAGGCAGCGGCCGCCGGACACAGGTGCACCTGTGTCGACAGACCGCTCCAATGGAGGGACACCTCGCAACCCTTCACCGTTCCTCCATCAAGGGTAGTGAGGGGGAAAAGCTATTCAGGCAGTTTCTGGCAGAGAAAGATGCTGTTCACCACCTGATAAGCTCTCCATGCATTTTGAGAAAGAAAGGCACTGGGGCGGCGAGCTGAGAACCAGCGCGGCCCGCCCCAAGATACCAAACTCCAGATTCCAACCGAGACTGAACGGGACACGGTGGAGGTTCCACTCGAGCCCGGCAGCCTCTGCGGCCCGTTTCAGCATAGCTGACATTTCTGGATCTGGCTTGGGCAACGTTACACTCCCAGAGGGATATAACACAGCCAAATCATCATTTCCAGAGGCCAGCTCACCCTCCGATGCTGCTATCGACATCTTATCCTCAGGGGGAACCCCCATTGAAACAGCTTATCAGTCCATTACAGAGGGACCAGTATGCTCAACAGGAATGGATGGAGCATGGAGCCGGCCGCAGGAATGGATGGAGCTCCTCAGCATGGAGCCGGCCGCAGATGCCCAGCCCGCTCCAGGCGCTGCCAAGCCAGGTGGCAAGCGACAGCGAAAGCATTCCGGAGCGGGCCGCCCAGGGATGGATGAGATGCTCTTGGAGTGGCACGATCACTCCCTCCCCCCGGGTGAGGGCCGGGTGGAGTCTTTGTTTGTGTGTGTGTCTGTTCCGCCGCTGGCTCCCTAAAAAAAAAAGGAAAAAGCTGAGCAAGCGGTACCCACACTTCAGAGAGAGAGCAAATTCACCTGTTCCTGGGTCCCAAGAGGGCCAGTCTGGCGGATGTGACCCTGTATAGCCTTACACCCTTCAGCTCCCCCTTGGTCACCAGCAGGCAGCTTGGTGCGTTCGAGGACCCGGTCATCCGCCTTCTCACGTGCACCCTGCCGCTAGTGGAGACAGGGAACTGTTGCACAGCACACTAACACCACTCTCTCTACTTTGCTGCCCCACCTCAGGCTCGGCTATCCCGCTCAAGTCAGTGATCACATTAGGTGTTGAGCAGACGTGCTCCTGAAAATCCAGTGATATTCATCACATCTAGTGTTGAGCAGGGCTCCTGACTTATGCGTGCTTATCTTATCCTGCTGGCGAAGGATTTGATATAGCCACTCCTCCAGCCGGTATGAAGGCCAGTTGTAAACTCGTTCTTCATGCTACTAGGTGGTGGGTCGTGACCATCTTGGCCCAAGATTGGTCTGCAGCTCCGACCTGAAAGACATGTGCTTCAGATCTCTACCTTCCGCGCCGCAGGCCATCCTGTTTGTTGCGTCTGAGTGCTCCAGAGCCTGTTGGGTCTTCAGGTCAACTCGGAGAGAGTAATCTCGCCCACGGGTTGAGTATCTCTTTTTCAGTTTTGGAGATGGACTCGGTCCAACACGTCTCTCCAATGAGAGTGTGTTCAGCTGGTGTTGAAGTGAGAAAGGGTCCCACTGAAAGAACTTTCAGAGGCTCCTGGGGCATATGGTAGATGCAGCCATTGGCTTCCTCCATATGATGACCGCTTCTGCGCTAGCTTCACGATCGGGTCCCGAGGTGACCGTGGCAGAGCAGCTCATCCTGTGTGACTATAGTCATCCCGGTCTGCTGCCAAACCCTCTTCAACTGAGGCGCCATGTACAAAGGGCGTGTTTTAACGGGGGCCTGGGCGACCCTCGACTACACGGGCATTCGTGCCTCGAGTTGTTACACATTGCGACCGTTGCGCAAGCTTCCCTTGCATGTCACAACTCACCCGTCACCTCCTCGGAGTCAGAAGCTTCTGAGGACGCTTTGTCCACTCTTCCCGCTCTACTCAATCGTGCCGCCAACGAGCCTCATGACAGTTATAGCCAGGGCAAGTGGAGACTCCATCCCCTGGCAGAAATGCTCCTGAAGCTCAGTGAACTTATCACACTCAAGTGCTGAGCAGAAATGCTCCTGAAGCTCAGTGATCTTCACGTTGTGTTGAGCAGTGCTCCTGTCTTTTTGCGCCCGTCGTTTGCACCTACGGTGCCAAGTCAGGAGGGAGCAGGTCTTCATAATTGCCCCTTATTGGCGCAACCAGACCTGGTTCCCATCGACACCCTTCTTGACTTCCCTTGAACACTTTTTCAGGGACGGTGGCACCTGCATTATACCCCTGGAGATTCCGGGCGGTCTTAGGTCTGAACGCGGAGGTTCAGGTGGCTATCACAGGGTCATGTGATAGTTACCATCACTTCTGCGAGCACCCCCTAGAAATGGGTAGCTTGCTTACGCCTTTAGAAGTGGAACCTAGTCGTTGAGTGCGTCTTCTCTCCAGAGGAGATCCTGAAAGCTTTCGATCATTTCAGTGCTCTCTTTCCTGCAAGATGGGTTGGAGTTGGCTGTTTTCCTTCACCCTCAAAATGATGTTGCCTCAGTGTTTAAACTACGCTCATCGTGATGCAGAAGTATGGAGAAGCATGTCCTGATCGTCAGGTTCCTGAGGAGCAAGGTAATGTAAATCCTTGCGTCCCTCTTTATCCTCTTGGGCCTTGTCTCTGGTGCAACTGCACTGCAGAGACCGCCCCTGAGCCACTGCAGGCAGTGAGTTAAAAATTCTGTTATATCAGTTCTCCTGCTCGCGTGGTCTCTACTAGAGGCTAGGGACTTGCTCGCTTTCGGTCAACATATTGTGCCTGGAGTTCGGGCCGGCTAACTCTCACAAACTGAGACCCCGGCTCGGATTGTGCCCAAGGTTCCTACCTCTCCCATAATAGGAGCAGATGGTGAGCCTTAAAGCGCTACCCCGGAGGCGGCAGATCCAGCCCTGGCTTTCTCTGTCCGTTCGCTTATAGCGGTTAGACGTGTACAGAACGCAAGCCATAGACCTCAGACCAGCTCTACAAATATCTGTTAGGAATACAGCAGAGAGGGAAGGCTGTTTCCAAGCAAAGTTGGCCACTTAGTGCTTGATTTCATTTCGGTAAAAATTCCGAGATGCAAAATGTCCACTTAGGTGTTGAGCTCCTCTATGATGAGTGTAAAGTGCTCCGCCTGGGCGTTGACGATATGCTTTGCTAAACAGATTCTAGAGTTGGGGGCTGGACGACACCTAGTTGAACTGCTGCTTCCCGTGGGCTCCCTTTTTATGAAGCCAGTTTCACCGTGAGCCCGATTCAAGTGTCGGCTTGCTGTGCCATTCCCCTCCTATGGACTGGATACGTGCGCCTTTCTACTCCAGTTGAGTTCCCTTAAAATTGAACCCTGTTGAGTTCCTCCACACCCCTCCGACGTCGGATGTGCGGAACGTCTGGTGTTAGGCCTACCACTTATAAGCAGTGTGGAACCTGTGTTAGGCTGGGTCCATATGTTGTGGTCCCTACGGCAAACCCCATATGTGTATTCTTCCACGATACGGCTCCCTACGGCGAGCCCGTGTCTTCCCTCGGCAGAGTCTCTCTGCCGTCACTGTCCGGTGAGTCTCCCCCCGTCTTAGGCTGGAGCCACCCCAGTGTTATTCTATATGTTATACTGCCCAGTCATCCGCCCAGTTCATATGTGTATTTTCCACATTTACCTCCCTTCAGGAAGAATGTGCTTCCGCAGCGTCCCTTCCTTTCAATGTACGGGAACGCTTTCCCAGTGGTCCTGTAGGAACAGCAGTGACTTCCCTGGCCTAAGCCCTGTCCTTCCCCGCCTTAATTGCGGGGGCATCAGGAGGCTTTTGTCTAGGCACTGGAAGGTGGCAGCTTTAGTGGCGCTTTCAAATGTTATCCCCATTCAGTCGTTGTCGACTACGTCCGATGTTATCGACTGAAAGGGAACGTCCTGGTTGCGTATGCAACCCACGGAGGACGTAGTCCCCTTGCCACTGGCGCTGGACCACCACTGACTCCGGGTTACGCTCGGTTCCTCAGCCGCAGGTCACCCAATAGGCACGCAAGCCGCCTTGCCTATGTCTGCATGCTGCCGCAACGATTTTGACATTAATTCAAAATTAAGGATAATTTTTGGCTTCAATATTTCGTGAAAAAGAGGTTTTCCCCATAGTGTAAGATATTACGCAATACTCATTCCCTCTCTAGAGGGAACCGAGGTTACATTAGTAACAGAGTACGTTTAGTGCGTTTTATGAATGATTCTTCCAGTGCCCCTATGAAACCATTGTCGAGGTGGGGGGGGGGGGGTTGCTAATACAGAAACCGAAAATTCTCGGGACAGCAGCATTTGTCCAAATTTCAATCTTAACCGTTCTATTTCATCAGAAACGATCTTAAAACAGGGCTTTAAGTGTAAAATACCAAACTTGTCCTTTAAATTAGTAACCTGTTAGCCTACATCTTTTATACATGCTTGATTCCGATTTGTTACATTAAACCTACTCTAGAAGGAACAGATGTAACCACTGATCTATATAGAATGACTGGATAGCTCATGACGTCATAAACAGTAAAGCCACCGCGCCGCCATATTGGTATTCCCTAGTGAGCTCACGCGTTCTATTGAATCAATAGGAAATTTTATGATTTGACTGAAAAAACATTGCCTAACGAGAGACAGTTTTTAAATCTAAAGTATCCCTGTACATTCTCACAACGCAAACATCCTAAGCATTTAAATGGGTATTTGTTTAAAGTCTGAATTTTTTCCAGCTTATTAAAAAACGGCAATTTCTTTGCAAAAGTAATAAAAAGCTGTATGAGAACGCTAGTCGGCCTTCACTGAAGAGCTATCTTCACAGGTAAGAAAAACTGTTTGATACTATTAATTATATAGTGAATGCTAAAGACCTATATTTCTGTGAATTGGTGAATATTGTTTAGTGGCCACAAATTAATAATACCTCAGCACGTTATACTAATTTGTTCCCTCGTTTTACTATATTGTGGCCACGTTGTCAATCGTTAAATCAAAACGAGGGAGGGAATTAGTGCAACGTGTCCACGATTTATTAAAACGAGGGAACAAAGTCGTCGTAACAACGATTATTTAGATCAGTGGACAGGGCGCATAAGAACGAGCAGAGAAAGAGAGCCCCGGCCGCGCGCACTCTCCCACCGCCTTCAATGAGGTCGGAAGACCGATTGTGTTTTATAGATTAGTAGTTTGTTCATATAAAGTGTTTGCTTAGCAAGTACATGTTCAGGAAATGCATAATACAAATTTTATTGGTTAATGTAACGATAAACGGACTATTAAATGGTGTCGCTATTGGACACTAATTGTGATTATTGCTGCTCTGATGTTTCTTATAGGCTACTGTTGACTTTGCATTACCGTTAACTTACTCTTGCCTCGGAGAAAACAACACGGGCATAGCGACAATTGTGCATATAAATAAATACTTATAGGGCCTGAATTACAACCTGTGGCAGTTTTTCGACGTCCTTTTGTAAACGTCGTTTTACACTTGTATGCTGCTCAGCGGTTGGTTCATCTTTAAAGTGCCGTCGGGCCTACCAATCTCTGTATAACGGGCGTTGGAGCCCTCTGCTGGTAGGGAATCGTAAGATGGCCGCTCGAACACTTCCGGTGGCTTCACTGCCTGATGGCAGTTTAGACCGTCATGAGCTATCCAGTCATTATATAGATCAGTGGATGTAACAGATTTTCAATCGTGTTGGTAAAACAATGTGACGGTCAATGTAGCCTATAAAAACAAAACAATTTATGCTTAGGACTGTGTGTTTTGTGCCTACATTTATAATAACAGGCATGAGCAAAACTCTAAAGGTTATACAAATATATTATTATAGAATATACCTCTACATGTGTTATTGAAGGTGATGGGATGATCTGAGTTTGTTGCAGTGAATCCATCCAAACACGAGCAATTGTAACTTCCTATTTCATTTGTGCAGGTGGAATTTGGACCACATACAGATGGACTGAACAGACATTCATTTATATCTGGAAAATAAACACATTTAAAAAAAATAGCTTAAAGGGTAACTAAACCCCTGGTCAGAGCCTGACTCCACCCACTGGCAATATTTGAAAAATGCTGGAAAAGTGGGCAGACCCCAGCGGAGATAGAGGGGACGAAATGAGGGCGGGGCTGAGTGGGGGGGCGGGGTATTGGGGAGAGGCGCCTGAGACCCGCAGTGAGGGATTAATTGACAGCAGCTGTCAAACTCGCTAAAATGGAGACAGACTGGAGTGACGCAAGTAGCTTTGCAACAGAGCGGTCATTTGAAGTCTTTTCTTCCCCACCTTCATCTGATTTGTCTGCCTCTTAAAGGTTGTGTCAGTGATTTCAGGCCCAAAAATAAATGTCTAATCTTTCCTAACCATCCGCTAGCTGCCCGCCCCATAAGCATGCCGTCCAAAAACCGCGTCTCTGTAGGTAGCCTAGGCTCTGAGATCTGCACACAAAAACAAATGGGTACAACCACCACTCAAAACCAAAATAAAGTGTTCCAACCAATCACTGACAGGGGCGGGTGTTGTGAGGTTTTGCGCTGGTGCACGGCTGGACGCGAAATCGGAGCAACACCCGCTCCTGTCAGTGATTGGTTGGAACACTTTATTTTGGTTTTGAGTGGTGGTTGTACCCATTTGTTTTTGTGTGCAGATCTCAGAGCCTAGGCTACCTACAGAGACACGTTTTTTGGACTGCATGCTTATGGGGCGGGCAGCTAGCGGATCGTTAGGAAAGATTAGACATTTATTTTTGGGCCAGAAATCACTGATACAACCTTTAAGAGGACCAAATCTGAGGTGTGTGGTCATATTTTGGCTTTTACAAAAGTCCTGAGGGAAACTTAATCGATGATGGTCACCCTGTCTGCAGAACATGCACAAAAAAGTCGCTGCAATACACTTCAAAATGTTGTTTTGAGTTTAAATATTTTATCTCACTCACTTGAAATAAACGTGAAGCTTCCACGAAGAAAAGTTCGCATTAATGTTTTAAATCTTACCTGTTTATAAATCCATTTTGTACAGCGTACAAAACAATCGTCCAGACAAGATGATCACAACAATATTATCAAACTCTGTAAACAATAAATTAACTCTGATTTTATTTTCAATACAATCAAAAACAGAGACGCAAGACGGCAAATTGTATTTGAATGAAACGAGAGAACGCGTCCGTTGTGATGGATTTGCGCTGTGTTTATAATGCGTTGCTATTGACGACGGTCAGAAGGAAATGCCACAGAATAGAATCTTGCCTTAAAAAGTGCATAGAGCTGCTTGTTTTATTTGTGTAACTCCAACTCCTGACTCGCTACAGTAGTTTTGACGGAACCAGATGCTTTTATACCCCCCCCCCCCCCCCCACACACACACTCAGCCCCGCCCCCCCACTCAGCCCCGCCCTCGGTTCGTCCCCTCTATCTCCGCTGGGCTCTGTCCACTTTTCCAGCATTTTTCAAATATTGCCAGTAGGTGGAGTCAGGCTCTGACCAGGGGATTAGTTACCCTTTAATATGTCGAATGTTTCACAGTATTTAGAAAAGACCTGAACATATGAGACTATTCTAACAACTACAACATCACAAATCTGTGATTATGCAAATTCAATGAATCACCTTTCTGGCAAAGCGGACCCTCTAAAGGGAGAGCTTGAATACATCCACAAGTGCCTCCCACAACCTCATCACACTCATGATAGGTCCTGCAGGTGTCATTGGGCCAAACATGACGCTCCTCACACTTGCACTCATATTGTGCTCCGTTTAACCCACACACTGTAACACAATGGAATGGTATGACAGAACAGTTTATACATTATGGTTAAACTTCTTATTATTAAAAAATGAATCAGGTTGATCAGGACTTTAAATGACTCTGAAGGGGACTAATAATGACAGGCTAACAGTATATTATTCCATACTAGAAATGTGCTTTCCAAATGTACAAATATCTGATCATGTAATGTTGATTTGAGATTAACATACTTTATTATCCAACTTGGATTTTGTCTTAAATCATCCGTTAATAAAATACTACATTACAACTTGGAAAACCACACCAATACTACACTATTAACTGATACACTATTATTAGAATATTAGTCTCTATACTGAATTAGCTAACATGTTCTCCCAAACCATTTTTTATTGAATTCAGAAGCCACGTTGAGTCGCAAGATGGCCCAATTTAGCTAGGCTATTTTAAATTGCGGTATGGAAAGAGACAACAATGTGGAGATCAAACTCAAATAGCCTAATCAAGATAGCCATTTAATTAAGTTTAATATTTCTTCATCAAATGTTTTATTTTCACCTGACATAAATGACACATTCTCCTCTCACCTGTAGTAATGTCGATATCTGTGATATGTATGTTGTTCAGAGTGAAAGGCAGGCTGATAAATCTTGCGAGATTCCGTATGTAGTTCACCAGCGACAAATCAAAGACACTTACATCAATTTCAGCCTCATACTCAAACTCAGAAAGTGGTGCTGCAAGAACAAACAGAAAAGGTTTAAGCAGAACAATCGGTACAATTGTAATATATTGTAAAAACATTACTGAATGAATCAACACTCCTGAATGCACCATTCAGATTTCAGTTAAATAAAATGCTAATTAACTTATGCAGTGTTCTTTGAAAACAGAAAACCGAGAATATAATTACTCTTAATAGCCAAGTACATGAGGCTGTTAAAAATAGGAAAATATTGTTTTTGTACAACTTTGGAAGTGTTTCACCTTCGCAGAATTGTCCATCATTTGGAAGGGCATTGATACATGTACATGAACCATCAGTGATGTCATCACAGATTAATTTCCAGGATATGAATTGTTGAACAATTGAACAAATGAACAATTACATTTTTGATATCAACAATTACATTTTTGATATCAACAATAGAATTCTTGATATCAACAATTTCATTCTTGACATCAACAATTTCATTCTTGATATCTGTAATTGTATTTTCACTAGTGAAACGTCACCATTGGCTGCCATTCCAAATTAATTGTTGATATCGAGAATTGATTTCTTACTAGTAGAAATATAATTTTTTATATCAATAATTACATTGTTACTAGTAAAAATGGGAATTCCTGTTATCAATAATTCAATTGTCACTAGTAGTAATGTCTATTCTTGATATCAACAATTTAATTGATTCTAGTAAAAATGTTAATTTTCTCACTAGTAACAATTACATTCATGATATCAGAAATTAACATTGTCACTAGAGAAAATGGAATTATTGATATCAAAAATCAACATTGTTACTAGTAGCAATTCAATTGTTGATATCAATAATAGACATTTCAACTAGTGACAATTGAATTCTTGATATCAAAAATAAAGGTTTTTACTTATGGAAAGCCCTTTGAGCATTTATTCGATATCCTACTACGCATTTATTTCATCTTACTAGTAAGACTTTTGTTCAAACTAGTTCGACAAAATGGCGAACTAGTAGACCAAAAGTCTCAACTGGTTGGCTTTTTGACGAACTAGTGGCCATCTGGACCGAACTAGTAAAACACAAAGGCGTACAAGTTAACTTGTGAGCAGCAAAACCTTTAACATGTTAACTAGTCAAACATAAATTCGGCTTACTAGTTAACTAGTGGACGGCAATTTTCTGCACTAGTTAACTAGTGAGCATTTTGGCTCTCACTAGTTAACTAGTAAAGCCAAAAATGTCCACTAGATAACTAGTTGACACGTGTTGGAACTTACTAGTTAACTAGTAAGGCAAATATTGTCATACTAGTTAACTAGTACGAGCTAAAATGTCTACTAGTTAACTAGTTGACGCTTTTTAGGCCTTACTAGTTAACTAGTAAAAACATTTTAAACCTTACTAGTTAACTAGTGAAAGCCAAAATGCCCACTAGTTAACTAGTTGAACTGGTTTTTACTTTACTAGTTAACAAGTGACGCTCAAAATGTCTACTAGTAGTACTACCGAAAGCAAAAATGCTGACTAGTTAACTAGTTGCACAAAATGCTAATAAGGGGGTGGTAGCGGGCATATTTTAAAACTTCCTATTGGCTGTCCAGCAAGAATTCCCTCCTCCCAAAATTTAACCCTTTAAAGCCTGGTTAACTTTTAATTTTGTTAACTGCCAGCTCATTGATTAATATCTATGCAGAAAAAAGTGTGAAACCTGTGTACTGTCAGATGAATCTTTAATCTTGCTTGACTTACTTTAATTTTTGCCTTTTTAACAATGAAACACCAAGGTTTCTCTATGTTTTTTTCCTTTTGTATTTTTGGTGAGTAAAACAGAAACGCAGGTTCTCAGCTCCATGGAGTAGGCTATACTGTATATATAGGCTACTGTAAATATTCTCTCTCTCTCTCTTTACACACTCATATATATATATATATATATATATATATATATATATATATTAATTTCCATTACACGAGAGTAGATGTTAAAACTTCATGCTGATTTGTACTCGGCTTTCGCCAAGATAATCACCAACTAAGACGTAGCTTTACAGTAACCTATGCTTCTCCATCCATTTACGCTTCTTTCCATCTAGTGACGTGAATCTTCTGTCTGGTGTTAATACAGTGTATTGCGCGTCAGCACACACAACGGCTGCAACCACAGTGCGGTCCCCCATAACAACCCTCTGGATTGAGCGGAGTAGGGAACATCTCTAGGGTCTTCAAGTGGGCACCTTCCGTCCTCAGTGTTTTGTCGACTAGCCCACGACACCTCAAGAGGGCTCGACAGTGACTCTGGTGTCCCAGAGTCACCCCCCTCCGTCCCCCACTCAACTCAGCCCAGCTTACTGACCTCTACTTCCCTCTTGCTGCTGAGACCTAACCGCAATCTCACAATCTCTCCGCAACCCAACCATACGCGCCAACCCGTTTGACTAAGGCTGTCGAGCCCCACTGGTGCGTTAATATGCAGTTTCAGTGGCAACGGTTCCGTATGGCATACCACCTACCACAAAACACAATATCTGCCCAACCACCCGTCATTCACGCAATATACACAGGAACGTAATGACTGTAAATACTATACAACCTATACAAATAAACCAACAGTTGCTGCTGAGACCTAACCACAATCTCACCGCAACCCAACCATACGCGCCAACCCGTTTGACTAAGGCTGTCGAGCCCCAGTGGTGCGTTAATATGCAGTTTCAGTGGCAACGGTTCCGTATTGCATACCACCTACCACAAAACACAATATCTGCCCAACCACCCGTCATTCACGCAATATATACAGGAACGTAATGACTGTAAATACTATACAACCTATACAAATAAACCAACAGTTGCTGCTGAGACCTAACCACAATCTCACAATCTCTCCGCAACCCAACCATACGCGCCAACCCGTTTGACTAAGGCTGTCGAGCCCCACTGGTGCGTTAATATGCAGTTTCAGTGGCAACGGTTCCGTATGGCATACAACCTACCGCAAAACACAATATCTGCCCAACCACCCGTCATTCACGCAATATACACAGGAACTTAATGACTGTAACTACTATACAACCTATACAAATAAACCAACAGACCTTTCAAGTTTTCAAGAATTCTACGAAACCGTAGCATGGCGGCCTGTACACAGCCAGCTAGAATCTTTCCGTCTCAACCACAGCCAGTTGCTGCTCCTTTCTGCTGCTTCAGATAAGTTCTTTACTGTACGACGCAACTCTTGGCCACTGAATCCGACGTCTCTGAGGAACCGGGTTGTAGAGTGTGCCACAAAGCCACGACAACCCACTTCCACTGGATAAACCTGGACTCTCCATCCTCGCTGTTCTGCTTCAGTGGCCAGATGAGCATACCGCAGTTTCTTCCTCTCATATGCCTCATCTACCGCATCCTCCCATGGCACTGTTAACTCTATCAGTTGAACAATGCGTGCTGATCCAGACCACAAAACAATATCTGGCCGTAGGTTAGTGCTGGCAATCTCAGGTGGAAAAATAAGCCGTTGATCAAGATCAACCAGCATCTTCCAGTCCCTAGCAGCTTCCAGTTGTCCTGGGCGAGAATTGGTGTTAGCACCTTTTCTTGGTGGTTGCTCGCCTGGGCGGAGGAATATTGTCTTCTGCGTGTAATGTTTTGCTAGAACAGGCGGCAATTTATTGGTCATACTACGCTTGCCTTCCAATGCTAAAGCCAAACATCGCAATACTTGGTCATGGCGCCAAGTAAACCGACCCTGGCTAAGAGCCACCTTACATCCTGTCAAAATGTGCCTTAATGTGGCAGGTGATGAACACAAAGGACAAGATGGATCCTCTCCTACCCAGAGGTTTAGGTTCTGCGGTGATGGGAGAACATCATATGTTGACCTAATAAGGAAACTGATCCTACTCTCTTCCATTGACCAAAGGTCTTGCCAGCCCATTTTGCGTTGTTCCACACTCTCCCATCTCATCCACTCTCCCTGCTTGGCCTGGGAAATGGCCTTTATACATCTCATCCTCTCCTCCTGCTTTCGCACATCGTTGACTACCAGCTTCCTCCTTTGGGCTGGGCCTGCCTTGTGCCATTTAGGAGGAGCTAAACTGAGCCCAAAACCCCCTCTTCCATGCTGTACCTGTCCCACGATATCCCCAATTTGAAGGTCAGCCTTTGCCTCTACTACAGATTTCTTTGCTGACCACTTTCTACCAGTTTTTACCACAGGGGCTGTCTCCCTTACACATTTGTCACGTGACTCTGCTAAAGTCATTTCCAGTCTGACCTTGGCACACTTAAACTCCTCGGTTAAAGCAGAGACTGGCAGCTGCAATACTCCTTTACTATAAAGTCCCACCCTGCTGAGGCAGCGTGGAACTCCCAACCATTTCCTGATGTATGAACTTATTAACGCTTCCAGCTTATCCACTGTTGTCAAAGAAACCTCATACACAGTCAGAGGCCACAGCAACCTTGGCAGTAGACCAAATTCAAAGCACCAGAGTTTCAGTTTGCCTGGTAGAGCACAGCTGTTTATGCTCTTCAACCCTTCCACTGCTTGTCGTCTAACTTCTCCCACTCGAACTGTGTCCTTTAGATCCCCATTGTACCATCTCCCTAGACTCTTCACTGGCTTCTGAGAAACTGTTGGTATTGCCTCACCATTAATGAAGAATGTTTTATCTACTACCTTGCCTTTAATTATGGAGATGCTCCTTGATTTAGAGGGCTTAAATTGCATTCGTGCCCATTCAATATTATCTGTTAACTTCCCCAATAACCGAATTAGTGCAGGCTACCGTTGTAGTCATGGTTGTCATGTCATCCATGTATGCTCTGATTGGTGGTAGTCGCATCCCAGAAGCCAAGCGCTCTCCTCCTACTACCCATTTTGATGCCCTAATGATTACTTCCATTGCCATGGTAAAAGCCAGTGGAGAAATGGTGCATCCTGCCATTATTCCAACCTCTAAGCATTGCCATGTAGTGCTGAATTCTGGAGTTGAGAAACTAAATTGCAAATCTCCAAAATAGGCTTTCACTAAATTTGTTATCGACATCGGTACCCTGAAAAAATCAATGATGCCCAAAGAAGCTCATGTGGCACTGAACCATATGCATTAGCCAAATCCAGGAATGTCACGTGGAGCTCCTTCCTCTCCTTTTTAGCTGATTGAATTCGTTGCCAGATAACACTGATGTGTTCTAAGCATCCTGAGAATCCTGGAATGCCCGCTTTTTGAACTGAAGTGTCAATGAAGCCATTCTTTAATAGGTAGGTTGACAATCTCTGAGCAATAATGCTGAAGAAAATCTTTCCTTCGACGTTTAATAGTGAAATAGGGCGAAACTATATATATATATATATATATATATATATATACATACAAATATATAAAAATTTTCCCTGCACGCCTGACAGCAGTGTGAAGGTAACGCTCCATTCCTCAGCTGTGTGGGATCACTTTAAACTGAGTGATGACAGCAGTAGTGTGGAAGTTATGGTGTTTATTAAATACGACCACATTACCCCTGTTTTAGCTTCATTACACTGGCTCCCAGTCAAAGCGTTTGTAGTCGGGGCCAGAGGAAAGAGAACTCTTTTAAGTCCCTTCTGAAAAAATACTTTTATAGGAGAGCCTTTCCGGATTTTGTCTGACTTTATTTTACCCCATTTTATTTTATATATTTTATATTTATCTTAAACGTGTCTCTTACGTGTTTTCTTGCATTTATCATGTAAGGTTTATTGTTTTTGTGTTTTATTGTTTTTTTGTACACTTATTATTTCTATTAATATTATTAATAATTTTGCAATTGCTTCATTTCATTACAGATCAAAACAGTCAAATTTCCTACATTTTAAAATTAACAATTAGGCCTAGGCCTAAATTGCAGGCTACCACAAACAAACAATAACATAATGAACGCATTTAAATAAGAGGATTTAATTAGAAGAAGAGCATTTAGTCGCTATAATAACAGTTAAAAGTGAATTTTGCATAATAACGTGTTAGATTTAGTTCCGCTACCGGAAACACCGTCTGCTCTCTGCCTGGACCCCGGCCCGGGTAAACATTTTTCCGGATTCTGCTCTGGACCTCCTCACTTGGATCAGACTCTCTCACTCTGGACTCTCAGCTACGGTTTCCCCTGCTCTGTAGCCTACAGCAGCCACCAACCCGGTTCGGCACCAAGGGGGTAATCCATCAGCCGGAAACTGAAGCCTCGCGGGAGTCGCCATTGTAGCAGAACTTCACCTGCTGTTGGCATTCCATTGACTCCCATTCATTTTACCGCACTTTGACAGCGAATAACTTTACATCTGAGGCGTCCAAAGACTTCATTTGTCCATTATTTATTTCTAAAGAAACACGACAATGTATAAAAGGCTCCATTACTTTGTATCTTACGTTATGGCCCCGTAGAAGCCGTTTTTGTTAAAAACAGGCTAACGATTGCGTCATAACCACGCGACTTTATATAGCACAATAGAGACATTACCGTATAGACAGGAGGAGAAGCTCGCAGGCAATCTTTTACTGTCTATGAAGCAATCGGGGGGACATAGAGGCATAAAGTCAAGGGAGAAGCCCATAGATAGAGAGTCCATAAAAGCAACGGGACAAAATATGTCAACAACGTTTTTCAGGAATTAGCAGATTCAGATTTGTCTTGCTACAGCTACTAGAAGATGTACAACTGTCAGACTGTCGTCACGCTCAGTTTGAGCCTGCGCAGTCGCTCAGCCATCAGACAGTAAGTTCAAGTGCAATAATCGGCTTCAGTCTTCTCCGTTGAAATCAATGGGGTCGCTGGGTCCATTTCTTTTACTGTCTATGTTCGGCACGCATCTATTTTCACTCTGCGGCGCTCTTCACCTGCTCAATATCCGATCCCTTTACTCAGCAATAAATAGGCCTATTCCTCTTTTATGTAACTCCTCCCTTTCTTAGTCCTGCACTTGGGTCTGCTAGCCTTGCCATAACAAAGTTGAAAACAAAGTTTTGGTAAGAATCACTTAGTTAGCCTTGCTGTGAGAATAATAAACGGAGGGCTCTCTTTCTTTCTCTCTCTCTCACACGCGCACACAGACAGACGCACCCATGCCCACCGTTATCTCTCCCCCATCCCATATCCTCCCTCAGTTCTTGAGAAGGGTCTGGCTGCAGACTAGCACTCTCAGACTTGCACGCTCAGACACGATCGCTTCCGCTGCAAGTGACGTCACTTGCAATCGACGGCGCATAGTCTCGTTGCGGATTGAGAACAATTCCAATGTCGTTAAAAAACGTTTCTGTAAGTATATATACACACACACACACACACACACACACACACACACACACACACACACACACACACACACACACACACACACACACACACACACACACACACACACACACACACACACACACACACACACACACACACACAGAGATTAGAGAAGGCTGAGTTTCCACAGAATCGATGCTCTGGAACTCTTTTGCTTCATCTTTACTGTAATGAATGACATGCAAATGTTTCTTGAACATGTAGTTGATGTCATGAAATTAAAGGTAAACTGTCGAACTACACTAGAGCAAAGTGAATAATGTGCCAGTGTGTTTTTATGTATGTTGTATATTGTCTATTTGTACCTTGTATTTGTCTGTTTTGCACATTAACTGTGTGTAATAACTGTAAATTGACATTTACAATAAAAAGAAAAAAATGCATCATCTTGATGTTTTTCATCTACAAACTGTTCCCACAAAGTTGGGAGCATGAAATTGTCCAAAATGTCTTGAAAATAACTTTGGAAATTATAACTTAAAACAAATAATAACCTATATAGGTTACATTATAATAATTGTATAATATGGATAATTAGCACTTCACTTACTTGATATACATTGTAAACTGATTACTTTACTCTAGCACAGTAGTCAGTAATGTAAAGCAATGCCACAATAAACTAAAGGATTAATATTTAGGTACATATAAAGGTAAGTCTGCTTTTTTAAAATATTACACTTCAATACGTAGATTGTGCGCGTTAAGAAACACGTTCAAATTGGTCGTCTTAACATGGTAAAACTGTGCGTCTTTACACGCAATAAAATGTAACGCAACGACAAATGACGCCTTAACTCGACCAAAATGTGTCTACGCGTTCAAAAGAAACACGTAGAAAAATTGCTGCTTTAACGCAGGCAAACAGTGCGTGTTGACGCGGTCAAATTTCACGCGTTTTGTTTAAAGACTGTTGGCCCCGATCGCGTTCCGTAGAGAGCAGGCGTCGATTGCAAATGACGTCACTTGCAGAGGAAGCGCTCGTGTCTGAGAGTGCAAGTGACGTCACTTGCAGAGGAAGCGCTCGTGTCTGAGAGTGCAAGTGACGTCACTTGCAGAGGAAGCGCTCGTGTCTGAGAGTGCAAGTGACGTCACTTGCAGAGTCCAGAGTCCTTCTTTTAGATTAGGCCTACATTTCAAAGGAAAGTTTTTAATTTCAGGTTTTTAGTTCATGAAAACTTCCACAAAAAATCTTACGCAGCCCCCAGAGGCAGCTAGTTCGGAAAATGTCAAACTAGTTAGGTCAAAGTCCTTACTAGTAGTTCGGCTTTGCACTGAACTAGTAAGACAAAATTCCTTCTACTAGTTAACTAGTAGTTGAACTTACTAGTTGAACAACATCAACCTTACTAGTTAACTAGTTACGCTTTTGGGACCACACTAGTTAACTAGTGGACATTTTAGCTCTTATTAGTTAACTAGTAAAACACTTTAAGCCTTACCAGTTAACTAGTAAGAACAAAAGTGCATAAACTAGTTACATTAACTAGTGAACATTTTAGCGCGAACTAGTGCATCAACTAGTTAGCTAGTAGACATTTTGGCCTTCACTAGTTAACTAGTAAAACATTTTAAGCCCGACTAGTTAACATGTAAGCGGCAACAAGAAGCCACTAGTAGTACTAGTTGCAGTTTCTCAGGTCAACATGTTAACTAGTGTGCAACATGCAAATGAATTGGGCCGGGTTATGACAAAATCCCGAGTCCTGGTTGGATGGATTTTTAAATTTTGAACTGGAGAGCCAATAGGCAGCCTCAAATTCCACTTTTCCCTCCCCCTTATTAGCATTTTGCTCAACTAGTTAACTAGTGGGCATTTTGGCTTCCACTAGTTCTTCTAGTAAGCACTTTTACACCAACTAGTTAACTAGTTCGGTCAGAATAGGCTGTTACTGTTACACTGTTAACTAGTGGGTGTTTTAGCTCTTACTAGTTAACTAGTAAAACATTTTAAGCCTTTCTAGTTAACTAGTAAGTTCCAACACGTGTCAGCTAGTTATCTAGTGGACATTTTTGGCTTGACTAGTTAACTAGTAAGCTGAATTTATGTTTGACTAGTTAACATGTTAAAGGTTTTGCTGCTCACTAGTTAACTAGTACGCCTTTGTGCTTTACTAGTACGGTCCAGATGGCCACTAGTTCGTCAAAAAGCCAACCAGTTAAAACTTTTGGTCTACTAGTTCGCCATTTTGTCAGACTAGTTTGAACAAAAGTCTTACAAGTAAGATGAAATAAATGCATACTAGTAGGATATCGAATAAATGCTCAAAGGGCTTTCCATATTTACTCGTAAGAATTGTATTTCTGATATGTGAAATTGGAATTTCAACAAGTAAGAAATCAATTCTTGATATAAACAATTGATTTTGAATGGCAGCCTATGGTGACTTTTCACTAGTGAAAATACAATTACAGATATCAAGAATTATACTTTTTATAGGAGAGAAGGCCTTTACTCCTAAGCAAAACAATTCCAATTAAGCAACTCTCTCAAAACCAATGGCCTATTAAATTAAATTATTTATCTTTTTTTTATACAAATAACATCAGACTATTATTAGGGCATTAAGTAGAGGACAAAACTGTGAATCAGACCTGCACGTCTTGGTCTTATTGGATGCACTGGCTCATCTGTATAGCTAAACTGGAGTGATGTAAAAAGAAAGAAAAAAGACATTTTATTGCAGACTTCCAATGAAATGTTTCATGTTTTCTCATACTGAAATTAATTAATTCATTCATTCATTCCTCAACAGTGTTCGGGTTCAATGCACACTGTGTATCTTATATATAATAAAAGTCTTAAAATAATCTTAGATTTGATATTTTAAAAAGACCGGAAAGTTCATCATTGAATTTTATTTTCATTATTGTATGATATTTATAAAACAACCTTTCCCTACCTGTAAATCCATACTTATTTCTGAAAAATTTGAAGTTTCCACAAAACATCCATGATTCAGCAGGATAGCAATGAGGACTCTTAATAGGTATTTTAATATTTTTCCTGAAATTGAGAAATTATAAATGTTCTTAAAGTCGGCATACAATGGAATTTGCAATTGTCTTTTCTTCCATATCGCACATATATCAAAATACAAACGGCTTCTCTGACAAAACAAAAGTCGGACGGGACATCGTTGGATCGTTGTGCTTTGGTATTGCTGTGATCGCGTGTAAGTGACTGTCACAGGTGAGCTGTAGATTAACCAACAAGAATGAGATAGAATGAAATATATATCCACTTTAATAAACAGAGAACAATCAATGTCGTGAGGTGAGGATTAATCAGAAAACCATGTCAACTAATGATGAACTACAACACAGGTAAAACAATGACAAAGAAAACCATGACTAGAAATCGAACATGACATAACAAAGAAACTAAACATGACATCCTTGTAAAGTCCAAATTGAGGAGAGAGAGAGCTTTGGTGAACGATGAGGAGCAGGCAGAGGAAGACACTAAGGACAACCAAAGAGGAGATGATGGTGGGAGGTATCAGGGAGGAGATGACGTAGCCATGGTAGAGCCTTGGTGGAGGGGCCGGGCGGAAACAGGGAGACCAGTAATCCAGGGAGGTGGAGTCGGTGGAGGTGTAGACCCAGGCAGAGCAGAAGAGCCGAAGACACAGGGCAACATCACTGGTCTGGTGAACCACGGTTGAACTACAGGTGGGCATGACCGAGGTGGAAACGTGGGCTCAGCAAACCTGGGCAGATTCGAGGTGACTGAGGATAATGGTGAAACCGGAGGGATGGAGGAGCCTGGTGGATCCAAGGGGGTGGAGGGTTGAGGTGCAGCTGATGACTCGGTAGACGAAGGAGCCCAGCGGAGCCTGAGGAAGGGCCGAGGTGGAGTCAGGGGCTTGAAGGCTTGAGGTGGAGCTGAGGGATAGACAGGCCAAGGCGGAGTCAAAAGGCTGAAATGAGACAGTGCGAGTCAGAGGAACTGGATGGCTTAGGAGGAAGAAGGAGGCTTCCGTGTTGAAGGAGACCTGCAGCTGGGTAGACCCAATGGCGATTTGTGCTGAACAATTAAGACTTTGTTCAGGACAATGAAGACTCAGTGCTGAATGATGAAGACTTGGTGGTTGGACTGAATGAAAATAGCCTGTAGGGATATCCATAGGTTTAATAGACTTTTTAATCATGTCTAAGGTCTTGCGTTCTGTCAAGGGTGAGCTGTAGATCAGTGTTATTCAAATGGAAGACCAGATCCGGATTATAGTTTTACATTGCAGGTTCTGAGCAACACCATCCGGCGGCCTGGTGTGCGGCCGCTACCCGCTTGTCAAACTGTGCAGCCTCTCTGCTCAACGCGTAAATAAATGCATCGATCCGCCTATTTTTGAGTTGTTAAATGGTCTAGTGGTAGATCTTTTGCCAAGCGTGTCAGAGGTTAAGGGTTCTAATCAACACTCGTATAGTTTTTTTTTTTTTTCATCAAAACTGAATATGTTCATCAGTGGTTATAGACAGTCTATATCAAGCAGGGACACGTTTGTGTGCATTTTATTTTGTGATTTCACCGGAATGAATAGAGAGTCCCCGCAACGGCGATAGATTAAAGCGTGCGTCCGAGTGAAGACCTTATACAAGAGAACACTGTATCCGTGCAACCGATCGCCGCGGCAACGAGTGCTCAGCTCGAGTCAAAAACAACACATTTTAGCGCTAGATCTCTTATTTAATAGTGTATTAAATAATATCGATCCGGAGAAAAAGTTGTGGGACACTTCACTGGATCTAAACAAATCAATCTAACCATAGATGTGACCAGTAGTGGTGGCTTTCTTAGTCTATTGAAAATAATTTTGCAAGGGTTCTTGCAAATTTTTATTTATTTTTTCCAAAAAAAATACCGTCCGGTGGTCTACGAAATTTCCTGGTAGATTTTTTGGTCCCACTCCGCCCCTGATTTTGGTAATGATCTTTTAAAGCTATGTCTATACAATTTTCTTATCTAGAGACCAAAGTGACTGATTCAAGCCTAAGCTTCTCTCTCTCAATTACTAGAAACGCAAAGCGCCACATTAAGAGTTGCATACGACGTGGCTATTTTAACAACAGTAGCAGAAACACGGTGAGCAGCAAAATAGATTATTTCTCTAAAACCAATCCGGTCTTGGGGGCTCGTCCGGGATCAGTAATTATCGGTAAACGAAGGAGGCTTTTATAAATGACCAGGAGTCAGCTGATCAATCAGGGCGTGGCAACAATCAGACTGCAGGAACCAATCCGGTCTTCTTCCTGAATAAAAACAAACACCTCATACAACAGCATAAAACACATATACAGACCAAAAGGGATGTAACACATTGCAGAAAACGAGAATGCAGCTAATATAAGTATTTTTTATCTTTCATACAGATGACTCTGACCATTTAACTAATCCAGGTTTGAGACAAGTTAACGTGTGGCGTCTTTAGATGTTTTTTCCCCTATACATTTAGTAGTGATGGCAATTTCAAAACACTGCTTCATGAAGCTTCGAAGACTTTACTAATCTTTTGTTCCGAATCAATGGTTCGGAGCGTGTATCAAATTGCCAGAGTCACGTGATTTTAGTAAACGAAGCTTCATTACGTCATAACTGTTTCGAAAAACTTTCGAAATTTCAATGGTTTACCGCTGGGGGCGATGATCTCTGTCAACCCATGAATCTTGAGGAGTCACTGTGAACCAATGAACAAGTGTCTGTGGGTTTTACCTGATCTCTGATCAGTTTAATACATTTGTAGACATTTTTATTCGACATTAGTATAATTAAAATGAGGTAGTTAATACTAGTCTTATTGGCCTGTTTAGCTGAGCCAATAGAACAAACAAAACAAACCCTGACAATTGATGAAAGAACACATTTACACATGATAATCTCATTAGATGATTAGATAATTGCATTTGAAAGATTTTACTTTCAGTAAAAAAATTGCTATAGATTGTAAAAGGTGTTTTTATGCATGTTTGGCCTGGGTTTTTGTTGCATTTTCACTGTTCTGAGCACTAGAGGTCACCGTGGAGACGGGTGTCGGGCACAATATGGCACATTTGATTCAACTGTTTAAGTGTTTCACGAAGCCTCGACCTGCCACCACTAACATTTAGCATCTAAAAAGATGAGACTAGTTAGTGAGACGCACCCACGGAAGTAAGGAGGAGAAATCACATTTCGTTCTGAAATTGTATAAAGCTCTTAAAGGATAATTTAAGCACCTAGCTGGAACGGGAACAAGGTATTGTGTGTTTAACTTGTTTAATGTTTATGTGCAGTAATATGAAGGTTAATCCATTCAACTGTGAAGAAGTGTTAAGGCCCGTTCACACCAAGCACGATAACTATAAAAATAACGATAAAGATATAATTCTAAAAATCGTTCTCCATATTAAAGAATAACAGAGTTCACACCACAACTATAACGATAAAGATATGAGGAACGATATCGTTGGGATCACTTTCACAACGTTTTTTTTCCTGCTTTCGAACGATAAAACACTAACAGCCAATCAGAATCCATTCTAATTTAAAGGTCTCGCGCATTTAAAATGGCAGATGACATTGCAGAGAAGTTAACGGAAGTTAATAGTCGAGGTACAGAAAATCCTCCACTGTTTGACAAGTCAAACACCCTTTTCAAGGATACGTTAAAAAAGATGGATATATGGAAAGCAATCCTATCCATGGAATAAATGGTGAGAAGTATTAACGATGAGATATTATGCAGTTTAGCATAGTGTAACAAAATTACCTCAGGTAGGCTATCCAGCGCTAGTTTTGACAACATTGCTGAAGTTGCAGTGAAAAAGGCGTTGTATACTCTCCCATCATTGACTTCGTCAGCTAAATTCACTGTTAGATTAGATCGATTACACTAGACTTGCTAGATTCACTGTTTAGATGCGCTCGGAACATAGCATTCTAGCTGAGGACATCTGCTGGCAAAGACGTGTAAAGGCAATAAGAACAGCAAAAACATATTCAATGACATGTTGTAAACAAAAAAGTATAATACAATTCGGATTCTCCCAACTCCTCTCGTCTTTTAAGCATATCGTGTACCCAAAAGCGCCTGTTTTTCTTTTGATATTTTTTGTAACGTAAAGCAGCAGCAGGTCATCCATTTTCGTAATTTTGAAACCGCAAGGCGGGTGCGCGCGTGATTAGAATAAAAAGACCGTTATCAGTCGTTGGTGTGGACACATATATAGTTATCTTTATCGTTATCTTATAGTTATCGTGCTTGGTGTGAACGGGCCTTTAGACTGTATTATTATCTCTCGTGTCATGTGAAGTCAGGCTAACGTAAATTTTGTAGCATTGTTAATACAACACGGGTAACGGCACTAAAGGGTCTTATAAATTACTGTTTGTACGGTTAATTCGGCCTTCGGGTAATTTTTATGTTTGTAAGAGCTAATTTGATGCTATTTATCTGTCCCGTAGCTCTTACGTTGCTTCAAGAAGAAAAGTTGTAATGAAAGGAAAGTAGATTTGCAGTAGGGGTTCAATCTTCAGCTGGCTGGCAGGAGCCACCACTGGCATGTCACATGACCTGTCAGTGTCTGGCTGGCAGGTGCCAGTCTGATTCTAGCATGTCACGTGACCTGTCAGTGGCTGGCTGGCAGCTGCCAGTCTGATTCTAGCATGTCACGTGACCTGTCAGTGGCTGGCTGGCAGCTGCCAGTCTGATTCTAGCATGTCACGTGACCTGTCAGTGGCTGGCTAGTTGCCTTGCAGTCTGCTTTTGGCAAGTTTCAGAAACCATTGATTTTTTACAGTTTTTGTGCTTTGTGTTCCTCCCTTTCTAGCTCATTTATTAAGCATCTGTTGATATGATTATGTTCTTTAGTATGATTGATGTTTTGGGGACTGTTATCCCAGTATAACCAGTCAAATGGCCGTGATCAGACTAGCATCTTACAGAGCTTGCTGGACGCTCATCCAGTCAGCCGCCGCTGATACAGTCAGCCGCCGCTGATACTGCGAGTATAACGCATTGCCTAACACTCGCGCTACAAGGAAATAAATTGTTTTCTTATTATGAATATAATGTCATGCCTTTATTCTTGTGTATGATTGATGTTTTCGGGACTGTTATCCCAATATAACCAGTCAAATGGCCGTGATCAGACTGGCAGCTTACAGACGCTTGCTAGGACGCTCATCCAGTCAGGCGCGGCTGATACTGCGAGTATAACGCGTTGCCTGACAATCTCGCTGCAAGGAAATAAATTGTTTTCTTATTATGAATATAATGTCATGCCTTTATTCTTGTGTATGATTGATGTTTTGGGGACTGTTATCCCTATTAAACCAGTCAAATGTGCCATGATCAGACTGGCAGCTACTGACGCTTTGCTCGAGTCGCTCGAGGCTCATGAGTCAGCCGCGGCTGATCAGCGAATATTGCTTGACACTTGCTGCAATGAAATAATTTGTTTTCTTATTATGAATATAATCTCATGCATTTATCATTTTGTATGATTGGTGTTTTGGGAACTGTTACCCCTATTAAACCAGTCAAATGTGCCATGATCAGACCGGCAGCTTACTGACACTTTGTTGGACGCATGGAGTCAGCCGCCATTAATTGGGATAACAGTCCCCAAAACATAAATTCTACTTATAGATGCATGAGATTATTCTTAGTAAGAAAACAATTAATTTTTCCGTGCAGCGAGAGTGTCAGGCAACGCGTTATACCAACGCGTTCTCATCCCAATGCGTCATATACAACGCTTTTGCCAAAGCGTACATATCCTACGCACATGGCACCCTTTAGCGTAAATATAACACGCACAGAGTATGGGTAGGTTTAGGTCTGGGGTAGGTTAGGGTTAGACCACTAGGAGGCGCCTTCTGCCCCATATATATCTGCGTCTCATATTTACGCTAAAGGGTGCCATATGCGTAGGATATGTACGCTTTGGCAAAAGCGTCGTATATGACGCCTTGGGATGGTTATACTCGCTGATCAGCCGCGGCTGACTCATGAGCCTCGAGCAACTCAGGCAAAGCGTCAGTAGCTGCCAGTCTGATCATGGTACATTTGACTGGTTTAATAGGGATAACAGTCCCCAAAACATCAATTATACTAAAGAATAGATGCATGACATTATATGTTTAATAAGAAAACAATTAATTTCCGTGCAGCGAGAGTGGCAACGCGTTATAGCCTACTCGCTGATCAGCCGCAGCTGACTCGTGAGCGTCGAGCAAAGCGTCAGCAAGCTGCCAGTCTGATCATGGCCATTTGACTGGTTTAATTGGGATAACAGTCCCCAAAACATCAATCATACTAAAGAACATAATCATATCAACAGTTGTATAATAAATGAGCTAGAAAGGGAGGAACACAAAACACAAAAACTGCTAACAACCGATGGATTTGAAACTTGGCAAAGGAAGACTGCCAGGCAACTAGCCAGCCACTGACAGGTCACGTGACATGCTAGAATCAGACTGGCTGCTGCCTGCCAGCCGCTGACAGGTCACGTGACATGCCAGTGGCGGCTCCTGCCAGCCAGCTGAAGATTGAACCCCCACTCTAGATTTGTTTAACCAAGGCTGACGGCTAAACATAAATAAAGGCTTCTGAAAACATCAGTACGCTTCACCATTGTCTGGCTGGGGGTTTGCTACAGAGATCACTAGCAAAATGGGGAACAGGTGAGGATTAATCAAAAACCATGAAAACTAATGATGAACTGGAACACAGGCAAAACAATGACAAAGAAAACCATGACTAGAAATTAAACAGAATTGAAACTAAACATGACATGACTGTGACAGCGATAGGTTGGCTCACAGCAGTCATCAGACAAAAAATATCTCATTGCAAGAGGATGGGGAACTTATTTTTGTTAAAGATTATGCCCATAAACAAAAAAGGTAATTTTTAATAAATGCTGCCACATTTGACAAAAATTAATTTAATTATTTAAATATTTTTTATCTTTCACTAGACTAATTCATCATTTTAGTTTAAAATTTACAGGAATTGCACTAAATTAACTAATATTTTAAGGCTTCTTTTGATTGTTACGTTGGCAACTAAAATGTAATCAAATGTAATATAAAATCTCTTATTATTGATTATGCTAAAAATATTCTGTAGGATTTCTAACAAAAGTATGTTTATTGTACCTTCACTGGCCATGTTTCACACTCAAGGTAATCACTTTAGCATATTTCTTCAAAATGTTGATTTTCTTTTATTCATCCAGACATCCTGTATTTTTCTGTAAAATAGAATGAATATATGACATCAGAATCTGAAAACCATATGTGTCATATGTACAAAACATGATATTATCATGAACATGAGTAGCAGTTGTAAAAAAAAAAAAGTTCTTTATACTGTAGGCTATATAAGTTTATAAGTGAAAGCACTGACTTTTAAGACGCTAACGTTCGTTTTTATACGTTTTGAACAAACAGATTTTCAATGCAAGAGAAATAAAATGAGTAGCCTTATGGTAGCCTACTTTTGCAATCACCTGGGCTGAAATCAAATACATACAATACATATCGTTATAAAACTCTTTAAGGCGAGACACGGCAGGCAAAAACATCGTCTTCTTTCAGACTTGTGGTGAAAAAAGTCCGAAATTAGTTTTTTTCCCACAGTAAAAAGCCATGATGAGCTAACAGCATTAAAAAGACGATTAAAAACTCTTTCGCCCTCTGGCTGCTCCGACATGCTGCTAATCAGTGCTAATTAAAAGTTAACAGTTAACAGGTGCAATGTGATTTGATGATTTGAACAACGCGCTCTGCTCCCACCTAAAGTGGGATGTAGGCCTAATTTGCATACAGATATCTGCAACGTCATTTCGCCTAGTCAAAACTCTAATTCAAGATATCTGTAATTACATTTTGACTAGGCAGAATGTATGGCAAGCCGTTTTAACATTTAATCATTTTAACCTACTAGTCTCTATTTTCATGCTGCTAGTGCTTATTTTTTAGATACTAGTATCTATTCCATTAAGTACTAGTACTTATTCATTAGCTACTAGTGCTTATTCTTTAGGTAGTAGTGCCTTTTCTTTAGATACTAGTACTTATTCATTAGCTACTAGTGCTTATTCTTTAGGTACTAGTCCTTTTTTATTAGATACTAGTACTTATTCATTAGATACTAGTCCTTATTTATTAGATACTAGTACTTATTCAATAGATACTAGTCCTTATTTAGTGTTTGGAATAACGCCGTTTAAAAGAACGGAGTTAGGTAAGGATTATATTTTTTTCAGCAAGGGGCTAATCTAACTAATTACTTTTCCCGTCGTTACAACGCCGTTAATGTTACTGGAAGTTAAATGCGGTGTGTTACCACAGGCGCCGCGTCAGCCTGGTTTGGAATGTGCTGGGGACAGAGACGCATTCGGAAGTGCATTTTGAGAAGTGCTGGGTACAAACATGTCAAACTGTGCAGCCCCTCTGCTCAACCCGTAAATAAATCCATCGATCCGCAAGTTTTGTTTGAGTTCTTAATTTGTCTATTGGTAGATCTTTTGCCAAGCGTGTCAGAGCTTACCAGTTCGAATCCGCCCACGTATAGTTTTTTTTTTCCTCTCATCCAAACTCAATATGTTCATCAGTGGTTGCAGTCTATATATCAAACAGGGACACGTTTGTGTGCATTTTATTTTGTGATTTCACCTGAATGAATAGAGTGTCTCCACAACGGCGATAGATTGAAGCGCGCGTTCGAGTGAAGACCGTGAGCCACAAGAGAACACTGTGTCCATGCAACCGAGCGCTCAGCTTGAGTTCAAAAACAACACATTTTAGCGCGAATTTAATAGCGAATTAAATGGCAACGCATGGCGTTGTTAGAGTTTGATTTATTTAATTTGCTACAGTTACTGCAAACACACTTTATATCATTTAACTCTTTACTTTCGAAGAAAATGCTTGAACCAGAATGTATTCCAGACCAGTTGTCTGACATTGGGAGTTTGATTTATTTAAGCAAGAATAAGACTACAGAGCTAAACACACTTTTTTTTGTTGTTGTTTAAAAGTTTACTTTTGTTGTGAACAGTAGCCTACAGGTTATTTACTTGACCAGTTGTCTCAGGTTGTGAGAGTTTGATTTAATTTGCTAGAGTTAAATGCACTTTATATGGTGTAACTGTTTACTTATCTTACAAAGATAATACTTGAAGTGCAGGATAGACCTCTTGCTGTCTGTCGACGTGCAATAAATATCGAAAGTTATGTACAAACACCTGTCTGTTCTACTCATTTCAACTGACTTATAGCAACTTTTTTTCTAACAGTAACGCAAATAGTTACTTTCGATGGTAACGAGTTACTTTTATTATAGAGTAATTCAGTTACTAACTCAGTTACTTTTTGGAACAAGTAGTGAGTAACTAATTACTTTTTTAAAGTAACGTTCCCGAACCTGACAATTTAATTATGACTATCCCTAGCTCCAGTTTGAGATATGTACAATGTCATTTTGACTAGTCATAAATCCAGTTACAGATATCTACAACATAATTTCGCCTAGTCAAAACTTAATTTAAGATATCTGAAAAGGAACATGTAGATATTTTGAATTGAGGTGAATTAAAGATATCTTGAACTGGAGTTATGACTAGTCAGAATCAAATTGTAGATATCTCAAACTGGAATTACAGATATCTACAATTCAGTTGCAGATATCCGCAATTCACATAGTGGATATCTGCAACTGAATTGTAGATATCTGTAATGATAAACCCCATACAAATGAATGGCAAAAGTGACGTCATTTGTCCTAGGAAGAATGTCTTTGTGGATATCTGAAATGACAATTATGGATAGGAAGAATGTAGTTGCGGATATCTGAAATGTTCTTTTTGACTAGGTAAACTAAATTACAGATATCTGCAACACATATCCAGTCTAGCTGTTAAATGTTAAAATGGCTTGCCATAGCGTGCTAGCCTGGTCCCACCAGACTCTCGTACATTTCATTTGTACATAGAGTCTGGCACCGCTCCATTGACAAGCGTTAACTTCCTTGTAGCCGGGTACTCTATTGAAGTCTAAAACTATTGGATCTGCCCAGAGTCACTCTGGATCTGCCATAACCCATCGCTAACGTCTGGTCGTGACGTATGCCTAGCGTTCGCCTTAGCCAACTCATTCACCACTAACGGAGCGAGCTGGAAAATCAAACTTTTCCCGAACTTCGTGGGGAGGAGGGCGAAAACATCATGGCCACCAACAAAGCTAAGATTGTTCTTGCTCCGGCTTTAACTTCTTGATATTCGTCAGCGTTGCCATAACGGACCGAATGGCTTCACTCTCATCTTTCTCCACTGCCATTACTGAACTACAACTCAAAATAACGCACGACATCAACGTCATCATTCTCAGCCACTCCCTCTGTTCGCTGATTGGCCAGGTAAAAAATTGATCGGAGAAAACGTACTCGGTTACTAACGTAACCTCGTTTCTCTCTAGAGAGGGAACGAGTATTGCGTAATATCTTACACTATGGGGAAAACCTCTTTTCCACGAGATATTGAAGCTAAAAATTATCCTTAATTTTGAATTAATGTAAAACGCTGTGCAGCAGTATGCAGATAAAGGCAGGACGGCTCGCGTGCCTATTGGCTGCCCTGCGGCAACAGCAGCAGCCTATCGAGAGAGGCGCTGCGTGACACCATCCTATGGGGGCATTTCGCGCCCATTTCGTCACGTCCCGCCAGAAAAGGAGCAATCTCGCCCTATAAATATAGCTCGATAAGGCTGGTACACTGGTTTTCATCGCCGAAGCGAACCAGAGCTGTGTATGCACGGCAAGATACGCAGTACTCGTTCCCTCTCTAGAGAGAACCGAGGTTACGTTAGTAACCGAGTACGTTCTCTTACGAGAGTATCTCTCGTACTGCGTAATATCTTACGCTATGGGGAACACAATGCAAAACGCCGTGCGTACTGGGATCCGACACCAAGGTCCCAAGGGCAGTAGCCTGGGGCTCATGTAGTGCATAATCACCATAGACTCACAGAGAGTCGGAGAAGAGAGGCTGCAAGCATCATTCCCCATGAAATAGCATCCTATAGGAGCTAGTTATGTTAATAGTGTTTGACACAGGCAGGGTGAACGTGTTCAGCCTGAACTGGGTAATAGTACGGGTTATTCAACACCCATAGAGCCGTTTTATCGCTCAGTGAGCGATACATAAGCAAAACTCAGCATCTGGGCCGGTACAGCGGGGCAGATAGCACTGAATTATATACCGACAGAAGCTTGGCTTGTAAGGCGGGAACCTCGAGGTTATAAAACCTTATAAATGTAGACGGCGAGGCCCAGCCCGCAGCCGTACAGATATCCTGCAAGGTAACCCCACTATACCACGCCCACGACGAGGCAACGCCTCTCGTGGAGTGCGCTCTGACACCCAAAGGACACTGCATGCCCTTAGAAGTGTAAGCCAGTGCTATGGCGTCGACTATCCATCTGGATAGGCTCTGTTTTGATGCGGCCAGTCCCTTGGAGCGTCCGCCAAACAAAACGAAGAGCTGCTCGGTCTGTCTGAAGGCAGACGAGCGGGACACATAAGCTCTCAGTGCCCTGACAGGGCAAAGGAGACTCGCATCCTCCTCCTCATCATGAGCCGAGAGAGCGCACAGGGAAATAACCTGGGCCCTGAACGGTGTGTTGAGGGATTTGGGCACGTACCCGTGCCTTGGTTTGAGTATGACTTTTGAGTCATTAGGCCCAAACTCCATACATGACGCGCTTACAGAAAGCGCTTGTAAGTCCCCTATGCGCTTCACTGAAGCGAGAGCCAAAAGAAACACCGTTTTGAAAGACAGATGCTTCATGTCTGACAAATGGATTGGCTCGAACGGGGCACCTTTCATGGCTTCCAAAACCGTAGAAAGCTCCCACACTGGGACTGAAGGAGGTCTAGGAGGGTTCAGCCTCCGAGCTCCCTTGAGGAATCGCACGACTAGGTCGTTCTTCCCCAGTGACTGCCCAGTCACAGGTTTTGTGAACATTGCTATGGCCGCCACGTACACTTTGAGCGTGGATGGGGTCCTGCCCTTATCCAGTAGCTCTTGCAGGAAGGAGAGTACTTCCATGACCCCGCAGTCTACTGGTGAAAAGCCCTGAGCTTGACACCAGGCAGAGAACACAGAACATTTCGAGGAGTAGAGCCGTCTAGTAGATGGGGCCCTCGCCTGCGTGATCGTGTTTAACACTCCCTCCGGGAGGTTAGCGGGTACCCGTTGATGGCCCATGCGTGTAGGGACCATAGTTGCGGGCGAGGATGCCAAATCGAGCCCTTGGCCTGAGAGAGGAGGTCTTTCCTCAGCGGTATTGGCCACAAGGGGCAGTGCTGGTCAGCCGCATCAGGACCGGAAACCACGTCTGGTTTGTCCAGAGCGGAGCCACAAGCAGCACTGGGCATCCGTTTTCCCTGATTCGCTCCAGCACTTGAGGCAGGAGTGAGACGGGGGGGAAAGCATAGAGGGGACAGCGGGGCCAAGCGTGGGCCAGCGCGTCCTTGCTCTTGGAGAAATATTTCGGACAGTGAGCGTTCTCGTGAGACGCGAACAGGTCCACCTGCGCTCTGCCGAATGTCTCCCACAGCAGTTGGATCGTCTGCGGGTGCAGAGACCATTCCCCTGCTGGGACATTGTTTCTGGACAGTCTGTCTGGTCCCAGATTCAGGCGACCAGGCACATGCGCCGCTTTCAGCGAAAGCAGGTTGTGCTGAGCCCAGACCAGGAGGCGTTCCGTTAGCCTGTAAAGGTTTCGGGACTTGATGCCGCCCTGGCGATTTATGTAAGCCACCACTGACATGTTGTCCGACCGGACCAAGACGTGGTGGCCCTTTATCTGGCGACAGAAGTGCCGTAGCGCGTTGTCGACTGCCATCATTTCCAGACAGTTTATGTGTAGGAGCTTTTCCCGTTCTGACCACTGGCCAAAGAACGGTCTGCCCTCGAGCAGTGCTCCCCATCCCGAGGTGGAGGCGTCCGTGGACACCACCGTCACACTCAAGGGAGTCCCCAGACTCATACCTGACCGATACCAGTCGGTTTTCTGCCAAGGTTCCAAAGCTGAGACGCATTTCAGATCGACCCGGAGGCGAAACCGACAAGCGGTCCATGCCCCGGGCGGAACTCGCGCTTTCAGCCACAGCTGCAGTGGGCGCATGCGAAGCAGACCCAGCTGGAGCACTGAAGCTGCTGAGGCCATGAGGCCCAGCATTTTCTGGAACCTTTTGAGCTGGACAATCGAGCCGCGGCGAAAAGATTTCATGGCGCGCTGAATGTCCCGTCCGCGCTCTGGCGACAGACGCGCTGCCATGGATAGCGAGTCCAGCACTGTTCCCAGAAAATAAATTTTCTGGCTGGGAGACAGCGAGCTCTTCGCCCAATTGACTGAGAGACCCAGATTCTCGAGATGTTAGAGTAATGTGGCCCTGTGTTCTATGAGCTCTGATCGTTATCGAGCTAGAATCAGCCAATCGTCCAAGTAGTTCAAAATTCGCATGCCTTGAAGTCTCAGGGGTGCGAGAGCCGCGTCCATGCACTTCGTAAATGTACGGGGTGCCAGGGACAGGCCGAACAGAAGGACTTTGTATTGGTATGCCTGGCCCTCGAAGGCGAATCTCAAGAATTGCCTGTGACGTGACGCTATTTGTATTTGAAAATAGGCGTCTTTCAGATCTATTGACATGAACGAGTCCTGTCGAACTTGCGCGAGGATTTTCCTGGTTGTAATCATTCTGAACTGGCGCTTCATGAGCGTTTTGTTCAGCCGTCGCAGATCTAGAATGGGTCTGAGACCCCCGTCTTTTTTCGGTACCAGAAAATACCTGCTGTATAGACCCCCGTCGCTCTGAGCCTGAGATAAAGGTTCTATAGCCCCTTTGCTCAGTAGTTTCGCTATCTCGGCTCGAGGTAGATGATATACTTCGTTTTTTACCGTCGTTTCGACTCGCGCCGCGCAAAGGCGGGGGCGTCGAGTGAACTGCAGCGAATAGCCTCTTTTTATAGTGTTCAGCACCCATTTTGATACCCCGGGAAGCTTTGCCCACGCATCTGTGCGAATAGCTAGAGATAGAATGAAATCTGGGCTCTGGCCGCGGCATAGCGGCGGCCGGAGAGCTCCGGTGTGCTGAGAAATAGACACTGTGTTTGCAGTTTGCGAGGCGGGGGGTGCGCTGATCACAGCGGGCAGCCCGACCGCGCTCGGCTTCTCTCTGACAGGTTGTGGAGAGAAGGTGAGCGGGACGAGCCCCGTGGTGTTCGGCATGCGCATGTCCGCGGGATAGCGGGCACACTCACTGCAGTGAGAACACTGTCGGCTCGCGCCGATTGAATATGTGTTGGTTTCGTTTTTACAGAAACCGTGGGACATGTTTCGTGTAGTGTTTGTGGGCACCGTATTGTGGGCACGTACACTACATTTATTGAACAATCGACATGAGTCAATTTTATTTGTGCTAGCCCTGTATTGTGATGGGCTGTGTCTGCGTGTGGGAATGGGCACTGAGATCTGGGTAGCAGTAAAAACGGCTTTTGTATGCAGGCAAGCGGGTAAATGGACCGGCTTGTTGACTGCTAAATTCGCTGGAACAGTCACATTGCATGGAACTGGACGAGCGAAACGTTTCGGTGAAAATCCGGCCGCAGCGGGATTTGAACACCGTCGCTTTCCCAGAGAGGCTAGGAAGGCTTTGAGACCTCGGGCTTGATTTCAATCCTCGGCCGGGGCCCGCGCTGAGGGGGGCGGCGTCCAGCAGAGCGAGAGCGCGGTCTCTGTTCTCGGGCCTGGCGGCGTTGAGAAGCAGCGGCGGCTGGTTGTGTTGGTTGAGGCTGGGAGCTCCGGGCAGGCTGCTGTTTAGAGCGACCTGCTGCGGAACTAGAGCGCTTCGGGAGGAAGTGCTTCATCGCCTGTGATGTCTTTTGAACTTCCTGGAATCTGTCCCCGAAATCTTTGACGGCAGATCCGAAGAGGCCAGCTGACGAAATGGGCGCGTCTAGGAATACAGAGCGCTCCGCTTCAGTCATTTCAGACAGCATCAACCACAGATGTCTCTCAGCCACGGTGAGAGAGGCCATATTCCGCCCAATGGCCTGTGTAGCTGATTTTGTGGCGCGTAGAGCCAGGTCTGTAGCGCTCCGCAAATCTGCAACGCTGATCGATTCAGCGCCTTCCTCGTCCATTTTTCGGAGAAGGTCGGCCTGGAAGATCTGCAAGATGGCCATTGTGTGTAAAGCTGACGCGGCTTGCCCGGCGGCGGTGTAAGCGCGACCGTGCATGGTTGACGTCACTCGGCAGGCTTTAGATGGTAGCGTCGTATGCGCTTGCCGTCCAGCAGAGGGCGGGCAGAGATGGGAAGCTACCGCTGCTTCCAATGGGGCAAGAGAAAGGTATCCTCTGTCTTTTGCACCGTCCACAGTGGAGAATGCAGCCGAGACAGAGGTACGCACCCTGGCCGAGAGGGGGGCGCCCCAGGACCTCGCGACTTCTACGGGAAGCTCAGGAAGAAAAGGCGCGAGCCTGGATTGTGACGGCGAGTGGTCCTTTTTGAGGAAGCATCCGTCCAGTCGGTTGCGCGCAGGCTGCGCGGGCGCCTCCCAGTCGATGCTAAGGTTGTCGACGGCTTGAGAGAGCAGACGCATCAGCTCTGATTCAATGCCGGCTCGTTTTCCAGAAGGCTCGCGGCTAGCAGGGGGGAGGTCCACAGAGCTCCTCACTATCTGATGCCAGGAGAGAACAGACCTCGGTTGTTTCGTCGACCTCAATGGCGGAAGCGGCGGCGGACGGCGGCCGCTGTCCGTCGGGGAGGGGCTCGAGTGATGCCGGCGAAGCTGGCGGGCGAACCGGCGAGCTTTGGCGGGCAGGAGAAGGCTCGGGGCCACGCTGGGCACCGCGCTTTTTACGGCGCGGCGCTACGGCGGGCTGAAGTGCAGGCTCTGAGAAGGATGCCAGGCGAGTCCTCAGAGTCACCATAGGCAGTAGCTCACAGTGAGGGCATCCGCCGTCGACGAGAGCGAGAGCCGCATGATCCTCACCCAGGCAGGAAACGCAGATGACATGACGGTCCCCGTCGCTGAGTGTGGCTCGGCACGAGCCGCAGGATCTTTGCATCTTGAAAAAGACGCAGCTCTTTTAGCAGGGAGAGAGACAGTGAAAAAATGTGTGTCGCAGCGGCGAACACACACACACAGTAATTGAAAGGATATAACGCCGGAAAGCGTAGCAGGTACGGCGGCTAAAGGCGGCGGTGCCAGCGACTTCAGACACAAAGGCTCGTCCCGCTGTGTGCTTGTCCTCAGACGGCGTTGCTTCTCACTCCAGATCCAGCGATGCGTGATCCTTCGCTGAAGAGATGAAAATCAGTGTACCAGCCTTATCGAGCTATATTTATAGGGCGAGATTGCGCCTTTTATGGCGGGACGTGACGAAATGGGCGCGAAATGCCCCCATAGGATGGTGTCACGCAGCGCCTCTCTCGATAGGCTGCTGCTGTTGCCGCAGGGCAGCCAATAGGCACGCGAGCCGTCCTGCCTATATCTGCATACTGCTGCACAGCGTTTTACATTAATTCAAAATTAAGGATAATTTTTAGCTTCAATATCTCGTGGAAAAGAGGTTTTCCCCATAGCGTAAGATATTACGCAGTACGAGAGATACTCTCGTAAGAGAACCAAAGACTACAGCACAATCCCAGACCTATTACTGAAGTAAAATGAAAATTGAGCAGAAGTACGTAGGAGGGCGGAGCCAGGCTAATAGCGTGCATCCTGTCACCATAAACTGCCCTGTCAATCATCTTGTCACAGTTAAAATCCTCCATTCAATCTAATTTGATTTCCTACCGTTTCGGAGAGCATGTTCATCTGCCAGTCATTGGTCATGCGGAGACTCTCCTCATGTGTTTGCAATTTGAATATAATGATGCATTTAAAAGGTAATGGCTAAACATATCTTTACAAAAGTTCACAATGCTGCTGCAGATGCAATATAATGTAGACAACGTTGAATCAATACACTTTCGTCAGGATAGATACTGATAATTAATCACTCAAACCCCTTTATCTAAACCTCTCTACATAACCGCCGGACTCGCACGTCCTCCATGTCTGGGTTGTGGGCTATATTAGCCGTTAGAATGCGCATCGATCTGAAGGGGGTAATCCATCAGCCGGAAACTGAAGCCTACCTGGGCGCCGCCATTGTAGCAGAACTTCACTTGCTGTTAGCATTCCATTGACTCCCATTCATTTTGGCGTCACTTTGACAGTGAATAACTTTACATCTGAGGCGTCCAAAGACTTCATTTGCTCATTATTTATTTCTAAAGAAACACGACAATGTATAAAAGGCTCTATTACTTTGTATCTTATGTTATGGCCCCGTAGAAGCCATTTTTGTAAAAATAAGCTAACGATTGCATCATAACCACGCGACTCTCTGTTGTACAGTAGAGAAATTACTGTATAGACAGGCGGAGAAGCTCACAGGCAATCTTTTACCGTCTATGAGGCAATCGGGGGGACATAGAGGCATAAAGTCAAGGGAGAGGCCCATAGATGGAGAGTCCATAAAAGCAATGGGATAAAATATGTAAACAACGTTTTTGAGGAATTAGGTGATTCAGATTTGTCTTGGCACAGCTACTAGAAGATTTACAACTGTCAGACAGGTTGCTCACGTCACATCTACGTCGTCAAGCTCAGTTTGAGCCTGTGCAGTCGCTCAGCCATCAGGAAGTGACTGCTTCTACTGGGCTTCACTTTTCTCCGTTGAAATCAAGGGGGTCGCTGTGTCCAATTCTTTTACTTTCTATGATCGATCAGCGCTTTGGGTTCTGACCGGAAATAGTAGACCATCCGGGTATCTTTGGAACACTAATTTCAACATACTATGGTTTTGGGACGTACTAATTCTATTTTCGAATACTATTTAGGACGGATAGTATGCGAATTGGGACTGGGCCATACACTGTTAGAAAGCTCTCTCTCTACTGTACAATGCTGTCGGATCCAAATATGGTCATTTCCTTTTTATCTGCAACCAATCGTGAAAGTAAAAGGGGGGATTTAACTCTAAATGCGCAATCTCATTTAACAATATAAATCTTTAAAGCCCGTTTTCTCAAAATGACTTTTCTCTCATACTCCAAGTCCGAAATCTCCACTTCAGTAGCACCTATATACATAAAAATTTCCAGTCTTGTACATAATTATATTATGAAGACATTTACAGAGGGGTTTGTAAATGTATTAGTCCTAGCCTGATTTATATAACTTTTTATTCCAAAAAACATAACGAAAATAATTCTTTAAGGCTATTGACAGTATATTCTGATATACAGGATAACAAAAGTAGATATCCGTAAGTCCCTCAGTAATTTTTTCCCCATGTAATATGTCAACACAATGAAAAAATTATTTTGAACCTGGTTTTATCCAATACTCAGATTTCGTTTTTTAAATATATGCAAATGAGCGCATATTTAATTATATAATACCAAATTTGCTTATTTAAACATTAAATTACAGAAAACTTGTAATACATTTTTTTCTCATCTTAATGTAGGTAATCAACTGGGAAAGTTTCATGGTGATATCTGCTGCTAGTTAAAAATGCTAATACGGGAGAGTCCGTCAGTGTTCATGGGCAGAGCATGAGAAATATGATGTTATATTGCTCAGAAAATTCAAACGGCTTGATTATTGAAAGTATTTAGGCTTTTTGATTATTCAAAAAAACAATAAAAAATAATCATGTGTTTTCTTCATTGTTTGGTGGTGTGTCCACACACTGCAAAGACACATTTATATGCAAACACCATTTAAAAGTGAATTTTGCATCCGATGACCCCTTTAAGTAAAAGCATTATCAAGATAAAGGTCATTGTATACAGAAGTGTACATTTAAACGTTATGTATGCCAAATCTCAAAAAGGTAACACTTTACAATCAGGTCTGATTCCTTTATATTACCCAATGCATTAAGTTAACATAACATGAACTAAGAGTGAGAAATATATTTTTTTACAGGATCTATTTACCTTTGTTAATGTAAGTTAATAAAAATCCAGCTGTTCATTGTTTGTTCATGTTAGTTCACAGAGCATTAATGTTAACACACAACCTTTAATTGTAATAATGTATTAGTAAATGTAGAAATTAAACATTACGCAAGATTAATATATGCTGTATAATAATTGTTTATCATTAGTTCATGTAACTAATGCAGTTAACTAATGTTAGCAAAGCAAACTTTATTTTAAAGTGTTACCCTCAAAACAAAACAAGAATTTCTATCTTTCATGAATGTACTCATATATATATGCAATTTGCATATATATATATATATATATATATATATATATATATATATATACATCAAATATGTATCAGATATACATTTTAAAGAACAGACTTAGGATTCTCACCTTGCTTCTGGAAAATAACAACGCTGATATGATGCCCTAAACTGAAGTGATCTGTCTGAAGATCTGCATTTTTGTTTCCTTTCTGAAATGATCCACCCACAGAACATTCCCCATTACAGTTTTTATCCAATAGTTTTAATGCATTTCTTCTAATAAGAGTTTTGATTTTGATAAGAGGATGACTGTAAATGTAGCATGAGAAACAAAAATAAAACAGAAAATGGACAAGTGAATCAGTTAACCCTGACTGACTGCATTCCTTGTTTGATTGTTTTTTTGTTTAGTTTGTTATCAGGATTCTTAAGGTTACAAGTAAAGTTTCAGAGAATGTGATATATATATATTTTTTTTTTTACCTTAAATATTTCCTGATTTATACATGAATATATTTAGGGTAGCAAAATTGTTATGCATAACATAATAATATAATTATACATTATGAATAATAATATCCATCATAATTAGGAGTTTTCAAATAATAATAAAAAAAGCAGGTGGGAAATATGCAAAATGGCTTTTCAGACCAAAATAACAAAAGAATGAGGATGGACACTTTTATATCTAATCAGCAACAAGGATTGTACCTGTCAGACAGTAATCATTATACACTATAAAGGTGATGATACACGGGGCAACTTTTTGAGCAATGTTGCTGGGCAATGTTGCTTTGGCACTTTGCCATTGAGAATGGGAAACAAATTTCTATCTGGATAATTTAGATCGGTCATGGGCCCTGTGTCTCGCCTGCTTGTCCATTGATGGTAACATTGCTAGCAACATAGCTCAAAAAGTTGCCCCGTGTACCATCACCTTTAGTAATGCAACACCTGAGCATTACACCAACAGGGACTGTACTGACATTGCATTCTAAATAAACATAGACATATGGAGTTGGTCCCCCGTTTGCAGTTATAACAGCATCCACTTTGCTAAGAAGGCTTTTCACAAGATTTTGGAGTGAGAATTCTGTGAGAATTTTTGCTCATCCAGCAAAGCATTTGTGAGGTCAGGCACTGATGTTGGACGAGAAGGCCTAGCTCTCAATCTTCGTTCCAGGTAATCACAAAGGTTTTCGATGGAGTTGAGGTCAAGGCTCTGTGTGGGCTGAATAGGTGAACATGACTTACTCTGAGGAAGAATGTTTTCACATCAAAGTACTCATCTCCACAAACGTCAAGATTTTATCAAAATAGCTCATAACCTGCTTCTGGTGAGACACTGTCCTGCAGACATAAACACAATTGAACCAGCTATTCAAGTTCTTCAGACTCACTAGAAACAGAGATGTGCTGCGTCCAAAATCAAATACTTCTCTATTATATAGTAGGTGAAAAACAGTATGCCAAAATACCAATTTCCAAATACATAGAGTTGCGAAAAACAGTAAGAAAAAAGTACCTGGATGACCTATATTATAAAGAGGGCACTATTCGAAGGGAAAGCCAGTTGTAGTCGTGTTGCCGAAACCATAGTGGACGTTATCAAGTGCACTCATTCAATCTCATAATGCACCGCAATAACGAGTGTACAACTGATGTACACTCAGCGTTTAGAGAATACCCATAATGCACTGGGTGGCCATTGCTGAATTAATTCCCGTGTCTCACCAGAAGATGGAGCTCGCAGCTGAATAATCCATCCATCCTTTTTCCAAACCGCTGGTCCAATGTGGGTACAGCGTAATACAAGTATAAATTCATTCTTAATTTATTATTAAATTGTTTAATTAAGGTTTATACATGCTAGTTTCCATGACAGAGTTCTGACGCACTCAGTGTCCAAATTTGCAAATTCATTTTCATTTACTCTTTCAAGTGGACTTATTAGATGAGTAATGTAGGTAAGAGTGAATAAGAGTATGGGGGGCGCTTTTGAACACAGCTACGGTGTTAATGCGGCTCCGCGCAGACTGATTGCCTAACATTCGCAATGCTTTCTGTTTAGAAAATTTGTCCGACTTTGATCAAAGCCACTTGAAGGCAAGCCTGCAACCATAGCCAAAAAAACGTAATGCCTGCTAACGCTGTGGTAAGCAGGGGAGGAGGAAAAAGGCTGTTATTTTAATTGATGTCAATGAATGAGGTGCATTACTACGCTGAATTAACTGCTTTTTTTTAAAGAAATTGCTTTAATGCATTGACAGCCCATCGGCTAATCTTCTACATGTTTGCTCTTAAACAATCGTTTTGTACTGAGTTTTCACCCAAAAAAAATGCTGTTTTATAAGAGAAGTCACAGAAAATTGAGCAACAGGTATGATTCAGTTTACGCCACTTCTCAATCATTTCTATGGGATCCATAAACAGTGATTGACTGTCGCACCACTCTGAACAGAATTCAATGACATCCAGGCTGTAATGCGATTGGTTATCAGGGCACACGTTATCAAGTTAGTCATTACGCTTTTTACAATAGTAGAGCCACGGACCCGCTTATCTCCTAATAATAAGTTGTTGGCTGCATCTGAAATAGCATACTTCCCTAATTTATAGTAAGCGAAAAACAGTATGTGACAAATGAGCATGTCCGAATTCACAGAACTCATAAAAGAGTAGTCAAAAAGTACCGTACAAACACTTTTCCCCAACCTGGAACCTAGAAAAAGAACACAATGATAAACACAATAAAGACAGAGTAATACATTAACTCTCAAGACACAGGTGCCCGGGACAATGGGTCCGCCAAAACATTTTCAGTTCCCCTTATGGCGGATCTCCAAATTATAAGGTTGTAGAAATAATGACCAGCACATCAACCTCTGATGAGGATTCTGAAGGGTCGTCAAAAACGTAAGGGGATTATGATCACAATAAATCACAATTGACGTTCCACCCCCTCCCACATAAACGTCAACATGCTGAAGTACCCAAACCAGCGCCAATGCCTCTTTTTCGATAACTGAATAATTCAGCTGATATAACAAGAATTTTCTCGAAAAGAAACATCAACTCCCTCATCATCACCTTGTAAAAGGACAGCTCCGGCCCTACCTTGCTAGCATCTACATGCATTTTAAACGATCTATCCCACTGAGGAGCAGCAAGAATTGGAGCACTAGTAAGAACTTTAACATTCTCAAAAACATTCTGACAGATTGAACTCCAAACAAATGTATGTGACGCTTTCAACAGATCAGTCAACGGAGCAACAATATCTGAAAAAAATTCTGCAAAAATTACGATAATACCCCGTCATCCCTAAAAAAACGCATCAACTCCCGCTTAGTACAGGGTGGAGGATACTTATTGATGGCCTCAATTTTTGCATCAACTGGTCGAACAACGCCATGACTAATGACCTTGCCTAGATATGTCACCGTGGCCTGAGTGAGCTCGCACTTCGATAGGTTTACAGTGAGCCGAGCCTCTTTCAACAGATTGAGAGAAGCCTGAATTCGGAATAAATGTTCCTCCCATGAATGACTAAATCATCCAAGTAAACCGCACACCCCTCAAGCCCAGCTACCCCCTGATTCATTAACCGTTGAAATGTGGCAGGAGCACTTCGCAATCCGAAACTCATAACATTATAGGAATATGCCCCATCTGGAGTAATAAAAGAGGCGATTTCACGAGCATGTTCGGTCACTGGGACCTGCCAATATACTTTTAACAAGTCAAACTTGCTAAGATATTTCGCTGTTCCCACCCGATCCACGCAATCCTCTATACGTGGGAGTGGAAACGAATCTGGTTTAGTAATTGCATTTAGTTCCCTTTCAGTCGCTCACGTTCGACGTAACGTCGACATGACGACGTAATTGGGATCGCCTTGAGAGACTAATCTACTTCGAGAGTATTAAAACGAGCCAATACATATTGGCATGCGATAATTGCATCAGCTGCTCTGCTTGCAGCGTGAGCAGGTGCGTCGCATATTGTCTTTCGCTTCGGAGCCGAGCGGTTCTACTGTTCCTCGCTCGGATTGCTTCATATGAGGCCGCACCAACACTGACTCCACGATCGAGTCCCGAGATGGCCCTGGCAGAGCCGCTCGGGCCGGGTCCAAGTGACCCCGCACTGTCGCCAAACTCTCACCTTGTGGTCGGACCCTTCGTTCCTGCGGGCAGGGGTCCCCTAGAACAAGTGTTCAGGCATTCTGTGGTCTCCACGGATGCCTCTGCCACCAGCCGGGGGGCCACGTACAACGGGCATGCAGCTTCAGGTCTGTGGACGGGGCCTCAACTGCATTGGCACATCAACTGCCTCGAGTTGTTAGCAGTACATCTTGCGCTGAGCCGCTTCAAAATGCCGCTACTGGGCAAGCATTTACTGGTCCGTACGGACAGCACTGCGACCGTTGCGTACATCAACCATCAGGGTGGTCTACGCTCCCGCCGCATGTCACAACTCACCCGCCATCTCCTCCTTTGGAGTCAGAAGCATCTGAGGTCGCTTCGTGCCACTTATATTCCGGGCCTGCTCAACTGTGCAGCCGACGAGCTCTCACAGCAGCAAGTGCTACCGGGAGAATGGCAACTCCATCCCCAGGTGTCCAGCTGATCTTCAGGCGCTTCGGGACCGCACGGGTAGATCTGTTTGCCGCCCCGGACACGTCTCACTGCCTGTTGTTCTATTCCCTGACCGAGGGGACCCTCGGCATGTATGCTGTGGCACACAGCTGGCCCCTGGGCCCACGCAAGTATGCGTTTCCCCCAGTGAGCCTTCTTCCACAGACCTTGTGCAAAGTCAGGAGCAGGTCTTGTTATTTGCGCCGTATTGGCCCAACCAGACCTGGTTCCCGGAACTGGTGCTCCTCGCGACAGTCCTTCCCTGGCCCATTCCTCTGAGAGAGGACCTGCTCTCTCAGAGATGGGGCACCCTATGGCACCCGCGTCCAGACCTCTGGAAACTCCATGTCTGGTCCCTGGACGGGACGCGGAGGTTCTAGGTGACCTACCCCAAGCGGTAGTTGACACCATCACTTTCGCTAGAGCCCCCTCTACGAGGCGCCTCTATGCGTGAAGTGGAACCTGTTCGTTGGTTGGTGTTCTTCTCACGAGGAGAATCCCCGATCTTGCTCGATCAGAGCCGTGCTTTCCTTCCTGCAAGATGGGTTGGAGCGAAGGCTGTTTCCCTCCTCCCTTAACCCTCTGGGGTCGGCGGTATCGCCGGCGATACCAGCTCACTTTTTTCCTTATCATTGCAAAAGAGACTCAAATTACTCTGTTGATTTTGATCTTACATATAAGTGTTGTACATCATTAGATCATGTTAAGTGTCTATTTTTTGTGGGTACTCACAATAAAAACAAAGTGTTGTGCTTTTCGTCAAATAAAGAAAAATAAACATGATGCGCGTTTTGCCTTCTCTCTGTCAGTGAGGTCCATTCTGAAACGCGTCCGAAAAATAAACTGTAACTCAGTCAATACTTGTCACAGAGATACGAAAGATTTCTCTTTATGAAGCTGAAATTATCTTCTTTTAAATGAAGTAATTTATTTTTAAAAAATATATTTGCAGTTTATGTAATCCGTTTGAAACCAAGGAGAGGTACAGTTTTTTCGTTCTCCCTTCATTATCTTTAATTAGCCGAGACCGTCACGCCCCCAGAGGTTTTCACATGGTAAATAGGCGATCTATGCATAGCACACGCGGCACGCCCCCCGATCAATGCCATAACAACACAAAGTTTTTCCATCAGATTCACTGATAGTTCATCGCGTTTTGAGGATGGCACGCTACTCCTTCAGATGATTCTGGACAGCAGGGAAGAATTCACTTTTCCTCAGAGGAATTTGAAACTCAGACGACCAACGGCTGCATTTTGAAGAACGAATTGACCCCGCCGAGGATACAAGTTCGGAGTAAGTTGTTTTGTTTTATATAATTCCTTTTCTGATCATAGAGCTCAAATGAATTTTCAGACTATATTTTGCCCTAGTTTTGGCTAGCTTTTGACATAGGAAATATTACCTCACAATATCCCTAACATTCATGTAGGCCTATACGCTTGTGTAAACTTTTTGAATAACTGCTTAGGTTATAATGATTTAGTGAAATATATCGATCTGCAAATTTTGGTTGAGTACATCAGTGGTCTAGTGGCAGATCTTTTGCCAAGCGTGTCAGAGTTTACGGGTTCTAATCCGCCCGCGGTATAGTTTTTTTTCTCTCATCAAAACCGAATATGTTCACATTCACAGAGGTGTCAAGTAACGAAGTACAAATACTTTGTTACCTTACTTAAGTAGAAATTTTGGGTATCTATACTTTACTTGAGTAATTATTTTTCAGCCGACTTTTTTTTTTTTTTTTTTTTTAATTTTGTTAGTTTTGTTCCAACAAAAAAAAAAAAAAAAAAAAAAAAAAAAAGGACAACAGTTCGGGCAGACCTTAAAAGCACAATTCTCAAATCAATTCTCAATGAAATTAAATAAAAAGATAGGTTACAATGGGAGATACATAAACATTCACAGGAATAGGCTTCTCCTTTTGAGCCAACACAACAGCTTTCAAGAAAAATGTAAGCAATCGTCCAAAGTGAGAGAAACATAGTCCAAATAGGGTGTCCATATCCGATTGAATACATCTGTTGAAGAATGTAATATATCAATATGTTAAAAATTACATTGGGATGAGCTCTTTTACAAGGTTATGCCATTTTTTTATTGAAGGACTTTTTTCACTTATCCAAAACATCAAAATGTTCTTTCTTGCAGCAAAAGTTAAAATACTAAAAAGTCTTTCATGATATTTATTCAAAACAATACCAGCCGGCAGACCTAGAATAAATGAACATGGATCAACATCAATTATCGTTCCCAGAATATTGCCAATGTGGTCTGCGATTTTCTTCCAAAACAACTGAATTTTGGGACAAGACCAAATACAGTGAATATAATTACCAACTGAAATTTTACATTTTGAGCAATTGGGGGAAAGTTTGGGGTCCATTTTATTTCTAATATAAGGGGTGATATGTAGCCGACGTATTATTTTGAATTGAATAGCACATGCTCTGTTACACACTGATATTCTTTTAGCATGATCCCAGACTAAATCCCAATCCTCTCTTGAGATATTTACTACAAAATCATTTTCCCACATCTGTCTAAGATTATCTGTGTCTCCTGGGAGAGTCAGACTTAGTGTAACATAAATATGAGATATTTTTTTTGTCTCGTGTCTTCTTGTAGTATCTTCTCAATTTCAGTCCTAGAATTATCAGTACTCAAAGTGGTCTTTTTTCCAATGAAGTCTCTTAGCTGCAAGTACCTAAAGAAATGATGTCTTGGCAGATTAAATTTAGCAGACAACTGTTCAAAAGACAGAAGAGACGAACCCTCAAATATATCTTTCAGCCTCACAATACCTAAAGAATTCCAGAGGTTAAACCCAGAGTCATCAGTACCAGGAGGAAAATCTGGATTATTTTGAATTGGTGTAAGGGCTGATGTCAGATTAAACCTACCCTCTAGCTTGGGCGACTGTGCCCAAGCTTTAAGAGTGTTCCGTATGATTGGGCTATCATATAGAACTTTTAACTTTTTAGGATTGACAACAAACAAAAGATTCTGAAGAGGGCACAGAGATTGTGAGGCTTCAAGATCAAGCCAAATAGAATCTGGATCATTCTTCAACCAGTCCGCCACAAAACGAAGCTGACACGCCAGCTGATACAATCTGATATCAGGAACATCTAGACCACCCTTATGACTAGGGAGCTGTAGTTTGCTCATTTTCAGTTTTGGTTTCCTTTTACTCCATATAAAACGAGAAAGCCATCCATTAAGCTCCTTAATAACCTTGTTAGAAAGTAAAATAGGCAGCATCATTAAAGGGTATATTAAACGAGGTAAAATGTTCATTTTGATTATAGCAATTCTTCCCAGAAAAGATACGGGAAGAGCATTCCACCTCTGCAAATCATTATTAATTTTTTTAAAAAGAGGAGCAAAGTTACTTTTAAATATATGTTGGAATGTTGGGGTTATATGAAGACCTAGGTAAGTAAAACCTGACATGGAATATTTAACAGGGAAAGAGGAGAGCATTTGTGTTTCCGAGGTGAGACTGCCCAATGGTAAAGCAACAGATTTTGTCAAATTAAACTTATAACCAGAAAATTCTCCAAAGAAGTGTATAACATCAACCAGTCGTGGAACTGATGTATTAGCATCCGACAAAAATAGCAGAGTATCGTCTGCATAGAGTGAAATCTTGTGTTGTCTGTCATCTATTGTAACCCCTTTAATCAATGAATCATGTCTTATGGCTTCTGCATAGGGTTCAACGGCAAGGGCAAACAATAATGGCGAAAGTGGGCAGCCCTGCCTGGTACCCCTACCCAGAAGAAATGTTTTTGATCTGATGCCATTAGTGAAGACGGCAGATGAAGGTTTATTATAGAGCAGCTGCACCCACCTCAAGAACTTGTCCCCAAACCCAAATTTCTGCAAAGTATAAAATAAGTAGGGCCACTCAACACGATCAAAAGCCTTTTCGGCATCTAATGAAATAACTAAAGTGTCAAGTTTTTGATTCTGTGAGATATTAATTATGTTTAAAAGCCTTCTGACATTGTGGCTAGAACTCCTTCCTTTAATGAAACCAGTCTGGTTCAGCCGAATTTTTACTTCTACTCCTTACATTTTCACGCAATTATCTGTACTTTCTACTCCTTACATTTTAAAAATAGCCTCGTTACTCCCATTTCATTTCAACTTGTTTTCATTCTGGCTTCACACTTTTATATCTAATCAGCAACAAGGATTGTACCTGTCAGACAGTAATCATTATACACTATAAGGGTGATGATACACGGGGCAACTTTTTGAGCAATGTTGCTGGGCAATGTTGCTTTGGCACTTTGCCATTGAGAATGGGAAACAAATTTCTATCTGGATAATTTAGATCGGTCATGGGCCCTGTGTCTCGCCTGTTTGTAGTACTGACATTGCATTCTAAATAAACATAGACATATGGAGTTGGTCCCTCGTTTGCAGTTATAACAGCATCCACTTTTCTAAGAAGGCTTTTCACAAGATTTTGGAGTGAGAATTCTGTGAGAATTTTTGCTCATCCAGCAAAGCATTTGTGAGGTCAGGCACTGATGTTGGACGAGAAGGCCTAGCTCTCAATCTTCGTTCCAGGTAATCACAAAGGTTTTCAATGGAGTTGAGGTCAAGGCTCTGTGTGGGCTGAATAGGTGAACATGACTTACTCTGAGGAAGAATGTTTTCACATCAAAGTACTCATTTCCACAAACGTCAAGATTTTATCAAAATAGCTCATAACCTGCTTCTGGTGAGACACTGTCCTGCAGACATAAACACAATTGAACCAGCTATTCAAGTTCTTCAGACTCACTAGAAACAGAGATGTGCTGCGTCCAAAATCAAATACTTCTCTATTATATAGTAGGTGAAAAACAGTATGCCAAAATACCAATTTCCAATTACATAGAGTTGCGAAAAACAGTAAGAAAAAAGTACCTGGATGACCTATATTATATAGGGCACTATTTGAAGGGAAAGCCAGTTGTAGTCGTGTCCGAAACCATAGTGGACGTTATCAAGTGCACTCATTCAATCTCATAATGCACCGCAATAACGAGTGTACAACTGATGTACACTCAGCGTTTAGAGAATACCCTTAATGCACTGGGTGGCCATTGCCGAATTAATTCCCGTGTCTCACCAGAAGATTGAGCTCGCAGCTGAATAATCCATCCATCCATCCTTTTTCCAAACCGCTGGTCCAATGTGGGTACAGCGTAATACAAGTATAAATTCATTCTTAATTTATTATTAAATTGTTTAATTAAGGTTAATACATGCTAGTTTCCATGACAGAGTTCCGACGCACTCAGTGTCCAAATTTGCAAACTCATTTTCATTTACTCTTTCAAGTGGACTTATTAGATGAGTAATGTAGGTAAGAGTGAATAAGAGTATGGGGGGCGCTTTTGAACACAGCTACGGTGTTAATGCGGCTCCGCGCAGACTGATTGCCTAACATTCGCAATGCTTTCTGTTTAGAAAATTTGTCCGACTTTGATCAAAGCCACTTGAAGGCAAGCCTGCAACCATAGCCAAAAAAACGTAATGCCTGCTAACGCTGTGGTAAGCAGGGGAGGAGGAAAAAGGCTGTTATTTTAATTGATGTCAATGAATGAGGTGCATTACTACGCTGAATTAACTGCTTTTTTTTTAAGAAATTGCTTTTAATGAATTGACAGCCCATCGGCTAATCTTCTACATGTTTGCTCTTAAACAATCGTTTTGGACTGAGTTTTCACCCCAAAAAAATGCTGTTTTATAAGAGAAGTCACAGAAAATTGCGCAACAGGTATGATTCAGTTTACGCCACTTCTCATTCATTTCTATGGGATCCACAAACAGTGATTGACTGTCGCACCACTCTGAACAGAATTCAATGACATCCAGGCTGTAATGCGATTGGTTATCAGGGCACACGTTATCAAGTTAGTCATTACGCTTTTTACAATAGTAGAGCCACGGACCCGCTTATCTCCTAATAATAAGTTGTTGGCTGCATCTGAAATAGCATACTTCCCTACTTTATAGTAGGCGAAAAACAGTATGTGACAAATGAGCATGTCCGAATTCACAGAACTCATAAAAGAGTAGTCAAAAAGTACCGTACAAACACTTTTCCCCAACCTGGAACCTAGAAAAAGAACACAATGATAAACACAATAAAGACAGAGTAATACATTAACTCTCAAGACACAGGTGCCCGGGACAATGGGAGTAGTTATAACCATTCGGCTTATGTCAAAATGATTTATGACCCTATGATTGACAGGTGGGCGGGGCTAACCTTTGACCTTCCGGAGGATGTTCCGGAGGTCCTTTGATGTAGGGATTAACCTTTGACATTCCGGAGTATGTTCCGGAGGTCCTTTAATGTAGGGATTAACCTTTGACCTATCGATCGATCAAGTTGACAGTTGTCTTTACCCTATTGACCTTTGTATGATATATCAAGTTGCCAGTTGTCTTTGCCAGTTGTCTTTGCCCCATTGATTTTGACCTATTGACCCCGGGGGAAATAACTTCTTGGTGTGGGAAATCCCCTCCGTGTCGGGGTGAGAAAATAATTTTTCTAATGTCGCATATAGATTAGAATAGATTAGAATTACAAAAGTAAAATCATCTTACCGTTTCACTATGGTGAAGAATTGGATTAAAGTTGACAGTCTCCGCACTGTGTGTGTGCGTCTGTCTGTGAGTGTGTGCGTGTCATCCGATATCCTGGCATTCCTGAGCACGCTATATAAATGGGGATAGTGAGAAAAGGTTTTTCTAATACTCTCACACTAAAGTTGAAAAGCATGATGCTCCTTTAAAAGTATATGAATGAAATATTTATAAAATTTACATTTAGTCATTTACAAATATAATATTTTCACACTAACTAAAGTTGAAAAAGCATTGATCTTTAAGAGTATATAAATGAAATGTACATTTAGTCATTCACAAATATCTTACACTAAAGTTGAACACATTGATCTTTTAAAAAGTATATAAATGATTATAAAAAATCTTTTCAAAACACAAAATAAATAAATAAATTTTCACTTGAAGAAGTAAATCTACCACCATGTGTCTGGCCTCGTGGGTATAAGGGTTTGATTTAATGGAAGTTGTGAAGGTTTTATGTTTGAACTTTGACACGCGGCTTCGCAGGATCTCCCTCCATATTCCAGAGGAGAGGGGATTGCTGAGGACGGTGGAAGTGAGAAAATATCTCCCAGTAACTAAAGTTGAAACACATTCTGTTCTTTAAAAGTATATGAATGAAATATTTATAAAATGTACATTTAGTCATTTACAAATATAATATTTTCACACTAACTAAAGTTGAAAACGTTCTGTTCTTTACAAGTATATATGAAACGGTTATAACATTTACATTTACAAATAGTTTATCTTCACCCTAAGTAGAGTTGAAATACATTCTGTTCTTTAAAAGTATATAAATGATATGATTATATCGTTCATTTTAAAAATAACCATCTTTTCTAAATTTACTGAAACACAGTGCACCAATTAGTTTTGTTTTAGATGAACACAAAATAAAGAAAATCATCTTACATTTTTAGAGAGTTGAAGAAGTAAATCCCAACACATCATTGTCCTTTTAACGTATGAATGTATTTACAAAGATGCAATAAGTTTAAAGTTTTGATACAAAATATCCCAAAGTATTTTTCTCCCACACCGGCGTTTTGACATTCTGTGATTCAGAGTGGAGGAGGAATGGGTGTCTGTGTGTGTGTGTGTGTGTGTAACGATCACCAGCTGGAGTGCCCTCCAGAGCCACCAGAGGGCGCTCCACAATAGACTATGATCACTTCCTCACAAACTACATTTCCCATACTCACTGCCTGGACTCATCATCACTGATCACATTCACCTGTACCTCTTTGTCACTGATTGTATTCACCTGTGTCTTGTCATCCTGCTAGTCTCAGTCTATTTATACCAGGTTCATTCATTCACTCACCGCGAAGTCTTGTTGTACTGTGTGTCTGCATTTCCGAGCGTTTTCCCGTGTTTGTTTTTCTGGTTTTGACTTTGGATTGCTCTTGGACTCTGATTCTCTCTGCCTGCCTCGACCCTTTGCTTGTATCTGGTTTGTCTCTGCCTTGTCTCCGTTGCCCTGTTTTGCTGTTGTTGATCCCTGCCTGTTTGACTATTCTAGAATAAAGCTGCATTTGGATCTTCACCTCCAAGTCTCGGAGCAGTTCATAACAGAAGACTTCGCCACACCAAGATCCAGCAGCGATGCCAACCATGGATACAGGTATACAAATCATGCGTCTCCGTCAGGGGAATCGGCCGATTGAGAAGTATGTTGAGGAGTTTATTGAACTGGCACATCTCACCTCAATGGACACAGTATGTCTTATGATCTTTTTTCGGGGAGGACTATCTGAACCGCTCAGTTCATTCATGCCCTTGCATGATCCTCACTGGACTTTAGAGCACTATATTAACCTGGCCCTTTTGTTGAGCGACTCATCGTTTACTGTGGGCGTGGTAGAGAAAGAGCTCCGTGAACCCACAGTATCTCCTCCTGCCGAGACCGGGTTCCTTCACATCTTCTCTACTGAACCTGAGGATCCTCGCGACACGCCAGTCAGCGGGTCTGACACTGGATCGGTCTATGGGCGTTCAGGGCTGATGTCCAGCTTGGCAGATTCCCCGCTAAGGTCTGTACGGTCTGCAAGGATCACCGTCCTGCCTGAATCTCGTCCCGCCGAACCAGTCCCAGAGCCTGTCCAGCCAGAGCCTGTCCAGCCAGAGCCTGTCCAGCCTCGCCACGTCTCAGCAGAGCTTCCAGAGCCTCGCCACGTCTCAGCAGAGCTTCCAGAGCCCAGCCACGTCCAGCCAGAGCTTCACGTCAGCCACGTCCAGCCAGAGCTTCACGTCAGCCACGTCCAGCCAGAGCTTCACGTCAGCCACGTCCAGCCAGAGCTTCACGTCAGCCACGTCCAGCCAGAGCTTCACGTCAGCCACGTCCAGCCAGAGCTTCACGTCAGCCACGTCCAGCCAGAGCTTCACGTCAGCCACGTCCAGCCAGAGCTTCACGTCAGCCACGTCCAGCCAGAGCTTCACGTCAGCCACGGCCGAGCCAGAGACCGTTCACGTCACTTCCTCCGAGCCAGTGTCTACGGACAAGATGGCCGATTCAGAGACCATTCACGTCACTTCCTCCGAGCTAGTGTCTACGGACAAGATGGCCACCTTCGAGCCAGTGTCTACCGACAAGATGGCCGATCCAGAGTCTGTTCACGTCACTTCCTCCGAGCCAGTGTCTACGGACAAGATGGCCGAACCAGAGACTGTTCACGTCACTTCCTCCGAGCCAGTGTCTACGGACAAGATGGCCGCCTCCAAGCTAGTGTCTACGGACAAGATGGCCACCTTCGAGCCAGTGTCTACGGACAAGATGGCCGATCCAGAGTCTGTTCACGTCACTTCCTCCGAGCCAGCGTCTACGGACAAGATGGCTGAACCAGAGACTGTTCACGTCACTTCCTCCGAGCCAGTGTCTACGGACAAGATGGCCGCCTCCGAGCCAGTGTCTACGGACAAGATGGCCGCCTCCGAGCCAGTGTCTACGGACAAGATGGCCGATTCAGAGACTGTTCACGTTACTTCTGCCGAGCCGGAGTCTGTTCCTGTTCCTGAGCCAGAGCCAGAGTCTGTTCCTGTTCCTGAGCCAGAGCCAGAGTCTGTTCCTGTCCCAGTTCCTGAGCCGGTGCCTGTTCCTGCGCCGTGGCCGCCCGAAGGGTCTTCACCGCCGTGGCCGCCCGAGGGGTCTTCACCGCCGTGGCCGCCCGAGGGGTCTTCACCGCCGTGGCCGCCCGAAGGGTCTTCACCGCCATGGCCACCCGAAGGGTCTTCACCGCCATGGCCACCCGATGGACTGTCTGCTCCGCCCTGGCCGCCCGATGGACTGTCTGCTCCGCCCTGGCCTTCCGTCCTGTCGCAGTCTCCAGGTCCTCTTCTGCTCCACGAACCTGGCCCTCCATCCCGCCTCCGGATCCGCCTCCATGCCACCACCCACCTGGACAGTTTTGGAGCGTCTGGAAGCCGCTCATTGGGGGGGGGGGCTATGTAACGATCACCAGCTGGAGTGCCCTCCAGAGCCACCAGAGGGCGCTCCACAATAGACTATGATCACTTCCTCACAAACTACATTTCCCATACTCACTGCCTGGACTCATCATCACTGATCACATTCACCTGTACCTCTTTGTCACTGATTGTATTCACCTGTGTCTTGTCATCCTGCTAGTCTCAGTCTATTTATACCAGGTTCATTCATTCACTCACCGCGAAGTCTTGTTGTACTGTGTGTCTGCATTTCCGAGCGTTTTCCCGTGTTTGTTTTTCCGGTTTTGACTTTGGATTGCTCTTGGACTCTGATTCTCTCTGCCTGCCTCGACCCTTTGCTTGTATCTGGTTTGTCTCTGCCTTGTCTCCGTTGCCCTGTTTTGCTGTTGTTGATCCCTGCCTGTTTGACTATTCTAGAATAAACCTGCATTTGGATCTTCACCTCCAAGTCTCGGAGCAGTTCATAAGTGTGTGTGTGTGTGTGTGTGTGTGTAGAGAGAGAGAAATTAATGTTTGTTTGTTTTTACCAAAGATGCATGGAATTGTTAAAAATTAGCAGTAAAGACATTTGTTACAAAAGATTTCTATTTCAAATAAATGCTCTTCTTTTGAACTTCAAAGAAACATTTTTTTTTTTTGTTGTAAATGTGAGTTTTTTTGTAAATAAATGCAGCAGTTCATAACAGACACATTCGGTATCTTATCTCCTTGGTGCTTCAGCTTTGTTTTCTGCAAATATTTTGGATGTTCAACACTTATAGACACAAACAGAGTGACCCAATTCCTTCCACAAGCTTTTCCTGTGTGTGTGTGTGTGTGTGTGTGTGTGTGTGTGTGTCGCATTGCTGGGGACAGTGAGAAAAATAAAAGAAGATTTAAAGTCTTAATAAAACGTTGTAATACAGTCGTATATTCTATTTATCTTTTGAATGATTTTGTTTAATGGTGCTCTAAAGTATAATGTTTATTAATATAGTCATAGCCATAATGATTTTTGTACTGTATCCCGTACACCTAAACACGACCATCACAGAAAAAGGCATTTTTACATTTTCCAAAATAAATAAATAAAAATAAATAAATAATTTAATATAATTTCTAAGCTGTTTTGCACTCTTATATATATAAGTATATAACTCAATGAATAATAACAAACATGTTACTAAAATGTATTCAAACGATTTAAACATAGTTTTAGCTAAATTAATTTATATATAAATAAAAAAGTATATAAATATAAAAATACCTTACATTTTCATAGTGCCGAAGATGTAGTTCTTTATGCAATGATAAAAACAGTCCAAAAAGCAAATAGTTTAAGTTGTCATAAACAAAGCCCTTTCCAAGGAACCTTCAGTGATAAACTACAGGGTGAAATGAATGCTTGAGCCCCGAGATGCAGGACAGATGAGCCTCTGGGGTACACTGTCACAGTAAAGTTAGTGTGCTTCCCAGAGTTTTATTCATACTAAATTCATTTCAAACATTAAAAGTTTAAATTAGATCTTTTAAAATTAAAAGACTGTTTAAATCAAATCTTTAACGTTTTATTAAAATCGTATCTTCTATTTATCTTCTTAGAAGACTTATGTATGATATAAATGATTTTACATAAATTTAACCTAACCTAAACTGTTTTTACTAAACAGTTTAAAGCAATTTTAAAATTTTAAAGCAAAAACTGTACTTTGGTATCTTAGATATTATACAAATTATTTCAAACAGTATTTTTGTCCATGCCGCATGAAACATGTTGTCAAAGTTTGTCACAATGTTTTTTTGTTTTTGTAGTTGTTGTTTTTGTTTTTAAGAAATCCCAGGACTCTACATTGCTCTTATTTAGATTACGTTGTATCATTTAGAAAACCACCGTACATTTTCAGAGACGCGATGTACCTTTTTCGGTCCATCACACAGCATATTTAATTTTACTCATCTTAATTCAAAGCATGATCTTACTTTTTCTACGGTAGCTATGATCTATTGCACGTATAAGGTGTATATCATTTTTTACTTTTCTTGTATCTCCCGAACTATCCTTATCTACTCAAAATATATATGTAGAACTTTAAAATGTTAGCATTTGTTGATGCGACAGTTTGTCTGCATCAACCTTTTATTTTACGACACTTATTTATTTTACTACAGATTTGATCAAAGCCAAATACTGTCCAGAAGGGGCGACTGGGAAAGAAGAGAAACGGGTCAATACAAGGTTAGATTCAATCTTTATATTCTTTCCCCATTTTTGCCTTCATTTTCCTTTTCCTGTTTTAATTTTTCAATTTTTATATTCTCAGATCATCAAGGGTTTCTGAAAGCAAACACCAGTCAGTTGGTTGAAAAAATGAAGAATATTGATCCAATCATTGACGATCTTGACTTGCACAATGGATCAGTTGCAAATGTGCGAGCGAATCCAACACGCCGGATGAAGATGAGGGAACTGCTGGACTGTGTGAATTGTGAAAGCATTGCCAAGGACCTGGTCAATGCTTTGTGCAAGCCCATCATCAAAATGTTTTAACATATCGTAAATTTCAATTGTTTGATAAATTATCTAACGATTATACCTAACTATCAACAGTTATATGTGAAACGAGCTCAGTCGCATTAGAGATGGATTCTTGTTTATATTAAACATTGTTATTGAACCGCATGTTTAACCGCTCTAGGGTTCTTAAATTGTTTACCGCGGTTTCATTTTGAACAACCTTATCGTAACACTTATCGTATCGCCGGGTGTGATTGTAATGTTTTGTATGGTGTTTTTCTTTACACTTTCCCCCTGGATATCTGGTTCCTACAGTTAGCGGTAATGTTAGTCAACTCTATGTCTTCTCTTTGTTCATATACGACAGTATTCGCATGAATTGGCGTGATTTAATAAAATGACGGTTTAAACCATCATCTTCGCTTGAGACATTTACATTATATTATACCATCCTAGTTTTAAATAGCGCTTAAATGTATATTTTACCCCATTTATGCGGCTACAGAATACCGCGCAAGGATCTCTGAAATATTTTTTGTGTAAAACATCTATGTAGGTCGTGTATAACATCTATGTAGATCTATGTTTTTAAAAATACACCAAAACAAAGAATGAAGACATCTTTCTATAAGTGACCCTCAAAACACAGTGCATCCGTGTACGATGAGTTATCAGAAAATTACTTTTGTCGCTTTTTCTGAATAATCTCACCAAGTGCGGGTGCTTGATAACTATTGAACAACCCTGAATTCTGTTACTCAATAAAAAACTCAATAAATAAAATACATCCTAGCTACTTTCTAAACAGAGCTTATCGCGATCCATTCACCCATTCATATGTTTTGAACTTTTAATGTTGAATCAACATTTTGTTGGAAAACATATGCTGGATTTACTCAACTTTTTATGTCAACAAGGTTCTGATTAGCGGGGTAATGTCGCATTTAATTAACATTGTTTATTTCAGTAAACTTAAGTTTATTACATAAGATTAATTCAATGCCATTTAGTTGAATCAGGTTAACATTCTTAATTTAGTCCAGAACTATTCAGTTATAATAATCCAATTGTTTCGTTTCTTTAGGGATTGTGTTCAACAACCTTTACAAATATATCTAATAAGATAACCTTTTACAAAATCTTTACTCGGTAAAGACTCTTATTGGTTTTGTCGCATCCAATGCATCCCCAAAGTAGTTGTTTTTTATAATGATTAAAACCGCTTTAATTAATATTATCATGGTCTACACTTTATGGTAAAACACTAACATATCAGAAACTCTTTTAAATATAAACATTAACGATTTTTATCTTGCTGTTAAAACACATAAATAACATTTTATTTCAAATGTACACCCCTATCCACCTTATTCTGCTCTAAACAATGGGCGCCGCCATGACGATGATGAGTCTATGGGGAAAATGCATAGCTTTTCGATCGAGGGAACCCATGCGCCACTAACTTCCGAGTTGTCCTACAAAGTGACGTCATAATTCGGCACTCTATCCACCTTATTCTGCTCTAAACAATGCGCGCCGCCATGACGACGACTCCGGTTGCCTACTTCCGGTTCGTACTGTATTAGCAGTGAGAGAATGAGTTCAGGCTCTACATGTGCTGTTGTTGGTTGTTTTAACAATTTAAAGAAGATAAAAAAAACTTTTTAGAAACTGGGTGCTTTGAGCATAAGATAAAAAGGAGAGAATGCCTATGTCCGGTTCGTATCAGCTACATTCAATGCCAGAGAGTAGACGTTTTTGGTTAGCTGCGCTAAAACTGAAGCATCCAACGAAAAAGGTGTAATACGTTATCAGTAGGGATGGGCATTTCAAGCAAAAATAATATTCGAAGATCGTTGGGTATTATGCAATTAATATTCGAGAATCACACCCCTCCATCACATCACGCACACATGCATGTATAGGTTATAGCCTACACTCCAGAGCACATGAGCAAAGCGGAGCAGTGTGACGCTTAAATATAAGTTAAACAAAAAACAACTAAACATACGTTTTATATTTAAGTTTCACAATATAATGTTTTTTTTTAATTTATTTAATCTATGTTGATTATATGAAAAGGGAACCGCATAAGATGAGATATGATCATAAGATGCCCAATATATCGGAACACATTTGGAATGGCTCAGACATGATTTTGACCACTTATCAAGTTTTGTTTTGTAGAAAGCCTTTCTTTAAAGTGAATTTCGTTTAGTATAAATTGTATCTTCATTTTTATCAATGTTTTATCAACAAATTGCCTGGAATAATAAATAAGAAGCACAAATAGTAGATATACAGGACACGGAGGCGCGGGCGCGTGAACTGGTGCGCGACTTATTAATCAACGAAACTCAGCGTATAAGTTACTTGCCTCACATACATGATAAGTATATCTATAGAAGATTGAAATGTGTACTTTTAAACAAAATAATTAAAAAACGAGAAATGGGCTGCTCTCTGCTTATGTGGCTATAGGTTAATTCGTATGAAGTGTGCATTTCTCTCTATATGCGCGTTCACTACTGCGAAGATGACGAGTCAGTATCATCAAATTTATCTTTGCAGTCGACACTTAAAGAAAACACTAGTTATTAATAAACAATTCAAATGTTTAATGCATAATCATTACTTTTGCCGGGGGTTTTTTTTGTGGCAAGCTTATGCGTGCGTTGAGATGCAGAATAGGCAATATATTACGAAAACGCTCATTTAGCATTCTCTACATATAGCATACATAACTTCCAACCCAACTACAGTCCTGCACGGGCAGGGGCAGCCCTACTTATTTCACATTTTTCTAACCAGCACATCACTGCGACGTTCTGAGCAAGCGGCGCTTAATCTTCATAAAGCTTCGAACCGGACATAGGCATTCTCTCCTTTTTATCTTATGCTCAAAGCACCCAGTTTCTAAAAAGTTTTTTTATCTTCTTTGAATTGTTAAAACAACCAACAACAGCACATGTAGAGCCTGAACTCATTCTCTCACTGCTAATACAGTACGAACCGGAAGTAGGCAACCGGAGTCGTCGTCATGGCGGCGCGCATTATTTAGAGCAGAATAAGGTGGATAGAGTGCCGAATTATGACGTCACTTTGTAGGACAACTCGGAAGTTAGTGGCGCATGGGTTCCCTCGATCGAAAAGCTATGCATTTTCCCCATAGACTCATCATCGTCATGGCGGCGCCCATTGTTTAGAGCAGAATAAGGTGGATAGGGGTGTACATTTGAAATAAAATGTTATTTATGTGTTTTAACAGCAAGATAAAAATCGTTAATGTTTATATTTAAAAGAGTTTCTGATATGTTAGTGTTTTACCATAAAGTGTAGACCATGATAATATTAATTAAAGCGGTTTTAATCATTATAAAAAACAACTACTTTGGGGATGCATTGGATGCGACAAAACCAATAAGAGTCTTTACCGAGTAAAGATTTTGTAAAAGGTTATCTTATTAGATATATTTGTAAAGGTTGTTGAACACAATCCCTAAAGAAACGAAACAATTGGATTATTATAACTGAATAGTTCTGGACTAAATTAAGAATGTTAACCTGATTCAACTAAATGGCATTGAATTAATCTTATGTAATAAACTTAAGTTTACTGAAATAAACAATGTTAATTAAATGCGACATTACCCCGCTAATCAGAACCTTGTTGACATAAAAAGTTGAGTAAATCCAGCATATGTTTTCCAACAAAATGTTGATTCAACATTAAAAGTTCAAAACATATGAATGGGTGAATGGATCGCGATAAGCTCTGTTTAGAAAGTAGCTAGGATGTATTTTATTTATTGAGTTTTTTATTGAGTAACAGAATTCAGGGTTGTTCAATAGTTATCAAGCACCCGCACTTGGTGAGATTATTCAGAAAAAGCGACAAAAGTAATTTTCTGATAACTCATCGTACACGGATGCACTGTGTTTTGAGGGTCACTTATAGAAAGATGTCTTCATTCTTTGTTTTGGTGTATTTTTAAAAACATAGATCTACATAGATGTTATACACGACCTACATAGATGTTTTACACAAAAAATATTTCAGAGATCCTTGCGCGGTATTCTGTAGCCGCATAAATGGGGTAAAATATACATTTAAGCGCTATTTAAAACTAGGATGGTATAATATAATGTAAATGTCTCAAGCGAAGATGATGGTTTAAACCGTCATTTTATTAAATCACGCCAATTCATGCGAATACTGTCGTATATGAACAAAGAGAAGACATAGAGTTGACTAACATTACCGCTAACTGTAGGAACCAGATATCCAGGGGGAAAGTGTAAAGAAAAACACCATACAAAACATTACAATCACACCCGGCGATACGATAAGTGTTACGATAAGGTTGTTCAAAATGAAACCGCGGTAAACAATTTAAGAACCCTAGAGCGGTTAAACATGCGGTTCAATAACAATGTTTAATATAAACAAGAATCCATCTCTAATGCGACTGAGCTCGTTTCACATATAACTGTTGATAGTTAGGTATAATCGTTAGATAATTTATCAAACAATTGAAATTTACGATATGTTAAAACATTTTGATGATGGGCTTGCACAAAGCATTGACCAGGTCCTTGGCAATGCTTTCACAATTCACACAGTCCAGCAGTTCCCTCATCTTCATCCGGCGTGTTGGATTCGCTCGCACATTTGCAACTGATCCATTGTGCAAGTCAAGATCGTCAATGATTGGATCAATATTCTTCATTTTTTCAACCAACTGACTGGTGTTTGCTTTCAGAAACCCTTGATGATCTGAGAATATAAAAATTGAAAAATTAAAACAGGAAAAGGAAAATGAAGGCAAAAATGGGGAAAGAATATAAAGATTGAATCTAACCTTGTATTGACCCGTTTCTCTTCTTTCCCAGTCGCCCCTTCTGGACAGTATTTGGCTTTGATCAAATCTGTAGTAAAATAAATAAGTGTCGTAAAATAAAAGGTTGATGCAGACAAACTGTCGCATCAACAAATGCTAACATTTTAAAGTTCTACATATATATTTTGAGTAGATAACCGATAGTATATTCTCAGTAAAGGGGTTCACCCTGTATGTTTCCACACTGATTAAGGATAGTTCGGGAGATACAAGAAAAGTAAAAAATGATATACACCTTATACGTGCAATAGATCATAGCTACCGTAGAAAAAGTAAGATCATGCTTTGAATTAAGATGAGTAAAATTAAATATGCTGTGTGATGGACCGAAAAAGGTACATCGCGTCTCTGAAAATGTACGGTGGTTTTCTAAATGATACAACGTAATCTAAATAAGAGCAATGTAGAGTCCTGGGATTTCTTAAAAACAAAAACAACAACTACAAAAACAAAAAAACATTGTGACAAACTTTGACAACATGTTTCATGCGGCATGGACAAAAATACTGTTTGAAATAATTTGTATAATATCTAAGATACCAAAGTACAGTTTTTGCTTTAAAATTTTAAAATTGCTTTAAACTGTTTAGTAAAAACAGTTTAGGTTAGGTTAAATTTATGTAAAATCATTTATATCATACATAAGTCTTCTAAGAAGATAAATAGAAGATACGATTTTAATAAAACGTTAAAGATTTGATTTAAACAGTCTTTTAATTTTAAAAGATCTAATTTAAACTTTTAATGTTTGAAATGAATTTAGTATGAATAAAACTCTGGGAAGCACACTAACTTTACTGTGACAGTGTACCCCAGAGGCTCATCTGTCCTGCATCTCGGGGCTCAAGCATTCATTTCACCCTGTAGTTTATCACTGAAGGTTCCTTGGAAAGGGCTTTGTTTATGACAACTTAAACTATTTGCTTTTTGGACTGTTTTTATCATTGCATAAAGAACTACATCTTCGGCACTATGAAAATGTAAGGTATTTTTATATTTATATACTTTTTTATTTATATATAAATTAATTTAGCTAAAACTATGTTTAAATCGTTTGAATACGTTTTAGTAACATGTTTGTTATTATTCATTGAGTTATATACTTTATTTATAATCATTTAATTTAAATATAGAGATTAGTTAATTTATGGAACTGAGTTAGTATGAGTGCAAAACAGCTTAGAAATTATATTAAATTATTTATTTATTTTTATTTATTTATTTTGGAAAATGTAAAAATGCCTTTTTCTGTGATGGTCGTGTTTAGGTGTACGGGATACAGTACAAAAATCATTATGGCTATGACTATATTAATAAACATTATACTTTAGAGCACCATTAAACAAAATCATTCAAAAGATAAATAGAATATACGACTGTATTACAACGTTTTATTAAGACTTTAAATCTTCTTTTATTTTTCTCACTGTCCCCAGCAATGCGACACACACACACACACACACACACACACACACACACACACACACTGGAAAAGCTTGTGGAAGGAATTGGGTCACTCTGTTTGTGTCTATAAGTGTTGAACATCCAAAATATTTGCAGAAAACAAAGCTGAAGCACCAAGGAGATAAGATACCGAATGTGTCTGTTATGAACTGCTGCATTTATTTACAAAAAAACTCACATTTACAACAAAAAAAAAAAATGTTTCTTTGAAGTTCAAAAGAAGAGCATTTATTTGAAATAGAAATCTTTTGTAACAAATGTCTTTACTGCTAATTTTTAACAATTCCATGCATCTTTGGTAAAAACAAACAAACATTAATTTCTCTCTCTCTACACACACACACACACACACACACACACACTTATGAACTGCTCCGAGACTTGGAGGTGAAGATCCAAATGCAGGTTTATTCTAGAATAGTCAAACAGGCAGGGATCAACAACAGCAAAACAGGGCAACGGAGACAAGGCAGAGACAAACCAGATACAAGCAAAGGGTCGAGGCAGGCAGAGAGAATCAGAGTCCAAGAGCAATCCAAAGTCAAAACCGGAAAAACAAACACGGGAAAACGCTCGGAAATGCAGACACACAGTACAACAAGACTTCGCGGTGAGTGAATGAATGAACCTGGTATAAATAGACTGAGACTAGCAGGATGACAAGACACAGGTGAATACAATCAGTGACAAAGAGGTACAGGTGAATGTGATCAGTGATGATGAGTCCAGGCAGTGAGTATGGGAAATGTAGTTTGTGAGGAAGTGATCATAGTCTATTGTGGAGCGCCCTCTGGTGGCTCTGGAGGGCACTCCAGCTGGTGATCGTTACATAGCCCCCCCCCCCAATGAGCGGCTTCCAGACGCTCCAAAACTGTCCAGGTGGGTGGTGGCATGGAGGCGGATCCGGAGGCGGGATGGAGGGCCAGGTTCGTGGAGCAGAAGAGGACCTGGAGACTGCGACAGGACGGAAGGCCAGGGCGGAGCAGACAGTCCATCGGGCGGCCAGGGCGGAGCAGACAGTCCATCGGGTGGCCATGGCGGTGAAGACCCTTCGGGTGGCCATGGCGGTGAAGACCCTTCGGGCGGCCACGGCGGTGAAGACCCCTCGGGCGGCCACGGCGGTGAAGACCCCTCGGGCGGCCACGGCGGTGAAGACCCTTCGGGCGGCCACGGCGCAGGAACAGGCACCGGCTCAGGAACTGGGACAGGAACAGACTCTGGCTCTGGCTCAGGAACAGGAACAGACTCTGGCTCTGGCTCAGGAACAGGAACAGACTCCGGCTCGGCAGAAGTAACGTGAACAGTCTCTGAATCGGCCATCTTGTCCGTAGACACTGGCTCGGAGGCGGCCATCTTGTCCGTAGACACTGGCTCGGAGGCGGCCATCTTGTCCGTAGACACTGGCTCGGAGGAAGTGACGTGAACAGTCTCTGGTTCAGCCATCTTGTCCGTAGACGCTGGCTCGGAGGAAGTGACGTGAACAGACTCTGGATCGGCCATCTTGTCCGTAGACACTGGCTCGAAGGTGGCCATCTTGTCCGTAGACACTAGCTTGGAGGCGGCCATCTTGTCCGTAGACACTGGCTCGGAGGAAGTGACGTGAACAGTCTCTGGTTCGGCCATCTTGTCCGTAGACACTGGCTCGGAGGAAGTGACGTGAACAGACTCTGGATCGGCCATCTTGTCGGTAGACACTGGCTCGAAGGTGGCCATCTTGTCCGTAGACACTAGCTCGGAGGAAGTGACGTGAATGGTCTCTGAATCGGCCATCTTGTCCGTAGACACTGGCTCGGAGGAAGTGACGTGAACGGTCTCTGGCTCGGCCGTGGCTGACGTGAAGCTCTGGCTGGACGTGGCTGACGTGAAGCTCTGGCTGGACGTGGCTGACGTGAAGCTCTGGCTGGACGTGGCTGACGTGAAGCTCTGGCTGGACGTGGCTGACGTGAAGCTCTGGCTGGACGTGGCTGACGTGAAGCTCTGGCTGGACGTGGCTGACGTGAAGCTCTGGCTGGACGTGGCTGACGTGAAGCTCTGGCTGGACGTGGCTGACGTGAAGCTCTGGCTGGACGTGGCTGACGTGAAGCTCTGGCTGGACGTGGCTGACGTGAAGCTCTGGCTGGACGTGGCTGGGCTCTGGAAGCTCTGCTGAGACGTGGCGAGGCTCTGGAAGCTCTGCTGAGACGTGGCGAGGCTGGACAGGCTCTGGCTGGACAGGCTCTGGCTGGACAGGCTCTGGGACTGGTTCGGCGGGACGAGATTCAGGCAGGACGGTGATCCTTGCAGACCGTACAGACCTTAGCGGGGAATCTGCCAAGCTGGACATCAGCCCTGAACGCCCATAGACCGATCCAGTGTCAGACCCGCTGACTGGCGTGTCGCGAGGATCCTCAGGTTCAGTAGAGAAGATGTGAAGGAACCCGGTCTCGGCAGGAGGAGATACTGTGGGTTCACGGAGCTCTTTCTCTACCACGCCCACAGTAAACGATGAGTCGCTCAACAAAAGGGCCAGGTTAATATAGTGCTCTAAAGTCCAGTGAGGATCATGCAAGGGCATGAATGAACTGAGCGGTTCAGATAGTCCTCCCCGAAAAAAGATCATAAGACATACTGTGTCCATTGAGGTGAGATGTGCCAGTTCAATAAACTCCTCAACATACTTCTCAATCGGCCGATTCCCCTGACGGAGACGCATGATTTGTATACCTGTATCCATGGTTGGCATCGCTGCTGGATCTTGGTGTGGCGAAGTCTTCTGTTATGAACTGCTCCGAGACTTGGAGGTGAAGATCCAAATGCAGCTTTATTCTAGAATAGTCAAACAGGCAGGGATCAACAACAGCAAAACAGGGCAACGGAGACAAGGCAGAGACAAACCAGATACAAGCAAAGGGTCGAGGCAGGCAGAGAGAATCAGAGTCCAAGAGCAATCCAAAGTCAAAACCAGAAAAACAAACACGGGAAAACGCTCGGAAATGCAGACACACAGTACAACAAGACTTCGCGGTGAGTGAATGAATGAACCTGGTATAAATAGACTGAGACTAGCAGGATGACAAGACACAGGTGAATACAATCAGTGACAAAGAGGTACAGGTGAATGTGATCAGTGATGATGAGTCCAGGCAGTGAGTATGGGAAATGTAGTTTGTGAGGAAGTGATCATAGTCTATTGTGGAGCGCCCTCTGGTGGCTCTGGAGGGCACTCCAGCTGGTGATCGTTACACACACACACACACACACAGACACCCATTCCTCCTCCACTCTGAATCACAGAATGTCAAAACGCCGGTGTGGGAGAAAAATACTTTGGGATATTTTGTATCAAAACTTTAAACTTATTGCATCTTTGTAAATACATTCATACGTTAAAAGGACAATGATGTGTTGGGATTTACTTCTTCAACTCTCTAAAAATGTAAGATGATTTTCTTTATTTTGTGTTCATCTAAAACAAAACTAATTGGTGCACTGTGTTTCAGTAAATTTAGAAAAGATGGTTATTTTTAAAATGAACGATATAATCATATCATTTATATACTTTTAAAGAACAGAATGTATTTCAACTCTACTTAGGGTGAAGATAATATATTTGTAAATGACTAAATGTAAATGTTATAACCGTTTCATATATACTTGTAAAGAACAGAACGTTTTCAACTTTAGTTAGTGTGAAAATATTATATTTGTAAATGACTAAATGTACATTTTATAAATATTTCATTCATATACTTTTAAAGAACAGAATGTGTTTCAACTTTAGTTACTGGGAGATATTTTCTCACTTCCACCGTCCTCAGCAATCCCCTCTCCTCTGGAATATGGAGGGAGATCCTGCGAAGCCGCGTGTCAAAGTTCAAACATAAAACCTTCACAACTTCCATTAAATCAAACCCTTATACCCACGAGGCCAGACACATGGTGGTAGATTTACTTCTTCAAGTGAAAATTTATTTATTTATTTTGTGTTTTGAAAAGATTTTTTATAATCATTTATATACTTTTTAAAAGATCAATGTGTTCAACTTTAGTGTAAGATATTTGTGAATGACTAAATGTACATTTCATTTATATACTCTTAAAGATCAATGCTTTTTCAACTTTAGTTAGTGTGAAAATATTATATTTGTAAATGACTAAATGTAAATTTTATAAATATTTCATTCATATACTTTTAAAGGAGCAGCATGCTTTTCAACTTTAGTGTGAGAGTATTAGAAAAACCTTTTCTCACTATCCCCATTTATATAGCGTGCTCAGGAATGCCAGGATATCGGATGACACGCACACACTCACAGACAGACGCACACACACAGTGCGGAGACTGTCAACTTTAATCCAATTCTTCACCATAGTGAAACGGTAAGATGATTTTACTTTTGTAATTCTAATCTATTCTAATCTATATGCGACATTAGAAAAATTATTTTCTCACCCCGACACGGAGGGGATTTCCCACACCAAGAAGTTATTTCCCCCGGGGTCAATAGGTCAAAATCAATGGGGCAAAGACAACTGGCAAAGACAACTGGCAACTTGATATATCATACAAAGGTCAATAGGGTAAAGACAACTGTCAACTTGATCGATCGATAGGTCAAAGGTTAATCCCTACATTAAAGGACCTCCGGAACATACTCCGGAATGTCAAAGGTTAATCCCTACATCAAAGGACCTCCGGAACATCCTCCGGAAGGTCAAAGGTTAGCCCCGCCCACCTGTCAATCATAGGGTCATAAATCATTTTGACATAAGCCGAATGGTTATAACTACTAATGGGTCCGCCAAAACATTTTCAGTTCCCCTTATGGCGGATCTCCAAATTGTAAGGTTGTAGAAATAATGACCAGCACATCAACCTCTGATTAGGATTCTGAAGGGTCGTCAAAAACGTAAGGGGATTATGATCACAATAAATCACAATTGACGTTCCACCCCCTCCCACATAAACGTCAACATGCTGAAGTACCCAAACCAGCGCCAATGCCTCTTTTTCGATAACTGAATAATTCAGCTGATATAACAAGAATTTTCTCGAAAAGAAACATCAACTCCCTCATCATCACCTTGTAAAAGGACAGCTCCAGCCCTACCTTGCTAGCATCTACATGCATAAACGATCTATCCCACTGAGGAGCAGCAAGAATTGGAGCACTAGTAAGAACTTTAACATTCTCAAAAACATTCTGACAGATTGAACTCCAAACAAATGTATGTGACGCTTTCAACAGATCAGTCAACGGAGCAACAATATCTGAAAAAAATTCTGCAAAAATTACGATAATACCCGTCATCCCTAAAAAACGCATCAACTCCCGCTTAGTACATGGTGGAGGATACTTATTGATGGCCTCAATTTTTGCATCAACTGGTCGAACAACGCCATGACTAATGACCTTGCCTAGATATGTCACCGTGGCCTGAGTGAGCTCGCACTTCGATAGGTTTACAGTGAGCCGAGCCTCTTTCAACAGATTGAGCAAAGCCTGAATTCGGAATAAATGTTCCTCCCATGAATGACTAAATCATCCAAGTAAACCGCACACCCCTCAAGCCCAGCTACCCCCTGATTCATTAACCGTTGAAATGTGGCAGGAGCACTTCGCAATCCGAAACTCATAACATTATAGGAATATGCCCCATCAGGAGTAATAAAAGAGGCGATTTAACGAGCATGTTCGGTCACTGGGACCTGCCAATATACTTTTAACAAGTCAAACTTGCTAAGATATTTCGCTGTTCCCACCCGATCCACGCAATCCTCTATACGTGGGAGTGGAAACGAATCTGGTTTAGTAATTGCATTTAGTTCCCTTTCAGTCGCTCACGTTCGACGTAACGTCGACATGACGACGTAATTGGGATCGCCTTGAGAGACTAATCTACTTCGAGAGTATTAAAACGAGCCAATACATATTGGCATGCGATAATTGCATCAGCTGCTCTGCTTGCAGCGCTAGCATATAACGAGCAGCAGGTGCGTCGCATATTGTCTTTCGCTACGGAGCCGAGCGGTTCTACTGTTCCTCGCTCGGATTGCTTCATATGAGGCCGCACCAACACTGACTCCACGATCGAGTCCCGAGATGGCCCTGGCAGAGCCGCTCGGGCCGGGTCAAGTGACCCCGCACTGTCACCAAACTCTCAGCTTGTGGTCGGACCCTTCGTTCCTGCGGGCAGGTGTCCCCTAGAACAAGTGTTCAGGCATTCTGTGGTCTCCACGGATGCCTCTGCCACCAGCCGGGGGGCCACGTACAACGGGCATGCAGCTTCAGGTCTGTGGACGGGGCCTCAACTGCATTGGCACATCAACTGCCTCTTGTTGTTAGCAGTACATCTTGCGCTGAGCCGCTTCAAAATGCCGCTACTGGGCAAGCATGTACTGGTCTGTACGGACAGCACTGCGACCGTTGCGTACATCAACCATCAGGGTGGTCTACGCTCCCGCCGCATGTCACAACTCACCCGCCATCTCCTCCTTTGGAGTCAGAAGCATCTGAGGTCGCTTCGTGCCACTTATATTCCGGGCCTGCTCAACTGTGCAGCCGACGAGCTCTCACAGCAGCAAGTGCTACCGGGAGAATGGCAACTCCATCCCCAGGTGTCCAGCTGATCTTCAGGCGCTTCGGGGCCGCACGGGTAGATCTGTTTGCCGCCCCGGACACGTCTCACTGCCTGTTGTTCTATTCCCTGACCGAGGGGACCCTCGGCATTGATGCTGTGGCACACAGCTGGCCCCTGGGCCCACTCAAGTATGCATTTCTCCCAGTGAGCCTTCTTGCACAGACCTTGTGCAAAGTCAGGAGCAGGTCTTGTTATTTGCGCCGTATTGGCCCAACCGGACCTGGTTCCCGGAACTGGTGCTCCTCGCGACAGCCCTACCCTGGCCCATTCCTCTGAGAGAGGACCTGCTCTCTCAGAGATGGGGCACCCTATGGCACCCGCGTCCAGACCTCTGGAAACTCCATGTCTGGTCCCTGGACGGGACGCGGAGGTTCTAGGGTACCTACCCCAAGCGGTAGTTGACACCATCACTTTCGCTAGAGCCCCCTCTACGAGGCGCCTCTATGCGTGAAGTGGAACCTGTTCGTTGGTTGGTGTTCTTCTCACGAGGAGAATCCCCGATCTTGCTCGATCAGAGCCGTGCTTTCCTTCCTGCAAGATGGGTTGGAGCGAAGGCTGTTTCCCTCCTCCCTTAACCCTCTGGGGTCGGCGGTATCGCCGGCGATACCAGCTCACTTTTTTCCTTATCATTGCAAAAGAGACTCAAATTACTCTGTTGATTTTGATCTTACATATAAGTGTTGTACATCATTAGATCATGTTAAATGTCTATTTTTTTGTGGGTACTCACAATAAAAACAAAGTGTTGTGCTTTTCGTCAAATAAAGAAAAATAAACATGATGCGCGTTTTGCCTTCTCTCTGTCAGTGAGGTCCATTCTGAAACGCGTCCGAAAAATAAACTGTAACTCAGTCAATACTTGTCACAGAGATACGAGAGATTTCTCTTTATGAAGCTGAAATTATCTTCTTTTAAATTAAGTAATTTATTTTAAAAAAATATATTTGCAGTTTATGTAATCCGTTTGAAACCAAGGAGAGGTACAGTTTTTTCGTTCTCGGAGTAAGTTGTTTTGTTTTATATAATTCCTTTTCTGATCATAGAGCTCAAATGAATTTTCAGACTATATTTTGCCTAGTTTTGGCTAGCTTTTGACATAGGAAATATTACCTCACAATATCCCTAACATTCATGTAGGCCTATACGCTTGTGTAAACTTTTTGAATAACTGCTTAGGTTATAATAATTTAGTGAAATATATCGATCTGCAAAGTTTGGTTGAGTACTTCAGTGGTCTAGTGGCACGTGGCAGGTCTTTTGCCAAGCGTGTCAGAGCTTACGGGTTCTAATCCGCCCGCGGTATAGTTTTTTTTCCTCTCATCAAAACCGAATATGTTCACAGAGGTGTCAAGTAACGAAGTACAAATACTTTGTTACCTTACTTAAGTAGAAATTTTGGATATCTATACTTTACTTGAGTAATTATTTTTCAGCCGACTTTTTTAAATTTATTTAATTTAATTTTTTATTGAAATTTTGTTAGTTTTGTTCCAACAGAACAAACAACACCAAAAAAAAAAAAAAAAAAGGACAACAGTTCGGGCAGACCTTAAAAGCACAATTCTCAAATCAATTCTCAATGAAATAAAATAAAAAGATTGGTTACAATGGGAGATACATAAACATTCACAGGAATAGGCTTCTCCTTTTGAGCCAACACAACAGCTTTCAAGAAAAATGTAAGCAATCGTCCAAAGTGAGAGAAACATAGTCCAAATAGGGTGTCCATATCCGATTGAATACATCTGTTGAAGAATGTAATATACATGTTAAAAATTCCATTGGGATGAGCTCTTTTACAAGGTTATGCCATTTTTTTATTGAAGGACTTTTTTCACTTATCCAAAACATCAAAATGTTCTTTCTTGCAGCAAAAGTTAAAATACTAAAAAGTCTTTCATGATATTTATTCAAAACAATACCAGCCGGCAGACCTAGAATAAATGAACAAGGATCAACATCAATTATCATTCCCAGAATATTGCCAATGTGGTCTGCGATTTTCTTCCAAAACAACTGAATTTTGGGACAAGACCAAATACAGTGAATATAATTACCAACTGAAATTTTACATTTTGAGCAATTGGGGGAAAGTTTGGGGTCCATTTTATTTCTAATATAAGGGGTGATATGTAGCCGACGTATTATTTTGAATTGAATAGCACATGCTCTGTTACACACTGATATTCTTTTAGCATGATCCCAGACTAAATCCCAATCCTCTCTTGAGATATTTACTACAAAATAATTTTCCCACATCTTTCTAAGATTATCTGTGTCTCCTGGGAGAGTCAGACTTAGTGTAACATAAATATGAGATTTTTTTTTTGTCTCGTGTCTTCTTGTAGTATTTTCTCAATTTCAGTCCTAGAATTATCAGTACTCAAAGTGGTCTTTTTTCCAATCAAGTCTCTTAGCTGCAAGTACCTAAAGAAATGATGTCTTGGCAGATTAAATTTAGCAGACAACTGTTCAAAAGACAGAAGAGACGAACCCTCAAATATATCTTTCAGCCTCACAATACCTAAAGAATTCCAGGGGTTAAACCCAGAGTCATCAGTACCAGGAGGAAAATCTGGATTATTTTGAATTGGTGTAAGGGCTGATGTCAGATTAAACCTACCCTCTAGCTTGCGCGACTGTGCCCAAGCTTTAAGAGTGTTCCGTATGATTGGGCTATCATATAGAACTTTTAACTTTTTAGGATTGACAACAAACAAAAGATTCTGTAGAGGGCACAGAGATTGCGAGGCTTCAAGATCAAGCCAAATCAGTGGCGTAGCCAGAGGGGAGTCCGGGGTGGCACTTGACACCCCTGACATGCGATTGGCCACCCCGGGTGCCTCCCCAAAATTTTATTTGCTACTGGCAGTTGCTGATGCTGATTTTTTTTTAAAAATTACGTTCGCCGCCAGCGCGGCGCGCGCAGTTTTCAAACGGACGAGAGATGGTTGCAAGATACCGAACTTCACCGAATAAGAAAACATCATATTTGAAGTAAGCTTTTAATGTTTAGCATCAGGGTGGTTTGCTCCCAATAGCCTACATTAGGCCTAATACACGCATATACAGTACCTTGCCGTGTGTACGTTACAGAATACAAATGTTCTAGCTAATATGAGGATAGGATATCAAAACGCAGGCAAAGAAGAGCAGAAACAAGCGATATCATAATGCGATCACTATAGAGATCGCTAAGACATGTGACCAACTGGGCGGCGACGTCATCAGAACGCAAAGAATTATAGGTATGTTTGACCCGTTTACATGGGCTGGCATAGCAGGCTAGTGTTCTGGCATGAAAAAATAAAAATAGCGTGAAAAACAGAATAGGCTAATCCTACTAAATGCAGCGGGCTAAAGAAAACATTGTCGGACCATACCAGAAAACTGTTGTCCGTTCAAAAGTAATGTTTTAAGCACAACACTCCTCGCTCTCTCTCATCTATCTGCATGCAGTCAGAATTCATGTCAAGAGAGACGGGATCGAACTGTGTGTGTGTGAGTGAATGAGTGAGTGAGAGGCGCGGGCACGATCGAACAGTGGAAGTTGGAAACATAAAAAAAACATACTCCGTCATTTTGTTCATAGAGGTTATCATTCAAACTGCAAAGTGTTTACTTATATTTGTGTAACTTACACTCGCAAAAAAACACAACATTGTGCTTTTGTCACACTCTAAACTCTTGTCAAACTGTAACCTACAACTGTCACCCAACCAAACACACAGTTTTAAAAGCAACATATTTATCCAACCCCATTTCAAAACAGTCTGTGGGTTACATCTTTTGGACATTAATCATATCGCATTGGTTTTCATTTCTTTTCTTCAGAGCAGTTACATATTCTACATTGATTAAAAAAAATCAAATGTGTTTTTAATGGTAGTATAATTTTATACGAAAATCAATTATTTACCATTCAGATGAGAATAAAGTTAGGGTTCATTAAAATTAAGGAAAACAAATATATTGATTCGTTCTTAAAGGATAATTCAGGTATTTAGCACTTTGAGTCTATTTTCTAGTTTGTTTTGGATGAACTAAGTTAGAGTGGTGGGTAGAATTTTGACGACAGGTCCTGTCTCGACTTTTTGAATCTTTTAGAATCGCCTCTGACCGCTTCAGAGTGGCTGTCTACGAGCATACACAAACATGTCCTTAAAACAACACTTAACGTTGGTTTTCAAAACTGTGCAAGAAGGACTATTGCAATTTATAACACAGCAGGTAGACGGCATCTTGAACACTGCGTTCTTCCCTCCATGCAATCAAGTCTGGCGCCTCCTGTTTGTGCCGCGGATTCCCAAAATGCTTTGCGTTCACCACTGGTAATACGTCACGATGACGTCACATTAGCAATCCCTATAGGACTATGAAGCTTTATGGGTGTAGGTTGTTGATGGACTCGATCTACTGTGTTTTGATCATCATTATGAATCTGATCTAGATGTAGTCTTTGATAAAAATGCGATTTTCTCAGCTTTTTGCTCATGTTGCTTTTTATGAAACTTGCCAACATTCAAGTGTTGATTAAAAAAAAAAAGAGAGAGAAAGAGTTATGTTGGTAATCGGATGATGATTAGAATGTGAATATGATTGGAATCATATTTTAAATTTGTCATATTTTTGAACAGGGTCAATTAAACATGAAAAGAAAGGGAGAGATATCAGTTATTTTAAAATAAGCACAAACATAGTCCAGTCATTTTATGAAAAAAAGGTTGAACAAATTGCAACAGAAGCAAACTCAAATAATTTTGTATCCTCATTATGTCCTGAGTAAGGAAACAAAGTCCCTAAGAATCCCATTAGGGGAAAGTTTCGAAATCTGTTTCTGGGGATTCACTTTTTATTTTACTTACCTTTTGTCTTCTGCATTCTCCTTACCCTTGTCTCCTGTTCTTCCCTTATCGTCCCCCAGAAACAGTCGCACAGACCCAGCCCCAAACCCCATCTCTTAATAATTAAAAAAGGCTGGTTTCTAAAGTACTTCTTCCTGCCTTTATGTATTAATGCTCATGGGTAGCCTAAATGGGTTCCATTCAGACCTTAACATTAAGTATTTTACTGTTATGTGTCAACAAGATTCAACAAGACATTTTCACCTGGCTAGACCCAATGTCTAGATCTGTTGTGGTATTTATGCAAATTAGCACATACGTAATTAGATTATGCACCGTTTGTCCATCTTAACAAACAATTTTAAAAAACTTGGAATACATTTTTTGTTTGTCTTGATGTAAGTAATCAACTCAGTAATTTTCATGGTGATATCTAAAGGTTAAACTTTTTACCCTATTCTCGTAAGAAAAAGGCTATATTTGTGTTTTTTTCTAAACTTTCCCTAATGGGATTCTTTGGGACTTTTTTTCCTTACTCAGGACATATTGAGGTTGACCCCCATTTTGGCTTAAAATGACTGGACTAACAGGCAGATCAGGTGCAAACAGACCCCCCAGCCCTTGCATCACCACTGGCTAGTCAGAGTCAGTGTGGTCAGACTTCAGAACCAGCAACAGGTCAGAGCATCTACCAGACACAGGCAGTCAATCACATACCCAATTCATGAATTTAAGTTGAGATGATTTTGCCAGATTAAAAGGATAGTTCACCCAACGAATGAACACAAAAAAAATAATTATAAATTAAATAATTAGAATTAGAATTATTATAAATTATTATAAAGAAAGAATTATGTTGTATTTAATCTTCCCAGGATAAGATTTTATATTGATGGGCAATAAAATTGTTTAACTTTTTCAAGGACATGTCTGCTTGATGCCTGCTATATCTAATAAAAGATAAAATAAAACATTTTTTTTTTTTGTTGTAAATGTGAGTTTTTTTGTAAATAAATGCAGCAGTTCATAACAGACACATTCGGTATCTTATCTCCTTGGTGCTTCAGCTTTGTTTTCTGCAAATATTTTGGATGTTCAACACTTATAGACACAAACAGAGTGACCCAATTCCTTCCACAAGCTTTTCCACTGTGTGTGTGTGTGTGTGTGTGTGTGTGTGTGTGTGTGTGTGTGTGTGTGTGTGTGTGTGTGTGTGTGTGTGTGTGTGTGTGTGTGTGTGTGTGTGTGTGCCAGCTTATACAATCTGATATCGGGGACATCTAGACCACCCTTATGACTAGGGAGCTGTAGTTTGCTCATTTTCAGTTTTGGTTTCCTTTTACTCCATATAAAACGAGAAAGCCATCCATTAAGCTCCTTAATAACCTTGTTAGAAAGTAAAATAGGCAGCATCATTAAAGGGTATATTTTGATTATATGTTCATATTTTGATTATAATGTTCATTTTGATTATAGCAATTCTTCCCAGAAAAGATACGGGAAGAGCATTCCACCTCTGCAAATCATTATGAATTTTTTTTAAAAGAGGAGCAAAGTTACTTTTAAATATATGTTGGAATGTTGGGGTTATATGAAGACCTAGGTAAGTAAAACCTGACATGGAATATTTAACAGGGAAAGAGGAGAGCATTTGTGTTTCCGAGGTGAGACTGCCCAATGGTAAAGCAACAGATTTTGTCAAATTAATCTTATAACCAGAAAATTCTCCAAAGAAGTGTATAACATCAACCAGTCGTGGAACTGATGTATTAGCATCCGACAAAAATAGCAGAATATCGTCTGCATAGAGTGAAATCTTGTGTTGTCTGTCATCTATTGTAACCCCTTTAATCAATGAATCATGTCTTATGGCTTCTGCCAAGGGTTCAACGGCAAGGGCAAACAATAATGGCGAAAGTGGGCAGCCCTGCCTGGTACTCGCAATTATCTGTACTTTCTACTCCTTACATTTTAAAAATAGCCTCGTTACTCCCATTTCATTTCGGCTTGTTTTCATTCTGGCTTGGTGTCGTTCAAAAAATGGCCAATTACACCAACGTCCTCCTGAACATCGCTAAACTGATTGGCTTTGTGTTTTCTTTCTAACTTGTGAGAGGCTGTTACATTTGGTTGTGCGAAGCGGCAAAACTCATCCGAAGGAATTAAGAAACCTAGATGCGGTAAGTGAGGGAGAAATCAAAAGTTTTCTGCTCAAGAATACGGGGCAAATCGCGTCAAATATTGATTTGGGGACAGCCGTTTTTACAATATAGCAGACTGATCTCATGAAATGCCGTATGTAGGCTACTGTAAGACAATCGCGGGATAAGTGGCAAACATAATCGAGAGTAGGCTATGTGTGTGAGAGTGTGTGTGTGTGTGTTAGGGTGGCCATACGTCCGGATTTTGGCCGGACAGTCCGGATTTTAAGCCCCCTGTCTGGCGTCCGGCGCAGCCTCAAGCCGGACACTTATTTGACCTCCTTTTTGGAGTTGCGCTGAATTGTTTAAAAAAAAATATCTATAAAAATCCCGCATATTGATAGCGGCTCACTGATGCCCGTAAATTAGTTAAAATCTCCTGGAATCTAGAGACAGAACATACTGTGACCTTGCGTACCCTCAGCATCAGGATCAAAATATCCCCATAAAGATGGCAATATCCGAAATCCTTGTCGGGAATTTTTTTTTTTTTTTTAAACGGCTTATAGATCAGACTAAGTGATGTTTTTTGAAAATACAGAAAGTTATAATGCAGAAAGTTATAGGGTTAGTGTAGGGGGGTAGAATACACAGTTTGTACAGTATAAGAATCATTATGTCCATGGAAAGTCCCCATAAAACATGAAAATATAACATTGCTTGGTCTGTTGAAATGAGAGGCCTGTTTGATCAAGTTGAAACCTTGTCATCCCAGTCTTATCAGCTGGACTGAAAGAAGTTTCAGTGCACTTAGGACGCTGAAAACATGTCTCAGAGCAATGGTCACAAGTGACACTTGACAGTATTGCTGTGTGTCGTGTCCAACAGGACAAACTTGACAGTATTAATGCAAAACATATATGCCAACAGTTAATTTCTGTTAAAGGGATAGTTCACTTATTTAAAAATGAAAATTCTTTCATCATTTACTCACTCTCAAGTTGTTTCAAACCAGCTTCTTTCTTCTGCTGAAGACAAAAGAAGATATTTTGAAGAATGTCGATAACCAAACAGTTGATGGTAGCCATTGACTTCCATATTATTATTATTTTCCTACAATGGAAGTCAATGGCTACAAACAACTGTTTGTTTATCGACATTCTTCAAAATATATTCTTTTGTGTTCAGCAGAAGAAAGAAACTGGTTTGAAACAACTTGAGAGTGAGTAGCCTAAATGATTTTCTTTTTTGGGTGAACTATATCCTTTTAATGAAAGATGCAGACTTGTGTTTGGCTTCTTCAAAAAGCACGAGAACAAGACATTTCACTATTGCATTGCACTATGAACGGAGTATAGTTAAGTCTCTGTTAAACTGCCTCCTTGTCTTTATTAGTTACCTGTAACATTACAGAATTAATGAATTATCGTATTGTTAAGGTCAATAGACTAAAAGCCTTAATACATTATCCTATAAATTTCCTGATTCCTCCGCTTCTGTGGATGTCCCCAGTCCCCACCAATCTCAAAATCAAACCTACGCCCTTAAAAAGAAGAATAAACATATAACATTTCGATGATAACATGCCTCTGCAGTTTGACTTTTTGCACCATTACAATACTTATAGGCAACTAGTCATCATATCTTCCTCTCCATGAAACACATGTTAATGCTCAGTAGGACACACATATGGTTCTTTAATGTATTTGCATTTTAGGGTGTATTCACACCTGCCTTGTTTGGTTCGATTGAAACGAACTCTAGTTCGTTTACCCCCTTGGTGCGGACCTTTTGGGCAGGTGTGAATACAGCAATCGAACTCGGGTGCGGACCAAACAACCGAACCGAGACCCAGCTGAAGAGGTGGTCTCGGTACGGTTCCAAACGAACTCTGGTACGGTTCGTTTACGGTGTGAACATGAACTAACCCAATTGCAAGAAAGCACTGCGCCTTTGAGTTGACAGGCTTCCGTAGTCGGAGTTGCGTTATGGGAAAGTGATCTGTTGTAGCCTACTACATTCCATTCCGGCGCGCTGTCTGGCCACACGATACTGTTGCGCGTCTTTCTGCGCGTCGTGTGTGAATCATTGGAATGGAATGAATGAATGAAGGAGTGACAGGGCTCTCAAGTGTCACGCATTGAGCGTGACAGTCACTCATTTCGGTCTTTTGTCATGCTCTCCCGCCACACATTGTATTTCTCACGCTGAAAAACTATTTGTAATATATTTAATATGCCGCAGCGCCCAAAACTCTGGCCGCGCCGCTCTCACTGTGGAACCGGTGTCGTGCCGAAAAGTGATGTTTTGACAGGGACAATACACACTGACAAACATTAATGTGAAATGTGTCAATACTTTATTTAGTAAATAGTTAGTCTGCTAAACAGTATGAGTAAAGTAAAAATATTTACCCATTTACCATTGTATTTCCCTTCCTGCAATGTTCAGAATAAAACATGTATTTTATCACAATACCAAAATATTTTACGTTTTCCTCGTTTTGATAGAATACGAGCTCCCACATACCTCATATATACTACATACAAAACGTACCACATTCACGGGAACAATTTACTATTTTTACCGAAAAATACAATATAGCCAATGCAACGGCGTTCTTCTTTGTTGGTCAATGACATGAACACCTTAGCATGTTAGCAATGGACACAAGGCTAACGTTACCGGTAGGCCATACACAAAAACATAGTTAGCATCTTTTATTGGATATGTTTTATGTTTCATGTTGTACTTTTCTTCCGAACACAATTCCTAGTTTATGAAACTGTTCACTAACAATGGTAGTAAAACCAATTCTGATTGTACATGTATCTAGCTTACGCTAAAGCATTACACATTTTACGCATCGTCATTTGTTGTCATACATAGATTGGCCGTATCAAACATTAGAGACTGGGCTATATCTTACCGTTTTATCAAGAAAAAGCCAACTGAGGATCCCGTTTGAGACCAAGAGCAGACCGGAGATCTCTCCATTTGTTGAATACCTTCTCGAGGTTGACTCTCGTCTTACTCCGACGCCTGTCTGACTCCAATTTGGACCTTTTGGTGGCACTAGACAAAAAATTTCTTTTCTTTACTTTACGTGGAGTTTGCGTTGGGGTTTGGAACGGACTACAAGCCGGTCTTTTTGAATCCATCTTCTACCTTTGACGCACGAGTTGTCTTCGCTGATGCGGAGAATGGCGGCGCGCATGACGTCACGCCCAGTCTCAAATTCGAACCCGAATCCCTCTTATTTATTTTACTGTACAGGATTATAGAGGCAATTGCAGTGATCAGAGAAGGGCTCATTCAGCCTATCAGGCAATTGTTTATGCATGTATGGGTTAGAAAACGTGTATTTTTAACACCAACCGGACCTGGTTCCCCGAACTAGTACTCCTCGCGACAGCACCTCCCTGGCCGATCCCTCTGAGGAAGAACCTTCTTTCTCAGGTACGGGGCACCCTATGGCACCCTCGTCCCGATCTCTGGAACCTCCACGTGTGGCTCCTGGATGGGACGAGGCAGGTTTGAGTACCCTACCACCAGCGGTGGTGGCTACCATCACTTCCGCTAGGGGGTCGTCCACTAGACACGTCTATGCGTTGAAGTGGAACCTCTTCGTCAGCTGGTGCTCTTCTCACGAGAAGACCCCCGGAGATGCTCGATCAGCGCTCCTGGTTGCACTGGCCTACATCAAGAGGGTTGGGGACCTGCACGCATTCTCCGTTGACGAAGCGTGCCTGGAATTCGGGCCGGCTTACTCTCACGTGATCCTGAGACCACGGCCTGGTCTCAGGTGTACACAGATTGTGCGCCATTGACGGCTTCTGATTGGCCAACGTGGCTTCACGGTTACGGTTATATCGCCGCCTGCTGGTGTGGCATGCTCTTGACAGCGCTTGATAGCGTGTTTTTGCATTTTCATGTAGACATAGATTTTTTTTTAAATGCAGGAGGAAAACTTCCGGTTATAAAAATACCCGTCTCCATGTGGACTACGCCTCAGTTCCCCTTACAATAGGTGTAGGCTATCACTCAGTCAAACTGATTAGTACTCAAGACTATTCGTAGGGCAACAGGTCCACCAAGGTTATATGATAACAATGCTCATAAAATGTATAAAGCTGACAAATCTGACAAAGAGCAGGCATTTTTTTATTTTACAACTTTTGTTTGTCTTTGTTTTTAAAATTGGCATGGATTCTGTGCGTTTGTGCCTAAAATTCACTATACATCCATCAGCGTCTCAAGATTTCTTGCTGGGGCTATAGGCGGTCTCACAAACAATGAAATCTCACTGGTCAAATATCCTTCTCCAAATTGTTCAAAGCATCTAATACAATATATACCATTTTTATATCATTAACTATTTCACAGAACTGAACACCTTCAGGCTGAGCTTAGTAAGGACACAACGTAAGATTGTAGCTCAGCCTTAATAATGAATGTATTCAGAGGTCTGAGGCAGAAATTAAAAAAGCTGAATTTCCCACATGGCAGATCAAAAATATATAGGCCTACTTTGAGTGACAGGCCAAACACACAATAAAACACTATACAAATCCAAACAGATGTGACACTAATGTGTCCATCCCAATTGGTGCAAGAAATAAAAAAAAAATTAGTTTGTGTTCAGTTTGGATGAATAGAATTATTTAATTACATAGGCTATTCATACACGAAGTGCAGTGGTCAAAACGTCATTGAAAACAAAATACCAAGGAATGCTAGTAATCTATTAATTAAAAAACAGGGACAATACATTTTTATAACAATAATTACTAATTATTATAATTAAAAATTATTATAATACCCAACTTACTTTAATACAATTCACCAAAAAACACTAAGAAAAATAGTAAATGGTAACCATTATAAATCAAACAGACCAAAGAAGTAAGTATTATAACAAAATTAGGACTTTTATAAAAATGTTTAAAAAAATGTGTAAAATAATTTTTTTATGCCCATAACTATGCTTATTATTTTGCATTGTAGGCTCATTTTGAGCTCAAAATATGTGCTATCATGGAAGTGTAATTGTTTAGCTTATTTTTGTTTTCTTTTTTTCTTTTTTTTATAGGGGTGTACTTTCATGTTGTACAGTTAAGATGTGTGTGTATACTGGTGAACCACACTTTATCAGACAACCTCTTCACCTCCACGGTTTCTCCACAAGGCTGTGTCCTCTCTCCACTGCTTTTCATTCTCTACACTGATGATTGTAGATCCATCCAGCCAAACTGTCATTGTGTGAAATTTGCTGATGACACAGTCCTCTTGTCTCTGCTTTCCAGTAATACACAACATCACAGCCCAGCCCTGCTGGACTTCTTAGTTTGGTGCGAAAAGTCTTGTCTTGAGCTGAACATAGATAAAACCAAGGACATGATTGTTACCTTCTCACCTAAACAGAGACAATTAGCAGAGGCTGTCACCACTATCATCCAGCAGGAGCCAGTGGAAATAATGGAGACATATAAATACCTGGGATCGACTTTTGACAATTTGCTAAGGTTTTCCAGTAACACAGAGGAGATCCTTAAAAAGTGTCATCAGAGACAATATCTATTTAGGAAGTTGAAGTCATTTGGGTTAACAAAGTCATTCTTAACACATTCTATTATGCTTTTATTGAAAATGTAATAACCTTTTCATTCATTAGCTGGTTTCACTCCATCACTCTGCAAAACAAGAACCGCCTGTTGAGTGTGGTTAAGGTCTGTTCAAAAATCATTGACCAGCCGGTCCGAACTCTCACTGCCTTATGTGACCAACAGACTGTAAAGGTGGCACGCAGGATTATTAATGACCCCTCTCACATTCTGTTTTCGGAGTTTGAATGGCTAGCCTCGGGATGTAGACTCCGTTGTCCGCTTTGTCGGACACAGAGGAGGAAAGCAACCTTCAACCCCGAGGGCTGTCCAGCTTAAGAACGTTAATTGGTACAAATGATTTCTATCTACTTTTTTTTTTTTTTTTTTCATTTTGATTAATTTTTGATTTATGAATATGTATGTGGTATGTAGTGTGTGGTTGTGCAGTGTGCCGGTGTAAGCTACTGTAATGTGCCCTTCAAATTTCCCCCTGGGGACAAATAAAGTGCTTTGAATTGAATTGAATACTTGAGAGAATCTTTAAAAAACGGAGCAAAACCTTGGACTCAGAAGTATGCCTTTCTATGGCAACACTATCAAGGCCAATATGAATCTGCAGTGATCAGGTGGTACAGTGATTATGTGATACAAGTCAGAGCTCTCAGAAAATTCAGAGTTTACTAGTTGGAATCTCGTAATCACAGTAATTAGGACATGGCGTGAATGCACCTTAACTTTATGCACATGAGCTGCAACTCAACTACTAAGTAAAGATGGAGGTCTCACGATCAGCCAACAATGGCCAACCTGTAATAGAAACACCTGCTGCTAGTAGCAACCGACTATTAAATCGCTCCCTTGTTTATTTATTTAGCTTAAGACAGAATGATCTTTGAATTACACAGAAACATGATTAATTTAAACTCTACTGTCAACTATAGATATGTATACTGGCCCTAGCAAAGGAAGAGTGTCGTCTGCTCCGATGAGTTCGCTTTGATTTGTTTGGTAGACTACTCCTAAAAAAATCACGACCAATTATTTTTCAAAATGATGAAGATGAAGAGCTTTTGAGCACTGTATTTCTAACCAACAGAACAAAAGCCTTTGGTATACAACTCAATACATTTTCATATTGCTTGTGATCACGTTGAAAATGATATTTTTCACAGAAAGTCCTGTGATCCATAAAATGACCTTCCTCATCTAAAAGATGGACAACAGACCAGACACCTCTCTCCCACCAATCTTTTATAAAGAGTGATGTTCCTAAATTAAAATATGTTTCAAATGGGTAAATTATGAGGGGTAAAGTTATGTTTATAGATCAACTTCCAATATAAAAGAACTTGCCTATGAAAGACTGACAATTTGAGAGGGAGTATTTGTATTGAGAAATCACAACAAAATAAAAATTAAATTCAACCAATTCAACCAATTTTTAAAAATATTACTAGGTGTGCAAAAACAAAAACTATTATTATTTATTAGAAAATATTTTAAACAAATTAATCTTAAATGCTCCATTCATGCAGTTATGGTCTGTAAACCCACATCTTTTTTATCTTTCACTAGTACCCCTTTTTTTAATATAATGAGCTTTTCTCCTCCAGATGTAGCCTAGTTGAAATTCATCTTCTTGACCAACTTAATTTTCTTATCAGAAATAGGAACGGAGCCTGCAGGGTTAATGCATCAAGATATAGACTCAACTTTTGTCAACAAAATTCTACAAATAAATGTCTCTCACTCTCTCTGCATCCATCTGACCAATCTGGTCTTGCATTCAGCTATTAAATATATTTAATTTTTCACATTTTGTGTCATGGTCCATGACATCTGAGGCTGAGACTACTGACCAGGTACACCCCGTCATGACAATGTTGTTCCCTGGTGGAAGTGACCTCTTTCAGCAGGATAATGCACCCTCCCACACTGCACACATTGTTCAGGAATTGTTTGAGGAACACGATGAAGAGTTCAAGGTGTTGCCCTGGCCTCCAAATTCCCCAAATCTCAATCCAATTGAGCAGCTGTAGGATTGATCCACGACGGCTCTACCTCACAATAGCGAACTTTAAGGATCTGCTGCTAATTTCTTGGTGCCAAAAACCACAGGACAACTTCAGGGGTATTATAGAGTCCATGCCTTGGCGGATCGGCGCTGTTTTGGCAGCATGCGGAGGACCAACAGCACATTAGGCAGGTGGTCATAATGTTTTGGCTTATTGGCATAGATATTCATACATTTGTTTATCTCTGGTTGCAGACGCACAGACATCTTGCTCTTGAGTGTTCATCGACCGGCTTTGACCGTTCCTTATTGGTGGAAGGCTTACGTATAGCAGTCCATAGAAACAGCCGCCAATGAAGAATCTATGTATATATATATACATATGCTGTCAACCCTCTGAAATCCCTGCGTGGCTTTATGGTAAATGTCCTGGAAAATATTGTCATTCTCCTGGAAATGTATTTTTTTATTTTAAGATTTCTTTTAGCTGAGAACAAAGAGTTTACCACTGGCCCAAACACAATTAAAGGTAGTAGGGGAAATAGCTATGTTCAGGGACACAGAGTTTTGTAAAGTGAGTGAAGTCATTTGAATGACGCTGTTTAGTTTCGTGTTGGCTATTTCAGCTTGCTAATGTTATTAACTGCTCGATTCAAATGCTAACTAGTAAGCAGCTGTTAGCATTAGAGAGTGTGATTGACAGACATATCGACAAAGTTACAGCGAGACGAGAGCGTCCTGATTGGTCTTTCTTTTTTCTAATATACATTCGACCGCTCCAGACAAGTCGATGCTTCTGCCATCTTGGAATGGTCGATATTTCAGATTCTGCTGTCACTCACAATGAAAAAAACAATGAATTTTCTTGGTTGGCAGGTTCTAGTAGACCTCCCTGAAATTAGCTTTTGCGGGGTGGAATGTTTGATTTTATTTTGTTTCAGAAATATTGAACAAGCATCAAGCCTTTCTATATACAACATGTTTTTGAAGTGTTGAGCAATAGCCTATAGCTAATCACAGACATGTCAGTTAAACGCATGAACACAATCCACTCAAACCACTCAAAACAGCAAAGCTTTTCTTCAGCCCAGTCTGACAGATTGACCGAAATTGCGATGATTCATGATAGATGAAATAGTAATATGCACAAATAGAAGTCTTGCCGCGTGAATGCACTAATAGACCAGTCACTTGTTCCATTACATGTGTAGCAGATAGGGGATTTTGTTCCATTACTCCCCCTGGTGGAGAATGGGAACAATTTCCCCATGGATTCAGCTGTGTCAGATACCGGCTGGTTAATCATTATCATGATTGCACTTATAATAAAAGCAAGGTGCACAGGTAGCTGAGCTTGTGTTTAGCCATGTCTTGGTTTCCATTTTCTGTCTTTCCCTGATGGAGTTGTGTAGTATGGGTTACTTATTTCTCCAATCTCTGTTGTTGCAATACAGTGAGCATGTGGCAGCACGCAGTGGTTTTATATATGTTGTTCTGACGCAGTTAGGGGTCGTGTCTAACGCCATGCTTCCAGCTCAGAGCTGTGTAATCAGCAGGACGCACGGACCCAGACTACGCTGCTGTTTTGTCTTTATTGTAAATGTATTGCTGCTTTTGTCTTCTGTAAATATGCTGTGTGTTGTGAGTTTTCTTTTAGGGAACCTGTAATTTAAGTACTGTGGGTTCTCTGAGACATTTGCGCAAGGCTATTTGGCCCACCCGCTTTTGGGATGTGGTGTTCAACACACTTGAGTGTGGATTTGCTTCATTGCATTTGTAGTGAGGGTCACTAGCATGTGGGTGCAGTCTAATGAGTGGTTACTTACAAGGTGGGTCAGGGATTCCTTTTCCTGTTTGTGTCTTTGATTAACCCCCAGTATTTATTTTCTTGTTTTTTTTTCTTTGTTTTATTCATTTAAAAAAACTTTTCTATATTACATTTGTGGGTAATTAAGAGGTAAATGTCTGAATTAATTTATAATACTGAACTGTATTTATTAGTGAATGTGTTGTTTCTCAATGTGAAAAGATTTTATGTAATAAATTGCTTTTAATTGTCTGACTGTCTCAGTCCTCCTTGGGAAGAACGAATCTGTGTTTGAGTATTACATATCCTTGGGTGAAAATCCTGAGGAGGCTTAGTTGGCTACATTGTAAATCTTATTAGAGTTTTATTAATGTGAACTCCCAGGTTGCTTATCTTAGTTAGCACCTCTCTCTCCTTGCTCCTTAACCCCCCTCGCCACATAAATTTTTATTAATTTCATGGAATTCCTCACTCATAAGAAAAGCCTGTATTGAATTTTCACAGGTGCTTTACTGGTATCTTTTCCGTTTTTTTTTCTTTCTTTCTTACAGTGAGTTCTTTCTGAACCTTCTGAACCGTCCTGATCCACAGGTACAATTAAAATATCATTTTTTTCAATAATAAATCAGAAAAGAATGATCAATTATTAAATTGTGATATGCTATAATTCTTACACCTCGTCTACACCAAGCCTGTCCACCACTGCTTAAGGCTGTCTAATTTAAGGACTTTCACATTTTGTTTAAAAATATATTGTGCACAGTTGTCAAATTGTAGTTCATTGTAGTCCCAATATATTTGTCTTTACTTCCATGATTGTGTAACTGTTCTATTATGATAATTATGATAATTATGATAATGAGGTTGATCTTTAGCAGTGGGAGAGAGGTTGTTGTCACAAACGAGACTCCCGCAGTTCCTTCTGCTTGCCACCAGAGGCATCCATCTCCCGAATATTAAAGCTCAGCTGAACTCATGCACAACTTTCTGTTTTGCTTCCATGGCCTCCCTGGGGACTTCCAAGGCTCCCAATTCACATCTAGAGTATGATCAGCATTCTTCCAACAACTCAATATCAACATTAGCCTCACTTCAGGATATCACCCTCAATCTAATGGTCGAACAGAACGTCTCAATCGGGAAATCACCCGGTTCCTCAGATCCTATTGTCATCAGAATCAAACAGATTGGAGTCGATACATCATGTGGGCAGAGTATGCACAGAACTCACTTCAAAAGCCCTCAACTGGACGATTGGCTCCAGAGAAGCGATGACATCTGGAATCAGGCTCACACCCACTTACATGCTGTCAGGAGACAAAAGTTGCAGGCCGATCGTCACCGTTGCTCCGAGAGGAGTAGACCAACATTCCACAGGCCACAATCAACAACCTGATCAACTCTATGCAAAGGAGATGTGTTGCACTGCGTGAGGCAAATGGTGGTCACACCAGATACTGTCTGGTTTTCGGACCCCCCAATACAGTAAAACTGCACATTTTAGGCCCTGTTTACACAGGAACGATTCTGGGTGAAACCGTAAAAATATTTTATCGGATGTGCCTTTCGTTTACACGACGACGGCGTTTTGGAGGCTTAAAAACGCAAAAAAGTGAAACCACCCTCCAGAGTGGAAATCTTAAAAACGATCCATCATCGCATTCCCATCTAAACAGTAGAAACGCAAATCTGCTCACTGTGGCTCTCGTGGCCATTACAGGAAAATAACCCCAATATGTCGGATTATTTCCATACGTCGGACCTTCAAGTTGCCATTGCAGCTCTGATAAACGTACAATAGTCTTTTCAGCAGTTGTACAAAATATTCTCAGATATTGGTGTTGTTGTGTCGCAGTGCTTCACATTGCCACCTAGCCGCCTGGAGTGCATACTACATCGAATTTCACACACTTTTGCGTCATCATATGCACGCGGATTTCCCCCCGATAACCCTCGTCTAAACGCAGAATAAAAAGTGATAACCCAACGCCACTTTTGCGTTTTCTCTTCAGATCGTTTCCGTGTAAACATAGCCTTAGAGTGGCCTTTTATTGTGGCCAGCATTAGGCACACCTGTGCTATATCTGTCTAATCAGCATCTTGATATGCCACGCCTGTGAGGTGGATGAATTATCTCGGCAAAGGAGAAGTGCTCACTAACACAGATTTGTGAACAATATTTCAGAGAAATAGGCCTTTTGTGTACATAGAAAAAGTCTTTGATCTTTGATTTCAGCTCATGAAAAATGGGGGCAAAAACAAAAGCGGTGCGTTTATAATTTTGTTCAGTATATATATCAAATCTGTACATTTCTTCAATGCAGTCTACTAATACATTTTATACTAGTTTATAAGCGCTGTTGGAAAAGCCGTTTCATGGTTTATAAAGTAGACTATAGTTAATAGTTGTTTATGCATTCATTAAAGTATCTGAGCCACTGAAGATGTAGTTAAGAAAACGATGGCTCTAGACAAGATGGTTTAGTTAGTTCCATTCCTTGATTCTGATTGGTGAATAGCTGTTTTTTATTCACGATAAAACACGGCTATGACCACTTCACCCAACGGTTCTATGTATCACTATACCAGATATTGTCTTATATTAGGGAGATGAGAGGGTCTGTTTCTCTTACCACTGGAGAAAGCGTAACTGCTAACCTGGATCACAGGAGGCACCTCAGCCTTGTATACACTGTATTAATAAAACAAAACCACATAATTGTACTAGACATGTGGAAAATTTATGTGGGGAAAAAATAAATACTCTAAACCCTAAGTAGATTTACACAAACTGAGAAAGTCAAAAAGCGTTACGTTGTGCCCAGCTCTCCCCTACCCACACGAGACTGCGCTCTACTCCTCCGGTCGAGGGCAGCCGGTTATGGCGCTCGGAATGTTCCAGCTGGCGACGAGACTGACAAGCACGACAGATAACACACGTGTATACGTGCGTGTATGTCTCCATTTGTTTTATATGGAGACGTATACGCAAATATCACGTCACGTAGATACGTCAATAACGTGTATCTGTTGATCTATGCAGACGTCACGTTGGCGTCAAGTTATAATTTAACGTGTGGATTACGTCATTACGTCTGCCCGTCTTGATGGCGTTCCGATCGGCTCTTTAATATGACTTTGCAACAGGGCACTCGTTTCAATGAACGTCTCACTCAACGTCTTATTTTTTTTTATTCTGCTATTTATTTCTATTCAATTTAAGACGCTGACGTGACGCTGACGTCACGTAGACGTCACGCAAATCACGCGTGGCAGTGTATGGCGCGTTTTCCGTCCCAAAATTAAACATTCGGGCGACCGACCGACCGATCGAACGTCAGTCCGAACGTCTATACGTGTTGTACATTTGAGCGTCTGACCTAGCTGGTTGACCCACGTGACAACCTGACAAGACATCAACGTCTTGAAATTAGCAGCTTTTTAGCCATGCAAGTATCGAAGCTGATGTGTAAAGACTATAAATGGACATGAAAGGCACTAAATACAGATATGTTAAAATAATACTCAAATATTTCCTGCATCCTGCTGCACTTCCCTGAATAAGCTTTTGAAGAAAGGTGTTGTAGGCTATTTAAGTCTTTCTGAGTGATGAACTGAAAAAGCTACCATCTGTATATCATGATTTTCTCTGTATTTCATAACTCTAATGTTTCAAACGCCAGACTCACCTATTTTAACTGCAGGCTACATACAGTGGTAGGCTGTTAATTAATGTCTTTGTATTTTTGCATATCATTTTTTTTATATGTCAAACTGATTATTATTGTTTTATAAGTAAGAGTTAAAAGTTATAAGATAAAGGGTTTTAATTTCAAAGTCTTCAATGCCATGGTACCATGTTGTCATTTAGTGCCCATTGACTTTTCATGGTAGTAACACATTGAGAAAGACGCGGTAAAGATTATTCAATAGACTTTGTTCATTTTTACAATGATTTCATCTTCTTTCTTCTGAAATTTCCTTTGCTGACTCTGCTGACTCTTGGGCTGCAAGACAGTGAGTTAAACAAGCTGTTGATGTTTTTTAGATACTCTGATAGATGAACTCTGATATATACATTTCTTATGTCAGAGAGAGAGGTGATGTAAACACTGTTTCTAACATGCATTTTCACTCTCTCGTGTTCTCATCTTGTAAACATATTATTGAATAATGTGCTAGAGGGGCATAAAGTGGTTTGCAGCATGGCATTATAATTGTTCCCAAATCCTTGTTAACGTAGGCCTACATAAAGACTTCTGTAAGATTAAAGGTTAAAGATAAGGTTAACGGTCAATATGTCACCTTTGAGAGCTTTGTCGCTGTGAGTTTTCTTTGCTTCATTGTTTCTGGCAACAATCTTTCATTTAAATCTGAATCCAGAAGGTTTTAATTATATATATATATATATATATATATATATATATATATATATATATATATATATATATATATATATATATATATATATATATAGGCTATATATATATATATATATATATATATATATATATACAGGTCCTTCTCAGAAAATTAGCATATTGTGATAAAGTTAATTATGTTCCATTATGTAATGATAAAATTAAACTTTCATATATTTTATATATTTTAGATTCATTGCACACCAACTGAAATATTTCAGGTCTCTCATTGTTTTAATACCGATGATTTTGGCATACAGCTCATGAAAACCCAAAATTCCTATCTCAAAAAATTAGCATATCATGAAAAGGGTCTCTAAACGAGCTATTAACCTAATCATCTGAATCAACTAATTAACTCTAAACACCTGCAAAAGATTCCTGAGGCTTTTAAAAACTCCCAGCCTGTTTCATTAATCAAAACCGCAATCATGGGTAAGACTGCTGACCTGACTGCTGTCCAGAAGGCCATCATTGACACCCTCAAACAAGAGGGTAAGACACAGAAAGAAATTTCTGAACAAATAGGCTGTTCCCAGAGTGCTGTATCAAGGCACCTCAGTGGGAAGTCTGTGGGAAGGAAAAAGTGTGGCAAAAAACGCTGCACAACGAGAAGAGGTGACCGGACCCTGAGGAAGATTGTGGAGAAGGACCGATTCCAGACCTTGGGGGACCTGCGGAAGCAGTGGACTGAGTCTGGAGTAGAAACATCCAGAGCCACCGTGCACAGGCGTGTGCAGGAAATGGGCTACAGGTGCCGCATTCCCCAGGTCAAGCCACTTTTGAACCAGAAACAGCGGCAGAAGCGCATGACCTCGGCTACAGAGTAGCAGCATTGGACTGTTGCTCAGTGGTCCAAAGTACATTTTTCGGATTGAAAGCAAATTTTGCATGTCATTCGGCAAGGTGCCAGAGTCTGAAGGAAGACTGGGGAGAAGGAAATGCCAAAATGCCTGAAGTCCAGTGTCAAGTACCCACAGTCAGTGATGGTCTGGGGTGCCATGTCAGCTGCTGGTGTTGGTCCACTGTGTTTTATCAAGGGCAGGGTCAATGCAGCTAGCTATCAGGAGATTTTGGAGCACTTCATGCTTCCATCTGCTGAAAAGTTTTATGGAGATGGAGATTTCATTTTTCAGCACAACCTGGCACCTGCTCACGGTGCCAAAACCACTGGTAAATGGTTTACTGACCATGGTATTACTGTGCTCAATTGGCCTGCCATAGAGAATCTGTGGGATATTGTGAAGAGAAAGTTGAGAGACGCAAGACCCAACACTCTGGATGAGCTTAAGGACGCTATCGAAGCATCCTGGGCCTCCATAACACCTCAGCAGTGCCACAGGCTGATTGCCTCAATGCCATGCCGCATCGAAGCAGTTATTTCTGCAAAAGGATTCCCGACCAAGTATTGAGTGCATAACTGAACATAATTATTTGAAGGTTGACTTTTTTTGTATTAAAAAAACACTTCTTTTATTGGTCGGATTAAATATGCTAATTCTTTGAGATAGGAATTTTGGGTTTTCATGAGCTGTATGCCAAATCATCAGTATTAAAACAATAAAAGACCTGAAATATTTCAGTTGGTGTGCAATGAATCTAAAATATATGAAAGTTTAATTTGTATCATTACATTATGGAAAATAATGAACTTTATCACAATATGCTAATTTTTGGAGAAGGACCTGTATTAATTTGGAGTGTTTTTTATGAACTGTGAGAACATTGTACATTGGGCAATACAATTAACAATAAAAACTAGTTAATATGATTATTGGTCAAATTAAGACTATTGAATGTCTGTATATAGGCTATAGCCTACAGTATTTCTGAAAGTAAAACACATAACCTTACATACACAGGATCCAGGAAAAATGTTTTAGTGTTGTCTTAGGGGTACAATATTTATATATGTATTGCCTTTCATGTCCATTTATAGTCTTTACACATCAGCCTGGATACTTGCATGGCAAAACAACTGCTAATTTCAAGACGTTGACGTCACGTCAGGTCGTCACGTGGGTCAACCCGCTCGGTCAGACGCTCAAAAGTACAATACGTTCGGATAGACGTTCGGTCGGTCGCTCGGTCTTTCGAATGTTTGATTTTGGCACGGAAAACGCGCCATAGAATGTTTGATTTTGGCACGGAAAACGCACCATAAAACACGGGGGATTTGAATGGGACTTATGTATCGATACTTGCGGCTTAAAAAATAGATACTTTCTTGGGAAAAAAAATATCGATTTATATCGCAAAAACGATAAAATTGCTCAGCCTTACTTTAGAGCAGGTTTCAGCTGGTCATGGTGCAGTCTATTTCAGTTGCCAATAGCTACGTGCCAACAATGGGCCTGAAAACACCTCATTTTCAGACCAGCTTAGGACTTAGACTTAGGGTTTTCATTGGCGAAAAGATGGGCGCAAATGCATTTGCTATTTAAACAGCGTGGCACTGGATGTAAAAAAAGATAACTGTGTCAAGTAACGTCTGGCATGTCTCTTTGACTCTTCACCCCGGCAATCTGTTTGACCTAAAACACTGAGTTTGTTGTCATCCTGTTTGAAATGTTGACTTGACTACAAATGCTGAGGTTTTTTGTTTCTGAGTTCTCTCCATATATTTATGATTATGATTCTTTGCACAGTACAGTATAAAGTCATATTGTAACCTTATTTTTAGACTAATCATCTCAGAAATATTTATTCCATAAAACAGTAACAGAAATTGCAGTGGAAGAAACACTTTTGGAGTGTCTTTTAAGTATTCATAATGGCATATTAGCCGTTGGAGCTGTCTGAGGGCAACAAAGGCTATCCTGCATGGTCCAAGCCAACAGAAGATCTACTGTGGTACAAATCACAAAACATTTTAATGATGGATATGGGAGGAATGTGTCACAACACACAGTGCATCACAATCTGTGTTCATCTCGGTTGGTTCTAGCGAGCTGTTTCAGGACACAGAGGTAGCGTCACCTGTCTTCCTCATAGGCAAATAGCTTGGCATGTAGCCACTACACGTGACTCAGACAGTGGTTTATGCTAAAGAGTGCCTGCATGTCAACACCATTACATGGCATGACATGTGCATAATTTGTCAAATGATCAACTAATAATCTTCATGGAAACCACAACATTTGTGGGTTACCTGTTTAACTTGTTTGACTTTATCGTTTCCTTGTTCTAGTTTTTCAAATGACACACCCTTTTTTTTTTTGACATTTATCTGGCACCTCCATCACACTGTCTCTCCTAAAAACTTCCTTAAAACATTATACACCAGGGTTCTTCAAATCCAGTTTGAAGAAACCTGTCATACATCATTATTAAGGTACACCAGATACTTGAATTCTAACACAAAAGCTGAGTTTAATACAAAACTGAGTTTGCTAGTGTAAGGCCCGGCTGGATCGGTCCAAAGAAGGTTTTCCGGTCACCGGGTGAAGGTCTCTGCGTGTTCCCGTCTTTCCGCGTGGCAAAATATGGGGAGTATCCATAGTAGCCAACCCCAACCCAATTTTGTCACACCTCAGATCTATCTTTTTTTTTTTTTATGATGTTTCTGTTTTAAGTGGTATGTTGAGAAATCAGGGTCCGTCTGATTTTCCAACCACCCAAACAACTATCAGAAAGTTTAAACATTTTGAAATTTAATAGCAGGTCTGTCTCTGCTTTATAATTTGCATCATCGATTTGTGACTGTAGCCATTCATATGTATATTACAGTGTTTTCCCATGAGTTGGTAGAGTGTTGTGAATAGCGTATGTTATGTGTGTCTATGTTAGATTGTCATCATTGGATCAGCTTTACCATCCTAAGTGTGAAGCTATCCAGATCTGTTAGTGTGAAGATGGACAATAGATCTTTAGTGAAGTGACACTTTTGGACTCTTGTCATCTTTATCTTCTTGTGATGTGTAGTGTTCAGCCTGGATAGACTTGATCTATTGCAGGTGATGATGATGTGAAGGTATAGTGATGGAGGAGTGTGTTCAGTGTTCATGGCAGGAGATGGGTGGAATCTAATCTATGACAATTGTGTTGCAAATTTAGTTCCAGTTCTATACTGGGAGGCCATGCTAATGCAGTGATGTGTTATTGTGAGATATAAATGGCCTCTTGGAGTGTCTTTTCACCCATCACCCGAGTCTCAAGTTCTAACAATCATGCTGTCCTGGCTTTGATCTAGGTTGGATCCGGCCCATCCTGGCATCCATCCTCCAAGGAATTGCAGTAGTGCACCTGAGACAGAAACAAATGCAGAGAGAACCATAGTTAATTCTGATGTTTTCAACAGCTTCAAATTCAGACATGTGGAATTCTTCTACTTGTTCCATTATCATGTCCATTGCAATTTTAATTCCAGTTGTCACATGAAACCGAGTTTCATTGACCATGTCTGAATTATTGCTGTTGTTTCAGTGCAGTGTGTGACACCTAAACCTGCTCTTGCAGTTGAGCCTTCACAGTCTGCTGTGTCATGACCATCTGCTTGGGAAATTTTCTGGATTAATCAGTTTTTCTCACTCATATTGTCGTGAGATCAGATGGGTAGATGCCCATTGCGTTACTTCAAAGTTGCTCTCATTACAGTCAGATCTGTGGGCAGAAATTAGTTCACCTGTTTCGGTGTTGCCTGCTTAGCATTTGCCGTTTTATGGTGTCGTTCACACTTTTGGATAGTGCAGATCTCTTGTGACCTGCAAAAGGCTGTGATACTTCTGCCTGATGTTTAGCATTTCACACCCTCCTTGTAAATTTATTTTTCTGATCAGATTAAATTTTAGTTGGTGCACCCCAGTAAAGGATGAGTTGGTTTGCTATTACCTGTGCCACACTTCTAGCTGGGTTTTTGTAAAGGCAAAAAATAAAAGCACATCCCCTCCCCTTTTGGCACTGGGTAGAAGGCCAATGAAATCGAATTGTAAGGATTAATGTCACTTTTAATATAAATATTAATATAAATTAAATACTATTATTTCTGGTTTCTGGAACAATTTTAGTTGTCAAAGTGTTCGTTTTGCTTTTTGATTTGGCCCTGCAGGCGCAGTTGTATTGGCACGTGCATTGTATGTACAACAATGGTGAAAGCCAATGAGGAACTCCGCTGTTGTGAACCGCAAGCACATGCAAAACGCACGGCCAAATCTCTGCTTGTTCTCATGTCAATATATTTGAATATAAAAAGGTTCTTTTCTCGCCAGTTTTTGTTCATCAAACAGAGGTAATTGGCTAATATCTTAGACTGTCAGATTTACCCTTATCCAATCAAAGTCATTTTGATAGCCCCCATGGAAATGCACTTGAACTTAATTTAATCGTTTTACTTCAGTAGAGGTTTTGGCCACTATTATAGGTATGAGTGGACCAACTATACTTCTCTTATAAAAGTTTGGATTGGCCAATACGTGCTTTCTCACGTACACTTATCTAAAGTAACTTTAAATTAAGACAGAGGTAATTAGACACACCCAGATTTTGGTTGATCAAACAGCATTTCGCTGTCCTAACTGGAACTAACTTGCCTTCTGCAAAACAAGTACACTTGAATTTATGTCAAATATTAGTCTTCACTAATCTGACGCAGAATTGCGGGAATATACGAATCCGATAATCTACTTGGGAGAACAATCCTAGAGTCAGTCAGAATAATTCAAACGTAACAATTTTTAAATTTGCGTTCTCTGAGTGGGTTTAGCCATGTGCTCTGCACTCTCAGAGACATTAAAGGGTTAGTTCACCCAAAAATGAAAATTCTGTCAGTATTTACTCACCCTCATGTTGTTCCAACCTCGTAAGACCTTCGTTCATCTTCGGAACACGAATTAAGATATTTTTGATGAAATCTGAGAGCTGGATCACTCCTCCATAGGCTTCCTCAGGGACTGAAACCTGCCAGCCCCGAAAAGTTATTAAAGATATCGTTAAAATAGTCCAAGTGACTACAGTGGCTCAATCTTAAGTTTATCAAACAACGAGAATACTTTTTGTGTGCAAAAAAACCCCAAAATAACGACTTTATTTCAACTATTCATTTCCTTCTCTCTGGGCCTCTAGTCAGTTAACTTAGTATGATTGCGTAGAGCTACGTCACACGTAGGCTCACTATTGGCCGGCGCTGGTCATGTGTGTGATGTACAACAACAGAAGCTTACGCTATTATACTAGTGAACTGACTCGAGGCCTACAGAGAAGGAAATGAATAGTTGAAGTAAAGGCTACTTCCAGGTCGCACATTAATGATTCATGGCTGTCGCCGGTCAATAGGATTGCCGTGATTTGATTGTGATTTCAGACAGCGGTCAGGCACGCCTGAGGCGTTCCCCTTAGCGTCAGGGACAGGACCGGCCCGAGGCATAAGCAAACTAAGCGGCTGCTTGGGGCAACAGAGTGTTTTTTTTTTTTTTTTTAACATAGGCTATTAAATAACTTAAACAAGTGACATAAATTAATGAAGTCAAGGGCCCCTTGCAAACATGATAATCATCTTTTCGTCTTCAGTGACTGTTCTGTCTATAAGCGCTTGAAAAGCAGGTAGGCTAATTATGAAATGTACTGAGAAGGCTGAGTGCTTTCAGAAGTGTGCAGACCCGTACTCAAGATATTTGATGCCGGGTGACACACACACGAACAGTGTGTTTTATGTCTAGAAAGGAAGAGCGCGCACAGGCAGGTCTGGAGGGAAGTGCCTTGTGCAAATTGTGAGCGTTTTTCTTTGAGAACGCTCTGCTCTCGTCTGACCCTCTTCTCGAGAGAAGAGGGTTCGGCATCTGGACGTATCGGCTCAGGTCCCGCTCGTGCTGTAAAAAAAAAGAAAAAAAAAAAAGAGCAGCAACATGTGTTATGGGGTTCCCAGATGGAGCGGGCTGATCGCTTTCAGATGGGTGTAGGCTAATCCTCTCAGACGATTCGGCGGCTGACGAGGTTGAGCTGCAGGTGGATGATTGGTATGGGTGATACAAAAAAAGATAACTTAGTCCGATAGCGAGTGCTCTTCCGGACGAACAGGAAATGGCTGATGAGGGTTGTGATAATCGGATAGATCCTGAATCTTCTCAGCCACCCTGCCCCATGTATGCTGAGCATGGTTGGCGTTATGGAATGCGCCGTGGGCAGGCTGCAGCTGCCATGTCTGCACATTGGGGGAGAAATCGCTTGCGATAAGAGCGGATTCCCCCCGGTCATAAACCACCAGCTCAGGTGAGCCTTCCATTTCTTCCCGATCTCCATACTGAGAAAAAGGGTTGTAAGCTATTCTGAGTCATGTTCTCCGGGATACCCCGTCTCTGAGATCTGGGCCGAGTGGTTCACTGTTTCACAGTCCCTCGGGTTGGATGCCTTATGTTATGTGGAAAGATAAGACCCAAAAGCGAAATGTAATAAAAGTCTCTTTAGAGAATTCAGTCCAACAAAAATATGTCTTCAGGTCAATAACAGAAAAGCAGCCGTAAATGCTGACGCTCCAATAACATAAATAAGAAAGTCTCTCTTTGAACGTAGATAGCAGCAAACAGTCTGAGAACAGGATCTGGCGGGCTCTGTCATCTGATCTCTTAGAGAATGAGCGAAAAACGACTGTAGAAATGAATGCTCTTGGCGTTCATCAGGACAGAATGTAGAGCAAAAGTTAGTATCGAGCATATAGAGACAGACCTGAGCCAGGCTGGATGATTGTTCGGTCTCGAACAAGACAGGACTCGGACAGGACGGATACAGTAGGTTTGGGAGAAGCCTCTTGCATGAGTAGAGTATGAAATAATCTGGCAAAGAAACCGGGAAAAGGGAAAGCAAGAAGTAGCACAAACAATTTGAGGGAAGAGAGAACAGGTGTGAGAGAATGAGGTTGATGAGAGTGTAACTAGAAACAGCTGAGGGTGAGTGAAGGTGCGTGAGGTCATGTGTGTGTGTAACCAGAAGAGGGAGACAGAGAAGGATACCAGATTCATGACACCTTATCTAAAGGCAAGTGTCCAGAGGCTCTGTCTTCGGACAGACAGGACTGAAGTGTCAAATGTACTGTAAGTGACGCCAGGTCAGGCATTTCGGGTGAGTATGTTCCCCTGAAAAGTTATTGGCTGGGGCTCCTTTGGGTTCCCTAGCCACATTCACTAGAAGGAACTCCTTCTAAATTTGAAGCTCTGGTCCTAGGCCCTTGAGCAGTCCCAGGTAGGCCTTTTATTAAAGGGGTGGTAAAACACATTTTTTCGAAGGCTTGATTGTGTTTGTGGGGTGCACTGTAACATGTGTTCATGCTTCGTTTAAAAACAAAATTGCATTATTTTTCAAAATTTTACCTTTATTCTACACTGCTCTGTCCATCCTTGTAAAAACAGTCGGATGGTTTCCGGGTTCTGTGAAGCCAGTCCTTCAAAAATACGCAGTGGGCTCAGATTGGTTAGCTGGCCCAGTGTAGTGTGATTCGCTAACCACCTAGTGCACGTTTTCGGGAAACGTCACGCCTCGTACCTTTACAGGTAGTTTGTGCTTTGGTGTATTATAGACAATGGCGTCAATCGGACCCAGAGAATGTTAGTGAAGATGATCGAGCAAAACCTGTTTAAGAATGGCAGTTAAACGACGTGTCAGAAAGGTTTGTTTTTTGTTGTTGTTTCTGTCTCATTACTTTTTAGATACGCTGTAATTAAATTGTACTAATTATTATAGTATTACAAAAAATAAGCTTCATAAACAAGAATTTCATATAATCGTTCTAACAAATTATACTAACGTTACAGTCATCAAAGGGATTTTTTTGAGTAAAGACTGCGGATCTATAGTGATCGTTACTGACTGTATGGCACCATTACTTTTGTATTTTTAGAACGATTAGCCAAATATCTGTCGCCAGAACTATTAACCCAAAACGAACACTAAACATTGGCTTTAACGTTACTACAGTAAGTTAGCCAAATCAAACACAGAACCATGTATAGCATGCCTGTAGATAAACAATACATAAAAGCTCTAATCAAAGAATAATTTACACTAACTCCAAGTTCGCTGCTGAGATTTAAAAAAAGTTTGTAACGTTAGGTATGAATGAGCATTTAACAAGCTGGTTTGCAGAGCCAAACAGCGTTGTCATTTGTTTACTTCCTTGCTGCAACGTACAATTAACAAAAGAAACTATTGCAGGAAAACACATCAACGAAAAATAAATCATACTTACAGGTTGTGACCCGTAAACAACAGCTTCTGTTTTTAAAGTTGGAATTGCTCCATCTTTCAGGACAGGCCGTTGTGCGAATCCTGCATTGAACTCGCGAAGATTGTGGAAGTTTTCCTCCGTAAAATGTGCAGCACAGAGAGCGAGACTTGGGTAATAATTATGAGAGTTAAAAATAAATTGTAACCATTGATCCCTAACTCCCCCGACCCTAGGAAGGCTGAACAAAGTGACCTGCAATCCGGATGAAAATAACAGCGTTTCGACGGCATTGCGGCAACAACAGCCTATACCACAACAACTCGTCTCCAAAGCAATATAAAATGGCCTCGCCCCCCTTATTTAGTATTCTCGGAGGAGTAGTTTAGTGGGGTTAGTGATGTCAGCAACCCTGGAGGAATGTCGTATAGTCCCTACCGGCCGTTTGCTGTAGCCCTTAGAAATTGATTTCTTTAAAAGCAAATATCTCCCTTTGCTTTGAACTTTGAGCGTTGTAACTTTGCAGATGTTGTTTATGCTCAAACAGCAACATTACACACAAGCTAAAGTTAGAAAAGTGAAATCGTGTTCTACCACCCCTTTAAACAATGTTTATGGAGGTTTTCCTGTGGAACGTATGGCTTGGGCTATGACCGTAGGGAATGCTGTCACTTGACAGCCCAGTGAGACCTGAGGGTGAGTGGTTCTGGCAATTCATTTGAATTTGCTGGTTTTGACAGTTGTCACTGCCAATGGGTATGCACTCCCCTTAGCATGGTGGTGTTGGTACATCGTTCCCCTTAGCGTCAATCGACGCAGTGTGTTACCTTTCGAAAGAGAATGTCTAGGTTACGACTGTAATCTCTGTTCCCTGAGAACAGGAAACAAGACACTGCGTCTTTTGGCCATGCCGTGGGTCCTGCCTTCCAAACAGTCCCTTCAGACAAAAAGGTGATTATCATGTTTGCAAGGCACCCTTACTTCCAGGTCGCACGTTAATGATTCATGGCTGTCACTGGTCAATAGGATTGCCGTGAATTGATTGTGATTTCAGACAGCTGTCTCGCTTGAGGCGTTCCCCTTAGCGTCAGGGAACAGAGGTTACAGTCGTAACCCAGACGTTTTCTTTGATATGATCCACCTACACAAAGTTTCTCCGTACAGTATTCATCCAATAGTTTTCTTAATGAGTGCACCTTTTCAAAACTCATCACAAAAATAAACACTAGGTTAAGTTACAGTGAGGTAGAGCTTAAATCTGCATATGATAGACAGTATTTTAGATTTTTAATGCTAAACATGCCTGAGTGGAATAATACACTTACAAATGTCTTTCTGCTATTAAGTTTACTTACTGCTGAATACCCAAGTAAAAATAACTGGCAACACATTGGAGTAAGGTTTCATTAGTTAACTATTATTACTATTGTGCATCCCACTATGCACACTAGTAATGTTTATTTTATAAGGCACATTTGTAAAAGGTACTTAAATGTCCTAACTTCACTAAGGCTTAATCTAAGCCCTGTCCTAAACCAGGCCAACATGAACTAACAATGAACAACGCTTCGACTGCATTTCTAATATTAATATTAGATCAAGCTTATCTCAACATTTATAAGTGTATAAAAGTATTTTTAGATCAAAAGTTGTATTTGTTAACATTTGTTAACTAACGTTTTCATTAACAAATAAATGCTGTAAAAATATATTGCTCATTGTTAGTTTATGTTAGTGTACCTTATTAACTAATGTCAACAAATGAGACATTTTTGTAGTGGATGACTGAAAATTTAACAGAAAACAGACAAGTGATTGATTTCCTGCACTGACTGCATTATTTTCCTTTCATTCATTCACTCCTTTTTTTATGAAAGTGTCCCGAAGGTTACAATTGAAAATTCACACAATCTGATACTAACGTATTTTTGTTTTAAGCTTACATCTTGCCTGAATTATACTTGACGTCTTGAGTCCTGCAAGTGGAAAATATATGCAAAATGGCCTTTCAGACTAAAGTAACTAAGAATGAGGAAAGACATTTTCTTGTGTAACATTATATTAGCAACATGGTTTGCATCTGTCAGTCATCAGACATTTTCCATTTGAAATGGGATTGACCCTAGATGAATTTCTGAAAATTGCTCAAGAGAGAGAATTCTTACAACAAAGTGCACATCTCCACAAACTCACAAACAAGATTATATTGTAACGGGTTATGAGCCACAAAATGAACTTGGTGAAATATTGCCATTTTTATGTCACTCAAAACTGAGTGCATCTCATGGACAAAGCAAAATTTAAGACTACTATTCTTAAAAAACCCACAACCACAAATTTTGACAAAAACTTTAATCTGTTGATTTCTCAGGTTACATGATAATTAACAATAATAAATGTCTTGGTTACATGTGTTACACTTTAAAACAGCCATAAGAATACATATCTTTCCGCTTCATGATTTTGTCCTTGTTTGTTTCTAAAAGGCTCATCCGACGCTCCTAAGATCCAGGAGAGTTACTAACTGCTATTTCGTCTTGACCTACATTTTCTTTAAGTTCAGCGGTCAAAAGACCATAAACACCCTGTTATTAGGATAAAATCAAAATCTATCCCATTGTTTGACATCTAGCACCAGAGTGACTTGATTTAACAGAGTTTAACAGAGACATTCTCTCTGTTCCACATATCTGCAGTATGAATACTGAAATGCTACATCTAAATATTGTGAAATTAATTTTTGGTGGTACTCTAGCCTGTGTGAAATTAATTTGCAATCGTACTTGTTTTTTGTCCTCTTTTATTAGAAAAGCACATGGGAAGGGAGTTTATTTTAAGAGTTGTATAGTGAATGCACATTATCCACAGTCATGATTTGTATCATAACGAGTAGGAATGATTTTCAATGCCCTTGAAATCACATAAAACAAAAAAAATTACAACAAATGATCTAAACAAGCTACAGTAGTAATACTCGTGAACATAAAGGAACAAAAATACCTTGCTAATTAGGATGTGTTAATTTGAAGTAGCAATAATAAAATAAAATAAAAACAAGGTCAAGGGACTAAATGGTTGATTTAACAATTTACAAAACTGGTTTATAATTTACATCATAGCTTTTGAGTTAGACATCATGCTGAGGTGTGTGCAAGAATATGCTGCATGTTAGAGAGGTTATAGCATTGACACCAGCTGTATCCAGAGAGCGCTTCATTCACGCTATATGAATGCTAGCGCAAGGAGCAGCTTTTGATGTGCAGATGAACTCCCATCTGAGCATTCCAGAGGTTTTAAAATTGCGTGCACGTGACTGAAGGACACAATGGAACGGAGTGAGTGCACATTTGTGTGTCCGTCACTTTGCTTCTGTAGCTGACATTAGTGAGATGTTGTAAAGGTCTAAAGGAGGTCAGGCAAGTGACTATAGACCGAGTCGAGTAGCGTCTGGCTTGCTTCTTGACTCTTCACCCCGGCGATCTCGAACAAGCGGTCCAGCTTGTCCTCCGCCATCGGGATCTCCTCAATGACATGGAGCTCCTCGGGGTTGAGAATGTGCAGCATATCGTCAAAGATGGGCTGCAGGTCACAGGGGTCCAGACGCACCTGCCGCAGCACAGTGTCCTTTTTCTCTGAGGGACAGAAGAATCCAGCGTTGCCATTAACACAGCAAATATTTTACCACTTATTCATTATACTCTTTATGGTCAATTACTAAAAGAAAAGTGCAAAATATTTAATACAATATATGGTTGAACATGGAGCATCCACAAGGGGGCAATGCTGTTTAAACCTTTTTCTGAACAATTTAGGACACTTAAATTATACTTTAAACTTTAATTTAATTATACTAATTTAAATGGTTAAATCATAATAATATTATATATATATATATATATATATATACACACACATATATATATATATATATATATATATATAGAGAGAGAGAGAGATATGAGTTGTATCTATATAAAATAATATCGGTAGAAAAAATATAATCAGAATGAGGAAACAATAAATTATTATTTATATAATATCACATTTGTGTTTTAGATATTTTTTATGATTATATATATATATATATATATATTATTTAAATAATATTCAATTAATTAATTTATTATGTATTATTATTTCTAAATATATCTAAAATAAATATATCTAATATAAAATAAAAAAACAAAACATTTAATACACAATAAAAGTATCAGCCTATCAATGAAAAAATTATGATTTAAATCGTTTTCATATTTAAAGCGGTTAAACATATGATGCAGGAACATAAAGCTTCCACAAGGAGGCCATATATGCAAACTATAAGAAATTACTTTTCATCACAATAAAGCCCAATTTATACTTCTGCGTCAAACTCACGTCGTAGGCTGTGTGTAGTACACGTACCCTTTGGTATACCCTGACGTGCACCTCTGCAAAAATGTAACAACGTGTCAATTCTATGCGAACGCAAGCGTTGTGATTGGTCTGCTAGAACCCCTCCCTCAGGTTTCACATGCTCCCTCTGCATATGTAATTCAACGTGGACAACGACGCAGAAGTATAAATGAAAACCAACGCGTGTGAAGTATAAATCAGCCTTAAAAATCATCAAACACTGAAGTATTTGAGGAAAACTGTTTATATCTTTGAGGAATTCGGGCCACTGAAACGATGTTACATTTTATTTAAATTGTATTATATTTTAATTTAAATAGTTAAATTATGATAAACTAATTTAAATAATAATAATTCATCTAATATTATTATAGATTTGTATATATTATTATAGATCAGGTGTTTCCAAACTCAGTCCTGGATGGCCACATCTGCTTGGAAGTTTCTAGCATGGCTAGTAAGACCTTGAACAGCTGGTTCAGGTGTGTTTAGTTGGGGTCAGAGCTGAACTCATGACAGTGGCCCTCCAGGAGCAGGATTGGACACCCCTGTTATATTTGTTTTACTACCAACTCTTATTTTTCTAGCTGGTTTCCTGTTCATCCATGTGCACTTACCTTTGGTTATAAAAGAGCCCGTCCGGCTGAGGGCAGAGTCCTTGCTAGAAGTGGAGTCACAGCGCAGCAGTGGCTCGGATTCGTCGGGAAAGAATCCCTTGGTGCGCTCCATGGGGGACTGCTCCACCACACCGGGCGACTCTAAAGGCTTATGGCTGGGGCTCAGACAATGGCTTACATTCACAGCCGTCATTAGCTTGTTCAGGTCAACCTACGGCAAAAGAGGTGTCACAGTACATGTTAATGACGGCGATGAGAAAATCATTCTGGCACACACATATTTGTTTAGAGATTTCTTTTCAAGCTGTTCTGAACTCACAAGTGTAGCCTGTCGGGACAAACAACGATTTCTTGGAACAACTATTATGTGAGTAATGGATTTGGAAGAATTTAGGTCTTTGCTGATAGACAGCGATGACTGTATTAATGTGTGGGCTCTACAAGTGTATCACTATGTGCCCATGGCCGGGTCAGTACAAAGGGTTCGGCCTTCGCAGACCTGGACCACCCACAGGAGTCCTGTCCCTGTTGCCCTTTGCGTCATGGGAGGACAGATGAAAAAGATCAAGTACAGCCAGAAATTCACTGCCCACAGAGCACATGGCCTGTGTTACATTCACAAACCCCCCCCCCCCCCCTCCCCCTTTGTACCCTGTACACAAATCATACTTGTTATGCCAATGTGTTTGAATATGAATAGTGCATTTGCTAGAATGAGTTCACAGCAAGTCGGTACAATCCGGATTTTATTACCACATTCTAGTACTGTTCTTTAGTCTGTATTGGATTATCTATATCAACTCTATATCAAAGGTGCTCATGGTAAAAAAATAAATAAATGAATAATAATACACAATAAAATATAATATATAATAAATGCACAGCATTATAATAACATTACTAAAATAAAATATGTTTCTTTTTAATGCTTGATAGAAATTCTAAAATTTCCATTTAAATTTTTTTTACGAATACAAAAAATAAATAAAAAATCTATGAATACAACCATTGTTTATGAACATTAGAGGCAGGAAATGTCAGTAAAAGATGCTTAATACTTAAAAAACAAACTCTTTCCTTTATAGGGTTCTCTGGGAATCATTTGATTGTAATGTATCAGCTGAGATCATAATCAAATAGACTTGGTCAGCCACTAAAAAAGCTGTGGTTGGGAAATCCTGACATAAGCTATTCAGGGAAGCGAATAATAGCCTGGGCAGGTATTCAGACTTTTGAAGTGGCAAATCCGAACTGTAGGAAAGATGGAAACCACTCCATTTCCGGGAAAGTCTCCCTTGGAATCAGCAGTGAATAATCAATGGCACGTAGAAAAGCAGAACATTACTCTGAGTGGCTCGCTGAGAGATCACATTTAGTCATTCATTAGTCAACCCACATAGAGAAAAACAGCTCTGAACTCAAAGACACCACCAATAAACCAGTAAAATGGCAACACAAGAGGCCAAGAAAGTTAATATATGAGTAATGCAGCATTACAGGTATTTTTGTGTGATATTGTTCATGCAATTGCAAAAGTACATAATATAGTTGAGAGTTTTTCTGGGAAATTAGTTAAATATGACAACTCACAGTGATGACTTCAGGGGGGTGGGGGGGGGGGGGGGGGTCGGTATGGAATACTTTTATGATTTATCTTCCACGGAAGAAAGTAAGTCATATAATTTTAATACAACATGAGGGTGAATTTTCAAAGTGGGTGAAATATTCCTTGAAACAGTAAGAACTAAGCTGACAGATAAGACTTCTCCACCCTGTCCCAGAAGTCATCTATACGAGCTGAAAGGAAGGAAGTAAGTGTGCCGCAGCACATGCGAGATACAAAAATAGATTTTTTTTACAAGGGAAACCAGAATGACTGTGGCAATTACAGATGCATCTCTCTGGTGTGCATTGCTGGCAAATGTTTACCCATCTGTATCTAACTGCAAAAGCTTGCGCCCCCATAAATGTACAAAAAGAAATATCTTTTCTTTTTTCTTTCAAATTTGACATTATTTTCATGCCAATTAAACGTTTCCTCACACAATTCGCATTACTGCAATGCAAAAGTCAACAAGCACTACCAAGATACATACTTCAAATGAATTGTAAAAATATCTAAAAAATAAAAATAATTGTAGAAGAATAAAACTGTGTGTGTTGACAATACTGAGAATGAGCTTTTTACAGTATAGTCTAGTGTGCTTGAAACTAATGTCAAAAAATTTGGGTTTTTTAAGAGTTTTCAGTAAAAACAGTAATATTGTGTAATATTATTACAATTTACAATAACTTTTCTATTTTTATTATATTTTAAAATGTAATTGATTCTTGTCAATATGACTTTTGATGTGCTCAAGGAACATTTCTTATTATTACTGATTTTGAAAACAGTGGAGCTGCTTAAAGTGCCCCTATTATGCTATTTAAAGTTTCCTAATGTTGTTTTGGATTCTCCTACAACAGGTTTACATGCATCAAAGGTCAAAACACTGTTTCATTTTCTCATAATATACATTTGCTCATCACCACATTTTCAATTATTCTCAAACGACTCATCAGATGAATCAATCTCTCTAAATCCCTCCTTTCCGCGAGCTACTCTGCTCTGATTGGCCAGAAAGCTCAGTCTGTTGTGATTGGTCTACAGTCAACAGCGCGCGTGTCGAAAACAAAAACATCCATTGCCATAACAACGTCAGCTCTGCTTGTCCTGAGGCTTCCTACACTGTAAACTAAACACAGTAACGAACAATGACGTGGATTTTACCATATCAATGTGAGCGTGAGTCCGATGATGAAACACTGGAAGAACTAAGTTAGTCATTCAAGTTAGTCACATTATGAGATGTTGCTACTGTAAATCCTCACCATCAGCATTAACAAGTGCATGTCCATCAACAAACCGATTATTTTACTTGTACTTATTTACCGAGTATTTTTCTACTTTATTGTGGTGAACATGTGGAAACTGTTTCAATATCAGTGCATACATTAGCTTAGCCCTAGCGTGAATGACTGATGTAACAAACGTTGGTAAAACAAATCTTGCTCTATGCTTAATCTTTCTTCAAAGTAGTGAGAACGACAAACAATCTGCATTAATAGACACAGTTTTAGGTAATGGTGGCCCACAACTGATTATCAGAAGTATCTCAGTAAGACAGAAATAATGTGAGATAACCAGATAGCAGGAGACATACACAATATAAAACTCAAAACGAAGTATTTTGAACACCATCTTTCAAGAGTAAGCGGTTTGCGAATCCTGCATTGAACTCCGAGATTTGAGAAGCAGTCGTCAGTAAAATAAAGGGAACACAGCAAAAGTTTAGGATTATAACGTTACTGCTGTGGTATTGTGGTAAAGATGAATTTTAACCACTGATTGTTCACATGCTCATCCTTGGGCAGTGTAAAAAAACTGGCTTTACCTTCACATTGTAGAGCACAGAGTCTTCTCGACATGATGCTATCCAGTATCATCCGGAATCAGCTGCCAGTTTGAGGTTCAAGTTTTCCCTGGTGTCTGCACGCGCAATAAGTGGGCGGGCAATATGCTAATGTTTCGTCTTTTACGTCACAACGAAACGCCTTTGAAAAACGATTCATTGCAATGACTCAAGAGTCGACTTTTACGAAAGACAATAACTTTATATACAGTGCACTTTCAGATTTAAAACTTTGCAGGATGTTTTCATTCACTTAGAGCTGTTACATGAAAGGTCATTTTCAAAAATCCATAATAGGGGCCCTTTAATAGTTCTGTGGAAACCCTGATACTTTTTTCGGGATTCTTTGAATAGAAAGTTCAAAAGTCATATCTGATCAATTTAATGCTTCCTTGCTGAATAAAATGTATAATGTATTTTTAAAAAAAACTTTGTAACTTTTAAACAGTATATATGTACACATATATGTACATTATCTTATTGTAGAACCCATGTTGTTTGTATTAGAACTGACTAGAATCTGCCCCGTTTCCATATCTAAGGTCTAGTGTCAACGACACCAACAAACGCATTATTCTGAGCACGCAGTCTACTGTTCAGACAAGTTGCATGTCGCAGGAAGAAGGATGGGCGTATATCCAAATATCTTTTCTATTCACATCCAGTAGAAAAGCTGTTGGCAAACGTCTGAAACCACAACATGGGAGCCGCCAAGAACGCTGTGCCATCACCCACCGGGACACAAGCCACAGATGTGGAAAGTGTGTCACTCCCTCACTGATCTTATTAACCGCAGCTAACACTGCTCCAGACTCAACAAGACCACCTACAGCACACAGCGCATGGTCCACATCTGACTATAGAAAGCTTGGTATTGGGACTTTTAACATTATACATTTAAAAAAATAAACAAAACTTCTTTGTTCTTCTTTGTTCCTAATCGTTCAAAACTTTGTCCATAAATAGTAGCACAGGACAGACAGCATCTAAAAGTTCTGGGGCTGTTTGGCTGGCGTCCATGGAAAGTGGAGCGCTGGGTGTGTTTATCCTCTGAGGGCCCTTATCTGAGGTTTGCTTGCATGTTGAGTACAAGTGGTATGACTTTGTATCCTTTGTAACTCATAAAAATGCACGTCACACAGTTTCGTTGGCAGTAAAATAACTATTACCACAAGAATCCCAGAGAAAATCAGAATGAATATGAAATTAAAAAGTACAAGAGACTAAACTTTTGATTACATATTGCATATTCCTTCCTTACTTTCCGGACATTTCTGGGCATCAAAGTGACCAAAGACGAACATATCTCAATCTAAACGTCCTTAACACATTTAATCTGACACTGACATCTGCCTCTTTCTTACCATGTGCAGTTCATTCACCTGACGCGAGGTTATGCGTGTTGTGGCACTGTGGAGTATGGGATACAAGTGATTTGATCTGGAAACATGTGGCTCTGATTAATGCAGCTCTTTCTAATAATGAAGTTTTACCCCCCATTGCTTTACCATTTTCATTCAGCATCGCTAATTCAAAATCAGATCTTGTAAGCATCATGTTTTTGCTCAGAGAAACAGAAAATGCCCTCACCAGGCCCATCATGTAATTCTCACGGTCCGTCCTCTTAAAGATGGTTCACCCCCCAAAAAACCCATCAGCATTTACTGCCCCTCATGTTTTTTTCAAACTTTATGAATTTCATTCATTTGTGGAACATAAAAGAAGATATTTTGTAGAATGTTGGTAACCAAACTGTTTTGGTTACAACTGATTGACACATTTCTCAAATTATCTTTTTTTTATTTTCCACAGAAGACAGAAAGTCATACAGGTTTGAAACGACATGAGAGTAAATGATGACCAAATTTTAATTTTTGGGTGAACTATCCCTTTAATCTAATTTAAAACCCATTAATACAAAAATATTATGAAATGATTTATGCATTCATACCACATCTCAGCTGCAATAAATATAATATATCTAAATACCAATTCAGATACAGCTTCTGAAAAAATAAAATAAAAATCATGGCCATTGTAGCCTAAAGGTTTTTGAGTAATAAATTATATGTTGAATAAAAAAAAAATCTACAAAATTTGTAATGTTTATTTCATGCTTTTCTCATTTAAGTAAATTATGACTTTAAATTATCTTCTGGGGGTAATTTCTCAGATTAATCTGGTGCACATTTAATTTTCAATTAATTAGACTGATTAATTGGCACATCATGTATTTAATTAAATTCAAATTTGTAATTGCTTGACAGCCCTAGTTATAATATTCAATGATTCTCAAATATCTTCTTTTTGGTGGCAGTTTGCCATTTTTCTAGCAATAAACATATAAATGAAATAGACAAAGATTAATAAAGAAAAAAAAACAACAACAAAGAAAACAGGGATCTAAATAACGAGTTTGCAAATTTGGGGTAAATGAAACTCAATTTGACTGGCGTAAGCCAGTTTGGGACCAAATTTTGCTTAGTAGTTATTGATAAAAATAAAAATATATATTTTTATAGTCATAGTTAATATTCAGTGATTAAAAAAATCATTTTTAAATTTTAATTTAAAGGTGAGCTACTCCTTTAAACTCGTAAAAACACATGAGGACTAGTGATGTGAATGAATGGAGAACTGCTCGAAAAATATGAACAAGATGTGCTCTAAGAATGCTCTACCTTTACAGACGCAAGTTCAGTGAAAGTCAACACCCGCACTGGCAATTAAGTGATTATGAGGCGGCGTTGACAGGCAGGCATTTAAATATGTCTGAGAGTTTTATCTCAGTTTATCCTGGTTATATCAGTGGCATCAAAATTTGTCCAAAAGCCTTAACTTCACCATCTACAGTGACCTTGAGACAAGGACAGAGTAAATAAAGTGGCTTTTTATCAAATCTGCACACAGGAAAGGCTTGAAACACTAAAATGAATGTTGATGACTGATCCTCCATCTCCGGTAGCCTGTCAGGCCTTTGTCATTAGTAATGCAGCTCAATGGGATGCAGCCAGGAGTCATGAGGCACTCATGCGGCTTGTTTACCCTTCTGCACACGTCTTATCCAAATAGAGTGTTATTAGACCTGGGGCGTGAGTGTTATGTAAGACTATATACACATTACAACTTGATCAATTATCGTGGCCTGACTAATACAGCAGCTTGTGGCTTGACCATGACAGAAAAAAATGTTTGCTACTACAAACATAAAATATAAAATATTTAATCAACTTTTTTTCTCCATATTTTTTAAACTATGAATATAATATATTTCTGTAATAATAATATATATTTATATAAAATATAAAATAAAACAATACAAATATTAATAAAATAAGAATAAAAACATGAGAAAATGAGTCCAGCTGTATCAATAGCCTTATAAAAGTTATTCTACCTGAAGCATGTTGCCTCATGGGTGCCGCAAAGTTGAGGTCACATGACCAGCTGAAAATGGCTCACTTGTTCATCCAGTAATCATGGCTGACTGTAAAAAGCTTGCGTCTACAATGATGTCCGTGACTGAAAATGTTTTTTGCAAAAAAAAAACCACACTTGATTGTCAACCGAAAACCTAGAGATGCTCACCTGAGGATTGTCTTCCATGACACTGCGTATCTTGTCCACTACATCAATTCGGCGTTGGCGGTGAAGGGCATTGATCAGCTTAGCCAGGTTGGCATCACTGTCACGTATGGTCCAGTGCTGCAGGGCAGCGTACGCCCTCTCATGATCTGCCGAGTAGCCGTTGGAAAAGGCGGCCACCTCTCGCTCGTTGGCACTGGCCAGAGACTTGTACATGTCAATCCACTGACTGCCAATCTGTGCTGCCACCAGCTTCAAGATGTCAACACCTAAAGAATGAGAGCAAAAGTCAATCCTATGTTCATCTACTGTATACCTTAGTTTGAACCTTATAGAGAAGTACAGTACAACATTACCATGGTATTACCTTCAATATATTACAGTGCAGCATGGATACAGTCTAGTGAAACAGTCCAGTTCAAAATATGGGGCCATAGTGTATGCATTAAGAAATTAATACTTTTATTCAGCAAGGTTGCTTTGTATTGATAAAACACATTAGTAAAGACATTCTTGCAAGGTTACAAAAGATTTCCATTTTAAATATTTGTTTTACTTTCTATTTGTAAACGAATCCTGACCGTATCCAATATAAAATATAAACTTATATAAATAAATAATTATATACATTTAACTGATTTCAACATTGATAATAATAAGAAATGTTTCTTGAGCAACAAATCAGCACATTAGAATGATTTCTGAAGGATCATGTGACACTGAAGACGATAATGATAATGATGCTGAAAATTCAGCTTTGCCATTACAAGAATAGACTACTTTTAAAAATATATATTAAATTAGAAACAGTTATTTTCAATTGTAAAAATATTTCACAATATTACTGTATTTTTATTCAAATAAATACAGCCTTGATTAACATTAAGAGACATCTGATGAAAAACAAACCCCAAACTTTTAAACGGTAGTATATGCATTGACTTTTGTATCTGCTGTATCCAAAACCATTAATGTGTCTTGGAAGTGTAATGCAGTCAGCATGATGTGCAGTTGGCGCAGTTTAGTGTAGACAGACACAGTTTAGCGAATGGCATCATACAGTGTAGAAGGGCAGCACTCTTGGGTTACAGTGCACCAGCGGCTTCTGTGGGACATGCTGTCCCATGGATAAGGTCATAAGAATGACCTAGATTGATGCCTGTGTTTATATACTTGGTGTAGTGTGACAAACAGTTGCCTCCTAGGGAATCCTTTTAAGAGTGAACCTCAGAGAAATGTGAGCGCAATCTTAATGATTTAACTTGCACGACATGCATATATTTTGCATATTTCCACTTGATACTTATTATTGGTATGCTAACGCTCATACTTAGGGTTAGGGATCTGAATGTTCCCCAAAGTATTAAACTCCAGCAAGTACTATAACTCATCCAGCACCATTTGTGCTTTAGACATGAATGATAAAACATGAATATATCCTCCACCAATATATACCTCCACCAAATTGTGTGGGAAAATCCCATAGAGTCACAACAAAGAACAAGAGCCATATCAATGATCCTAAACAAATACTGCTATGGAGCAGAATACAATGCATTCCAAGCTAAGGTGATTTTTTTATGACAAGCACAAGGTTTTTTTTCCCCAGAAAATGTGACAATCTACCTGCTTGATAATTATTGTGTAAAAGCAGACTATTAAAAAAGTGAAAAAATATTGTTGTAAACAGTAAACTGTTAAATGCTGTTAAACAGCTGTAAAAAAAGAAGATAATTTTAAAGTAATAAATATATCAAATAAAACAAAGTAATACTTTAATATCAATAACTGCATTCTATAGTTTCTGAACAACTCTTGTTTGTCAAAGAACAAATGATAAATTATGTAATATTCCATGAAGAGAATCCAACATAAAAGAACACGGATCAATCCATGTTGAATTCGTGTCTACTGAAGATGAAGGTGACAGAGTTCAGCGTAACAGGATGACTGTGGGGGACAACTGCTGGAAGGTATTAACACATCTATCTGTAAGCCAGATCTATCTTATTTGGGATCCATCTGTAGCAAATTGACTGAAGCTCTCTGAGGGTTAGCGTGCCACTGACTGTACTGCGGATCTAAAAATGCCAAGGCCTGCGGGCTGCCCATCCTCTCGCCTGTCGTTTCCAGAGGTCGCTCCGGCATGACAGTGCTCTGTCTGAGTGATCTAGGCTGAAGTCGATAGGTTGCGTGATACTTTCCCTTGTCTATGACTGTACTGCGTTATGGACTAAATTGCTCTAGTCCAGAAGGCAACTTTTATGGTATGCTGGGAAAACATGTGCCACCACTATCTGAATGTACAGCGTGTATACAAATGTTTCAAGGCTGAAGGTATGTGCTTAAGTATAATGTTATTCTTAAACTCTATGTGACTTTCTACACTGCAAAAATATATATTTTTCTAAGTAAATAAAACAAAAATTATTGGAATATGTTTACAAGAAAATAATATTTCAGTCATTCTCCTTCAGAATTTCACATTTAGTTCAATGTTAAAGGTGCATTGTGTAATATTTAGGAGGATGTGTTGACAGAAATGCAATATCATATACTGTTTTCAGTGGACCATAAAGACCTTACATGATGAATCGTTATGTTTTTATTACCTTAGAATGAGCCATTTCTATCTACACACACCGCGGGTCCCCTTACATTGAAATAGCCATTTTTGCGCTATTAGGTTTCTACAGTAGCTCTAAACCAGGGGTAGGCAAGTTAGGTCCTAGAGAGCAGCTGTCCTGCAGAATTTAGTTCCAACCCTAATCAAACACACCTGAAGAAGCTAATCAATGTCTTCAGGATTACTAAGGCTATAGGCAGGTGAGGTTTTTTTCAGTGTTGGAAACAAACTCTGCAGGACAGCGGCTCTCTAGGACCGAACTTGCCTACCCCTCCTCTAACTGTACGTTCACACCGCCGCCAACTTGAGCTTCCAAAGCTACCGGAAGTCATTCATTTTCAATGGAAGCTGGCTTCTCTCAGCTGCAAGGAGCGTCAAATCCATCGGCGTTGCGTTTTGAGCGTCTTGAGCGTCAATCAGAAAGTTGAAAGTAGCTCAACTTTAAGGTAATGAGCTATGACGCGGTTCAGCGGCAAGCAGCGGCAAAAGCCAGCAACCAATCGGAATATAGACGTCCTCCACGCTGGCTGATTCCGGAGAAACACACGATGTAAACTTTATTTCCTACCAAAACATTAGTTCAGATAAAATGGAGGAGAGGCTAATAATCGCCGTTGCTGGGTTTCCTATCATTTATGATATGACGTTGTTTGCTTATAGGGACCAGTTACAAAAGGGATAAAATAGCTGGGATAGTTTACATTTTTGTTCTTAAAGTTGAACTTATTTTAACTCGAATGACGTGTTTTTTAAAACGCTGTGACATGCGCGAGACGCGGCAAAAGACACAAAGCTCGAGCACACAGTCTAGCGCGTGTTTACATAGTTAAATAGAAAAGCAGTGAAGTGGAATACAAAAACACTAATCTCATGTGACATTTCATGTTGTGACACTTCTCTTCTCCCTGCTACGTCAGAGCGACCAAAGCGTCAACAAGCTTCCCCGTACTTTTTGACAAGCGTCCTTGACAGGGCGTCCAGAGCTTCTTTGCCGCTCAAGTTGGCGGCGGTGTGAACGTACGGTAAACGGACAAACTACTAGAGCACGTTTCGTCACTATGTTGTTCTTCGTAGCTAAAGAAGCTAGCTAAAGTCTGTGAATAAAACACTTGACACAATGATGAACAAGTAACAATAATATTCGCAATAACATCTCGTTTTACTGAATAATTAAGTAAATATTATTTCTTAATTTATCCTTGTAAAGAACCCTCATTGCTTAACTGGCTACTCTCTGCTGTCTAAGACGCGACAATATTTTTTCCGGTCGGCCACCGTAACTTCTGTTGGTTGCAATTCGCAACCTCACCACTAAATGCTAAAATTTACACACTGTACCTTTAAATGTTGTCTATATGCATGCAATAATATTTAAAAAATATTTAAAAATACTTGCAGTAACACACTGACAAGAGAAGCATGTAGTCACAAAATCACCCTTTTGTGTTTAAAGGAGACGTATTTGAGACACGCGTCACTACCAGGTGTAAATGGCTGACCACTTGTGATCGACCACCGTATGCACATCATAGTAACGGCTGTCAATACAAAAGGTATTATGTGAATGTGAGGAAACACGTTATAGATCATCTGCATGTACAAGGACAATAGCTTATCAGCCACAGCCATTTACAACAGAACAAAGCCTTATCGTCTTCATATGAGAAATCAAATGAGGTAGCAAACCGGTTGCAACAGGTCTAGGTTGGCTGGGAAACAAAGGGATCCTCAAAGGGAGTCAGGACTTCCCCTTTTTAGTGAGTCGCCGTGGTGGCTTTGCCGGAATGTCTCACAGCAACGCAGTCATCCCATAAATCCCTGACACCTCATACACGATACCAGCCGCAGTAATTACCACTTCCCCATCAAAACAATGATGAAGACCAGGGGAGGTTGCGCTAGCAAGGGGATCCTACAAGCTTCCCCCGAGTTTCCCTGACTCTTACACAAAATGCTGGCAGAGTTAGGCTCACCCATGAAGTTCCTAATCATCTCTTATAAAAGCCCCAGCCCACCCTGATTCTGGGCAGTGGGCTTTTATAGATAACACCTATTGCAGAGGTTGTTATATGGGGCGTACATGCGGGTGGTTCTATGTCTTTGATCTCCGCTATGCGTGCTTTGTTATACCTCCAATGAAAGAATTCATTATTTGTACGATCGCTCCTTCATCTTTATATATGTTTCCCATGCGGCCCTTTATGGCCATTATTTCACTAATGTAGTAAACGGACACACATGCACATGCACTTCAGGCCGCCCAATTACACACCTTGAATGCATTAGCGAAATTTTTTGTTGTGTTTGTGGAGGCAACCGGCTGTGTAAAGGTTACCTGTGCTTTCTAACATGATTCGAGGAGGATCTTAGTTTAGCGTGTAATAAATTATTTGCTCGCAGAAGTCAATAAACAACGCAATTGTTCATGTTTAAGAGTGCATGGGAGAAAAACACCACAGTAAAAATAGCGCAAATATTTTGTTTCTTTGTACCTGGTGGAAGTGTTTAACTTTTTATTTTTATTTACATTTTATCCTCGAGAGCAGGTCATTGTTTTTCCCTTTCCTTGATATTCCACTATTTTCAAGGCCAATTTACTTTTTGAATCTTGTGTTAGGTTGCTAGGGTGTTAAGGTGTGGACACATTTATCATTTTTTGGCAAATGTTAATGGGCGAAATACAGACTTTTGAATAGATATCCACGTGATTGGGAATTTCGCACATGGGCGAATGATTTCCCCATGCACATTTTGTTCAGGTTTAGTTGGTCATGTGAATCCTCTGTTTTGACCAACACAAAGCTGCTTGGTTTGACTTCTGTGTGAGTTGTCCTAGTATGGAAGTCAATGGCTACCATCAACTATTTGATTGCCAACATTCTTTAAAATATATATTTTTTGTGTGTTCAACAGATGAAAGAAACTCAGGTTTGGAACAACCTGAGGCTGATTAAGTGATGAAAATTTGTACTTTTTTGGTGTACTATCCTTTTAAGGTACAAGTCACATCTGTAGCACAAATGTGTGGAACGAGTTACGTACAGTGTGAGTTACATACTCAATACTTATGGTTAGGGGTTTGCTAAAGCACGAGTCCCTAGCAGAATATACCCTGAATTCAGACACCTCTTTTAAGACACATAATTCAGTCCATCTTCTCATCTCCCACAAGGGCATGACCGCTGATAAACTCCTCTAACTCTAAACCACAAAGAACTGGAATAATCTGGTTCCAACTGCTCATGTTTGAAGCAGTCACACACACACAGGCATATATCTGAGGCCAATATAAACCATTACCCATCACAACAAACCCAGCTAACCTAGCAGCCTCTGATGCATTGTAAGAACCAGGTTATGGGGCACAGAGTGTGAAATAAATAACAAAAGAGAAACCCCAGAGAAGTAAAGCAAAGGCTATCCAAGGAGCAGAACGAGAAACAGGAGATCAGGTTCTATATGATCATGTGACTGACAGAAAACGAGAGAGGTGATCTTGACATTGGACTTGTTTGCGTAACTTTTGAAGTTCTCAATACAATATTGTGTTTTCTAGAGCAGAATAAATGGGATTAACAGCACTGGTGTGATGATAGATCCACAGATACTCTAGTGCATTGGAAATTCATTGTGGCACTTTTCATATTGCAAAGTGAGTGACTGGCATCTGCCAAAGCATATAGATAAAAAAAATCTTTTTATGCCATTTAACAATCTAGTTCTAGTTAAAGGTGAAATGTGTAAAGCCACTGGTCAGTCAAACAAATAGCCATGTCTCAAATCATGCTATTGGTTGAATCATTGTTGCTATGCTGGGCTGGTTGGGATTCTCAAACAAACAGAGCAATGTTTTGAAACCACCACAGTGTTTACACTTTTCTGGGAAAATCAACCTATGAATGATTTACTTTATAGATTACCTGGGATAGGAGAAAGTATTTTAACATAGAAAAAATAAACACTTCACCTTTAAGTTATTTGGTTAAATATAAATTTGATTTTAAATTAAGCAATTCAATTTTCAGTTTCTACATCTCTACGTTAACGAACTTCTTCACACCTAGTCTGAAAAAAACATACTTTGGCAATACATTTTTTTTAATTTAAGTAGATTATTTTTAAATTGTTTGGACTAGACAATTTAATCAGGTATTTTATTGACATTTTGACCAAAAATGGTGATAAATGATTAATATAAATGGTGAGAAATTACAATAAAATAATTACAATTACAAATAAAATAGTAAAAAAATAAAAACGGAAATTTTATTTTATACAGACCACCTAAAAGGACATGGTGATGAAAAAAAATATATTTCAATGCTTTTGTGTTCTTTAAAAAAAGATTTGCATTCGCCCACAAAAAGTACTGAAATATAGTTTTTCCTCCCACCTCATATTATTTCCATCAGAAAAACTTTGAACTTTGAACATGAAAGTATTGAAATATAATGTTTCCTCCCATCTAATTTTGTTTATTATTTTTTTACAATCACCATGTCCATTAAAGCTCCAGTAGGTCACTTTTGTAAACAAATATTTGTTAAAACTGTCATTATGTCCTGACAGTAGAATATGAGACATAATCTGTGAAAAAATCAAGCTCCTCTGGCTCCTCCCTGTGGTCCTATTGCCATTTGCAGAAATACACCGCTCCCGGTCGGAAACAACCAATCAGAGCCAGGAGGAATGTCTTAGCAGTGTCAATCACGCTCGTGTACGCGCTGATCACCCCTCTCTTGCACGCGTACCTTCGTTCGTGACTCTCCTGTTCGAACTCGTTCATCCAAATGAACAAATCTTTTTTCGAGTCATTTCGTTCGTTGAATGAACGAAATGACTCGAAAAAAGATTTGTTCATTTGGATGAACGAGTTCGAACAGGATCACGAACGTGCATCACAGAACAGAGCAAGGCGAGCATTTGTGCTTATAAAACTTATACGTTTTTTTATTTATTTTTGAAATGACTGATCGTTTCGCTAGATAAGACCCTTATTCATAGTCTGGTGTCGTTTAAAGCCCTTTGAAGCTGCACTGAAACTGTCATTTGGTCCTTGAAACGTTTGTGTCCTATTGAAGTCCATTATATGGAGAAAAAGCCTGGAATGTTTTCATCAAAAACCTTAATTTCTTTTCGACTGAAGAAAGACAGACATGGACATCTTGGATGACATGGGGTGAGTAAATTATCAGCAAAAGTTTTTTTAAAAAGTGAACTAATCCTTTAACGTTATCTTACTAGCTATTTATAACATATAGAAAGAGTGCAACGTTATAAAGTAACATGTATTGCAAAATACATAATGATTTGAGGACCAAGTTTGTAGTCAAAGTATGGACAGGCCATAGTCAATGTAAAGCATATTGTTAATGTTTCGTCCCTATTAGTGAATGTGCCATAACTGTTTATAATCCGCCGTCATCGGTGGTCCTGTTTACTAGCCTGCGCGTTCACGGCAGGCTCCGCTGTGGGGGAGGAGCTGTGGAGGAGGAGCTGTGGGGGAGGAGCTGTGGAGGAGGAGCTGTGGGGGAGGAGCTGTGGGGGAGGAGCTGTGGAGGAGGAGCTGTGGGGGAGGAGCTGTGGGGGGAGGGCTGTAGCGCAGCAGAGAGCAAGGGGGTTGGACCAGTTGTGCTTGTTCAAATTTTCAGGCTAAGTCAACATTTTCTCAAAACTCCCTACTGCAGCTTTAAGGGCTCTGTAATTTTATTTTTTATTGTTTATATTTTTATAGTTGTTTAGCCAGTTTTAACTCACCCTGTCCATTTGAGTAGTAGATCCACCTCTCCTTGGCCTGCGCTGGAGAGCTAGGCTTCTTGTGGATGGCTTTCTCCATGATGCTACTGGGATCCTGTCTTGGACCCTTCTTTAGCACCCGCGAACTGCGCTTTACGCTGCATACCACGATCACTATCAGCACCAGCAGAAGCAGCAGGACTATCATCCAAGGCAGGTGCTCATTGATGTCAAAGTGCTTGTGCGTGCTAGGCCTCGGCGAACCCCTGCGGATAGGCCGGTAACCCAAACCTTGGGCCTTGCCCTCAGACACGGCCTGTTGGTTGTCAAGCTGTGGGTCTCGTGATACGGAGAGCTTGTGTTGCGATTTAGGAAGGTCCTGAGTTGCAGCGATTAAGAGTCCTTCATCTTCCTCACTAGCCTTGGAGGAAGCTGTGGTTGGGTGAATGTCTTCGGTGCCGAGGGCTGTTTCTGTGCTACTTAGGGCTGGCTCGGCTACATCCTGAGTCTCTGCAGCTGGTAAAACTGCAGTACTTGCTGTGTGCAGAATGGATCATTTAATAGCAGGCAAAAACAGAGACAGAGAGACAGAATTAAATACAGACCTAAAGATGAGCTTAACCTAGACAACAAATCAGAAGGGAGAGTATCTAAAACTTTAATCCAGCATTAAGCTTGCCTGTGTAGAGAGCAAACTGGAGATATGCTGCTCAAGCCAACATAATCTCACTGGATTTCTCATTTTAACTGCTCAGATCTGACCCAAAAACTTGTCAAGGCAAACTGAGGAATCAGAAATTGGCCTCTTATGGAAATGTAAGATAAAACAGGGGGATCAACTATAATTCTTCTAATTTTCAGTGAAACATTGTTTTTACGATTTCACATTTTTTATTTTTACATATTATATATTGACACATTTGACACGCTACTGTTCAAAAGTTTGGGGTCAGTACATTTTCTTTTAAAATAAATTAATACTTTGAATTAGCAAGAATGCATTAAATTGATCAAAAGTGACAGTAAAGACATTTATTATGGTGCAAAAGATTCTATTTCAAACAAACACTGTTCTTTTGAACTTTCTATTTATCAAAGGATCCTGAAAAAAAGTATCATGTTTGTACAAAAATATTAAGCAGAACAACTGTTTTAAACATTGATCATAAGAAGAAATGTTTCTTGTCCTCCAAATCAGCATTTTAGAATGATTTGGGAAGGATCATGTGACAACAATAAATGCAGCAATGATAAAAATAAAGAGACCCCTTTCAAAACCATTAAAAACTCTTATCAACCATAAAACTTTTGAACAGTAGTGCAGGTGTAAATGAAAAGATGATAAATGATTTTGGTGCATGTATTATTATAATAACAATATTCAGACAGTCGGCTATAGCATTAAGTCTTCAAATGCCTAGCAGACACTAAGAAGAGGATCTCATATACAGCTACATCCATACAGGTCAAAAAAGAGTCCTCTAAAGAAACCCTGCTGAGGTGGACACCATATATTCACATCACATACAACCACTGCTGTTTTAAAACACCAGTTTAGGGAAGTTGATGAAGGGGTTGAGCAATCATGTTGAACAGAGGAGCTGTTAGTAACAGGAGCTGTTAGTAACAACCAAACCAGTGGATGAAAGCACTAGTACAAACAAAGATCTATCTATCTATCTATCTATCTATCTATCTATCTATCTATCTATCTATCTATCTATCTATCTATCTATCTATCTATCTATCTATCTATCTATCTATCTATCTATCTATCTCTATATATATCTATAATCTATATCTATCTATCTATCTATGTCTATATATCTATACATCTAATCTATATCTATCTATCTGTCTATCTATCTATCTATAATCTATATCTATCTAATCTATATCTATCTATCTATAATCTATATCTATCTAATCAATATCTATCTATCTATCTATCTATCTATCTATCTATCTATCTATCTATCTATCTATCTATCTATCTATCTATCTATCTAGACACATTCTAATCAGTAAGGAATAGCTCTACATTGAGCTTTTTCACTCTCACCTCTATATGCTGACTCATTGCTGGAAACCGTGGAAATGGAGGCCTCTCCAAGTAGGACATAGACTGAACTCACTGGGCCACACACACTATCTGTCTTCTCTGTGCCTTTAATCAGCAGCGTTAAGCCCAAAGACGTGCAATCTGAGTAAGCTCGGCACCTCAGAGCATCTGATGCCACGTCGGAGAAGGTGCCACGCTGACAGGGCCGGCAGCGCACATCCTCTGTTTCACTTCCTCGCTTTCGGACGCCCCACCCTGGTGGACATAATGAATGTTGCTGACACCCTCCACCCTGGGAGAAGCTACCTGGCGGACACATGCACAACCGATCAGTGGTGGACGTGCAGGGAGTTTTCTCAACAAAAGGGGCTTGGCAGCTTCTCTGACAGGGGTGACACTGCTGAACTCCGTTCTCACCCCGGGTGAAGGTGCCGCCCGGGCAGGGGCTGCATTCCCGTATGCTGGCCTCTGTGCAGTGGGAGGACACGTAGGTGCCTGCCGGACACTTGTCGCAAACCAGCTTGTTACCAGTGGCGGGGTCGATGTGTTGGTAGTGCCGAGGAGACAAGGGCTTCTCTGTGGTCGGGCTGGGGTTCAGTGTGTGGGTTAAGACGTCACCGACCAACAGAAGCTAACAACAATGAAAGAACAAGAAGAAGACTGTTATGCAATGACTATTCAAGCAATCGAAACACAAAATATTGTCCTTTTAGCATGAATGACCATTGTGTCATCGGTTTGTATTGTAAGAAGAGTCAATAATATATTAATAAAGACCACTGTACTGGGAAGGAATCAAGTTTTTTTCTCTGATGTCTGCATATTTATGTCTTTTAACAACTACATGACAAATTTGACATTTCGGAAGAGTCGCTAATTTAAGAATATTAACCAACAGTCATTTAAAGTTGTGATGAAGCAGAATCGGAAGTAGCGACGTCTGAGTGAAATGGATTATCTGACTAAATGTTTCCAGGATTCCGCTTCGTCTCACACACAGTTGAGTGCAAGAGCTTTATATACTCCTTTGGCTGTGAATGTGGAAAAGCACGTTCGGTGCATGCAAACTATCTAGAGGACTTTGTTTTCAAGCGCTCAAGTCACTCGCACATGCGCTGTTGTGCACACGATGTCAGTGCGTACGCAAAAATTGTGCTGCACACGGACAAAAATTACGTCACGCGGAACGCAGACGGCCGAAGTATACTTTGGGCTTAATGCATTTTTCTTTGGACCGATTATAAACTCCTTTAAATTCACTTGTGATTTGGGAAGATTTTCAAAATGCTTCATCCAAAGGGAATGTAGACATATTTGTTCTCCTTTTTTCAATTTTAATCAGGCCGTAACTGTAAAGTTTAGCCACTCCATGCAATGAAAAACACCAATGTGCACTGTCCCGGATGGGTGGGTCTTAATGTGTATATTTACTGTTAACCAATAAAAATGAATTGATAAAACAAAGAGTATACTGTACAAAACAATTGTCCATTGGGCTAATAATAAAGATCTGATTGACTGATTGTATCAAAAAAGGGAAGAATCACCATGATATTAACTATACCTAGGTAATGAGCATTATGAAATATCTTTATTGATATCATACTATAAGGTCCGGATGACCTCAAGAACTTTATACTGTGACATCAAAATGCAGTGGAATTGGATCGCCATGCATGTTATCCTTAGTCTGCTATGTGAGCAGCCAGCCAGTAATGTGAGCAAGTCATAATTCTTCTCTAAAACACTGACAATAAAAGTCTGCATAACATTTACGCAGTCTGCAGCAAATCACCCATGCAAAAACACTTCAACAACATTGAACCCTGGAATGTGTTGACAGCACTCTCACAGCCTGGTGACCTTCAAAAAATAACTTTTAATAACAAGAAGCCTGTAAACACAGCCATTCTTAAGTTTCTTCAGCTTGAACGTGCCCCATTGAAAGCCAAATTCCCATCATAACGATGCCTCTCCGGCACATCCAGCAAAGCTGATTGCACAGCATGTGAACTGCACCTACGGTAATATTCTTTATGATGCTAGCCCACATTTTAATTCCGCACATAAATGGGGCTTTGGCCACGACAGGCATCTTGGGCTCAGTACAAAAGTCGTCACCAAAAAATATGATGCTGGAAAGCGTGAACATCCAACACACAAGGGCCTCGCTGCATCATCAGTTTCTAAACACAAAGTTCTATTAACTGGTGATCGTGAATCCCCTGGAGTTTTATTACAGTTCCTCAACAACAGACCGCACAGAAGAATTATAAAAAGCGCAGAAGACTAATTTCCTTGCTAATACGGAGAGGGCTGAATCAAAACAAACGTGACATTAATATTCTCCAGCCAACACATACTGACATCGCTGGGAACCGCAGGACGATGCCAGACCGATTGGGCTCGGATACACGTGTTGCTCTTCGTGAGGTGATGGGGATTGTTTCAGGAGGACACACTGAACATGAATAGCGATTAGGCAAAGCTGTCCTTTCCCAGCGGCCTTAGCTCTAGAAGAGGACCAGAACTGACGAGGGTTTGAAGTAGGCCAGCGAGGGGGACAACTTCACTGATGACAGAACAATGTCTGTTCGCTTAGTGTGCTACTAAAGCAAAGAATGAATACACTGTTGCCTCAAGTTTCCTTTCAACCGGCTTTGAAAAAAGAGGAACGTACAACCTAAGATAAGAGGAACACTTTTTCACGCACTCTTGCTTTCGATAGACATGATGTACAAAACAGTAAGACATGTTACAACTCCACCTTCTCATCCCACCCAAAACAGTGTCTGGGTTAAAATGACACTTGTATGAAAACTAATATACAGTCTTGGGCATTTTTATGAAAGCTTATATAGATGTGACTTATTATGTGACAGTGTATTCGCATATTCGATCATCCATGTCTGTGTAATGTCTCGATATGTCTCGAGCACTGTGACTTTCAAAGTGCCACTTTTAAAGACACCAGAATATCTCTTCATGCACTCATAAATTCACTTAAATTAATTTAAGAGTAATGCTTACTTTTCTCTTCTGCTGATCAGAAAACCAAATGATCAAAAGATATTGACCATAAAGCGTACTGTATCATATGTGATACATGAAATTCTAAAAACTGTAATATACACAATCTAAATTAATACATATGCCTTCTGATCATAAGCTGTAATCATAAAACTAAGCATTTAAATATAATCTGAATAAAACATATTATTGGGAGATATAGAATGACAAGTGATTTTTATACAGTTTTCAAAAACCAAATTACATAAGTTTGCTCAGTTTGTGCCTCTGAATATTGAGTGTTTTTTTTCCTCCTCAAGTGTGACTCCATATTCTCATTATATAATACTGTATTACGAATAAAAGCCTGATATATTAAATATGATACGAAACAACGATTACATGTATGCAAATATTTCTGTCTAAAAGTTCAGTAAACTTTGATTTATTTTTTCTTTCTTTCTGAATAGCATTAAATATGACCAGCTTTAAAAGGTTAAATTATTCATAGCACTAATTTACAGTTTACAATGCTTGATTGTTGACTATGAGCTAACCATATGATGCTTCTGATTGACTCATGGGGTTTCCTGACTAAACTGAGTAAATGGACTCGCGGTTTCACTGATTACATGAGCTTGCAATCTGGGTGAATAGACTTTACATAACTGTACAATTATTTTAATTATTCACTGAGTAATCAATGATGAACTAAATACTAAAGATATGTGGAGAGACCAAATGTAAAAGTGTCATAAAAAAACACTAATCTGGGGTTTTCATTTAATTTATCTATGGATGGACTTCAGGATAGGGTTTTTGAATGTGACTATTTGTTGATTCTCAAGACAACATAGGGTGTAAATCTACAAGAACAGACACAGGGACAAATGTGATATCATAAGGACTCCATGTGCCAGACTCTGTTCGACAAAAACAGGGCACCTGTTACAGCTCCGACACATCATAACTGAAGACTGCAGAGCAAGAAGAAACACTCCCTGTCTGGAGCCATTCATGCCCATTTTATAATCGACAACAGCCAATCAGTCTGCAGGCGGCATGAATGAGCAAGGAATATTCCTGCAAATGTCAGGCCACCTGCCAAAAACATTCCATCATTTGCGTCAATGCCAATTAGGGCTGCAACAACTAATCGATAAAATCGATTATAATCGATTATGAAAATCGTTGTCAACGAATGTCATTATCGATTAGTTGGTCTGCTTACGTCACGGGGAGCGTTTACTGGTACGCACCTGTCTATGGTACGCACACACACGCAAGGTCTCTCTCCCTCAGGCGCTCTGCCGAGCGCGCGCGCTACACGGTTTGGAGCAGTCTCTTCTGTCTCGCTTGCGCGCTCTAAATTTCGGGAGTTTGAACTAATTCGCGGGCATCAGGGAGCCGCAATCAATATGCGGGAGACTCCCGGGACTTCCGGGATCTTGGGATGTCTGTATTTTGTCTCGAGCCTCAGGTTGCGCAATCAGTTCGCTCGCAACGTAAGTGATGGATTAAAATAGCGCTACCGCAGAAATAGGTTAAATTAAAACGGTCTTTACAAAGCGAAGCACTAAATATAAAGGCAGTTAATAACAGCAGCAGTAAAATATTGTTTTTTAGTCACTGTACTCAGTGGTTTTCAGCGAATGCTTGTGCACTACTGCATACTTTCTCCTGTCCTTTACTCAAGCCTGTTAGCTTGCTGGGTAACGTTACCTCCATTCCGTTCTCTTTTTATAGCATTTGTCTACTAAGTTTTAATTGTTTTTCAAACGCGATCTACTGCGGCTCTACATTCACACAATTGTTTTCAGTCTTTCTATATTTATTTAATCAATTTATCCTTATATTATTCTTTTATATATTATATATAATATATATTATATTCTTTATCCTTATATTCCTTATATATAATTAATTTTAAATAAAAATTAAATGAATTATATATTTTAGATGTTTTTAGTTTGTTTTTAGTTCAGATATTCACATCTGAACAACATGTCTGTGTAAATTTGTTTTAACAAAAATTGTTAAAACATAATATGTTGGATATCATTTTTTTAACAATAATCATGTTTGTCAACTTGCCATCAGCAATTATCATTAAAAACAATGCAAATATTGATATTAGTAAAACTCAATGTGTGGCTTTTGCACTTTTTAAAGTACACTTTTACACATAAATACCCTGATTTACGGTTTTATTTAGTTATAATAAAAAAAAAATCTAATTTAATTTCTATCCGATTAATCGATTAATCGAAAAAATAATCGTCCGATTAATCGATTATCAAAATAATCGTTAGTTGCAGCCCTAATGCCAATAAATACATTTTCAACGGTGCATGGATGATTTAAACTAACAGAAAAAACTGCTAATCCTTCTGGCGTTGTGAGGCTAATAATGTATATCAGCCCACACTGATATCAAACAACTAAATCCAATTTTTGAAAACTGAGCTGCATTAAGGGATTTAATGGTCCCCTGATAAAGACTTGCTAATGGATGAGCCAGTCTGACGTGATATACCAAATTAACCTCAACTGACTTTATACTACATGGGAATATTAAGTCATGTAAATATTTACAATACATTAGGCATGTTAAGTCATGTTTGGGTATTCAAAACAATAAAGCCATTGCCTATGATACAATGACATAAGTCATGCCAATGTCTTTAAAATGATAAATGGTATTCATAAAATATTCAATACTAAATAAATTACATTAAAATCATGACTATAGGGATGTTAAGTGATGTAGATCTCTTTAGTATAATAAATAGCCTAATATAAGGGCCAATATCAACAAAACAAAAAAAGGGATATTAAGTGACTATTTAAAATGATAACTAGGGATTTTAAGTAAAGCAAATGTCTGTAATGTCTGATATATTGGAATAATAAGTCATAATAATGAACAACGAAAATCCAAATGCTCTTAGAATGATGTATACTCAAGCACAAAATGCACAGGCTACTTGCCGTTTTAATATCTCCTAAAATAGGTAAAGTTGTGTCCCTAATTTAACATTTAACGATTCAACATTTAATATAATTGTTTTTTTAGCTATTTAATTTTTAAATATTGACTAATGTATGATTTACCAAAAAAAAAACTGTCACACAAACAATAGGCTACAATGACAATATTTGCCATCCAGGCTCTATTTATCCATCTTAAGCTGCCTTAAAACTAGGTGCGCCACAGTAACAACATCTCTAACATAAAAATAATTGATTTGATATTCTGTCTTCATCTTTTTTTTTGTACTCCATCCTCACTACTGTAGTATACAACCAAGTGCGACACCAGGTACATCTACTGTCCCTTTAAATAGAACAAAAGCCAGAATATTCGAGGGGACTAAGGAAGCATAATGCGAAAACAAATGTATCCTTGACTTACCATCAGCGAACAAGTCATAGACATTTTCCCGGGCATCGTACCAATGGAATCACTCTTGTTTAAATATGCCCAGGTCCACATCTGTTACTTTTCGGCTTCATAGGTGGAGCATCAGCATCTTCGCATCAACAGGACACCCACATTGTTGTGAGGTATTGTCCCTTTGCTGGCTTATTCCTTCAGTGCACACATTTCGTCCACTGACGCCTTTTTATAGTCTGTTGCCCGGAGTGCACGGGTTTCAAGGAGTAGTGGATAAGCACTTCGTTTTGGAAGAAGAACGCTATAATTCCCATAGCGATGATGGATGGATCTGTGGACTGAAGTCTGGCTGCTGTTTGTCCAGGTTACGGATTCTCTTCCCTATGCCGCAAAGACGAGCTGCGGATGATGGGCGGGAACTGGCGACACACGTCACTAGCGAAACTCGCCACTGGCTCATATTCGCCGTATCACGGGCCTGATCCGAGACGGTTTCCGGGAAGATACTGGGGCTGCTGTAGTGTAAAGTGTACAGTAGTGTACACTACAGGGCTTTAGACTAAAAAGTTGTTGCACAGGTGGTAGTGCGTACCGGGTGTACCAAACAAAATTAATTATTAACATTTTGGCACACATTGTGGCAAATCATTACAGTAAACTGGACAATGAGACTTTAATAACTTATCCTTACTGGTCAAAATGGAATAATGTTTTTGTAAATGTTTTTGTAAGAAGTCGCTTATGCTCACCAAAGCTGCATTTATTTATTGGCTAAAAATAGTACAGTAAAAACAGTAATGTTGTGAAATATTATTACAATTTTAATATATTTTAAAATAAATTTTAACAAGCTTAAAGGGATAGTTCACCCAAAAATGAAAATTCTGTCAGTAATTACTCCACCTCATGTTGTTCCAACCCCGTAAGACCTTCGTTCATCTTCAGGACACGAATTGAGATATTTTTGATTAAATATGAGAGCTGGATCACTCCTCCATAGGCTTCTTAAGGGATTGACACTTGTTCCCCGAAAAGTTATTAAAGACATCGTTAGTCCAAGTGACTACAGTGGCTCAATCTTAAGTTTATCAAGCGAAGAGAATACTTTTTGTGCGCAAAAACCCCCAAAAATAACGACTTTATTTCAACTATTCATTTCCTTCTCTCTGGGCATCGAGTTCACTGTAATAGCGTAAACTTCTGTTGTTGTACGTCACACGCATCAAACACATGACCAGCGTCGGCCAATAGTCTTGTTAGACTTGTTATACAATAGCCTTGTTTTTGCGCCCAAAAAGTATTCTCGTCGTTTGATAAACTTAAAGGGTTATTTCACCCAAAAATTAAAATTAAGTCATTAATTACTCATACCCATGCTGTACCGACCCCGTAAGACCTTCGTTCATCTTCGGAACACAAATGAAGATATTTTTGATTAAATCTGAGAGGTGGATCACTGCTACATAGGCTGCCAGAGGGAATGAAACTTGACGGCCCAGAAAGTCATTGAAGAAAATGTTTAAATATTCCATGTGCCTACAGTGGCTCAACTATAAGTTTATCAAGCGACGAGACTACTTTTTTTCAGAAAAAACAACAACATAAATAACGACTTTATTCGACTCTTCCTTTTCTTCCTTGTGGGCCTGAGACGAGAGTTCAAGAGATTTCCACGACGCATGCGCGAGAACTGAGAAGAGAACGTTCTTCTTCTAATATTTCTTGTTCAGTTCTCGCGCATGTGTCGTGGAAATCTCTTGAACTCTCGTCTCATAGTCGAATAAAGTCGTTATTTATGTTTTTTTTTCGGAAAAAAAGTAGTCTCGTCGCTTGATAAACTTATAGTTGAGCCACTGTAGGCACATGGAATATTTAAACATTTTCTTCAATGACTTTCTGGGCCGTCAAGTTTCATTCCCTTAGGCAGTCTATGTAGCAGTGATCCACCTCTCAGATTTAATCAAAAATATCTTAATTCGTGTTCCGAAGATGAACGAAGGTCTTACGGGGTTGGAACAACATGAGGGTGAGTTATTACTGACAGAATCAGTAAAAGCAGCATAACTGTTTTCAACATTATTAATAAAAATGGTTTTTTTTGAGCAGCAAATCGGCATATTATAATGATTTCTTAAGGATCATGTGACACTGAAGACTGGATGCTGAAAATTCAGCTTTGGATCACAGGAATAAATTACATTTTAAAATGTATTCAAACACAATATATATATATATATATATATATATATATATATATATATTAAAAAATAAATAAAATAATTTCCAATTTTTTAAAATATAACTAAATGCATCCATGAATTTGTATATATGCCTGTGGCTACACTGTCCAGTCTCGTTTGCATTATTGTTTGAAAGAAAGTGCCACATTTAAACACTCATTGTAAGGCCTCAGACATATGCAAACAGAATGCTCTACTGTGTCACAAGGACAGAAGATCATTTCCAGTGTGTCTCAGTCTCAGACAGGCAGAGCTCAGAGGCCACTGGCAGATGAAGAGCACACCATCTGGACAGGCCGACACGTGCAACTGAGTGCTAAAAGGATGAAACGGGGAAAATGCTCTCACGTGCCACACGGTTTCTGCCCCGGGAAATCACTCTAAGTGGGTTGACTTGGATGATAGGGTAAGATAAATGCCGCGGTCTGAGTAACATTAGTGCATCCATGCTGAAATGTACAACAATATGGCTATTTGTACCACACACCACCTAGTGCTATAAACAAACAATATTCTACCAGCACTGCGGACTTAACGTTTTTCCATTTTACTAGATATATTTATGTGGACTGACACTATTATTTGTTACTCAGCAAGCGCTGCAGAATGTAAAGGGATAAAAAGAGCATCTGTATCTCAAGTGATCACAAACATATCTGAAGCAACCAAATGTTTGCATGCCAGTCATTAATAATTAGAACTGTAATGCTCAAAATAGCCTAAACATTATTTTTTAATATATTATTATAGGCTATTATATTATATGACTAACCCGATGGTTTGCCCTTTTCCAATCCTATGCAAATGTGTAAAGTTTTTAACATAAAACAAATCTGTTGAAGTCAATTTGAGGCTTTGTGGTGCAAAAACATCATGAAAATAACATTATAATAACTATGACCTGCCTGAAACCGCATGTACTGTACATTCAGCAATCAATGAAGATCAATAAAGAGTTTGCTTTATATTTCGACGCATAGCACCATTTGATTTCATGTGAACAAAAAGACATTTAAAGTCATTTGGAGAACAGAAAGTAAATAAAAGAAGAAATAAGAAGAAATGCCGTTAAAGTAAAAGAAAATACAGTGTCATTCCACCCTGACTTAGTTTTGTAAATTGTTCATATTCTGCCCTCTGCTGGCAAAAAAGGCAGTTTTGAGGACACAAGCAGAGTTTCATTAACCTTATTTGATCTAATATAAAAGCAGTTTGTAAGGCAGTTAAAAATTCATTTAAGTTTAGTTATTGGAGATGGTATAAAAGGAGTCAACTTCTGTTTGTGCAAGTCTACCCAATTGCATGGAGTGCCCAGCAAGGAGAGACAGAAACCTCAAGAATATATTCAAAGAATTATACCACAGAATGTAAAAATAATAAATAATGAAATAATATATTATAAATAAATATATTAATATATATTGTAAATAATATATTAAGGTTCTTGGAATGCTGATATGAACTGTGTTTATGAGAGGATCAAATAGACTCTTATAAATCTACACTTTGTGCTTTGGAACAACCCATAACGTTTCAGTGATGTTTATGTCTAGGGATTAGGGAAGACATGGAAAGCATGACTTCATTCTGGAGCTCCACTTCTAGCAGAAATCATTGGACTTTATGACCCCACTAGATAGATGTTTATTATGTAGATGGATGTAAATTGTGGGTTGACGCCATCTTTTGGCTTTTTCTGAACACAGATGTTTTTAAGTGCATGATATTTTTCCATAACTCTTATATTATTATTATTTTAATTCTGTACAAATGTCATTTGTATGCTTTTTTTGTCATTAACCAATATTTGTGTGTGAAGAACAATGATAGCAGTTCACAGAAATTCATAATTTACTCAAATGTCATATAAAAGTGTTAAACCAGTTCTTGATGACAGTTTGCAAAGAAGGAAGCCCCTAAAAGCCCAACTCAAAATGATGGAGTATTTTTCTCCATTTTTCTTTCATAAATATAATTCCAACATGATAACATAATCTGACTATTTTGCTTTATTAATTTTCTTCTTCGTTATTTTCTTTTGTTATTTAACAGTGCCAAAGCGCAATGTGATCCAAACTACCTTCTTTCCCTTCTCAATAGAAATTTAGTCTTATTTTGATGCAACTAATCTTGCAGTAAATGTAATTGTTTGGTTGTTGTGTAATCATGGACACAAGTAGAGATGTCATTTCAAACAAGCCATAAAAACTTAGGGAAGTACATGCTTATGGAAATTGGCTTTGATTGAGGCAATTTCAGTTTACAGTTAACAGCTTAATAGCCAAATTTAATGCAAATAATTCAGCCACAGAGAGACATTCAGCTGAGCGAAGATGAGATTTCACAGTTACTTCAAACCTACATTCTTTGTTGACAAAAATATATTAAGTGACTGCAAATCACTGATATTTTTGTAGCTACTCAAATATTTAAGACAAAACAAACAAAAAAATGCCTTTTTCATCGATAATATACTTTGTGTAAAATTATTTTTCATATAGCCTACAATATATTTTCCAGTTGGTTTACAATGCTCTACATAATCGCAGAGTACATAGGTACAGTATATAAAGATATATTAATTTAATATGTAGTTAAATCACAGCAACATTTGCGTGGATATGAACCTTTTTCCTTGAACACTCAATTTACACTGAAATGTCACACTTCAGCCTCTTGCATTCCAGCGAGGAAACCTGACTTCTCGCGGGATCCTCCCGTTGAAATATCGCGGAGGCAAATCTAAGAAAGGTGGAGACTTCGGGATAACTTCCTGCACAGTACTCTTAAGAATCATACCTCACAGTTTAACACCAGGCCGACATTTAAACCAAGTCGAATGGATTAATATCGCAAATAAACTCGCTAACAAGCACGTCACCAACACGATTCCACGCAGAAGGATTTACTGCTAGCATTCAGTCTGCTAGCTAACATCAGCTAGGACGGCAGATTGTACACATCAGATCAAGACGGTCTCGTATCGAAGGACAGTATGGGTGAGTTCAACTCGCTTCTTTTGGGTCAGTTAACTTACAGTGCCACTTCGCGTTTCAGCTTCCAAGGAAACAGCGCGAACTAGTCAATTCAGCGTCATTTACAAAAATGAAACTGTAACGTTATCCAAGTTGAATAAAGGGGGAAAAAACGTAGGATCAAATGAAAATTTGACTAGGCGCCAGTGTCGCAAACTGGCTAGGCTTGTCTAAACCAGTAAATTCCATTCGTTTTGCGTCAAGAACAATGATCCATGCCCTTCCACTACAATATTATTGTTTACCTTTCGGATGTAAGTGGCATTGACTTTGTTTGATTGGTTTTAAAGAAGTTTGTACTAGTTGCTGTGGCTCTGTTCCAAATAAGCCCCCTTAAATGTGTAACTTACATTTTTTTTAAATCGATGAATACAATTGTACGTTTAAATAAATAAACTGCACGTTTGACAGGTCCATTACAATGATGTACACTCACATACGATGAAAAATCCAGACCATGTCAGTTTTCGAGAAAAAGCTTTATTTAAGAAGAAGTGCCCCCCCCCCCCTCCCCTTATGGGCGCCGTCATGTTTACATCACATGACCTCCTGTGCCATTAATAGAGGTACTATTAAAAATAACTACAACAATAACTGGTGTCATTATTAAATCCAAAACCACTGGTACGACTAATAAGAATCAGCTAAATGGTAACAAAAACTAATAAGAAGCACCTCCCTTATAGCAGTTAGGTAGGTATATATTAGGTAAACAAATGTTATAGTGGAAAACGTTAGGTTAGTAGGCTACCTACCTGTTCTGCACTGTCATGCTCTTTTGCACAACTCAGCTGGTTTGAATAAAGTGCAAATGTTATGAGTTGTCTACAAATCCTCTTTTGAGTTAGGTTCATTTCCATTTTTACTCCTCTCGATTTCAGGTTGTTGACTCCAAATAAACTTACTGTATTCTCATTAGCAGTTACTTTTATTGTACTTCTAGATTTAGTAAGGGAGTCAGTGGTGTGTTTGTTTTATTGGCTAAGTTCTCTGTCAAGCAACCAAGACTTTGGCTCATGCTTGTATTGTTAGTTGCCAGAAGTGATTTGCACATTCAAAAGTAATTTTTTTATGACTGGTAAAAATGGCTGTTGGTCAAAACTTTCTTAGATCTTTCTTCATCACCCATGCTATAGTCTGAATTATGGGTTTTATGTGAAGTCAGCTCCTGGTATAACACTATAGGGCAGAGTTTTTGATCTCAAACACAGCCTACTTAAGATACTGTAGTGGAATAGGTGTTTGAACATGTCACTTTTACATGTCCTATTAGTGTTTAGTGTGTACAGAAGCATTGACTTTTAAAGGAAAAAGTTCTAAGGAAATGTTTGGGTTTTTAGATGTTACATGGGGCATAATGGTCATTTGTTTTCCCAGCTGTAGGTAAGAGTAAATGTCTGGATGGCAGGCAGGTTGCTTTCGTGGCCTTGAGTGCCCCCCCACCCCCCTCTCGTCAGTAATTCATCATGTTGTCACAAAGTTATGTAAGCGCAGGATTGGAAACTGAGCCCACCAGGAAGTATGGAAGTGTGTTAGAGTAATAAGTGTACTTTGCGCAGGTGCAAGTGGACATCGCTTGGTCATGTCAGGTCTTGACTGGTGCAGACGAAATGAAAATAGGTGAATGTTACTGATCTGTGGTTTCAAATGGGATCTTTAAAACTGATCTGTTCTTCTTCTTCTCATGTGGGAATATTGTTCACAGGTCTTGTGATTTTGTTAACAGCTAAAATGTGGCCTAATACTTTTTAGTTGAGTAGTAGTGGACTTTTACTTTGTCTGTACTAAAAGTCTGTTGTAGTTTGCATATTTCTTAATGCAATGATTTTAATTGATTTGGGTTAGGGTTAGGATTTGAGAATTGACTCGAACCATTCTTGTTCATATTGACAGATTCCATTTAACAGTTCTGATTACTTAATACTTAACAATTCCATCAACTAATATTTTAGGACTAACTGCACTACCGTTCAAAAGTTTGTGGTTGGTAATATTTATTTTTATGCTTTTGAAAGAAGTCTCTTTTGTTCACCAAGGTTGCATTTATTTGATCAAAAATACAGTAAAACAGTAATATTGCAAAAATGTTATTACAATTTTAAATAACTATGTTGTCTAGGGGTGTAACAATATATCGTGTCACAATATATCGCAATACAAAAATTCAACAATATGCATCGTTGATATTGACAATCTGTATTGTGTATAATTCACCCAAAATGAAAATTACTGTGCAAGGGAAACAAATCTTTACAGAGTTTGGTGTTTTTTGGTGTCAGTAGTATATTAACCCTCTGGGGACGGATTGGGCGGTACCGCCCCAAAATGGCATACTTTTACAAATGTGTAATTATCTTAAAAACTATTAATGATATAGAGGTGCGGTATTTTTTGCCGTCTTCCTTAGATTCCGCTGAAAACAGTGATAACAAACTTACCCGGCTTGTATACACACTTCCTTGTTGCGCAATACCAATACGTCAAAGGCCAATTAAATTGATGTTGTTTGGCAGATTCACGAGCAACAACCAATGGAAAAATTGTCGATGGAGGAATATTTTTCTTACCCAATAAGAGGAAGGTTACCATGACGTATTCTAGCAAATAAGAGGACTCTGTAGCCTTGCAAGGGGTGGTACTATATACTATTACGCAAACAGCGTTGAGTGGCAGAGATAACAGAAAGCGAATGGACACGTCGAGTATAAACAAGGCTTTACGGAGCGAGAGCGCACGGAGATATGAGAGACAGAACAATTATAATACATAAATACACACATTCAATTATAGCATTATTTATTGTTTTAGCACTTTTATAATGGAAGGCAGTAAACGATTTACGGTGGAACAAGCTCTGGAAGAATTACTGGAGAGTGACGAGGAGAAAGCTTTGCTTAGAAAATTCTAAGCATTCCTAAGAAAAACGGCTGGGACTATTTGTAAATAAAGTAAAATGTTTCATTGTTCTTTACGCATTTTATATAACAATTACACATGTCTGTCAAGCAAAGGCTTTGACAAATATATTTTTTGTTCAAAAACTGTTCACTATTGTTGTGTGATTTTCAGTAATAAATGCCAAAAATCGAATTTCCGTTTTTGAAAATCTTTAGGTTTATTGTACATTTTCACTCATACTTCCTTTATAAACATATTACATGTGTGCTTATGTTAGCTTAGGGTCTTCTGAATCCATAGATAGCAAACACATAGTGTTCCATCTCCATTACACACAGTTTATAAGCCCAAATGTAAAAATAGAGACAACGGACCAAAATGAGCTTAGTCCCCAGAGGGTTAAACTACTATATATAATGTTGAATATAATGTATTATGCAATGTATTATTTGTTGGTCATTATAATGCCAAACGTCTTATGTTACCAGTAAAAAATGGCTTACATTATTTTAAATATATATCTAGTTAGAGTGAAAGCATATTCGTCTAAAATAATTATGTATTTTTAGCTTCAGAATCATCAATATTTTTATTCTGGTGTCACCATTGTCCTGTGCATTGGTTTACCAGCTGCGCCAAGTCCGAGTCTATTCATTCCCACCCCCAATGTAATACCAAATTTAGCATTTTAATCAACAGTCATTTTTTGTTAATCTTTTACCTTGGAGTATCGTAATAATATTCTATAGTGATATATCGAATCGTGACATGAGGGTATCGTTTCACCCTAATGTTGTCTATAACTAACTGTCTAACTTATAATGTATGACATTTTTTTCTTTGAATAGAAAGAACAGAATTTATTTGAAATAACCTAGATTTTTTTTATAAAAATGTAAACGTGTTTACTTTCACTTCTTATCATTTTAATGCTTCCTAGCTGAATAAAAGTATTAATTTCTTCTTAACAGAAATCTTACTGTTACTGAACCATTATGATCGATTCAGTGAGTGAGAGAGAGAATGATTAGTCTGATTTCAACTGATAACATCACATAAAGTTGCTCAAGCACTCATTTCTTTTGCCGTGCCACTATTCAGAAGGAGACACTATCAATAGTGCTTCAGTATGTGTTCTTTCCACATAAGTGGAATAATTCAGATGGTGATAAACTTTTAATAATAACAAATGCTTGAAAAAAATTTAGTTTAAATATTTATATAAAACAATATAGAACCAGTTCTCCTTGTATGAGAATCACTGCTTTTGTCACGTCACGTCATGCAAAAAAACAACACCACCAAAGCTGAAAAATGTAAAGAATCTCAGCAGCCTCTCCCTGCATGCTGACTACTGCACTACTAGTTATTCAGCCAAGTGATTTGGAAGAAAGGACTCTGGTTGACAACAACAAAAAAATAACTTGTTGTTTAAGGTCTTGATGCTGGTTGTTGTTGCTATATTCCACGTTAGTCAAGACCCTTTTCATGTTTGAATGTTGGAAAAAAACCTCTTTCTTGGAGGCCTGTAGGAACTTCCCTTCTGGTTGGTCTAAATTCTGCTTCCTCCTATGTAAATATCAAATCTTTAAATGAGAACTTGTTTATTCAGTGTGTGTGTGTGTGTGTGTGTGTGTGTGTGTGTGTGGGGGGGGGGGGGGGGTGTGGGGGGGTATGTGGGTGTGTGTGTGTGTGTGTGTGTGTGTGTGTGTCGGCCAGGGTCTTGATCAGCTAAGTCTAAACTGCTTGAGGGCACTATGAGGTTGAATTCAAATGAAGTGTCCCATATTAGGTGCTCTATTTCTTCCAAGCTTCAGTCACATATTGATTGTATGTGTGTTTTTGTTTAGTGTAGTAATTTTATTTTATTAAACCACTGACCCATTTAACGTCTGACCTCCCACTCTGGTTCACGACTCGTCTGGTTTGCACTTCTACAGTTAACATGCTCTAAAAAATGTGTCAGTGGATGTTTGAGGTTGTCAGCACATGGTTTTTAAAAATAGGACCACTTTATGCACATTTCATTTATGTTCAGTATCAATGATGTTTTCAGCAGGAATTTACATTTAGAGCTGGGAAGTAATTTTTCCTTTACTAATTAATTATTCTTGCATAATCAGGCTTTTGACTATAGGCAGAAAATCTGGTCCAAGAGCTTCCTATTTGTACTGACATTAATATTAAGTAACCAACCCCAGTTTTTATTATTTATTAATTTAACATAGGTCAGATGAGAGGTTCTACAGACTACGTTGAAAACATTTGTTAAACTTTAAATTTGTTTAAGCGTTGTAGTCAACATTTTTCATAATATAGATAAGTAATGAAGTTATAGGGCGGCACGATATCGGAAAAAACCTGACATAGTGATATTTTGTTTTCTGCAGTATATATGATATGAAAAAAAATCACCAGATGACTCGAATAGCGCTATTTGGAAAAAATATATAATTCTAGAATGATTGGGGTGATATTGTAGGGGAGTGAATCTGCATAGAAAATAGGCTAATAAATAAATTGCAAGCACAGATAAATACAATAGAACAAAGATAAGTAAACAGTGCGTTATGTTTTTCAGGTAAGTCTAATAGTATTAAGGTACAGAAATTGAATAGTCAAAAGTAAAATAGCACTGCATGGTCTTTACTGTATAAATTAAATTAAATTAATTTGTGTTAAAGCTACAAAAGTGATTTTCTCTTTGTATTTTGCTGTTTGATTAACATTGTTGTCCAGTAGGAATATTAAGCTGTTGTCACTTTAAGACCGAATGCACTGATCCAATATATTGATACACATCTGTTTTGTTTCCCAGTTGCTTACATTCACGTAAGCCATGAACGACTGTGTTTAAGGGCTGCCCCCAACTATGTATCTAGTCAACTAGATGTCGTTCATTTAGAGCCATTTGTCAATTAATCGCACGTTTATTTTAATTTATTTGCTTAAATATATACGGGGGGGAATACTAAACCATAGTAAGCTTTTAATATAGGCCTGAGCGGTATGACGGTATATCATGACTATGCTATAAAGCTATATATAACCATGAGATCCAGACCAAAAAAGTTATGTGCACCTCTGTTTATATTGTAATTAGTAGAAGAATTAGTAGTAGTATTCTTATCTTATCAGTTAATTGTTCATTTTTTCCCCCCTGAAATACTGAATGACGACGTCTCAAGCATCACAACCCCTGAGTTCTGTTAAAATGACAACTGCATTTTCATTCGTAGATGGTTACCATGTTTTAGTTCTATATTTAAAAAAAAAGCTTGAATTGACTGATGCTAAAAGTGTAGTTGTTTTGCTTTTAGATCATATCACATGTGAATGTATCTTATTGTAAAAAAAGATAAGCTGATTTAGTGGATGAACTGAGTATAGTGGATGTGCCTTCAGAGAAAAACGCACCTTTCAGATCACATAATCAGAGAGTTTTTGTTTTTCGATTTGAATTGGTTTGTTTAAAAGTAGACATTTCAAGCTTTCTATACATTTCTCATATCTGCGAGGCCAGTAGCCTTGCCTATATGCTGAGTTTTGGTTCATTTTTGTGACATGCTCCTCTTTTGTGATATATAATCCTTCAGAAATCATTCTAATATGCTGATTTGACGCTTAGGAACAATTTCTTATAATTATTAATGTTGAAAATAGCTAGTTGTCTGGTTAATATTTTTGTGGAAACCATGATATTTTTGTGCAGTTCTTTGATGAATAGATAGTTCAAAAGAACCGCATTTATTTGAAATAGATTTTTTTTGTCACTTTTGATCGATTTAATGCATCCTTGCTGAATAAGAGTATTAATTATTTAATCGTATACTGACCGAAAACTTTTAAATGTAGTGTAACTTTAGACATGCTTTCTGCTTACCTATTTCAGTATTATTTTTTTTAATGGCACGGTCATCATTTAAAATTTTTACACATCTGACTGTAATATAAAGGAAAAGTACACCCAGAATTTTTTTTTGTCATTATATACTTTTCCAAACCTCTATGCAGTTATTTTTTCGTGGAACTCAAATACGTGAAGATAGAGATGATGATAATATTGACATTTTCATTAATTCCACACAATTCCACTATTACTTTAAGATGGCAAGAAAGAACATTGAAAGCATTATAGTGCTTGTGTGTGTTTCTCAGCTCTTTGATACATCAATGATCTGTAACGGTTACCAAAGCTTAGACTAAACAAGGGGCCGCTTACTTCAGCTCCACCTATGGAAATTAGAGATAATTTCAAAGATTGTATTACTTGTTGGATCAAATTTAAGTTATTATTAAGGCATCATTTCTTGGACACAAGACCTAAGTTATTTTCTACTATCTTTAGTTTTTTGTATAATTTCACTGGCCCGGCTTATTCGTGCAGTCAATCACAAACTGGCAACTGTTAATAGCATTTTGAGTAAAGTTGTAAAACATTTTGGCAATAAAAAAGCAGAGAAGTAAATTACCTAATCTGTTTTCCTTTCTGAATGGCTGCCGAGGGAATAAGAGCGCATGAAAGCAGAGTTGTACTCTGGATTTGTGCCTTGCCATTATGGCAATTTCTGCAAAGCTCTGCTCTAGATCAGGATTCTTCAGCAGGCGAAAACAGAGAGGCTAAGTCAGCAAACTATCCTTACAACATGGGATACATGAGCTACTACACAAAGCAGCCATGCTGTTTTACTAGACACTTTCAGTTGACCTCAGGTAGTCTCTGCATTTCTGTTGTATTTGCACTGACATTCATACTAAATAAAGGATGCATGTGTCCAGTGACACACCGATGAAGCCTTTGGAGTGAGTTAATTTGTAAGTTCTTCTTTATATATATATATATATATTTTTTTCCTTTTTTTTTTTTTGGAAACAGACTCCAGACTAAATTAGAAGCAAAACCATCTAACCTACAATTTATGGTGGTTTGACATCATGTGTAAATTTGTCTTCTTCAAAACACACCAAAAAAGAAGAGGATGAGACCATGACTGTGAGACAGCCAGTCTTCACAAAGTGCTAAAATATTAGATTCATCTAATACCCCTTTTCCACCAAAAAAGAACTGGTTCGGAACTGGCGCTGGTTCAAAGTTGGTTCAACTTTGGTGGAACCTGTTTGTTTTTCCATTGACTAGAGAGCCCAGTGAATGATGTTGTTATGTCACTGTGTACGTCGCCATACGTCTTAGCTAGAAATGCTTGCGCCAACTTCAAGCATAACAATTACAATGGCTGATTATATCGTCTTTCTGCAAATGTTTCTCCTGGCTTTGTGATCCTATATTGGGGTCAGAAGAAGACGTTTAGAACACATTTGTGTTCTAAACCCCGCCCCCAGCCCCCGACATAACATAAGCATGACTTGGTAAAAGAATAGTTCTAGTCCAGCAAAGAGTTGGTGTCACTTTGGAACCAATTTTCCTGGCCGAGAACCGGTTCTTTGGCTGTCGAAACACAAAGAACTGGCTCGCGAGTAGACACCGGGTCCGAACCGGCTCTCAAAATGCTTTGGTGGAAAAGAGGTTTAAGAGGAAAGATGGCAGCACATGGATTGGCGTTCGCTTAAAAAGGCTTGGGTTGTGTACTTGGTTATCTATTGTATAAACTTCACTTCCCAGAGAGCTGTAAGGTGCTTGACCTTGTGTGACCTGCCTCTTTTGAGATGGTCTTTTCAGGTGTAAAATGCAGGTGAAGTTAATGCAATTTTTGAGCGATTTCCCTTTTCTATATAGCTTCTTTCACAGAGATCCTATAAAAATATGGAAAACTGTTCCAACATATTGGGATTTTATTAATTCACAAATTGCGAGTACTTTCCCTAACCTAGAAATGTTACTAGGGTCTGATCCCGGGATCGCATTTGGCAGTTTGGCCGTAAAATCTCCAGAATCAAAGCCCTGTGTGGATGTCAGGTTTTGATTAATCTCTACCCATATACTGCAATATAATAAATAAAAATTGTTTAACATCTTTTTATTTTATTTCTATTTTATCATTATTTTACCATGAAATTCCCATTGAGAGAGACCTGGCCAAGGTAGCAGCCATACAAACTAACATCAAGATTAAAATGTCACGTCATCATGATAAATACATCATGATTAAAGTTGGGAGTCGAGAGAAATTCGGAAGTTTTGGTTCCGAAAACAGTTTTGGAGTGATGAGTGGGCTGGGAGTGGGAGTATAGTCTTCAATAGCGACGTCTCGCCTCATGAATATTAATTAAGTAGCCTGTCACTTAGGAGCTCAACCAATCAACGGAGTTCAGCACTGAAAAGCTACTCATAGGCCCTGTCCCAAATCATCTTCCTACACCGCTTTAACTGTCGGGAAGAAGTCTGCTGTGGAGCTCGCACCAGTGCATATCTTTGTGATTCTGCGGGCCACAATAATTGTGTAGTGAAAATATTCTGATATTGTGACAGCCTTAATATGATGTATTGTTCACTGTTGCAATATACCTGCCATGTTTTTAGCAGCCAGTAAACTGCCTCTTTGTCAATTCAGATCTTATTATTATTATTTTTTTTTAACAGCATTGCATCTCATTTGTGATACAATTTTCAAAACCGTTTCCAGTTACACAGCCCAACGATAACATTGACATCCAGCATTTGCTCCGATAAAATCAGTGTGAACGGGGCATACTTCACAGATTCTTCATCATCATGTTGGCCTGAACCGGTTTATTTTTGGCTCTCTCAACAGATGCTCCCGAAAGAATTCCTCAGAATATGTGGGCTGTACAGGGCATTTCATTTGATGATTTCAGCTGTAACATATTGTTTGTAGAAATACTGTGCTCAGACATAACCAGCTGAGGTAGGGATGAGTTCCTGTCAGACAGACACCCTGACCTCTTCCCTGTGTTTTCCATGAGATGTCTCTGCTATCTCTGGCATCGCTGTGTAAATAACCTCTGTCAACAGAGGAACTGTGTGCGTATGCTGCCGATCACATTCTTCTCAGACTCTTGCAACTCTCACAGTCAGATTTAAGGATTTTCTTAATGCGTTGTCTAACTCTGTACACTTTTTTAAAGACTCTGGAAATGGCTGGGAGATGTTTGTGTCTGGGTGTCCTTGGTAATGATTAGGTAGCGGAGAAAAGCACATTGCTCTGACGTCATTTTGTTTGCCCCCAAAATTTGATGGATAACATACCGCTTTGCTTGGATATGTGATTCCAGCTGTCACTGTTCCATTGTCCCCATTAACATACCTAGTATATTTCAGTAAAACATTGTTTATAGGCTGTGCTCTGCTGGCCCGTGGCCCAGCCGCTTTGAAGTTTTTGCTAAAAAAGAGGTCAAACAATGGTGGCTGTAAAGTGCAAGGCCTAGATTTCCACACGGTTCTTTGCTTGTCTTGGTGCGGAATGTTTATTCAGTCTTTAAAGGTCAGAACCAACTATATAAGGGTACTCTTTGAATATTGGACTAGTCAGGTTCATGTTGAACTTTAGATAGCGCTTTAACCCTTGTGTTTGGGTTAGAAAACTTAGTACGATTGTTAAGGTGAGGCATAAAATTTACCCTAATTGGATTTAATAGAATTAACCAGAAATCTATGGAAAAATAAAAAAATCTTTAACATTTATTTTTCACACACATTACAAAAATTAACTTTAACATATTTTTTTATAAACTAAATATTTATGCTGAATATCTAAATACCCTCATAGGTATTACCCTCATGATGCGTTAAAAGTTTTCATTTCGGGTTTGTGCAGCTGCCTGAAATTTAAGTTAACCTGCAAACATTATAGTCATAATAAAAAAAAAAGATCTGTACACACATTTCGCAAATCATCAGTGTCGACACTTTGCAGGCATTATCGTGATCCTAAATGCAAAAAAGAAGTGAAAAAAAAATTCACAAAATATCAAGAAAAACATCATAGGTTAACTGGTATCTCTGACAACTCAAAATCAAAATGTGTCAAATAGAGGATCAATTCATCCCGAAATGAATGTTTCATGTAGTTCAGATAAATTTTTGACTACATGTATGATACTTTTATGGTGCTTTTAAAGTGGCGACTGGCCAAGAATGAATACATCATTTTAATTTGTGGGTGAGCTGTTCCTTTAAGGACAATCAATACATTTGAAATTGTGAATGTACAATATCAGTTTCAGTATGTGTCATAAAATGCAAATATACCATTTGTTGGTCAGATAAACTATTAATTTCTTCTTTTGTTTTGCTTTATCAGCTTGTAAGCCTATTTGATATGAAAAGGCTTTTGTGTTGTTCTGTACAAGTGCTTGTTAAGTACCTTTATGTATCCGTGCTTCTCCGGCAGCATGTCACAGATATCTTTTTATCAGAAGCTTGATCACAGCATGAGTTTCACGCGGACTTCCTTTCTTTGCAGTTGAGGTGGTGGTGGAGTATGATTATGAAGCCCTCCAAGAAGATGAGTTGACCCTCAGGCTTGGAGACGTGATCAGAAATGTGCGACGAATCGATGAGGATGGATGGATGGAAGGAGACCTCAATGGGAAACGAGGCCTTTTCCCGGACAACTTTGTAAAGGTAATTTTAAGAATGTATAGTATATTGGCTTTAAGTAAGGTGATAAGTAAATAATGGAGGTTAAAAAGCTTTGCGGTTAGCACAAGGCCAAAAATAAAAGATAATAGGAAGGAAATGTTTATCTTCAGGTATGGCATTACAAGTTTTGAATTCTGTTTGAAATCTTAGCATGTGCCATTGCATTTACAATCTCACATCTTAAGTAGTGTTTTGAGTTATTGCTGAGGCATCTTGAGGAAACCCACATTAAATGGCAAATCTTGTCAAAGGCAGGACATTATTGCTTTGGTTTCCTTGCGGAGATCCTTTAGGAGGCTGTGAGGTAATCTTTCACTCCCTGAACTGAACTTTGATCCCGGAAAGATTTGATAGTCGGCACTCAGGTGGTTTTAGGAGAGGACCATGGAAAGCGAGCAGGTAGGATTTCATTTTAGTTTGTCTGTCAGATCGTATCTTGGGCTCGTTGTGTCTGGAAGACGGTGTTACTGGTAGTGTTTTGTCTTAAGCTGGTTTTTCGTTCATTCAGTTTCTCTTAACATGGCACTTCATTTGATTGCTCGTTTCACTGAATCACCAGACAGATCACAGATAGCACAGGATTTAAACGGCACTTACAGGAAAAAAATAACCAATTAAATTAAGTTTTTACACAAACTGCTCTATTTTATTGTGTGTTGAAAGTAAATTTGCTGGGGTTTTTTTTTTTTCATTTGGAACATTTGTATTTTGAGTAAAGATTTTATTTTTATTCAGCCAGGATTAGTTTCCAAACCAAGTTAGTTCTTAACTTAGGACATCTGTAATTTAATATACTAATCCAGACATGATTGATATATATATATTTTTTAATCAATGATCTAAAATAGGAGTGACTTGTTTTCTGCATGAGGGTGTTACAGTAGATCATGTGCTGCTCTAGATGCATGAATCATAAATTCTATTGAAATAAACTTGGACATCAGTAAATAATCTCTGTAGTAGTACTTACTTGATTTATTTATTCAAATGTATTTAATTTTTGTATTATTAGAAAATCAAGAGCTTTAAAAAGGTTGGGAAAGCTGACCTCAAATTAGTTGAGGAGAGGGGAGTAAGAAAAAGGAATTTGTTTGTCAGCATCTCAGAGAGGAAGTTTGGAGCGGATGCAGACTGTGGCATTCTCCATTCTGCACCGGAGCTTACAGGAAAGCTCCACACACCTGTCTCTCCAACCCAAACCGTGTCTGAGTCCATCTGAACCCAGCTAAAAAGGCCACTGGAGAGTTTCAGTGATACTACTGTAACAGTACTATAATGCTATATTACCTTGATATATATTGCATTGTACTACGGAATGATTACAGTCCTCTCACTCCATCAGTCTCAGCTGCTCTTCGCTATATTGTCGATCATATAGGTAGCCACGAACATCTGATTCAAGCATCAGACTTTCAAATTCCTCTTCATCCATACCATATTGAGTGCCTTCCGCCATTGTCGTAACTTCACATCTGGCTGGCTCCACAGCGCCTGTTAGCTTAGCTTCCAAACAAGACGGTGGATATTGCTTTTAGTTTCTGCAAGTGAAGTCCCACCCACTGATCTGTAATAGGTCTGTAGTGTGAGTGGGTCCCACCCCCTGGAAAAATGAGGAACGAGTGTTTGTAGTCTCAACCCCTCTACAAAGATATGGGACTTCCTGCGTAGAATGATGCAAAATGAATATTTTTACATCATTATAAGCAGGAACTGCAACACTGAAATCTGTATTTCTCCCGTTTCAGGAGAAAATGAGGGGATAATGCACGACCATTCAAAAATATGACATAAAAATATCAACTAAAATAACTAGCTTCCAGCAGACGGCCGTACGCAAGTGGACTTGCGCCAAAAGAGTAACACTTGATGATGTAGGAGTAACGTAACGCCTCTCACGGTTCAAACCCAAACAAACAGGGCTGGTAAGCCGCGTTCGTCATTACGTTGTGCGTCAAGTTCAAGTGTTACTCAAGTCGACTTGCGTACGGGCCGTCTGCTGGAAGCTAGTGATTTTAGTCGATAAAGTTTTATATATGGAATGGATATTTTTCTAACACAAACACATCGATTCACTTCAGAAGGCTTTTATTAACCCCCGGAGCCGTTTCGAGCATTTTTATCACGGATGGATGCTATTTGATGGACTTCTAAAAAAAATATACCTATTGACTCTCACTATAAAGCTTGAAAGAGCCAGGACATTTTTTAATATAACTCTGATTGTTTTCGTCTGAGAGAAGAATGTCATATACACCTACGATGGCTTCAGGGTGAGTAAATCATGGGTTAATTTTCATTTTTGGGTGAACTATCCCTTTAAGCATTTTTTAAACTGATCAGCTATCCTTAGCCTGAACCTTTATTTTACTTCAGCTATGGCACTGGTGTCGTGCAGTAGGTGGCGGTATGCACCTTCAAGTGGGTTTGCCAACCGCCATTAAAAGGGAAAGAAACAGTTCAAATGGGCGTGCGTGATGCGTGAGAACCAATGAGGTCTGTTCTATCGTTTTACACACGCTTCCGTGATGAGCATATTTGATGCGCACTTTTGTAACGAATCACTCAAATAATTTATTTACTGTTTATTTTTATCTCCCTTTCAGAATATCTGAGACGTCGTTGCCATAACGCGTTTCAGTGGGTTACGTCGGGCTTCGAACTTAACTGAAAGACTGGCATTCTGACACCATGAATGTCATGTTTTTTAACCTTATCTCTACTTTTTTTTCTTTTTGTTGCAATTATTCTGCTTACAGTACAGATAAAATTCAAGTTTATATCAGTAGTCCCATATTCATAATTTTGACCACACAGTCTGTTTACAATGTCTGCCATTGTAACAGATGGTTACGTTTGTGTGTGTGTGTGTGTGTGTGTGTGTGTGCGGGATTTCTATCGGTAGATACTCAATATTCAATGACTTGGATTGTGACTTGGACCAGCACATTTCTCCCCACATAGCAAACCCATAATACAGCGAGGGAGAAGAACCACATGAAACTATATATTTTTTCTAACAGGGTAGTAAAAGTTTAGCTGGCTAATATGAGCTGTTACTGTGGCTGAGCTGGTTAAAGCGTTAAGCCTTGTTTATACTGGACGCGTCCGCATGAGCCCAAAGATGCGTGCGGCAAATATGACGTGATTGTAACAGCGCGCGCGCCTCCGTATCCCCTAGACACCATTTACTACACACAATAGGCTTTTTTTCTCTGATTTTGGAAACTCGATCGACTTAAAATGCTTCCAAGATCGACGGGTTGGTGATTCCTGTAACGTTACTGTTTTACGGTCAATGACAATAGTACTAATCAGCTGTCTCACGAACGTGCAGCACATTTATCCCCACATAGCAAAGCCATAACACAGCGAGGGAGAAGAATTAAGTTACATGAAACAATCCAACTACATATTTTACACCACTGACAAGGGAAAAGTCACTACTCACGGTGTTTATGGCTAGCTTCTAGCTAGAGATGCTCCGATCAGCATTTTTGGGGCCGATCACCGATTACCGATCACCAAAATCATGATCTGCCGATTGCCGATCACAGAATGGCAGGGGAATGGGAATCTTTTATCTATAATCTAGCAGAGTTTGCACCATTTGTCGAAATGTGTTTATTTAATTGTATTTAGAAAATGAGATGTCTTAAGGCTACTGTAGGCCAGGTTTCCCAAATAAGGCAGAGTTACATTAAATTATTCCAAACAAAGGGGGGTCAGGCAGACCAACACACATCAGATCAGCCTAATGGGAGGGGATCAAGTTACACTTAGGCATATTTGGAAATTGTAGCCTCTTAATACACCCACTACATTTACTAATTGGCAACAAAATGTACAACTTGTTACACCAAAACTGGCTACTGATAAAAGGACAAAACTATGGCAAGTTTTTTTCTGTTATTATTATGAACGTCTGATGCAGTTGAGCAGAATGCTCTTTTATGAAGTTACTTCATTAAAGGACATATTTAATCAGATTATGCCTGAAAAATCATATGTTCATTTAAAAATATATATTGTATAAAATTAGGGATGGCCCGATACCGATACTGGCATCGGGGATCGGGTCGATACTGTCCTCATATACTCGTACTCATAAAAATTCGCCGATACCACGCCCCGATACCACGTACATTTTGCGAAACGAAACTGGCCGCCGCGAGTGCTTTGTCGAGGTGAACTGAGGCATAGGGACGTGCACTCCAAACGCAAAAGAGTGCGGCGCGGCACTAGATCTGATGGCCGAGCGCGAGCGCGGGCGCAGGCGGTAATGCACTCACTCTGTGTGTGCGGGTTCCGGGAGAATAAAACGATTCGCGGGACTCCCGCAAACTAGACATATCTATGAATACAACATATTAAAACTAATAGATTTTCATTCATCTGTTGCAGAAAAGCAAGAAGAACAACTAAAACAAAATAGAAACGATTTACAGGCCAGAGTTTCTATTCATAACATGTTTGCAGCGTTGAGCGATGTAGCCAATCACAGACATGTGTGTTGATTTCTTGAACGCAATGGCTAATCAGAAGCATTTAAGATAGACTCCCCTCACTGCTCAAAACTTTTTTGTTCAGTGCTGAATTCTGTATGCTGGCAAATCCTCTAATTATAACAAACAAAGTGTGGATATTATGAAAGATTCATTGTGCAGTCAGCTTCATTGATAATAACAGATGTGTGAGATCGCGATGAACTGTCAGCTTTTTAGGAATTAGACTATTAAGGGAGCGCACTTTGGGCGCATTCAGTCATGTCAGACCATGCACGCAGTAACTGCTTGCTTTTATGTTAAATTAACAGTGGTTTGTGTGTTAATACATTTATTATTTTACTCATTATTATTTATTTTTAGACTTGTTAAAACAAGCAGAGAAAAAATAAAAACAGTCTTCTAACCTGTGTTCTAAAATAGTCTTCTGTCTTCTTTTCTGGGAGCCTATAGTTACTTTTGCGGTAGAAATATCGGTATCGGTACTCGATATCGGCAAGTACACAAATGTAAATACTCGTACTCGTATCGGTTTGAAAAAAAATGGTATCGGGCCATCCCTATATAAAATTACTTCTTGTTTTGTTTTGTTTTATTGTATTTATATGATATTTGTATTTTTATTACTGAATTTTTGCCATGAAAATAAATTTGAATGCTGACATGGCATTAAATAAAATAATCTGAATCTGAATCTGATGAAGGCTAGTTGGGAACCAACTGCGTCAGATCAAAAAAAATAAAATACCACCACCACTTTTGAAACATCTCGCGGCACAAATGTACCAATACAAATAAATAAAAACATCTCCAGTTAACTCGGAGCATTCATTTTGTTCATTTGTTAAATAAGAGGCGATCTAGCGCTGAAATTTTTTTTTTTTTATCAAGTGATCAAAGTGCTTGTTTGCCGCAGTGCTCAGTGGCGCAGATACCGCGTTCTGTTGTGGCTCGCGCGGTGCACGGTCTTCACTCGGGCGCGCGCTTCAATCCGTTGGGAGACTTCCTATTCGTTCCGGTGAAGGAGAACTCATGTTGCCACAGCTAAGCTCCACTCTGCTGTTGTGTGCCCGTGCGCCATGGATGCAGGTGGGAAAAAGTCGCGCGAGTAATTTACGTCATGTGATCGGCTTTTTTGATCTGCGCTTTTGGGGTTCGCCGATCAATCTATTTTTAGCCAATATCGGCCGATCACGATCGGCGTCCGATCAATCGGAGTATCCCTACTTCTAGCTTTCTGCGGCTTCTCTTTCAAGGTAGTGACGAAACGCACTCTGTAGCGCTGTTTGTTCGCTGTCGGCTACTGTAGAAACGTGACGTCACAATATGTCGACCTTCATAGAAGCGGATTCCCACGCCTATGTAGATATAAATGCCTCATTCTAAGGTAATAAAAACATTACGGTTTATTAAGTAAGTTCTTTATACACCACTGAACACATAGTTATGGATGTCATATTGCATTTCTGTTAATAGATACTAAAATTTTTTACACATTGCACCTTTAAGTGTTAGCCTATACTTTAGAATCCTCCTATATCCATAAATGTTTTTAGAATGATCTTGCGGAAATTCCATTCATTGAGAGATAAAAACACAGAGCAAGTTTCAACTAGATGGGTGAGAACATGTCTGTCTGTTTTGCTGGAGATCTTATCACTCCTTCAAGTTTCTCGCATGTCGCTCTCTCTCGGTCTCTCTCTCTCTCTCTCTCTCTCTCTCTCTCTCTCTCTCTCTCTCTCTCTCTCTCTCTCTCTCTCTCTCTCTCTCTCTCTCTCTCTCTCTCTCTCTCTCTCTCCAGCTTTTTCAGATGGTGTGAGGGAGGCTGTGCTGTTTGGGAATTTACATATGTTTGAAAAAGGTGTATGTGTAGGTGCTAGTTGGTGGTTTCTGTGAAGTTATATATGACGTGGGTGTGACTTGTTAAAGTAGCAAATTTTAACCTAACAAAGAGTTCATGGTAAAATCAACAGAACTTACAGGTGCTGCTTTTCTTGTTTTATAGATGCTGCGTTCATTCCAGTTCAGTTAATTAATTCATTCATTTTTATATATGTACACACACACACACACACACACACACACACACACACACACACACACACACACACACACACACACACACACACACACACACACACACACACACACACACACACACACACAAACACACACATATATACAGTATATATATATGTGTGTGTGTGTAAGTATATGAATGACTGACTGAACTGGAATAAATGCAGCTCCTATAAAACAAGAGAAGTAGCACCTGTAAGTTCAGCCATGGTAGATATATTTGCACCTCTATGAGTGACAAATATGTGTAAATACAGAGACAAATCAATGGGTTTGTTTACACCTGGTCACTTCATGCATTGTCTCTGATCAGATAGCTATCTGATGGTGAAAAGTGAAAACACCAGTGTAAATGCTTATCCAATCGCTTCTGAGACGGATTTATATCTGATTGCTTAAACCACTTCAGGAGATGGTCTGAGACGCATTCCAAACGAAACTGTTAACGGAAAGTGTAAATGCATCTAGTTGTTAAATCTGCATATGTAAATTTTACTCATCCCAAAATGTTAAAAAACAAAGAGCGTTTTATAGGCTATAAAACGTGTTCTAGCCAGATATGACAGCGCTACTGCAACATGAATCACCGCAGAGAAGTACTCGAGTATCTCTTCAGCAAGCCGAATCGCAAACTGACACAAATGAAACTGAAAGTCGCAGACGTTCAACACACAGTCATCTTTATAATGAGAGACTAAATTATCTTACCAGTGCTGATGCTGCTCTCTCCCTCATTGCGGTCTTTGATTTTGAAATTAGCTGATGATAAATTAAAGGGTAACTAAACCCCTGGTCAGAGCCGGACTTCACTCACTGGCAATATTTGAAAAATGCTAGAAAAGTGGGCAGAGCCCAGCTGAGGGGGGGGGCGTGCACCTGAGGCGCATCTCTCTGTAGGCAAGGGCGTGGTTAGCTCTGACGTCAGAGGGTACCACAACTTCCAATAGGAAAATTCAACTGCAGTAGCCACCGTTCAACCTGAAGAGGGCAGCACTCAGATGTTTTTACACCATATATTGTAGAATTAAAACACTTTAAACCCAAATGTCAATCAATGAACAGCATTTATGAAGGTCCATTCTTACAGATCATTAACTAAAAAAGTTGTTTTAGTGTTTAGTTACCCTTTAAATACTGCTCATATCTGTTGCTGTCGTTGACGTGTGAACTTTGCGGAGACACATTTATGTGGCCAAGTGTAACGAACCGTTTGACCAAATCAGATATCCATCCGATCAGTAAAAACACATGAAGTGACTAAGGCTGAGCAATTTTATCGATTCTGTGATCTAAATCGATATTTCTTTTACCAAGAAAGTATTGATTTTTAAGGTGCGAGTATCGATACATAAGTCCCATTTAAATCCCCCGTGTTTACCCCCGTTCGCTTTAAAGCTCGTACGTTATCGGTTCTGCTGTCGGTACTGGAGAAATTAAGAAATTACACGTACTATTTATTATTGCTGTAAAGATGTAATCTTGAACGTGTTTATCTCGCCAGCCAGTTCTATATATATTAAATATTAAACCATTAGTCTGTGATGCAAATTTGCTATTCGCAGTCCAAAAGAGAGAGAGAGCGATCTCTCACGCGGAGCCACAGCACGCACTACACCACAGCCCTGCTTAATGAGTGACGATGAGGACAGAACTAAACATTCAAACGTGGTTACACTTTAGATGTGGGATATTATTCTAATTTTATTTTACACAATAATCTGCGTAAGAGACGCTGTTCACAAGGCGAAGCGCGCTCCGAAATGGACTACAACGAGACAAGAAAAGTGTACTTGACTTTGGGCTTCATGTGCGCATCTAAACTATTAAATATACACAAAAATATAAAAATGACCAGCTCTGAGATTCACTGAAACACAGTTTATTCACTTAAACACAGTTTATGTCTTAAATGGACGTAAATAGTTGGGAGAAAATGATGGTGCATCAGTCACCTATTAGATCTGCACTCGGTCTTAAAGGGGCAGCGTCTAATAAACCTGCTGACTATTGAGCCATTAATGCGAATCAAACAACAAAAGGCAGAGAAAATCACACACAGATCTTGAATGAAAAACTTAAACTTTAATAAGCATTAATCTATCAATGATAAACTATGCAGTGTTATTTTACATTTGATTACTAAATTAGATTTCTTTTCAGACAGAAACACTTACCTGAAAAGTAATTTTAGTTGACCTTCCTGAAATGAAAGCACTGTATATATAATTTGTATCTTTGTTTAATTGTATTATTTTTTTTGACCATGTGTTTGTACTTGTTTTTGCTTATCGTATCCTATCTCATGTATATAAAACAAAAAAGCCTGCACAGAGCTGCATTACAAATAGATATTTTATTTGTTTTGATAAAGCATTGCTTTTTCTTTTGCTATAGATATTTTACATTTCAAAATATAAAGCAAATGTTAATTATCACCCGAATGTTAAAAAAAAATCACACCAAAAAGAACCGATAAGAATACAGTTAAAGTACCGGATCGATAAGCAGTATCGGTAAGAGTAGTAATACCGTTAAAACCTTAACGATACCCATCCCTACCTACGAGCCCACCTAAAACGTCACCACCCGGACAATGTAATGCTAAACTGTTCAGAACAGGCCACTTGCTGCACTTTTTAACTCTCCATTGTTAATTGCAACACTGCAATTTATTTACTTTTCAAAGGCTTGTAAGCTACAGTTTGCACTGTTTCAATAAATGAAACTAATTTTCTCAACACATCTTTGATTCATTTTGTCCAGCATTTGCAAGCTGTAGACTCTCTGTCCAGTCAGAGACATATATTTTGATGTTTTCAGTTTTCAGTTCAATTAATTCAATCCAAGTAAATGGAACACACAAGATGTCACCAAAATCACTCTGTCCCCTTTAAATCTTTCAGACAATGATGTAAGTGTATCGAATTATATCGAATCGTATCGTTGGCTGAATATCGTGATATATATCATATCGTGAGCTGAATATCGTGTATCGTATCGTAAGATTAGTGTATCGCTACAGCCCTAGAAATGACCAGGCCCAATACTCTGCGAAATGACTTGTTAAGGGCTACAACATCCATCAGGTTCCAAATAAACAGAAAATTGCCTTTTCCTTTGTGCAGTGTTTTATTCACTGGATTATTAAAAAAAGGCTTTACCATATGATTATTTAATATTACAAGTATTTTCATTTAATTTTCAGGATGTTTTGATGATATATTGTGATTGCGGAATACAATTACTTATACATGGTGTAAGATTTTGGTCATACTACCCACCTATATTCATACATATCAACAAATGATAAAATATGTGATTTCTTTTTCTTTTTCTTTTTTTTTAAATCAGGTCAAAAAAGAAGAGCCAAAGTCCAAAGAGGAGCCAAAGGAGGCTAAAGAAGTGAAGGAGGCAAAGGATGAGACTCCATTACAGCGGCGAACATCAAAGAATGTAGCAAGCCTGGTGCAGAGGATCAGTACCTACGGCATCCCGACCGGAGGACTCGGCTTACAACCCCATTCTCAACCCCGTGCCTCAAAAAAGAGTGCGTTTCTATTTTTATTTCAAATTTATTTAACCTAAAGATGCTGTAAACTATTTTGTTCAGAATACCACACATAAAATGTTCATACTACCTGTCTCTGTGTCTGCTCTAGACTATGTAAACAGCAAAAAAAAAGAAAAGAAAAAGCCCACGCTTCATAAACTGTATCCAATCAGAAACGCTCTCTACCTGTAAATCATTTTGCACGTATTTGAGTTTGCTGACATCGGGTTGAATGACATGTCTATGGAGGAAGGCCACATGGTCAATGTATTGGGGTGGTCTAATTCAGTCTAGTGGAAGTCAGAGTCATGGCTTACAGCATTTTTAATGTTAATTAGCTATTGGTGTGTCACTGTTTAAGAGCTTTTTTATCATTAATTTGTCACCGTTGGCTGATATGATTTTTATATGGTACCGCGTATGGTAAATTATTTTGTTACTATATGTCATTGGTCTTTGTTTGACTGGAATTAGAGTTTAGAAAAAGAGTTTAGCAGATAACAGCTTTGGCCTGTAGTGGGCAGCAATAGCTTTCCTGTTTGCTCATGAAGCCTGTTTTCATTTCCTCTGTCTGAGACTTGAGTGTATGGCTGTCTAAGATTTTTGAGGAAGTCCACTTGATCCTCTCCAGCTGCATAGGAACATTATCACAGAACACAGCGAGTGTGATGCCATCCTACATTCAAGGCTTCTGCTGACCAAATCATCTAAAACATAACTGATAACTGTGGAATGTAGTTGCGCTTACTCTCTTCCTCTGTGCAGGTATATCGCATTGTACCCTTGAGGAATTATTGGATATTTTGTTTAGTTTTTGCCCAATGCAGCTTTCATTTCGAGCTAACCGTAGAAATAGTGTTCAGACGGGCCTCTTCTAAACGGTACTGTGGTGCATTAGTAGAATTAGATAGTAATACCATGATACTGAATGATGACTATGTTCACATACTACAGTATTTACATAATACTCCAAAATACACTTCTGTTCAAAAGTTTGTGTTAGTATGAATTTTTAAAGAAATGTATACATTTATTCACCAATAATGCATTAAATTGACCATAAAGACATTTGTAATGTTTCAAAAAATAAATATCAAATAACTTTATTTTCATCAAATGTTTCTCTTTCTTAAGACTAATTCGTCAAATTGTCATTCAGACATCACAGGAACCTTTTAAAGGTCAATTTTAAGGTCGATATGTCGTTTTACTCATCAATAGTTAGCAACATATACAGTACACTACTGTTCAAAGGTTTGGAGTCGGTAAGTTTTTTAAAATGTTTTTAAAAGAATTCATTATAAATGTCTTTACATCCTTTCTAAATAAATGCATACATTTAAAAAAAAAAATCATGAATCTTGAAAAGTGCACCTTTTTCACAGCTGGTGACTGTTAATGTTTCTTAACTTGGCCTGTAAAAGACCTTAGTCAGGTTATTTTATGTTGACTTAGCACTGATGAAACAGAGCTGTAAGGGACAGACTTACAGTCTTTACAATGGCAAGCACTGTATAAATTCTTAGATCTTGTAATTGTCACAACTCTAAACTTTCAAAACTGATTTGTAGAGTATTGGCCTAATGAATTTTGATTTCTGAAAGAGGTTTCGTCAGCCGAACAATCGGTATGTTGTTAAACAACAGTATAGTTCATTGCGCGCACTGTACTTCTCCCCCTCACAGCCTTTCTCATTAAAGGGCACGTGAATCATCTCAAGGAGAGGGTGTGGTGTTTGTGTGTGAGTGTGTATGTGTGCATTCAAGTTCAATAAAGACTCTTCCTGATTTGGTTGGTTGTCACTCGTTGAGCCCTCTTCAGGTAGCTAGGGGAAATGTATCCCTTGCATGTCTACTGTTGGCTGAGCATGTCAGGCCAGATCCAGAGTGACTTTATGTGATTTCATTACAGAGCCCAAGAAGCGTCAGTGCAAAGTTCTGTTTGATTATGTGCCTCTGAATGAAGACGAGCTGGAACTGAAGGTTGGAGATATCATTGACATCACTGAGGAGGTCAGCAGCTTCTGTCTTTAGTGTATATTCTCTGTTTATAGAAAATCACACACTGCACATGCGGTGTGAGATATGATGATACTGAAAATGTTCCTTCATTTGAATGTCTCACAAATTGAGCATCATTTGCTTGTAATTTCATTTACCCATTTGCTCAGCTTTTTCTCATGGGGTAATAATAAAATGTAGTATATTTATAGTTTTAATAAAAGTTTCTGCCCAAACATTCTTTTATTCATTCATATAAGTGGATCTCAACCAGTGGGTTGTGAAAAAGTCAAAGGTATATTCTGATAGGCTGGCAGATGTCTAGAATGTATTTTATTAAATGCAAACAAAACAACGCACTTAGCCATATCATTGTGCATATAGAGTAAATGAATAAAATAAATGGGCTTACATAGGGTAAATGCTTCACTTTAGGGCTGCACGATTTGGAGAAAAAAATCAAATTGTTAGACTAAAAATATAATATACTATAATAATAATATAATATACATTACTCCAGTCTTCAGGGTAACATGATCCATAAGAAATCAGTCTATTATGCGGATTTATTATCAATGTTGGAAACAGTTGTTCTGCTTAATATTTTTTTAAAACCTGTGATATTTTTTCAGGATTCTTTGATGAATAAAAGGTTAAAAAAAGAACAGCATTTATTTAAAATAGAAATCTTTTGCAACAATATTTACTACTGATCAAAAGCTTGGGGTCAGTAAAACAATTTTCTTTCTTTTTTTGAAATGAATAATTTTATTCAGCAAGTATGTATTAAACTGATGAGAAGTGATAGTAATGATTTTATAATGCAGAAAATATTTCTATTTTGAATAAATGCTGTTCTTCAATTAATCCTGAAAAAAGTATCACAGGTTCCAAAAAATATTAAGCAGCGCAACAGTTTCCAACATTGATAATAACTAAGTATCAAATCAGCATATCAGAATGATTTCTGAAGGATCATGTGACCCTGAAGACTGGAGTAATGGCTGATGAAAATTCAGCTTTGCATCACAGAAATAAATTATATTTTAAAGTAAATCAAAATTGAAAACCATTGTTTTAAATTGTAATAATATTTCACAATATTACTGTTTTTTCCCCCCTGTATTTTTTAGTAAAAAAAACAGGCTTGATCAGCATAAGAGACTTCTTTTAAAAACATAAAATATTAGTAATGTTTCCAAACTTTTGACCAGCACAGTATGTGTCTGTCTCTGTGTGTGTATATAAAGAACACCCGATTTGTTGTGCTTGCTTGTAGGACGGCACAATTTGGCCCAACACTTTGTGCTTTTATATTAATGACTAATAATTATTATTATTATGGTTATTATTGTCTCTAAATAGAAATATTAAACAAAATAATAAATATATCTATTTTAATAATGTGCCTTGTAATAATTATGCCTCACAGAAGAAGTAATATAACTTATGACATTCCAGGAAATCCCTAATGTGGACAAAGGCATCCGGTTTTAGCTCTAGCTGAATAAAAAGAAGATAGAAAGCTTTAACTGATTTATAAAGTCAATTGATAATAAAGTTACCTTTGTTTTTTTACGTTGTACTTTAAGCCCGACTACATTTAATGTGGGCCCATTCGCAGCAAGGATTGTTGTTTTTTGTGGTGAATTATTGGCTGCTGAGAATGAAACCAGCTCAAGAGACTTTGTAATCATTTTATACATTTTTGGGACTTTGAAGGGTGATAAAAATGCATTTAAATTGAGGAAGTGAACAAATTGTGCTTTAAACAATTTTGCTGTTGTGTTGGTTTGTCACTTGATGTTTCAGTGTAAAATCTGGGTCCTAAAGTGAAACCAGTTGAAACTCACTGTTGAAATTGAGTGTTTGACAGTTCCTGTATTAGTGCTGACTGTGAGTGATTTTTTAGGTTGAGGAGGGCTGGTGGAGCGGAAGCATGAATGGGAAGTCTGGACTTTTTCCTTCCAATTTTGTCAAAGAAGTTGACTCAACTGAAGACACCGAGACCAGCGACGTTACAGAGGAGCCAGGTACTGCTCAGCTAATCCTGTGATGCATTCTCAGGGAGGACATGTCCTTACAAGAAAACATAGAAACCTTTGCTGTTTTTGTACGTTTAAGTGTGTGTTTGAGTGCATGTGTGTGCTGTTTTTGAGGTGCTTAGACCTAGTCAAGGCATCTGCAGTCAGCATAATTTTTTTTTTTCTTCTTTTTTTTGTTTTTTGAGGCAATAGGCCAACTGAAGCCGTCTGAAAGTTAGATTGTTCAATGGGGTTAGTGAGAATTTTTTTTGAAGGAAAGTAAGACTTTTATTCAGCTAGGATGCAATAAATAGATTAAAAGTGACAGTAGGATATTTATAATGTTACAAAATATTTATATTTCAAAGAAATGCTGTTTTTTAGCTTTATATTCATCAAAGAATCTGGGAAAAAAATACATCACCGTTTCCATAATATTGATAATAAGAAGAAATGCTTTAATTTTTCTTGAGCACGAAATCAGCATATTAGAATGATTTCTGATGTGACACTGATTACTGGAGTAATGATGCTGAAAATTAAGCTTTGGATCACAGGAATAAATTACATTTTAAAATATATTAAAATCAAAAACCGTTATTTTAGATTATATACATCAACCAAATTTAGCTGTTTAGTGAAAATCCCCTCTTACTGGTTGCGTAGTTTATTCTAAAACGGATAATAGGGGGATTAAAAATATAAACTGGGTACTATTCGACAGGTCCTGTGATCTCAACATGACCCATATGAAAAACTTTTTTTTTACTTTGTGCACCTTTGGGCAGCCCACCCAAAAATAAAAGTGACTGTAAAACTTTCATAATTTACTCAAGTCTTGTTGATACAAATCCGTATGGTTTTCTTTCTTCTGTGCAACCCAAAAGGAGAAATTCTAATTGTGCGGGTTGTTCTTTACCGCTCAATTACAATGAATGGACACTGAGGGATTCAAACTTAAAGTATGCTGAAGCATCATAATAAAGTAATCCATATTCCTTGTGTATTGTATTCCAAGTTTTCTGATTTAATACAAAAGCTTTATATGAGCAACTGACCAAACAGTCCGTCTGAACAAATGATTCAGTCTTGAACAGATCAGTTCAATGAAAAGATCAGACTCATAAGAACAATTCATTCATTTTCAGTTCTAATGTCTAATTTTTTGTGAACTCATCCTTTTAATAATATCAGTTATTTTATCAATGTTTACTTTACAAGTGACATCAGATCTTTGTAATGCTTGTTGTGGCTGTACTCATACAGAGGTGTGTGTTCACAGATAACACGGATGGACCGTCTAGCCCCACTTCCCCTCACCCAGGCAACGGGGTCATGGCCCAACCGAAGAAGATTATTGGCATTGGCTTTGGCGACATATTCAAAGAGGGGTCTGTAAAACTGAGAGTCTCCCAAAGAGGACCTGTAAACGAGGAAAAGAAAGAAAAAGTAAGTGTTGTTCTGTGCCTGACAAAGTATTTCCTTCCTGTAAACTGCAGGACCTGTTCCGATCCCAATAATTGCAGCAAAGAAAACTATTAGTATTACGATTTTCACGATCGAAATGGATAAAGTAGAAAAAAAGCATTGTCAAGTTAACATGTTTTAGTAAATGGATTTCCACTCTAATCAAATATTATACAGCAAAGACGATAAATGTAACCATTTAAAAGAAAAAACAAATGTTATGTTATTGTTATGTTATAGCTTTTGTAGCAGTAGTTTTGGATTGTTCAACGTATGGATTCCTGATTGTTAAACATGGAGTCATGATAAGAAACATTTATTTTGCGGTTTGCACAAGCTTTGATCTATGTATGTTGTGGAATGGCAGATGGGTGTTTATAATGGTTGTGGTTCATTTTAATTTCTGACAGTCATTTTTTCAACATCTTGTATAACCTAAAATATATCAACTTTATATAAGTATAAATACACTTTATTTTGATGGTCCCTTTAACACTCTGTTGACACTATGTAACTTTGCAACTACATGTCAACTAACTCTCATTAGTATTGAGTATTAGTAGACTGTATGCTTAATATCTGCTGACTCTTAATTGTGATTCTCCTCTAGTAAGTCAACTTATTCTAACCCTTACCCTACCAGTCAACTAATACTCTACTAACACTCATTGAGAGTTAGTAGACATGTAGGTGCAATGTTGCTTATACAGAATGTGTTAAAGAGACCATCCAAATAAAGTAAAACCCAATTTTTTATATCCGGGAGTAATGTGATCGCCTCCCTTTTCCAGTTTCTACCTTTCACTCTTTCTGTCTTTATCTTTCACTATCTGTCCATTGTCTGTCTTTCTACCGTTGTATCCGTTTATCTCAGGCAAGATAACTAACCCTGTGACATCACAGGTTGTAGTGCAGCAAGATGGCAGCGCCTTTGCTACAAAAGCCATAACAAAACATTATATTTTTCTTTTAAATGGTTACATTTATTTATTATGTTTGTTAAATAGAAATCCATTTACTAAATAATGTTAGATTGACTTACTGCTTAATTTCCACAAAATACTGCCATATAAAATTATATCATTGCCTTGGCATGTATGAAAATGTGTTCTGCCCATTTCCATAGCCATAAGCAATGGAGCGTTGAATGGTAATTACATGTCTAACTGCTATACAAGTTTTTCCAGTGATTGCTCAAGACATAACATATAGGCAGACAGTCTCATGGTAGACCTTCCTTTTTAGGCAATATCCCTCTATTTCTGGACTTCATTATTTAGGGTGATTTTTGAAGCATTCTGGCATGCACTAGTTCTCTTATTATCGTTTGTCTCTGCACAGGTCAAACTGAGAGCAGAATATCCCTGTCTGGCCTTTTGTTACATCCGCAAATAGCTGGAATGCAGTACACTTTCTTTTTGTTTGTTTCTAGAAGTAAAAAGTGTATTTTAACCCTAAAATGAAAATTTCATCATTTACCCTGGTGATGTTCTAATGCCATATGTCCTTCTTTCTTTTTTTTCGGACCACAAAAGGAGAAATTTAAAAAACATTTCCCACGTGCACTCATCCATATAATGGCAGTAAACAGCGACCAGCGAATTAAAAGCATCACAGAATGGTCCCATGCAATATGTTGTATAATCAGGGGGTATACAATAGGGTTTGGTTAAAAAAACAACGCAAAATTGAATGGAATATATGATGAAAGTCAATTTTCTTTTAAAATCTATATATTTTGAAAAGTGCTATAGATATAAATCTAAACTGATTTGAAAATGTTTCTCTCATATTGTGATATTGAGTATAAAAATAATGTTTTGTAGAAAACAAGATACAAAGTATTTTCCAGATAATGTTTTAGTAATGTGTTCAAATATTTATTTATTTTTATTATTTAATTTTTGTGTATGTGTTTTGTGTATACAATGTTTTATTCATAATATCATGCTTTTTATTTTCCCGCACACATTATAAGTAGATCTTTATAAATTAATATGTATAGCTGCCTTTATATTTTTAGGGACCTTTGCATTAAAAAGTTTTGAAACCCCTAATATAAATAACGATTAGTTACATTACTCACTGAATTTTCTGTTTCACTTAGGAGTAATTCTATTCAGAAGATAAAATGTTTTTGAAAGAACTCTCTTATGCTCACCCAGTCTACATTTATTTGATAAAAAAACACAATAATACTGCAATATAGTGAAATGTTGCTATGTAAAATGGCTGTTTTCTATTTTTATATATTTTTATATATTTACAGCATCATTACTCCAGTCTTCAGTGTCACAACATGATCCATCAGAAATCATTCTGATATGCTGCTTGAAATATTTCTTTTTATTATGTTGAAAGCAGTTGTATTGCATAATACTTCTTTGATGAATTGAAAGTTCAAAGGAACTGCATTTATTTGAAATATTTCAGACATTTATAATGTTTCTGTCACTTTTGATCAAGTTATTACATCATTGGTAACTACAAGTATTCTTCTTTTTTTTTTAATCGTACTGATCCCAAACTTTTTAACGGTAGTGTACTATACATCATATTTAAGTTGTTAAATGTGCCACAAATGACCTTCCATGTTATTTTTAAGTCATTTAGGTCTGTTTACAGCATTAATGCATTTAACCAATACTTCCTCTTTCCCTTTTTATCACATTTTGCATCCCATTATGTAATTTCAGATTAGTTAAATCTTCTACTACGTCTATTATTAAGAGCTCAGAGGTCATTTATAACACACCATCATGTGATGTAAGGGTCAGAGGATTTACTAAATACCTCTAGGTTCTTATTCACTATTTGCTTACTCAAACAAAACACACAAAAAATGCAGGTGCACTGCAAAATTCGAGACTAAATTTGCCATGCTTTCCCATTTACTCTGTACATATGTAACAGGCAACCGTGGTTGTTGTTTCCCCAGCATTCCTTTCATCCAGGCATGGCTGATCTGTCTCAGTCTGTACCTTCCAGTGTGCAACCTCATGTGTTTGTGTGGCTGCCGTGTCAGTAAATCCATATGTGATTCTGCTTCATTTTAGCCAATTCCATCATTACCATCTGCCACAAAACCCACCCCTTTGAGCTCTCCTGAACCCCCTAAAGGAGAAAAAGAGGCAGAGAGCAAAGGAAAAGGTGAGTTCATGCGGGAGGTTGACACAAAGCTGTATATGATAATCAAAATAATGATAGGAGATTTATGGAAATGGACCAGACATGAATTCCTGAATCCGACTGCAGTGATAATGACTAGTTGACATGAGTTTTCCTCTTGGGAATCAGAAGCCCAAATTATAGATTGGCAAACCTATCTGTTTTTGAAAGTGCCTGTACTTTATGAATATATGAGTTGCAAAGTGCTTTTTTTTATGCAAACAAACACCATCAGATCTCAAATGGAAGTAGGAATGCTAACAGATAGCTTTCACCAGCTATTATAGATTCCTTTGGGTGAAGTTTCTATATGCGCTGCCATTACTTTAAACATTAAATGATGTCTGTACAACACAAGCAGAGCAAATAACTTGGTAATGTGGCACTTCAGGCACTCCACAGGTTTTTACAGCACCAGCTTTTAGTAAAGAGCCTGCTGTAGGTTCATAAGACAAATCATTGAACTCATGTCATGGGTATATTCTTTTTTTTCTTGTCTTTCTGTAGTAAAAGAATACTGCAAGGCCACTTTCTCCTATGAAGCAACTAACCAAGATGAGTTGGATTTAAAGGAGGGTGACATCATCCACGTACTGAGTAAGGTATGTAACAGGCAGATAAAATGTCATCTCGGCCACAGGGATCTCTAAATAAAAGACACATAATCAAGGAGCATTTTTAATGCAAAGCATCTACATTAGGAACATGGGTAAATAAAAAGGGAATAAACTTAGTGTTAAGCTATCATGTTCCTACCCATGAACATACCCATGTTCCTAATTATTTACCCATTAGGAACATGGGTAAATAAAAATGGAATAAACTTAGTGTTAAGCTATCATGGAGCAGTGTAAACCAGTTTGGGCAGAAGGGCTCCACCTTTTGCAAAGGCAGTTATTCAATCATGTACTGTATTTACATTTGTATAGTCCGGTGTGTGAGTTAGGTTAGATTTGTGCACACTATGCCAGAGACGTATATTCAATGTTACATGTTAGAATTACATATTATACACTGTAATTATGAAGAATATTGATATCTTATGCATGGACATCACTCTTGTTAATGATTTAAAGGAAAAGTTCACACAACGATGAAAATAGTCTAAACATGTATGATCTCTAATGCAATTTTGCTATTACAGAGCTCTCAGATGGGGATTCTGATGTGAAATCATTCTACAGTGATCAGAGACTAAGCGTTTTTTAGTGTATCCCCCAGTGTGTGTGTGTGTGTTTGATGCTATCTGCTGACATTTTGAAAGTTTATTTGAGAATGTAGCTGTTGTATATCATACTAATGACTTCTGTTCTGTTAGAAACCCAAGGATGTGTTTGCTTTATTTAAGTTAAGACACATGTAGAAAGTTTCACACATTCACCTATTGTTGGTCAAAGGCCTTGAGCAGGAAGCAGATCAAAGCTGGAAAATGTTTTATACATGACCACCATCTAGTGGCAAGGGATATATCTACATTTTCCGTTCATAATGATGTGTATTTATTTTTTTAAGACATATTATTCAGAAATGTGTGTAGTATTTCATGAATTAATCCGTTTATGTTCAGAGTGGTTGATGGTTTTGATGTTTTAGGACACAGGAGAGCCGGGCTGGTGGAGAGGAGAGATCAACGGCAGAGAGGGAGTTTTCCCAGACAACTTTGTTGCTCTGCTTCCTGAGACAGACAAAGAGGTAAATTTACATTTATTAATGCTGTTATTTATGTCTACCTTAGGAGTCTTCATTATCCGGAAAGGAAATTGAACAACCCAGTGCAGACGTGCAATTTAAAGATTGCAGAAAGGAAAGTTATTACCTCAAAACTACCAGTAACTACAGTTACGACAAGTAAAATCTTCTTTTAAAATAATCTCTAATCAAAAGTTATTATTTTCTTTGTTTATACAGACACTAACATCCAAAGGCTCCTTTAAAGTATCTCCTAAACAGGATGCAGAGGAGGTAAGCAATGCATATTCTTATGTCAAAAAATTGCTTATTGCAATACACTTATTTTTTAAATGGTAAAATATGTCAGTTTTGCTGTCCTTTCACGTATCAATTTGTTCGAGAGCATTAAGACGGATGTTTTTTTATAGATAAATTCATACATTTCAAAATACAGTTCCATTCAAAAGTTGGACACACCTTCTCATCCTTTGTGTTTACTATAATAAAATTATTAAAAACTATGACAGAAATGGCAGTATGGGAATTATTTAGTGACTGATAATTTACTTTATCCAAAATTGCCACCAAAAAGTTACTTTATTGTTAAGACATTTATATTTTGGCACAATATTATACCAAACTAAATCCAAGCATTTTAACATTGATCTCAAGGTTTTTAAGATCATTAGAAGTATGAATTCGGTCAATTGTGTCTTAAAGGGATAGTCCACCCAAAAATATAAATTCTGTCATTACTTACTTACTCACCCTTATGTTGTTTCAAACTTGTATGAGCTTCTTCTTTCTGCTGTTGAACACAAAAAATAAGATATTTTAAAGAATGTTGGTAACCAGACAGTTGATGGCACCCATTGACTTCCATAGTTTTTTTTTTCTTTCTATTATTGAAGTCAATGGGTGCCGTCAACTGTCCGGATACCAGCATTCTTTAAAATATCTACTTTTGTGTTCAACAAAAGAAAGACTCATACAGGTTTGGAACAACTTGAGGGTGAGTAAGTAATGGCAGAATTTTCATATTGGGGTGAACTATCCCTTTTACTTCTAACTTGTATATCGAGTGTCATCAAAAATATTAAAATCATTTCTTTTAGCTAAATCTCCTATCCCTGTTTCTCAATGAATCCCCTGTACTAAACCTTTTGATCAAAGACTTTAAGAACCAAATAAACAGCAGTCCAGACAATATCCGACGATATCAAATAACACATGACTTTTTGTGATTCACTGTTGGGGATTTGAGCTTGAAAGAAGCATTTAAATCAATTGGAGCCACTTATCTACACCATGTTTCACAAACACAGCTTTATTCTAGCTTCTGAGGTCTTTACCCCGAGGGTGCATGTTTAACCTCTTTTTGGCAAACTGTGGAACAAAAGGCCCCCTTTTATTGTGAGGAGCACATTATTTGTTCAAAGCACCAGCTACCATCACTAGAAAACAAACAGAGTTTTGTGTGTGCAACAGTTATGCTCTGCCACATCCATTTTCCAGAGAAATTCTGTGAATCCTCATATCACTCCACTGACTTAGGTCATGGGTTGATATGCTCTTGGCATAAGTGTTTTTCTTTCTTTTTTCTAAACATTTTCATTTTCAACCTGATTGGCCTGAATGATTGTCTTTGTGCTACTGCAGTGAGAATGTGATGAGCTGAAGCTCATGTGATGGCTTGTGGAGGTCAGCGAGTAGTTCACGAAGATGTGAAAGTGTTCATTCCTCCAACGGACACTAGGCAGCCCATGATCAATCCTTTATCCTATAAGCATCCTGTCAGATGATAAGACGTGATCTCTGTATCAGGAAGTAAGGGGACAGGGCATTTACACAAAGGCAGTTTCTGTAAATTGTTGTTGACTCATCTTGCATACTTTTTATTTGAATGCTCTACAATATGTGATAATACCACAATATTGGGCATTTTAATCTATTGTTATATTATCATATATTAATAATGCATTTATATATTATCAAAAAATATTTTAATTATTTTTTTATGATTGACTAGTAGTTGTCTGCATTCGCTTATATTTAAATGACTATCATGGCAAGGTAACTCTCGGAAGAGTTTAGCATGGGAACTGATATGGACAATGTTATTGTATTTGTTGTTGGCGGAAAAGAGTTGCTACGCTCCTGATGCTGCTGCTACTGCAGGACAAGTACTAGGGCTGCTCGATTATGGAAAAAAATCATAATCATGATTATTTTGGTCAATATTGAAATCACGATTATTTAACACGAAAGTCTTATTTCATGATACAACTAATTTTAAACGTCAGTGAAATATCACAATTATCAATACTTCAGCAAAAACTAATTCTAGGTTAATTAATGCAAGGAAAAAGAATTCAAAACAATTACTGAAGACAAGTGAACAGTCAGCAATAAAATAAGAACAAAGAAACTAATTATGAAGAAAACTGACTAAAAATACAACAGAAGAAAAATACAAATTAAATAAACTGTACTTTAGGTTTTTCACTTTCAGGAAGATGAACTTACAGTGGTATTCAGATAAAGTAATAGCCTATAACAGAAATTGAATAAAGAAATCAAATGCAAAATAACACTGTTGTATACATTAAATATACATGAATCCTTATTTGAATCACCCGTCTCGGAGCGCGAGCACAGGAGGCCATCCAGGAAACAGCGTCTCTTTCACAGCTTAATGCTCTTTTAATAACACTGTTTAATATCAAGCACGTGCCGCGTTTTAGCAACGGTAGACTGCATTTTACATCACTCATTTATTCAGGTGATTTGGATGTTAAGTTTGACTTGGGTTGGAACGAAAGCACTCCGCTATGAAGGAAAGGAAAGTGCACTGGACTGAATGCAGCAGCGGAACAATTATCATTTTACTTTGATTATCTTGTTTTCATAATCGTTGGATCCTGAAATTGAAATACGATTAATCGCACAGCCCTAGCAAGTACAGAGACTAGCATCTATGAAATTACCCATAGCAGATCTATACAGATGGAGCTGGGGAAGGCGGAGGTTTTCAGAGGAACCTTGAATGCGCATTGCAAACTGCTATAGTAAACTGACCAACTATTTAAATGTTGAGCAACAAGCTCATTGGCTACAGATGCAGCAAGCTCATTGGCTACAGATGCAGCAAGCTCATTGGTTACAGATGCAGCAAGCTCATTGGCTACAGATGCAGCAAGCTCATTGGCTACAGATGCAACAGGAACCAGTCAGCTTGTGCCGTGTAGTTAACAATGTTATTGTCAGCAGGTTGTGTTAAGGACCAATCAGCCTTAGCCATCTAGAGTTTCATGATAGAACTTGGTATATATTGCATAAATTGACTGGTTTACATACATCGGCCTCTGTGTTGAACTGGAAATTGATTTTTATATATATATATATATATATATATGAAATGGTAAAACATTTGAATAAACAGTTTTTTGTAATTCTACATTTGAACAAAGAGTTCCAATCTGCAGGATTTGACTGCTTTTCTCTGTTTGCTATAAGCGATTGAACATTAACCCCTCAGCCCTTGATTTCCAGGCATGTCTCTGATGTTGAGGGAGAGGAAATTGTTTTGCTTTTCTTTGGCCCCAAACAGATTTCTTCGTAGATAGGGTTGGTTAGAGACGGTCTAAGTCTAATTTCTTCTAAATTGTGAGCTGTTGAGGTTACTTGAGCTGCCTGTGATGGTAATTTAACCAAACGTATTACTGTCTCACTTCACTAAGATCTTACTTCAGTTAAATTACTTTAGTAAATAAGCATTTAAGCTGCATCTGATTTACAGAAAGATGCCGCCATCTGTTTTATTTGCTCAACTTTTTTCTTTGGTTTTCCCCCCAATTTGAGCAGTGAGACTTCTCTCTTTTTAGTTAATCATAAGTGTGACGTAAAGTGCCACTATTGTGTTTTTTCAAATATTAACTTCCATGCAGTGTGTAATATACCTGTTTGTGAATGTAAAAGGACTACAGCTTTAAAGATCAAAGTGCAGGTCAAATAAAAATATGTTGTCTCCTAAAAGAAACAATCGATTCTTAACTACCAAACAAGTCGTCAACAATTCTAGTCTAACTTCCTGTTACATACCTATGTAACAATCGAACAAATTTGGGTAACACTTCCTTGTACAGTCCTGTTCCCCATGTACATACTATGTACTTATTATAGTAATTTCAATAACTGGGTAATAACTAGGTACTAACCCTGATCCTACCCCTAAACCTAACCTTAACCCATGTACTTACCTTATATTACCCAGTACTTTCTTAGGTAAGTACACTGTAAGTACATGTAAGTTAACGTACCATAAAAGGAAGCGTTTCCCAAATTTGCATAATGCCAGCCTATGGTCTAAGGAGATTATTTCTGTTATCGGTGGGTGTTCTCGACCCAGATGGCTATAGACGAGCACGAAGACATGTAGCCTACGTTGTGGTTCAGGGTTTCCGTTAATCTTTAAAATTGTATAATAGGGGCTTTTTAAGGTGAGTGGGACTTAAAGGTGCAGTGTGTGATTTTTAGCGACATCTAGCGGTTCGGCTGCGAGTTGCACTGAGGGCTCAGCCCACTGCTCACCCCTCCCTTTCGAAGAAGCTACGGTGCCTGAAACTGGACAAACATATCGTCTGAGACAGCAGAGAATAGCCAGAGTAAGCCAAGAGTGTGTAACATTGTCACTGTTTCTGTACCACAGTCCATTATAAACCACATCATGGATAAAGTTTACAAAGCCATAGTCAGGTGAGGATCAAGGGTCTTAATACGTAATATAATAATAGTAATTAGTTGATTGTCTCACGAACGTAACCAGCACATTTCTCCCCACATAGCAAACCCATAATACAGTGAGGGAGAAGAACCACATGAAACTATGCAACTATATATTGTTTCTAACAGGAAAGTAAAAGTTTAGCTGGCTCAATATGAGCTGTTACTGTGGCTGAGCTGGTTAAAGCGTAAAGCCTTGTTTAAACTCGACGCGTTCGCATGAGCCCAAAGGTACGCGCTGCAAAAATGGCATGAATGTACAGCGCGCGCGCCTCCGCATCCCCTAGACACCATTTACTACACACAATAGGCTTTTTTTCTCTGATTTTGAAAACTCTTCGCGATTGACTTAAAATGCTTCCAAGATCGACGGGTTGGTGATTCCTGTAACGTTACTGTTTTACAGTCAATGACAAGAGTACTAATCAGCTGTCTCACGAACGTGCAGCACATTTATCCCCACATAGCAAAGCCATAACACAGCGAGGGAGAAGAACTAAGTTACATGAAACAATACAACTACGTATTTTACACCACTGACAAGGGAAAAGTCACTACTCACGGTGTTTATGGCTAGCTTCTAGCTTTCTGCTGCTTCTCTTTCAAGGTTGTGATGAAACGCACTCTGTAGCGCTGTTTGTTCGCTGTCAGCTACGGTAGAAACATGACGTCACAATATGTCGACCTTCATAGAAGGGGGTGCCCGCGGTTATGTAGATATAAATGTCTCATTCTAAGGTAATAAAAACATTACGGTTTATTAAGTAAGTTCTTTATATACCTCTGAAAACATAGTTATGGATGTCATATTGCATTTCTTTTAATAGATACTCAAATTTTTTACACATTGCACCTTTAATGGAGGTTCAGTTTTCTTTTTTTTTTGTACAAATTCTTGTTCAATTATTGGAAGGCCATTTCTTGGCCTGTGTTTTGAATCCCTCTTTATTCTTATAAACCAGATATCCATTCAGATTTTCCTTTCTTCTCCCTCATGATGATTATCCAGAACATAGTGGCATAAGCATCTTTTTCCAAGAGCGCTAGAAAGTATATATTCTGCTGTTTTTCTTTGTTTTTTGTAGACTTGTGTGACAAATGTCGTATGAAAAACTGAACTTTATGAACCAGAATTTTGACAATGTCAAAATGAAATCAAAATTTACCTTGTTTTCTTAGTTATTACATGTTCCTGGTCTTATTGTGAACAATTCATCAATTCAAGTGTGCCAGAGCACTTGTATGATCATCTTAATCTGCATTCATGCATAAGTAAGTGGACACCAGAATCAACAGGACACAATTCATAACAGAGGTTATGAATGTTCATGTTGACCTTCTCATAAATGATACCTATCTATGTCAGTTGCAAATGTTGATCTATGCCTGTGTTGTTGTTTGAACTTTCACTCATGCTGTGATACATATGCTAAGTGAGGTGATTTATTCTGCTTATCAGTGCAGCCGATTCATTGGCATTGACAAGTCATCAAATCCTCCATCAAAGAGGGGAATTTCCAGCCTCAGCCATTTCATGTTTCAGTTCCTGCAGATTTTGGGTTGTTGGGCTTTTTAAGATCCTGTTTTAGTTATGTTATGCAGAGTTATGCCGCTAGGGTTTATGTTAGCCTGACCTGTGAAGAGACTAGGGTTGGGAATCGGAAATCGATTCCAGTTCTAAAATCGGATATTAATTTTAGGAATCAGATATTTGTTATAAAATTAAAATTTCTGTTACGCCTGTTGATTCCTGTGTGCACACTTTACAGTTTTTCTCAATTGCTTTGGCACATTTTTCGAAACAGTCTTAACATTCTCTAAACTGTGAGTGCAAATGTCACAACTCTTTGGAGGAACTTCAAAACTTTATAGCATGTCTGCAAAATGTAGTTACTCACCCAAAACATTTAATTCATGCTTCAAAACCTAGTTATTGTGTCAATAATTTGGCCAAGGCCACCAAAATCTAAAGTATTTTTGTCATTGTGTGAGCCACACTGGTCAAAATGTTTAGTTGTTTTTTCACCACAACAGTCAACCATGAAATTTCAGGATTTACTGTAAACAAGTCTCATATTTGTTGAGAAAAGTCAATGAACATTTGTATTTTTACAGTGTTTATTTTTGTACTTCATGTGTATATACACAATACAAGTGTATTTACTGTACATGTTACGGTAAGTAACTGACAAGAGTAACAAGAATCACTTTACATTTCATATTTGTGTAAGGATGCTAACCTTGCCAATGGCGACTCTGGCGCGCGCACGTGTGTGTGTGTGTGTCATTATATATATATATATATATATATATATACTCCCAAAGTTGATTGGTGTAATGGTTAAATGGTTGATTCATATTAGAGGTAATTTGCAATTAGATTGCGAATGCAATTAGAGGTCATGTGCCAATTTAGCAAACATTACAAACAATGTCAATGTCAGATATATTTTGGAATATACATTCATGTATACTAATTATGATAATTGAATAGATAGTTTTGAATGTGATGGCTTACACAATAAAAAATGTCTGAGAAGTTCTGAAGTGTTTGACAGTGTAAGTGAGAATCGAGTCATCAGTTTTGATCAACAAGCCATATGCAATTATTTGTTGTCCAAACTGCAGAGAGTTGTATGTACTCTTTGCACACATGTGCCAAAGCATTTGCAATTTGCTCAAATCAATAAGAAATTCCAATCTGATGTGAGGAAGAAGCGAATTGTTCAGAGATCTGAACTTAATGTTTTGGGAAATAAAATAAAAACATTTGAGAACTGAGCCAAAGCAATTGAGAAAAACTGTAATGTGGTTTTAAACCCTTTAAGCGCCAGAAGAAAAAAAAACAATTTTCAGCTCTCACGCTCAGTTTTCTATGCTGGGCACATCTCATATAGTGGATGGATACTGAATTTAGTTCTCTTTCACAACTTCTTTATGCTTTTTTCCTGTCAGTGACCTTCAAGATTCAAAATATGCTAGTTGATGTCCGATTATTAGCTGCAGGCAGCTGACATGATTTGATGGGCCTTGACAGTGGCACTTAAAGGGCACATGCCAATATTTCTGCATTGGTGTGTGAGTGGATAATAACGGGTGAATTTTCATTTCATGCTGACTTTAATGACAGCAGCACTCAAGTTCCGTCCTTCGGATGAGGCGTTAAACTGAGGACCTGACTCTCTATGGTCATTAAAAATCCCAGGATGTCCTTCGGAAAAAGATTAGGGGTTTAATCCGGCATCCTGGACAAAATATGCCCATTGGCCTCTGTCCATCATGGCCTCCTAATTATCCCCATATACTGATTGGCTTCATCACTCTGTCTCTCCTCCACCAGTAAGCTGGTGTGTAGTGGGCGTTCTGGCGCAGTATGGCTGCCGTCACATCATCCAGGTGGTGCTGCACACTGGTGGTGGTTGAAGAGATTTCCCCCCTCCATATGTAAAGCGCTTTGAGTACCCAGAAAAGCACTATATGAACGTAACGGTTTATTATTATCATTATTATTATTATAAGTTCCATGAACTATTGTGTTTGGGTAAAACCATGTTCTCCAGCATAATTTGAGAATGATCCAAAGAACATGTTGTGCTTCAATGGAAGCAAAATCATGTGACAGTCTGTCAGTTCTCATTAGCAGTCACAAATGTTCATTTTTCACAGACCTAAAAGTTTATTTCCAGGTTTAAATTAGATTTTAAATCCCTGATTTTCAATGCATTCTCATATTTTGTTTTTTCTCCACAGAAGCCAAAGAAGCCCCCACCACCATCCAAAACCACAGGTATGTCACATTTTTAAAATACCATTTCACATCTCACTGATTGCATGAATTTGATTACATCACTTTACTCTTCTCTTTTCATTTCAAGCTGCTGTGAGACCTCTGAGGTATAAAAAGAGCTTAAAGTGTCATCAAACGTATTCTGGTTGCTGAGATAATGCTCAATGACTCTCGCAATCATATGTGATGAGCCACAAACTCCCTCTGATAAGTTTAAAGCTCATTGTCATCAAACATATCTTGCTTGTTTTTGCCTGTCATTGACCTTTAAGACTCAAAAGATGCTAGTTGATATTCAGTTATTAGCTGCAGGCAGCTGACATGATTTGATGGGGCTTGACAGTGGTTCTTGAAGAGAACAAGCCAATAAGTCTGCATCAGTATGTGAGTAGATAAAAACTGGTGGAAGATGGCATATTAATTTGAGCTTCTTCCTCTGTGGTTTTCAGAGAAGTATGGTGAGAAGATTAGAGGTGATGCAAGATAATTTGGCATATTTAATTATGGTATTGAACACAGAGACTATGCGTGCCCACACACTCACGGATGCATTTTGAAAATCTTTATTTTTAGCTTAAAGGGATAGCTCACCCAAAAATTTAAATTCTGTAATTAATTACTCCCTCATGCCGTTTTAAACCCGTAAGACATTTGTTCAGCTTCGTGACACATATTAAGAGATTTTTAATGAAATCTGAGAGCTTTCTGTTCCTCCATTGACAGCCTACGCAACTGCCCCAGAAAGGTAGTAAAGACATCATTAAAGTAATCCATGTGACTCCAGTGGTTTAACCTCAATTTAATGAAGCGACGTGAGTGCTTCCAACGATTATGAAAACCTGATTAATGATCATTGTGCCGCATGAAGCCTAAACTTAATGTCCAAATCAGTCAAATCATATATAACGTGACTGTTGTAAAATCCAGTCAACTGCGGGACATGCTTTATTTTAAAAAGTGTTATCCAAAGCTTATTAAAATGCGAAAGAGACTGATCCCCACTCGGTTTCTGTGTGCGCGCTGCGAGACGGAGCAGAACACAGATGAGCAAAGTATACTTGTGGTTTCAGGCCCGTGCCTAAACGGTCATTTTGACACATTTTGTGTATATTTTACCGTCTTGGCAAGTATTTACATAAAGACAGTCAGTTATGTCTTAGGTGAATAAACAACTGGGAAAGAAATCGGATACGTGTCACCATATTAGATCCATGCATTTGGCATTCTGTAATGCAAATACGGCTGTCTGTGTCATTTATGTTAAACAAAAGACAAAGACAAAAACACTCACGGCTCTTGACTTAATAACATTAGTAGTTTTAGAGAAGTAAAGTAGTTTTAGATAAGAATCAATACGTTTAATTCATACAGTGAGGACTATGCCGTGTTTTAAAGTTTAACTCTAGGTTTAATGACTATTTTGACAACTGATTTTTTTAATGCAATAATGTGCTTCCACAGTATTCACAGTAATCCATAGGCTTGTTCCAGTCTGGATATTCTCGATAGTACATCTCAAAATCGGGAAGGTTAGTGATTCAGATCGTGGATCATGATTGTTTGTTATAAGATCGTGATATGAAATCTTTGGAAGATTGACCGCCCCTAAGGATGAGTAATTAATGACAGAATTTTCATTTTGGGATGAAGTAAACCTTTAAGTTGCTTTTATCATTTTATATTGCTTGTGTTTTCTGGAGGATTCCTTTGTAGCCATGTCTTAGAGCGGCTGAATGACTATATTTTTATTGACACCCTCACAAAAAGAAAAAAGTGTTTGTTTCTTTTTTCATTTAGTGTTTACGAATACGAAATGACATTATTTACAAAGAAATTGCAAACAAACAAAAAAAGTTAACAGTATTTGATTAAATTCAATATAATGTAGTTGAATTAAATTCATTTAATTTACATCTTTAATATTACTTCATGGCTGCTATATATTCCTAAACACATTTTCTAGAAAACATTGTGTCATTTGTTTATAACATTATTTATAACACCGTTGTCTTGTAAATGAACGGCGAAACTGCATGGAAAGTTTTCAGTTTTTTAGTTGAAAACGTTGTGTAAATGGCCACTAAGACTGATGCATCAACTTGTAGTTGACTATTGTTAGTGTGTCAAAATCAAATGATCTGGCAATGCAGATGTGAAGTCTGATAAGGCAGCTGTAACAGTCAGTCAGTCCCTCACAGCTCTTGTCTGCCAAACATGCAAACAATAAAAGCGGATGTGCATCAAAGGAGACCGCATCATCCCAATTGCTTTATGAAAGCTTGCAGAGGGTTGCAAAGATTTGGTTTGTCTTTCCAACCCACACAGGAAATGCAAGTCATAGACTGTACGTTTTCTATTCTGTACAAGCGTCTGTCTCAGAAGTCGTTTTGTTCTTTTATCTGCCGTATCTAGAGCCGCTTTATCTGCACTGTAGTTCCTAAAAACATATTAACAACTCAGACAAAATGCTTCGTTTCTCAGTCCTGAAACCAGAGGCCCCCAGTGTGGACAAGAAGCAACCGCAGCCACGGCCTGAAGATAAAGGTAAGAGAGGGTTCGCTGCCCAGTTTCTGTTATGCCACAAATTCAAATTGACCTTGCTGACTGGTTTCAGTTTTATTCCTGTTTTAACGTACCCAAAAATCACCAAGGCCCTTATTTGTTCGATTTCATTTTATTCATTTATTTATTTGATGCGCGCCTATTAAGAGTCTGTGTAACGTGAGTAGAGAATCATTCTTGCTTTCATGTCTTCAAACATTTCACTTTCATACCCAATCTTCACTGCAGATAAGCTGTCACAATGCAACTAGATTTCTAAAGCATAAGCTGTCAATGTGCACTGCAAGAACCCCACATCACCACACTTACAATGTAGACGTCTTTGTTGATTTTTATGATTGATTTGTTTTAAATAGTTAATTATTTGGATTATTATTTTAAACATTACCATTCAAAAGTTAGGAGTTAGTATATTTTGAACAAATCTCCTGAATGGATGATTCAATGACAAATAAAAAAATTTAACAGTCAGTTGTCGCCACCTACTTGTGTAACGATGAAATTGTTGGGAGTTACTTTCAAAAGGTGATTTGCTCTATTTTGATCGCTAAGTAGACATCAGTGTTTATAGAAACTTTTAGCCAGTACTTCTATGATGATCTGAATTTTTGTAATAGAGAAATAACAATACTGTGTGATTGAAAAGACTATTATACAGTTCACTGCTCTCCCTGGCTCAGTGGTAGCAACAATGCAGATTTGAATGTTTTGGCACAGTGACAGGTGAATCGTTGCAACATGCGCCACTGCCAAATTGTTGTATCAATTGCTTTAATGAGCTCATTGTTTCTGCCTAAATGAATACATAATATTAGCTAACTATGATTTGTTTTTTGTAACGATCATAGAACTGTTTTTGACACATGGACAATACTTTGACACAGTCACCTCTGATAACAGATTTCTCTAAATCATCATGTAGAAACCTGCATTTTCCAGAAAGCTGCTTTGAAACGATATGTATTGTGAAAAGCTCTGAACAAATAAATGTGAATTGAATTTAATTGAATTTAGGAATAAGATCGTGTCAGTATTAGAATCGAGATTGCGATCTTTTAACATTTAATCATGCAGCTCTATCATATATAAGCAAAATGGGCATTATACCTGAAATATACCCAGATATTGACAATGACTAATAGAAATAAAATGGAAAGCTTATGAAATGGAATAAAGTTGAAGCAGGAAATCCGTATCGAGACCATCCCTATTTACGAAGATGATTATATAGCTCAAGGTGGATGGGCATCATCAAAGTCATCTAGTGTGTGCACTCTGAATACTTTTAATGAAGTACTTTGTATAAGTGTTGACTTTGTAGGAAAACTGTCATGCACTATGAGCACCAAGATGTCTGAGGATCTGCTGTTGTGTTTGCCTCAAGGACTTCCTGTCGAGTACTTTCTATTCATATGAATGTCACTCTACTGGAACTTGAGGAACATATATCTGATTAACTCTGTGGTGTTTGAAAGCTGGACTCTCTTATTTAGACCAAGTGTTACAAATTGAACAATAGACTGTGAATGTGAGTATCGGAAAGTGTGATTACATAAAAAAATGCATCGATTTGAGAAGATTGAAGCAGATGATGTGATGTGGTGAAAACATCCTGCCAAAATCTCCACTGACCTACTTTTGAGACATATATGTCAATGTGAACGCTCATGAAAGTTCCTCATGTCAATAGGAGAAGTTCAGTACACTACATACATTACACCACCACCTAAATAAGTGGCTTCTGTTCTCATGGGTTTCCACTGATTTTTGCGATTGTGTGCCAAGAATCAATAGACATACAATTAGCATGTTTCAAAGGATTGAGAGTTATATGAAATGCTAAAACCAGTTGGGGGGGCTAATAATATTGCTGAATTAACCTTAAAGTAATATCCTGCATTTAGAGAATTAAATCTCTTATCAGAAGCTTATAAGAGACATACATGAATTAATAATGCAAATTAGAACAATGATTAGGTAGATATTTATTGTCTCAAAACATATATATATATATATATATATTTGTCATTTGTGTCTTTAAAGTTGTCAAGCCCTTGCCAGAGAAACCAGCCAAACCTGCTGGCCCCACCGTCCCCCCGAAAAAGCCTGTGCCTCCAAACAAGGGACTCCTGCGTCCTTCTATCCACACAAAACGACCTGACTTGCCTCTCACTCCATCACCAGCCGCCAAGCAAGTGTCACAAGCTTTATCATAATGCTTTTTTTTTTCAGAAGATTGCAAGGTGTTCAAAAGTATATTAAAATGATTCAATTAATATTTGTATTATATAAAATGTGAAAGTATAATTTGTCCCAAGTATAAAAATATTAGCCAAATATAAAGCCAAATATTTATTATTATCATTAACCCAAATATTATAATATCTTATTATTATTATTTATATTTATAAATGTGTTTTACATGTATGCATATATTTATGTTTGAAAATCAGTATTTTCATATAACATATGAAATGTTACTCTCAGCTTATTGCAATAGATTGTGAGAATCTTTTTTTTTTTTTTCAAGATTCTCAAGATATCTGCGCGCTTGTTTCTCTGGCGCATAGTAGCCTAGCTTTGCATTTAGAGTGTGACTGTGATGCCTCTTAAATCCTACAGGCACAATGGAGAAGTTTCCCTCACGCGAACAAAGTCAGAGACCGAACCTGTACCAATCAAGACAAAATCCACTGTTGTGGACAGCGGAGAGAAGAATTCAGAAACGGGTAAGTTGTTCTTTGCTGGTTTTGATATTCATTGATCATAACATGGCCAACTCTGTGGGTTTTTTTCTCAGCTCACTGTGGGTTTTTGCTGTGGTGTTGGTGAATCAGAGCTCTGTTTGTGGATAAGCACTGCGGATCACTTTCTGGGAGCAGAATTATTCCTCTTGCACAGAAAGAGCAGGTTGCTCAGCCTCAAAGGAGCATGGGAAGAGTCCTTCTGTCATGTTCTAAATCCTCAGTAATCCCCATGATTTCATGCTCTACTTCTATCCATTTGTCACCCCATCTTGTGCTTAATACTGCACCAGCCACCTTTTCAAAGATGTTAGTTATAAAAAAAAAAAATCATGTTAAAAATTACCTGTGACGCTTCAAAAAGTTCATAAAGATCTAATCTCGATCACTTTATATGATAAACGTATAAAGAGCCAGACATTCAGTTGAGATCGTATCAGAGTTGTTGATTGATCACAAACCCTTGAGAACATAATTTTAATGGGATTTATTATTCTCAAGGAGCGACAGATAAAGAAGAGACTTGTTTATTATTTATGTAGGCTCTTTGGGTGTCATCTTTACATTGTTGTTTTGGGGATTTTTTAAAAGGATATCTTTAGAAGTCTTTGGCAAGTTATTTCTCAAGGTTTACCATGTTTTGAATCTTGGAATGCTTTTCTCTGCTTTGTGAAAATCGTAAATTAATTCACTCTGAATCATTTCCTGAGCTGGAGATGATAGTCTTTTCGGCTGTTAAAAGATATCGGCTGTAAAAAGAATATTTCATATCATTAAATTGCTGCTTCTTTTTTTTATGATGTAATTTAGGAATCTTAGTTAGAGGTACATTTTAGGCATATGATTAACTATTATAATCACTGCAGAGGAATCAAATGTTGTTTAATTGGCTGATTAGTGCAACTCTCTGATAACAAGTTTCAATTAAGTCTATCTGTCTGTATTAAATTAGTTCTTTGGCATTAATTTGTAATACTGTGATGAAGACAAAGTTAAATATCTTCCAGTGTGCCACTGCATTTAAAGACTTTTTTTATCTAAGGCACCATATTTAGCTTGAAGAATGTGCAAACATTGCTTCAAAGTAGGCAATTGATGAAAAGGAAACAATGATAAAGATGATAACATAAAGAAATGACGTTTGAGCAGATGCACTAATTTTAGAATTTTTTTTTTTCTAAACGGTTGACCAAAGTAGCACCAAAGTTTGTATAATCGCATCTTCATGAAAGGTCATGGGCATGAGTCATGAGAGAAAATCAGAAAGTCAAGTTATGTCACTTTCTGTATAAGGAAAAATAAACGACATTTTTCTACTTCATGGAAATCTTCATTTTCAGTATTTACAAGGGCAAGTGATTTGTGTCTGCAATCTCTGAGATACCATTCAGAGGCTGACTGACGGGATAAAATTGTTAAGTAGGTAATGGTGCGCATATAAAATCCATCAGGTGAATTTTAAGTGCCAGATTTAAAGATATCAAACTGACAGCTCAACCAAGATGATCGATTGAAAAATTTTCAAACATGACACAGTCTTTATATTCCCATCACTCATTCATGATTGTAATTTCCTGCTCTGTTGGGTTTTGATCTAGACATGGTGTAAACTTACTTTATTACCTCATGTGACTTTTAAATTGGCTCCAAACTCATTTTTTGGCTCAAATATAACTTCTAAATTATAATTCAGCTTCGATGGATCGTGTTTGACTTTGTGACTGAAGACTATTCTCACGTTTGAAGTAAATATTTTATGTGTCTTATTCCCATAGTTAATCTCATGAGTTTTGATGATGTCTCATCTGCCTCGGAGAAGTTAACCCACCCCACCGCACAGCGACCAAAGATGCCCGGGAGAAGACCGCCTGCTCACAGAGGCCAATCAGTGAGTAGAAGCTTGAGCTCTGGTCTCTCAGTAATATACTAATGCAAAAGTCATAGAATTTTTTTTTTTAACCAAAACATTTTAATAATTATAACAGTTCATTTAGACATTATTTTATTTAGCACATTCATTAAGTGCCATGCTTCCACTTGGAGATAACATTTGAATTAAAATTGATGTCATTTGTATTATTTCATTAAGGAAATTCATTAAATGCAATTTTTGATAGAAGAAAAACACAAAATAATTATTTATAACAACCGATCAGCATCCATAACGGTTTTATAATTTTCATTAAAAACATTTTCAAGTTCTTGGTTCACAGTTGTTGTGCTAGTTTGTGTTAGGTTTTCAGTTTAAGTTCAATAAATGTCATGGGTGAAATCACAGATGTCACATAAACCACAATCTCAAACCAGTATCTGCTAAATCTCTTGATACTACCATAAGCACTAACATTTGTTTTTAGATTTATACATCTATTTTGAGTAGTTTTTTGCTATGTTGAAGGGTGGCATAAAGAAGGGAACATGCAGTTCTCTAGTCTCGATCAAAAAAAGTTTTACCAATGAAAGCCCAGATGGGATGCTTGTCAAGTATAGCACTATTTGCACTTTGCTCTTTACATGTTTATCTAAAGCTCTCTGAAACGTCTTACAGCCGAGCAAGGAGATTGACGAGAAAGCTGAGAAAATCGAGGAAGTGAATGAAGTTGACCCTGTGCCTTCCGCACAAAATTCGCTTAAGGTAAATCAGGGTTTTACCTCGAATATATAGTACACAAAAAAGAAGATTCTGTAAATTATATACATGTTTAGAATGACATAGGGGTGACCCCGAACAGTCGAAGATTTGATGCATCGATAGGAGGAGCCTGATTCGACTACCAATCTCACAGTCGAATCTTCGCAGAGGTTATAAGGGTGTCTGATTTCACATAGAACTATCGGTTTTCTGTCAATACGTTAATATAGGAGCCTATTATGATAATGCTGTAAATACAAATGTGCAAAGGAAGAAGCTTTAAATAAATATTTTTTACGTGCATGAATAAATCCAAACACCCCGTGATTTAAGTTTCACTTTCGATACGTGACCGATAGAGGAGCGTTTTGGCGGCAGGGATTTAAATCTTTAAAAATGTCTGGAAGAAAATAAGAAAATAAGAAAATCTAAAGAGTGGATACACACCATCAGAAAGGATATTTTCCCAGACTGTATTTAGCATCAGGAAAACCATGATTGCACTTCTGCAGGTCAGTTGGTTTTCCTCTGCACATTCTAAAACGCTTAACGTGAAAAAAGCTTTTAAAACGCTGGGGCACTTTTACATGGCTTAATTAATGTATAGTAGGCTACCTCATTAAGAAACCACACAATGTGCAGATAAGCAGATGAACCCAGAATATGAATGCAACGTGATCCTCCTATAGAAAGCGCTTTCTTTATAATAACGGTTTTCAATAGGAGGAAAATTAGCGTTTAATTAAACGCGTTGCGTTCATACTCTGGGCTCATTTGCTTTTCTGTAGGCTATACAGTATGCTTTATTAATAAGGTGTGTATAGAATTTGATTTTTTTATATAACTGTCTTAGGACATTAAGCCGTTAAACGTTTTTCATGTTAAGCGTTTTAGAATGTATTTTATCCGCGCGCACAATTTGAAAAGACTCAAACGGACACAGAAACACAGACAGAGTGAAAGTGATTTCAAAAAAATTCAGCCGTTTCTAATTTGATTTTTGGATGCTGTGAACATGTTTAGATAAACTGTCACTCGAGTTCAGCGTTTATTGTTGTCTCTGCAGGTAAAAAGACAAAGTTGACCATTCTGGCTATACTTTCGATATTTTGATAATATCTTTATTTTTTTATTTTTTTATTGATCACTCAGGGTAATCTAATTTAACTATTTGTGGCTTGTGTTTTGAATATATGTTCCCCTGCACTTTAGGCACTTTGCACACATTTGTTCTGCATCTTGTGACTTGATTCAGACTTATTTTGTTTTTTTAAGTTTTTTTTTAGAAAGGTTCATTCTGTTCTAATTTAATTCTGTAAATTAATTGTCGATTATTTTTCGTTGCATATATGTTGCGCTCTGTAGGTACTTAGAGCCTGCTCGCACAGGCAATTTAGCCGATTTAATTTGATTAGCATGTGAAATGCAAATCCTGTCTGCAGTGTGGCCTCTCTGCAGTTATTTATGTTATTTCTTAGTTGTTTTTATCCGAAATGTTTTTCTATATTTTTTTCTATATCTTTGTGTGATGTTCTGTGCATCGCGGCTTTAAAATGTTAAAGCCCCGCCCCCTCCCAAAGGTTAAAGCCCCTCCACACACGATTCGACTATTAGTCGATTATAAGGAAGACTTTACGATTCTGATTCGACTATGAAAATCCTTAGTCGGGGACACCCCTAGAATGACATGAGGGCAAATAAACAAGGGCAGAATTTTTCCTTTTTGGGTGAATTATCCCTTTAATGCAAGAATCTTATGTGCCTTTCTGTAATATCGGAGTTGAGTAATTGAATAGCTAACCAAAAGATCTTGCCTGATAATCTGTGGCTCCTTGAGAATAATACATCCCATGAAATTACGTTTTCAAGGGTTTGTGAACAATCAACAACTCTGATACGATCTCGACTGAATGTCTGGCTCTTCTTTTTCAATGAGGTTTCAGCCCTGAGGACTTGGTATTTTAGTATGTAGTGTTCTTTACATTAAGCTTATGTAAAGTGGACTGAAACACTGTCTGGTTTCACTCAGATGGTTCTAATATTTGGTCATTCGGTCAAAATCACAACTATTGATTGTACGGTAGTTGTGATTGGGTGTCTGGTAGTTTTTGGAATGAAACAAAACAAATAAAATAATATTGAAATAAATTTTGGCAAATAATGTGGTGGTAGTTTGATAAGTGATATGTTTTGTCGTTATTGCTGCTTTTTAGGTATAAAAGCTAAAAGAAATGTAATTGAAACCGCAGCTTTTATGTTCAGCAGGGTGTGCACAACTGGCAGTTTTGTCCTAATTTGCCATTTATCTGCTAAAACTAATCCATATGAATTGAGCGGTTTAGTCCAAATTTACTGAAGAGGCTCGATCGCTTTATATTATAAACGTATAAACTGCCGGACATTCAGTCGAGATCGTATCAGAGTTGTTGATTCTTTACAAACCCTTGAGAACGTAATTTCATGGGATGTATTATTCTCAAGGAGCCACAGATGATAAGACCAGATCTTTTGGTTAGCTATTCAATTACACAATTCAGATATATAACTTTTTTTCACATTTAAACATTGATCAGCGAACATAAACAGAAGCTCAACCAAACCTGCTTGACATGCGAGAACAAACCTCATTGGTTCTTGCGGAAGCTCAAACTCGCTGCGTAAAACGAACGTGCTTGAGCTCCCGTTTACCACGACTGGTGTGCGAGTTGATGAATATATGTGAATAAAATCCTAAATGAAATCGGTTCATCAATAATGATGTAATTGTTGAATAAATTGACATGAAATCAGTTGTAGTATTGGTATCAGTGATACTGACATTAATTAATAAAAAAGATACCATTAAATAAATATTTAAAATGTAAATGTTGGAGATTAAATGTGAGATAATTACAATATAAAAATGTATCAAACCTTTAATGTTAGTTGCAATTAATCACGAATAATTACAAATAAATGTGCGATTTAGTTTTCAGCGCTTACTTAGCTTAAACTTAACAAATTAAAAACGTTATTTTAATGGAAATTATAAGCGAATCAAACTTTGGACAAATGAACTCAGACCTCCTTTTGTGTGATATTTTTCATGTGGTTTGTTAACATCTAATCTTAAGAAATTTCATTACATTTAAAGTGGAGTAGTGATTAATCTTCCTCCTAATCAAGGGTGTCTAGCAGTTATGAAAATGACATCAGCCTCTCAGCTGGAAACACTTCAGCTTGTTGGTCCAAAGTCACCTGCCGTTGTGAAGTTCTCGAATCAAGTGAAATCATCCTTGTACATCAGACTATAAGGGAACTAGTTCAGAAACTTTAACAGATAAAAGATAAGTGTATTTCAGTATAAGGATGTAACAGTTGTATTGTTTGAAAAGGGAATGCATACACCACTAAACACACATGTAAGCATTCATAAAAATGTGATTATTTTGCTACTCCATACTATTGATACTCTTTTTTTTTATCTTGCAGACGTCCGTCTCATCGCCCTTACCATCTACGGCACCTAAAGCAATTTCATCCACCCATATTATGCCTGAGCCCAAACCAAAACCTGACAAGGAAGAGGAGAAAGGATCAGAACTAGATGACCTGAAGACTCAGATGAAGGAGCTAATGCTGTCTGTAGAGTTACTAAAGACACAACAGACGTAAGTAGCAACGCTGCGTTTTAGTTTTTCTTCATGCTTCTTGGTTTCTCTTATTCTCTACTGTTCGAGTTATGTCTATAATGCACAAAAGCTGTTCATTCACATTTAAAATTTCATCTACGTTTACATTTCATTGTGTAGATGTTTTTATACAAAGCACCTTCATCAAAGTGATTTATCTTAAGGAGGCAATACATTGCTAGAAATGCTAGCACTGTAAGTATCAATAAAGTATCACTTGTCCAGAAAAGTGCTAGCTGAAACAGGAAGGGATACAAGAAGTAGTGAACACATAGAAGAAGATAAGTGCTCTCAGAAGAGATGAGTTTTCAGCTGTTTGAATGTTGTCAGGGATTCAACTGTCTGAATAGGGTTGGGAAGATCATGCCGTCTCAGTGAAGATAAAGTACATAGAAATCAATCGCGACCTTAATGTTTGGACCCTCTGTTTTCTTTAATAACTTTGCAGGAGAGAGCTCAACGAACTCCGAAAAGAGCTGGACGATGAGCGACTCAAGCGGGTGGCCCTGCAGGTAAAGCGATCTTTAAATCAGAATTTCTCTTTACGGCTTGTCCGATTCTGTTAGTTTGATGTGAGTGGATGTCAAGAGTGCGGTTTCTGAGAGCAATGAAATGTAGGCGGGATACCTTGAGTTTGCCTCCACACTCAGCAGGGTGAACACAAAGGGTCTGACTGAGCTCTGAATCTCATGCTGAGTGTTTCTTCCACTTACTGACCACAAAACTAACTATACTGAATCAGAATTCCACCTCTGCTAGCCCCCAAGGGGTACGGCATCAAATTAAGACGTGGTATCGATTGTGGCAAGAGGTGATTGAGGTGATTTAAAATGTTATGTACCTCTTCGTCGCTGTCTGGCGAAAATCTCCCAAAACGCTACTTTTCAGGAAATGGAAAAAACACTGTTTTACAATTAAACACCTTGTGGTATTGTGGTTTTATAAACAGTCAGACACTTGCATGTGTCATTATATTATGTAAGAAATAATTGACTCCGGGCCGTTGAATTGTTTGTAAAATAAAGTAATGTGACCACGAAGCGGAGTGGCCGTTACATTGTTGGGTGTGCACTATTTTTCTAATAATCCAACGTTCAATCAATTATTCTGCTTATACTATGGTTACCATGCCTCAAAACATTGAGATGATGTATTTCAAGACGTTTGTCAGGTTTCTGTCATTAAAACGCTTTTGAAAAATCCTCGTTGCTAATTTCAAAACATCTTTTAGAGCTAGTAACGAAAACTTGAGACACTGATGTCAGACAAATGCAGTTAAGAGAGAGAGCGTTTAAAAGTTTAAATCCTTCATTTTAAAATTTGCTGTGCTATATCCAGTTGCCCACTGTGTCATATTCATATCGGTTTCACTGTGTGCTGTATGTAAAATTAGCGTTACCTTGTATTTTTTGAAAAAAATATGATTACCAGTGCGCACGAAATTCCCAGATTACTGAGTGCCGTTACAGTGTTTACTTCCTTTTTATTCAATTGTTCATATATTTTTAAACAATTCCTTTATCTGTGAAAAATATTGTAATGGGATTGCAGATTCAAGAAGCTGCCATCTAAAGTATAAGCATGTTTATTTTAAGGATTTGTTTTCTAATTTATTTCTAATTTATTAAATATTGATTAAAATTAATATAAAGTATATTTGTTATACAAATATCGGCCATCGGTCACCCCTCTCTAAGATATCGGCATCGGCCATCAAAAAAACAATTTCGGTCGACCACTAGCCTCTACTAATAGCAAAACTGCGCTCGCTAGTGAGAAACGTCTGTTAGATTTTATGTTGCTTATGTTTTTGTGGCAAAAAAAACCTCAGAAATAATTTCTCTTTTTTATCCTATTGTTTGCTATATTTATTTGCTTTGTCAGTGTTGGTGTGTAACTGAAATCATTTGGTGAAGTTATATTGAACTGTAATGCGGTCAAGACCTGCCTGTTTCCCTGAAAATAATTGCACACCTTTGATTTATCAATCAGAATTAAGCATTCAACAGCCCCATAGTATAATAACATATAATTAATAACATTACTTATTCATCAACTTACTGGTTATAAAGTTTACTGTAGCTATGCGGTCAATCGGTCTTTCCTGTAATTTGGCCAAAATCTCATGTTATTAAAGATGAAGCTATATGGCACTTCATTCATGATAGAGGCGGGTGGAGTTACAAGGTTTGACTGACAGTTTTAGGATCTAATGGAGTTATGAGGTTTAGTCACAAGTTCTTTTGAATACTTTTCATTGGTTACGTTTTTGCAAAACCCACAGAAAGACATGAAGGCTGACCAATAGTATTGATTTACGAGATACGATGTTTCTGCTCGATAGCAACGTCTTGTAACATGCTTTTTATACTTTTTATATTATTTTTCTCAACCACCTAATGTATCCCACACAGTTTGTGTGCTATTAGTTTTTTAAGCAATCAGACTTGCATTTTTTTTTTTTTTTTGCTGGGTGAATGAAAGCTACTGAACAATTTGAATTTAAATGAATTTGAAATGAACCAAAGGCATGGGGACGCTTTCATAATTTTCTTTAGAAAATGTAAAATTTTAGTTCTTGAAAATTGACATGTTTGCAATTCATTGAGCTTTTTATTAGATCATTGTAAGAGATGCAATGTAAAATGTTCACTGAACTGAAACAGCCTTTGAACAAGCTAACAACTTTAAAAGGAAGACTATTTTAACGCAAATTATTACTATTTAAAAAATATATTTTGGAAAAGAAGTAATCTGTACTTTATTTCTGCTGGTAATATGTTTTTATAGATATTTTGTAATATATTTCACTTTTATATGGTAGACTGCACTATTATGCACCTTCTGAAATAGTACAGAATCTTTGGATCAAAACACAGGTGAAGAAAAAGCAGAAACAAGCGATAGAAGCATTGCTTACGCACATGTAAGCTAAGCTAACGATCATCAAACATTAAGCAGCACATAAATTAAAACTGCCTAACATTACCAAATGAAATGTCGACCCAGGACGGAGGGATAGGACTTAGCAAGCTTTGAGTACAACAACATATTCTGGGTACATAAAAGTTTTGTGAAAATGATAAAAAATGCTTGTGCTCAAATATTGGCGGGAAAAGAGTTAAAACAGGTTTATAATGCAAACAACACTCCACCATGTAAAAGTGTTTGTGTGCTTATTTCCAGATGGAGATAGATAAACTGAAGAAGCTTGTACAATCAACATGAACTCTGGCTCCTGAACTGGACTGATGGCTCCGCTGTCACGTCACGAGTGGAAAGCGACCTCCAGGTGGAGGGACGATATCATTCACGTCATCATTACACTCACTGACTTACTCCACAAATTGTAAGATTCACATATTTGCACATGAGGTTTTTTCTAGGTTTAGAAAAAGTGTAATTATGACAGATGTATATGGTTGTTTTTCTCTCTTTTTTTCTTTCTTTTTGCCAACAAAAAATGATTGAGGCCTTACTTTACTACTGTGCTGGATATGCACTCTGGGCACTTATTGAAAAGTGCAGCAGATTATGCATTTAATACTACTGAGTCTTGTCTAAATGTTGGGGGATTATCTTGTTTCCTTGTTTTTTTATGACGGGTTAGTTTTTAAAGAAAACTATCATGATCTCAGCAATATTCTGTCTATATTAGCCTCATTAGATGATTATCAAATGTATGGCGTACTCTTGGTTCCTTAGCGATGATGTATTCTGTTGTTGTTTCAAAAGGGAGAAGATTTTTGTTTGTCGTTTCTCTAACATTCCTATCCAGGGTAACACTATCGTGCCTGTTAAGATTTTTACAAGTGTTAATACTGGGAGCTCTCATACAATATAAATATATATAAATATATATGTGTATACTTAGATCTACAGCATGATATATTTTTATGGTCGACTGATTGACTGGGATTGTGTACTTGTGTTTTGGTTTAAAACAACCAACACAAGAAAATGTGGCTTCGACAAGCGGTGCCATTTCACCATACGAATGGCAGAAATCCATTTAGCAATTTAGGCTTCGGTTTAATGGGATAGAACACCGGTGGTGTTGTTCTGCAGTTACGCCCCCTTCCATTTGGCTTTTTTTGTCATGAACCTCTCTGACTGCTGTTTCTACATGGATGGCTGGTTAGTTAAAACATCTGGCATGATGAAATATAGATGTTGAGCAATGAACACCTCAGGTTATAGACTGGTGGTTGGCACAGAGGAAATGAGTGGCTTTCTGAGGAGTATTTTTTGTATTTTTTCACCACGTTGTTATTAACAACTGTGCAGTAGAAGCACGTACTGCTGACCAAAATGGATCTTTTAGTCAATTGGTTCCGATCCTAGAATTATGCAGTCAATAAAACACTCTCAGGTACACTGGAGTGTGCCCATTCCTCAGACCTCTTAACCCTTAAGCTGAAAATACATTTTAAAAGCATTCCTGAGCAGGGATTGTTTGTCTGTCTCTGTGTGAGAGTGTGCGGGAGTTGCAAATACAGTAGGATGACAAGTTGATCTCTATAGCAATAGACAGACAAATCTTTTTGGTTTCCATTTCTTCATGTTTAATGAATATGTTCATGTTCTGATGCTCCAACTTTACAGGATCTCCCATGAAAGTACGTGGAAAATTAGTCATCTCTGTTGTCTGAAATTTGGTAGAACACATTCCATTTTATTATTTTATTTCTTAAGATCTGTTGTGCACATACAACATATCAAAATGATCTTGTTTACATGATTTAAAACTGAATTGCATGAGCTGAGATTTTTTTCCAAACAAAATAAATATGTTTATTTACTGAGATTGTTGTGATTATTTAGTTGTTCAAGATTTTTGTATTATAGTTTTTTTTTTTCCCTCCAGAAATATCTGAAATTGGTTGTTTTTTTTGGGGTCAGTAAGATTTTTTTTTTTTGAAAGATTTTAAAGGGAAAGTATCTTATGCCAATACCAAGGGTGCTTTATTTAATAATAATAAAAAAATAGCAATATTATTACAATTTAAAATAACTGTTTCTATTTTAATATATTGTAAAATGTTTATTCCTGTGATCAAAGCTGAATTTCCAGCATCTCCACTCGTGTCACATGATCCTTCAGAAATCATTCTAATGTGCTGATTTGCTGCTCAAGAAACATTTATTATCATCGTGTGAGCGTGCGTTTGTGTGTGTGTGTTTGAGACTAGATGATTTTAGAAAACTACTGTATGTGAAATGAAAGCATATTTTAATTGATTTCAATCAGTAAAAGTGCAATTTTGTTAGAATTAATTCTATGTAGCCCTATTGATTATAAAGGTGGTAAATAAGGACATGCAAATTGGAGGAGAATTCCCTTAATGAATTTAAATGTATACAGCCTTTTAGCTCTCAAGTTATTGACGAGTGTTAATTCAGTCGGAGAACGAGGGCATTTTGAGATGTTATAATAATTATACACTTTAACAAATTACAAAAGGCAGGAAACTCTTGGAAAGCCTCCAATCAGCAGAGCCGTATTCAGACCGATTCATACGCAGAGCCATGCTGTGAGAGAAACACTTTTCCATTCGCTGAGCTGCTCAGAGCCGGTGTACATCTTCTCTGCAGCATCGTGACGTGTCCCAGAACACAGATGCATCCAAGCCATCTCGGATATTATGTAACAAAGCCAGTCCGATGTCAAGATCACATATAATCGGGTGTCTTTGTCAGGTCTACAATATGCCCCCTTCAAAAGCTGCAGCTATTCAGACACCTGTACTAGCACTATTATTTATGAGGCTACAGGCTTTGCATTTACTTTTGCCAAAAAAGAATTTGACAGCCCTGTAATATTACTGCTGCCACCATTGTAATGCATGAGAATCTGAACGCAAGTACTTCATTCTTTGTGCCTTTAGCAACTAAAATCTACTTATTGCCTTAAAGAAACAACTTTTTAAATATTATTTATTTAATTGATGCAGCCTCCTGACACTGGATCAGTGAAGCTACACCAGTTACTGTAATTTGATTGGGAACATTAACTTAATTGATACAACTTCACAACTATATAGAAGTTAACATTATAATTAATTAATGATATGATATTATAATGTAATACAATAAGAATATACAAAAGTTTGGAGTCAGTAAGATTGTTTTATTATTAGTAAGAAAAAAAATCACAAATATATTATTAAAAAATATATTTTTATAACAACAAATACATGCTGTATGTTCTTTTGAACATTATATGCATCAAAGAATCCTGAAAAATGTATTTAGTTTCCACAAGAAAAAAAAATTCCACATTGTTTATAATATTATTAAATGTGTATTATGCTCCAAATCTTAGAATGATTTCTGAAGGAATCATTGACCATTTATCATATGTAACATGATGTAATATGTAATGTAATATATTTATCATATTTTTTTTTTTTCATTCCGGTCCTGAGAATGACGCAAAGAAATGAATTTTGCTGCAATGATGTTCTCAGAACATTCAGAAAAATTTTAGTTTCATTTATAAGTCAGCTGACAGCTCATGAACTCGAGTGTTGTCATTCTCATAAAGTTGTTTTGTGCTCTTTCCTAGAAAGCCTTCTTCAACCAAACTCGTGACTATCAATGGTGTCCATTAATTTGTGTGGTAATGTGCAACCCTAAATTAAATTCTTTGGTCAAGGTCACATCCATAGACATGGATTCAGCTGTTTGTTTGTTTGTTTGTTTTTTCTTTTCTTTTTTCTGACTGGCATATGATTACATTATTGGATTTTCAAATTATGTCGTTTATTACAAGTGAAGGTTGCTAATAGATATAGGAGATGATTGTATACTACTTTGGAATTAAGCTCATCCATTATTCATTATGCTTGACTACACACTTGCTACACAAGTTACTGTTCATACATCACAGCTCGGCTGTCAGTAAGCTAAAATGAACCCTTTCTGGTGCAGCGATCACTGCAAAAGCTGCGTGCAGTTACAAAACGTTTTTAAACGTGGCGTGAAGGCCAAGTAACCCATACTTCAAAATTATAGACAAAATTAGACAATGATGTTTGACTCAAATCAGAATTTCATGTCCACTTATATTTTTATTTGGTGAGTAGCATGAAATAAAAGGAATAATGCACAGTCATCGGTAGTCATTATTGTGAAATTATTGCACCCTCAAAGTGCTTCAGTCACAATTGACGATAAACGCAGTGATTTGTACCAATGAAATCTTTCGAAAACCCTTAATCCACAGTCACTAAGAGGAACCCCGTCCGAAATGGCCCTTACAGACCTTATTCACAGCAGCGCCATCTTTGATTTCTAATGGGAATAAAAGCGAGGCTGTGAGGAATAGACATACATCTCTTCAGTGGCTTATACTGTTATTTCATGTTTTTTGGATTGTTCTGCTGACGAAGCATTGCAAAAATATCTTTCCAAGAAATTTCAGTCGATAAAAACATGAGCAGTGGAAAATTACAAGTTATAGGAGCTTTTTACACCTTTTGCCATTGAAAACTAGTCTATCCCTCACAGCCATCTGTCATGGCGATGCTCTGAAGAAGGTCTATAGGTAACTTGATAACTTGGTTTAATGGTCTTCTGAAAATTGAATGTTTGAAAGAAATTCTTTGTCTGTGCCTGAAAGGTAACTGCTTTTTTGTTTAAAACAATAGAGCATCACACTAGTTCCTTTTCACGTTGTCTTGCTTATTAACCCCTCACACTGGGGCTCGAAATTGAATATAGCAAGCACAGGTTTTTCATCCACGGACTCTCAAAGGTTTTGCCAGATGGACTGCGGTGCTGACCTTGAAGATTATTGTCCTGCATTGTTTTAATTTCTATTCAGTTGTCTTTAAATAGTGGAGAACACAATACGCTAAAGCAAGCACATATACAGATGCAGTATAATAACAGCATCAGCCTACTGACCTATTGCACATTTCCATAAAATGATTCAATGCTGGCCATCATTTGAACAATAATTAGTTATTTTTAATGACTTTTAAAATGAAAATTTGATGGCATATAGCAATCGCCAGTTTATATTATATAACAAGATGCCAGATAGGTACCATATGTAATATCTAAAATGCCTTATTGTTTTTACCCGCAGAGATTGTTGTGTGGTTATCTTGTTCTTTGGCTGGTTGTTTATGTCGTATTTCTCATTTATGCAACTTGGGTTTCAGGGTTTTATCCATATCAGTTAATTATTTTGGCGAGGATTCCTTATTACATGCATTTCAAATTAGTAGATAAGTGATTATTTAACACAGTCCAAGGTCTGAGACCACTAGACTTTTCTAAATTAATTAAATTTTTCTAACACAAATTATATTATCAGCATACAAGCATAATTTGGTTTGTCCTACTTTTAATTTGATGGAAGAAAGAACATCTGACCGTCTGTACAAAAGTACAATAAAAATGTGTTATTTTTTCTTCGTTTTACTCCATAACTATACTTTGTTTGAAAAAAAATCAACAGTTCTATTTATTTCCAGGTTTAAATGGAAACAATTAAACTCACAGATTGTCAGGCTAATCTCAGACTTTTGGATTTCATTGCAAATAATGTGTTTTTGTGTTATATACTGTATTTATACTATATTTTACATACTATATTTACTGTAGTCCTACATATGAATTTATATCTCTGTGTTTTATCCATTAGTAAAGAAAGTCAAGTTTAAAAGAGCATGAAAGAGAGAATCTCTTATAGCCCCGTAATTGTTGTGATTCTCATCTTTTTGTGGAGAAATCCTACAGGTCTGCTCTTTATTCTGCCCTTTCACGTGTCATGACATTACAGCCGACTACTTCCAAATACTGTAAAAATATGTGTGAATCTGCTAATGCATTTCTCTGATGTGCTGCCAACACTTTTTGGCTTTCTAAGCCACTATTAAAGGTGCAAATGGTTCTTGTTCCACATAAAGCAGTCTGTCCTCTGGCTCTGACATTTTCAAATTAGTTGCACCAAACTTTAAATTACATTAGATAAATTAACATGAACTGTGTTACATGAATATACAAATAAGCTGGGGTAAAGAATAGTATAGTATAGTATGGTATAGTATATTATAGTATAGTATAGTATAGCATAGTATAGTATAGTATAGTATAGCATAGTATAGTATAGCATGGCATGGTATTGTATAGTATAGTATAGCATAGTATGGTATGGTATTTTATGGTATGGTATTGTATGGTATGGTATAGTATAGTATAGCATAGTATGGTATGGTATGGTATTGTACAGTATAGTATAGCATAGCATAGTTTAGCATAGTATAGTATAGTATAGTATAGTATAGTATAGTATAGTATAGGATAGTATAGGATAGTATGGTATTGTATAGTATAGTAAAGAAGCTGGGGCTAGTCGTCATGTTTCAGTGTATAGATGAACACTGATATATCTATAATCACTGATATAGATTAACACTGATTTCAGATATCAGCTGTAGATGTTTTATGTGTTTACTGTCATCTCAGCTTTTCAATTTAATACACGCCAGATGTGGCTAGCAGCACAAACAGGAAGTAGAGTTTGTGTAAATTCACTCATTTCAAAGGTGAGATGCCAACAAATTTGACTTGATGACCAGGTCTGAGTTCATGTATTTGTTTGAAGGACAGGGTCGAAGGGAGAGAGATTACACAGACAAATATCAGTTGGTCAATTTTATTACATGTTTACAGATTCCCTTCACTGAATAAGCAGGTTGAAATCTGAGCATGGGGTGCAGGTAGTCAATCATTTGATTTCATATCGAATTATAAACAGGCCTCCAAACTAAAAATCCAACTAACCCAAGCAAACTAAACAAAATGAAACAAAAAACAAATTTAAGCATGGTCTTACATAAAGAGACAATAATTTCAATGATTTTTGCTCTTCTCCAGGTTTACTAAATCCACCTTTGTCATCAGCTCTAAATAAAACTCAGATCTAGTTATTGAGTCCAGATGTGTCCCCTTCACAGACTAAATCTATATGATCTTTATCAATCAATCAATCAATCAATCAATCAATCAATCAGTCTATCTATCTATCTATCTATCTATCTATCTATCTATCTATCTATCTATCTATCTATCTATCTATCTATCTATCTATCTATCTATCTATCTATCTATCTATCTATCTATCTATCTGACAGGTCTATTATGTCGGACAGATCTGTATTTGCATTTGATTTCACTTATACAGAGCGTTGTGCTCCTCAACGTTTACCTTTAGTTTTGGTAAAAGTTAATCTTCTCATCCTCTTCCTTTAAACTACAGTATAGCATGTCGATTATGGCTTTAGATGGTTGTTCATGCGGACAGATGAAGGCTGTTTCTCTGAAGTTGAACTTCAGCCCCACCAAATAAGGGAAAAGATCTCAGTAAGCTGTTAAATGTATTTTTGCATTCCGGCTGCGACAAGGAATTTTCATCCAGATCATCAAAACAATCAGTCATCCGATCATCAGACCTCTGAAGTGGGGAATATCAACATCTTTCTCTGATAATGCATGTATGCATGTGTGCATTCTGTCTTTCTCATCTTCTCCCTATTTCCATCTTTTCATTGCTGTTCATGTAATACTGCCTTCCTTATAAAACCATATATTAACACATATGTTGACATGCATTGCTTTCAATTATATATGCATGTAAGTGAGACAATAACTTGAACACACCAAGTGCCACAGCCTGTAGCCACAGAATCAACTTACATAACTGGATGTGAAGCCATTATTACCATAATCCTATGAAACTGCATTGCTCATATTAACTGGATTTTGTGGGCTTTCTTCTAAACTTAATGGGTTTATGGCTGTCAGGAAGCAAATAAAAACAATAATATTCATTTTATAGCCTATTTATATTTTGTACATCTAACATTTACAATAATAATAATAAACTTTATTTTCTATAGCGTCTTTAAAATTATTAACTCAAAGCGCTTCACAAGAATATAAACATGATAAGACATACAATTATACAGACAATGCATTAATGACAGAAAAAAATAAAACATATTATGAAATGTTCGATTAATTATTATGTATAAGCTGCCCTAAACAAATAAGTTTTTAGACTTTCATCAGTGGAAAAGCTCTCCTAGAAAAAAACATTTCAGTCCTTTCTAACAGTTGAAAATTAATCATTGTGCATGGTCCAGAAACATTAAAAAAAAAAAAATCAGTTTATTTTGAGGCAGCTGAGAGAAAAAAATGTTTTTATTGGCTCTAAGATAATCTTTGGCTGAACACGGAAAAAGAGCAAAGGTTGTGTGAATTTATAAGTCTAACTAAAATAGGAACGGCAGCAACTGACCAATGCTTCTGTAAAATTAGTCAGGTTGTGCATCTGTGACCTGAATCCCCTGAGCTTGTTCAGAAATATACATCATTTCACAGTGTGCAGCCAAGTGTTGTTTCCGTTTTATCAGCAGCTGGACGGACATGAAGTTTCAGTGATGCAGAATATTTTATGATTAAAGGGATACTGTACACTCAGCATCAAATAAATAAATAAATAAATAAATAAATAAATGTAAAAAAAAAACTCCACAGACATTTGACAAACAGAAACAGAATAATGAGTCCTTGAACCGATCTTGGGCCCTGTTTACGCTAGCTAGCCTGATGGGATTTCAACTTTGCTGGCTGGAGACCCAAGTTTGGTTTGAAGACGGAAAACGCACCAAGCACAATGTTCTCTCACCATTCCTGATTTCTAACACCACTCTCTTTCTTTGGCTTAGACTAGCGGCTATAAGAGCAGAAACAAAAGCTGCTGCTCTCCGTATGTTTTTCCGACATTTTGCTGAGTTTAGTTCACACAAATCAGTCCATATCAGTTTATCATTTGAGGACTGTTTAAACTTAAAGAATGTTACATTTACACTAAAATTACTTCTTGTTGGTTTAATTTAAACCACTTGCTTGAAATCAAAATGCAATTTCATTTCTGTTCAGGCTTAGATCTGGCCTGGGGATTTCCTGTTCCCAACAGGTTTTGCATGAGACTGAATTGGGAGAGTAGGCCTAAATGTCAGAATTGTTTTATGTATTTTTTGAGAAAAGTGAAAAGGAGACTTGTTAGGTTTTTTTTATTCTGTTGTATTAGATGAGTTTATTTTTATTTTTATTATTTTATGGTTCTCCAGTTATTGCTTAGGCCTACACATTGTTATTATTGTAATTAGCTAATTATATGAATTTATTGGAAATGTAATAATTACATTAATTAGATTAATATTATGATTATGGACACTGTAAAGTATTATATATTGGTGTCCATCCAAAGCATGATTCATCTACGTGTGTGATTACCACACGATTGCTTGATTGACAGATCTATCACGTGAAGGGGCGGATCTTTACAGAATAGAACTGTCAGTGCGTTATGGATTCCTGAGGCGACAGTTAGACTACTTTGACCAGTCACTCTCCATCTGAATAATCTGAGCGGAGAGAGAGAGAGAGAGAGAGAGAGAGAGAGAGAGAGAGAGAGAGAGAGAGAGAGAGAGAGAGAGCACCTCAATTGAAGCGTTTAATAACAGACGGAAACAACACGGTGCAGTCAGTGGTTTACAAACGTGGATTATGGAGAAGTTGCCAAATCAATTTTAAGATAATTTCAAGACGGGAGAAAAGTGCTCAAATCCCTCGGGATGGTTGAAGAATCACAGCAAGGTAAGCATTTGTTTTTCAGGAAAACATAATTATGATCGCTTTCCTTGGTTTTGTTAATAGCTTGCGTTGCGTGCACATGTTGCGTCTGTTGTAGTTTATTTATTGGCTTACAATCGTGTGTAGGTGAGGACTGAATAATGTTGTGAAACAAAATCCCTAAACAATTTTAAAAGTTGAAAATGAATCCTTAGCATTGTTGTTAAAATAATATTTTTTTTTTTTTTGCATTTATTTTTCAAATTAGATATACAGTCTCCTGTACAATTGCCACGTTTAATATAGTGTTCTTTGTTGTAATTTCAGCTGAATTGGCCAATAAATAGTGCATGTTTATTAATAAGGGAGACTTATACAAACCTGATTGGATGACTGACAGCTTTGGTTTGGTAACAGATGGATTCCCAGACATTCTGTTTTGAGATGCTCAATACAATACAATACAATACATTGCATTACAATAGTTTGAAATATATTTTGGGGAAAGACATCGACATTAAATGAACAACATCTGTTAACAATGTCTCAATGTTCTTGAAATATTCTCTATTTCAACTTTGATAAAAGGCATTAAATATTTGACATGCTGCCGGACTAGCCATTGCATCAGACAGATGTGCACTGCTGTAGAAACCCACTCTGATGAACAAAGGAATGGTTATTCTTTAACAAGTCACACTCATCTTGTTAGGTCATTTCACATTTTACTCTTTTTTTTCTTTTTTTAATGAATGGATCTCAAAAACTGACTACAGCATTGAATTGATTGTTGCATGCGTCAAGTGATCAACTCTTAGAACTTAAGTCTATTTTTAGAAATTGCATTATTTAGATAACCTATCTGGGGGAGGAGATTGATGGTTTAGTAACATCACACATTTTCACAACTGGAGTACGAAGTGGCAGGATGCAGCATCATCTCGGATCTCGCGGGAGATGAGTTCTGGTGTCACCAGAGAGTAGTGAATGCTCATTAAGTTAAGCCTACTGTTTGTTATCCATAAATCCACTAGAAGCGTTAAAGTGACTAACAGTGTGTTGATAGGAAACTCAATTCTTTACTGTGTCCTATTGAGCTAATTTTCAGTTTGTTTTATGACTGATTCAGTCTCTTCAGTTGTATAAAGGTTTGTTTTGAAGGCTTTGACAGGTATTTTTGGCCACTCTGCCAAGTAATATCATTCTTTTGTTGTGACTTACCCATTCTGGAAAAACAATCTATATATTGGAAGCAAGTACCGGACAACGGACTTACAAAATATTGCTATAAAATCAAATGTACCTTTACTGCACTGGGAAGCAGTTATTGTGAAGTGTGCCTCTTGTACTATAATCGGTTCGGCTTTTCTCCTACCTGTATGCCTGGTGGGAAAGGTCTTCTCTACAAAAGCGATTGTGTTCCCAGATGTAGCCTACTTCTTCAAAACCCCCTTCGAAAGAAGATGTAAATGTATTGACACTTGTCTTTGATTTGTTTATTCCCAAAATTAAGATTTTTACAATGTTAAATAAAATGCTAAAAAAGTCAACATCTGAAGGACAGCCCTTAAGCAGTCTATGGGGACTTTAGTAGTAGTGAATGTGTGTGTTTATATATACACACACATATATTATGTAAAGAAAAACCTTTATGGTTGATGCGATTAATCGCGATTAATCAATTTCACAGCACCAAAATAAATATAATAAAATTATATTTCTGCAGTTACTTATGTTCTGTGATTTGAGTCATTTTTATAATTTATTCAGCATTTCTTTTTTTTTACAATTATCATTGGAGATGACAAATAAATGTCTTGTAATAAAACCCCTGGTATAGTAATTAGCATTCTGAAGTGATTTACTGTGACAGCTTATTGAAACTGTGTACGTTGGGCATGTGACTGTCAAATTTTCATGCTTTTTTCATTGTATACACATTATCACAATATTGAAATAATTAGCAAAAAAAGTGTCGTCATAACGGGTTTAATAACTTCTTATAACAAAAAAAACTAAAATAATATTTAAATACAATAATACAATACACAAAAAATATATAAAGTAAACAAATGTTTCAAACAGATAAAAGTTTTTCTAAAGAATTATAAAGAACAATAGATAACCCTTTACAATAAGATCTCATTAGTTAACGTAAGCCAATAATGCAATGAACATGATAACGTTAATAAAAAATACAACTGATCATTGTTAGTTCATTTTAGCTCAGGTTTTGTTTTTAATAATGTATTATTAAATGCAGAAACTAACATTAACTAAGATTAATAAATGCTTTAGAAGTATTTGTCATTGTCAGTTTATATTAACTAATGAATGAACTAATGTTAACTAATGGAGCCTAATTGTAGTGTTACTAAAGAATAATAAAGAATCAAAACATTTCCAGATTCAACTTTGTAGTCCTGAATAGCCTATTGAGTATTGAGTGTTGGGCTTGTTTGCATCAGAGTGCGCACAGATGGAGGTGCAAATATCACAAACACAAAATCCCCATTGATTCCAGAACTATGTCCAATTAAATGACTTGAAAAGGAAAGAGAAGCTTTTGCTAAATAATAATGATAATCATTAACAAGCATCAGTTACAGCATTGCTCAGTAATATCTCTGTAGAACTTATGGTAATGAGACGTGTCTGATGTGGCACTATATTGCACATCGTTAGACAACCTGTTGTTAACCCTTGAAAATCAATCTCAAGTTCCTGCTGAACTCCTTTCTTAGCTCTATTCCATTATTTCACCTCTATCTCAACAGCATTAGGCTTTTGAAGAATCATTTATGCGTTCATTTTAAATCTTCCTGCTCTGTTGTCTTTCATTCTTCCACAAGAACATTTGCATGGCAGTGCGCAGGGACTCAGCATGTATTGATTACAGATAGGAAGTCTCTTCACATCCAGTAGCTGATAAGAGATGACAGAATTTTAGAGTTTAGTCTGAAGCCAATGAACATTGGCAGGAGGTTTTTGAATCGTAAAGCTGTTGGATGTGACTGCCCTCCAGCTTGTCTTAAACTGAGTTCAAAGACTTTTCTGTTTAAGCCTTTAGTTGATTTTATTTTTTTAATATATTGCAGGAAAGTAATCACACTCCTCAGTAAGGCCCTAATGGAGAATGACACCTCCATCCCCTCGGGCTACATCCCACATTACCTTCTTCGAGGGGATCCCTTCGCCTCCAAGCTGTCCAAGGAGGCAGACATAGTGGCGGCGTTCTACATCCTTATCATTGGTAAGTGTACAATGTGGACGATCATGTGGAAGAGTTCTTTGCAAGCATCATGTGAATTGTCATTGATAAGATCAGTGATAACTTTGAATTCAAATATTTAAATTAAGTTATAGCAGAATATCTGCAATTTTTAGAGGCAATTGTACTTACACTGCCGTTCAAAAGTTTGGGATCGGTAACATTTTTAATGTTTTTAAAATAAGTCTCTTATGCTCACCAAGGCTGCAATATTTGATTTAAAAATAAATATTTAAAATTTAAAAATATATTTAAAAATGTAATTTATTCCTGTGATGCAAAGCTGAATTTCCAGCATCATTTCTCCAGTCTTCAGTGTCACATGATCCTTCAGAAATCATTCTAATATGATGATTTGCTGGTCAAGAAACGTTTATTATTATTATTATTATTATTATAAATGTTGAAAACCATAATGTAAAATTTTTTCAGGATTCTTTGATGAATAGAAAGTTCAAGACAACAGCATTTATCTGAAATAGATAGCTTTTGTAATATTATACACTGCCATTCAAAAGTTTTTGGTCGGCAATACTTTTATTTAGCAAGAATGCATTAAATTGATCAAAAGTTACAGTAAAGACAATAATAATGTTACAAAAGATTCTATTTCAAATAAACGAAATAGTTCTTTTTCTACTAATCAAAGAATCCTGAAAAAAAATTGTCCACGACTGTTTTCAACATTGATAATAATAATGAATGTTTTTGAGCATCAAATCAGCATATTAGAATGATTTCTGAAGGATCATGTGACACTGAAGACTGGAGTAATGATGCTGAAAATTCAGCTTTGCATTACAAGAGTAATTTAAATTTTAAAATACATTCAACTACAAAACAGTTATTTAAAATTGTCATAATATTTAACAATATTACTGTTTTTTGTATTTTTAATCAAATAAATGCAGCCTTGGTGAGCATAAGAGACTTTTAAAAAATCTTAACGATCCCGAACTTTTGAAGGGCAGTGTATTTCTTGTTGATTTGAAGAAGTTTAAATTTTCGTCTAGCAAAATGTCTTTAAAAAAAACAAGATATAATGACATTTTGATGATATTTTAGTTACCAACAATGACAGAAATGTACCTTACTGACTTTCAGTGATGTGTGAGAATGAGGTTTTGCAATCAGATTTATTGTCTTCATTTTGCCTGAATATCTAACAGCCTTGCATAAGAACCAATTTTAACTTTGTGTAGGTCGGTAAGGCCTACACATTGCTAATGAACAGTCTTGGGAGTAGACACACTGACTTAATAATCTTTAAAGCAATGGGTCCAAACCCTGATTGTTTATTATGAATGATGCACAAAGTATTTAAAATATTAATATTTGAATATGGATTAAAACTTAAAACTAAAATATTTGAATATGGATTCAAGGAGACTGTTTTTGTAAATATGTGTGCACCAGAGAAAAGATTCTGCTTTGTTCTCTTTATGAATTGATGGATTTCACTTGACCATTCACAGAGAAACCTTTTTTTCTCATTACTGAGAATCTTGTATGTTTTTGCACCTTTAACTCTCAAATATTGATTATTGCCCTCATTGTCCAACAAGTCAAGTGTATCTAAAGAATGAACGCCTTGACTACAGCATTTAATAAAAGTGACATGTGAAGGCCAAGTATTGTAACCCATACTTGGAATCAGTCCTCTGCATTTAACCCATCCAAGTAAGTGTACACGCATTAGGAGCAGTCAGTAGTGAACACACACACCGCAAACCATGAACACACACACCCGGAGCAGTAGGCAGCCATTTTTGCTGTGGCGCCCGGGGAGTGATTGGGGGTAAGGTACCTCAGTCATTTCCAGGTTACCAGTTTGACTTTCTAACCATTATGCCACGACTGCACCAGCATACCAGCCTCCTATGTTTCTGCTGCTGCCTCAGAAGACGCAGTAGTCCAAGTAGACAACATCTGTATTCCCTTACATGTTGAGGTTGTTGTTGTTGTTTTTTGGCGCATACCTACCAATGCAACGGCTTTGCCATAAAAACCAATGCAGATATTCCGGGAAACGAAAGAGTGGCATGGGACACACAAATCGGATCTGAACTGTTGCGATACATAATGTGGACAGTCAATTATTTAGATCAGATTCCAATTGACCCTTCGCACAGACCCGCCCCCCTTAGTTACTGTCGCTATGTCCGACAAGCTACGCCGCTCTCACGCACATACCATGTTCTCACGCAGTGAAAAATACATCGCGGATCAGAGAGGAGACTGACAATACGCTGACAGACAGGACAGACCAGGTTACTTTTCGGTTACTTTTGATATTAAACATATTAAACAAAGTCTCACCTTTCAAATTTGGTCATTTTTGAAAAGAAATTTAAACAATAAATACCGTTTTGTGGCTCTTTAATGTGTCGTGACAGATCGCTGTAGAGCCTCAGTTAAAGCTGCTCGTGAACCGATCATCTCTTCCTTCAAGTTCATTTATAGCATCAAATGAACATAAGAAGGAATGTTGTTTTATCCGCGGAAAGGCGTCAGTATATTCAGTTTTTCAAGTTCAAATCCTCCCATGTTAATCTACTAACTCTCCTGACTGCTTTGTCGGACAAAATGGCGGATGGCGAAGTATGATTGGTCAGATCACCTGTCAATCAAGCTCCCTGCGAAAGGTCAATTGAACGGACAAATAATTGGATTTGGACTGACAGTGTGAACGTAACCAAAGTGTTATGAACAGGGCCGTAGCTGGGGGTATACTGGGTTGCTATTGTGGTTGAAATCTCAGGGGGGACCCCCGAAAGCTGTAGCTTCTCTACCGACAGCCCTAGTTATGAATGTAGGATTTGCCTTCTTGTATTTAATTCCTTCTAAATGAAATGTTTATGAAGCAGAAGGCTAAACAACGTGTTGAATTTATAAGCAAGAACCAAAAAGTGACTCGCGTAAAAATCGGCTTTCCCCTTAATGTGCAAAGCCTGACAGATACCGTATTGCCATGCTGTTGTCACTGAGGATGACATATTCAATCCACTCATGCTGTCATTGAGATGACATCCTCTGTCATACAGAAGAGTTTGTGTTGAGCGGTGTCATCTAGTGCATTTTAACAGAACTAATATATGACATGTTGGGGATACTGTGGCTCCACCGTACATTTTTCAGGTCAGTTTCTCTGTAGGAACATGTATAAGTATTGGTTACCTTACCAGAAAAATCTTTTAAACATTTAGACCACCATCGCAGCAGAAATAAAAATTGTTTTAGTTTATTACACGCTTTTCATAAAAATATAAACAGTGTAATAAAAAAATTATGAAACTCAAAATAATTAATGAAACGGTAATGTAAAACGTACAAGGCTGCATATTCTTTTGGACTCATATTAAATATCTCTCCAAACCAGGATGAACATTTTTCACATTTTTTTAATTGTTTATAATACCGACATGACCTCTCCAATAGAATGCTAGCTATGTCCGTTCTGCATAGTATTGCATTTTTTTTAAATAATTCAGATTATTCAGTATTCAGTTATACGCTTCTGAAAAATATAATTAGAAAATCATTTTTTTGTTCAGCACAACATTATTTATTCCACAGGTGTCCATCAGTAACTATGTTATCAAAGAGATGCTCAAAAGGATGTTTCCTCTTTCATGGGGACATTGTGTCTCATTTGACCTGAAAGATGTGTGTTTCGATCAAAAGACTGAATCAATAGTTCTTCCTCACTGCAATTTACAAGTCTTTTCTCCTCCACTCATGTGAAGGGAACAGTCCGAAGGTGTTTCGTAAACATTTAGTCTCAAACACATACTGTACAAATCAACAAATGTCAGTTACAGTATGTTCAGTTCTGTTTGGATAGTTTAAGAACTAAAACTGGAGAAACAATGCATCTGTTAGTAATAATAATGTGCGTGATCCGTATCCGTTCACATTGATTCATGATCATATGAGACTGAAAGAGTTCATTGAACAGTCACATGAAATAACGTGTCTTCTCTGAAATGGAGCATCAGTCAGCTGATGTCAGGCTAGGATTTGAAATGATGTGGAGCACACGATGATCTCCGTTTTGGAAATCTGATGTTCAAAATGTGTTCATGGACATTATGAATTGAACATACTGTAAGATTTATGAGTAATTAATGTTTTATTTAATCAAATTTCATGACACTTTCAAAGCCTTTTCTGGCTTAATAAATACAGAAGGCACATATTTGCAGCATGTAGGTCATAAAGGTTTCTCTATAGCATCTAGCATCTAGGTCATAAAAAGAGGAAAAACGAATAACATGAGTGGAATCATTGTGTCGTTTGAATCTATGTGGCTGTAACCAGGAAAGACTTATTGTCACACTGCTTTTTCATTATGGTGACCTTTCTATCCTTTCACTGAGAAATGGGATATCCAGTAACCTTTGACTCCTATTAGTTCTCTACAAATGTTATAACAGGAGTCTTAATGTGCTGTCTTTGTATATCAACAAATACACAACCTCAACCCCAGGGTGGACACAAATAGATGAAAAGGACTCAATATAATGGAAAGTTTAACAAGCCTTCATTAAGGTTCAGGAGTTTCTTGAGGCACTTTTAAAAACAGCATCTGGTCAAACACACAGTGTTAATGTTTGTCTTATGTTTTTACAGGTATCTTGTCAGCCACTGGAAATGGTTATGTCATATACCAGACCGCCAAACGCAAGAGCAAGTTAAAGCCGCCAGAATTCATGACGCTGAATCTAGCTGTATTCGACTTTGGCATATCAGGTGAGTTTAAATGACTTGATATGCTGCTGATGTTATCTTCATCTGTCAGATTATGTATCATATAGCCTATCTGAAAGGATCTCTCTGTTATACAATTTCTTTTGATTTTGTGTTTAAAATATACAGCTTTCAGTGTATAGTTTAGCATTATATTTGGAGTCAACAATGTGGCAGAATATCAGCCCAAATTATTCAGCACTGCCTCTTATGACACTGTCTTTCTGGCTTATTTATGTGCTATTGTTGAAATGCACTTGTATAAATCATACAGAGGATTTTAAGGCCCTGCGGTTACAAATGATCAAATTCCTGCCACGATGACCTGGAAAGTCTCTCTTTTCCTTCATCTTCCTTTGTCATGATTGTTTTCTCTTACTTTAGTGTTCAGTGTGTAACATGAACGCAATCTTCCGTCTCAATTGGGGTTTGCATCTTTTGTTACACTATATAGCATACTGTAGCTATACAGTATACCTAAGCACAAGCCTAGTAGAAAAGCTAATTTCACACTAAATTATTTTCACCAAACATGAAATAAAGTAGACTACATGCGTTACAATTTGTGTGAAATATCATTAGTTTCACACAATACATTGCTACAGTAAATCAATTATGATTACTCTGTTTTGATCGAAGTTTTGATTTATTAAACAACTAACACACGACAAGATTGCTGTAATATCATCAGTTTAGTTTCTGGTTGGGTATTTACGATAATCCCCATTTTCAGACTAAAATGTATCAGGTATATTTTACCTGAACATATCGGTATTTCCCTGGGGCTCGTGACCCAATAAAAAAGGTCCAGCGACGCCCCTGAGACTTCCAACAAAGATTTCCTCTCCTTCAACGAATTTGTTTCAATATTTGTACTCTAGCCCCACCTAGTGGATGTTTAGTGTGACTGCCTCAGATCAGCAGTGGTGACTGTTGAGGCCCCTGATAATAATTAGAATCTTAGTTTACCCCCAAAATGAAAATTGTATCATCATTGACTCACCCTCATGTTGTTCCAAACTTGGGGGGGGGGGGGGGGGGGGGGTTTGTACTGTCTGCACACCCAGCAAGGTCTCTCGCTCGCTTACGTCTCTGCCGTGCACGTGCGCGGTTTGAAGCACAATATCTGTCTCGCATGCACTCTAGATAGATTACAGGATATTTTAACTAATTTGCAGTATAACTAGTCGATCACGAGTGGCTCAACAGGTAGATATATAGATAAACTCATCTTTCAGGCATTTGACCGACCGGGTTGACACTTCAGCGTGAGAAATCGGGGGTGTGGCGTGAGAGCGTGAGAATAGGGTCAATTGCGTGAGTCTCACGCTCAATGCGTGAGAGTTGGCAGCCCTGACATTGACTTCCATAGTATTTATTTTCCTACTATGGGTCAAAGTCAATGGGTGCTGTCAACAAAATTTTTATTTTAGGGTGAGCTATCCCTTTAAATAATTAATTGCTGCTTACAGGGCAGTATTTATATTTTTTAATTATATACTTATACAAAGAGCTCACTTTCTAAGATTTACAGAACAAATGACTGCCTGTGTAGCTCACAAAGTTCAGTCCAGTTAATTAAAGGTGGAGTGTGTCATTTTTGAGCTACTGACTGAAATAACTGTTTTCAAATAAGTTTCCCCGGACAAGTTTCTCTCTGCCTGATATTGCTTAGTGGAGGGTCCTGCCCCAAAATCATGGCAGTGATGCAGTTTCAGGACACTCAAACAAATGGTAAATTATTACTCGGTTTGTTTGAGTCTACAAATTACTTTCTTATAGTTGTCTCTGCATATTATTCGGCATAGGAGAAAGTAATTTCACAACAAACAACAGGGACAAGAGAATTGATCCAATATGATTTATCATTTTAAATGCTTTAGAATCCCACTTGTCAGTCAAAATGTTAACAGTAAGTTTGGTATCAGCATTGGTATCCATAGCATTTTGGATACAAATTATATTTTGTTTTCAGTGTACCATCAGGAGTTCAAATTGATTTAGCTCCATCCAAAATGCCATTCTCGTCTTGTCGCCTATTAGTCAGGATGGCGTCGCTGGATTTGAGCATAATGAAGCTTTTGTTTTCTGGGAGTCATGCACATGTCAGACTGCGTAGTGCGTCACATTTACGCAGACTTGGGGTCAGTGTGCTTTCTGGGTTCTCTTCCTCTGTGTTTGTTCATATGAAGAACACATATAGGTCTGCTGTAATCTGCATCTCTGAAATTGCTACCGTCAACTGTTTGGTTACCCATATTCTTCAAAATATCTTCTTTTGCCTTCAGCAGAAGAGAGAAATTCTGTAACACTTTACTTAAAGCCTTTACAGATAATGCATTATAAAAGTATTTTTAATGCATTAATTATGCCTTATAATGCATTGTTTGGTCTCATTAATAACTGTAATATTACATTATAATACACTTTTAGAATGTATAATGCATTTAACCACAACCAACAAACAATTTCAGATGTAACAAGGAATCTGAGGATATTATAATGCGTTTTAACTTTGGTTATTATTACTTAATGAACTTAATGAAAAGATATAATGCATTATACCATACATTATGCATACCTAAATAATGCATTATACATAAAGGCCATAAAGGCTTATACATAATGTTCTAAGGATGTTTTGCCAACTAAGTTGTTAAAAAATTTATTTCTGAATGTTCTCAAAATGTTAAAAACGTCCAGTTTTTTTTTATGTTTAAAAAACAATGTTTTGGATTATGTGAATGTTGGAGAAAACATGTTGTAATGTTGTCTCTATTTTATCATTTAGATTTTAGACTTTAGACTAATGTCCAACTAATATGTTTCAGAAAATGGTCCATGAATGATGTACAAGTATAATTTTATGCTCTAATGTATTGTAAAATAAGATAATTTTGAACAACCATTCTATTATTGTTACTGGAAGAACATTTGTTCATAAATTACAGGGAACCTTGCCAGAATGTTAGCCGAAGTTCTGAGAACGTTCCTGGGAATGCCATCTGAGAGCACATGTTCTTTTGAAGTCTTCTTTGACATAAGGTTGTTTTTATGTTTTTGGTCAGTCACTGGAAAGCCGTTCTTCATCGTGTCGAGTTTTTCGCACCGCTGGCTGTTCGGATGGCAGGGCTGCCGCTACTACGGCTGGGCCGGCTTTTTCTTCGGATGCGGAAGTCTCATTACCATGACGATTGTCAGCTTAGATCGATACTTGAAAATCTGTCATTTAAGTTATGGTAATTAAGTCTATCTATCTATCTATCTATCTATCTATCTATCTATCTATCTATCTATCTATCTATCTATCTATCTATCTATCTATCTATCTATCTATCTGACCGACTAACATGCATTTACTTGGCCATCAGGTACATGGTTCAAACGGCATCATGCCTTTCTCTGTCTGGTTTTCACCTGGTTCTACGCTGCGTTCTGGGCCACCATGCCAGTGGTGGGCTGGGGAAACTACGCACCTGAGCCATTTGGCACGTCCTGCACACTGGACTGGTGGCTGGCCCAGGCCTCTGTGTCTGGCCAGAGCTTTGTTATGTGCATGCTCATCTTCTGCCTCATCCTCCCCACTGTCGTCATCGTCTTCTCCTATGTCATGATCATCTTCAAGGTGAAAGCCTCAGCCAAAGAAGTCTCTCATTTTGACACACAGAATAAAAACAAGCACAACGTGGAGATGAAGTTGACTAAGGTTTGTGTGTTTTATTAATCAGAAATGCTATGTGGCATTTCATGTGGCCATATTTCATGTGGTTCATTTTGCATTCTCCAGGTGGCGATGTTGATCTGCGCAGGGTTTTTAATAGCTTGGATCCCTTATGCTGTGGTATCAGTGATGTCTGCTTTTGGAGATCCTGATTCAGTGCCTATCCCAGTCTCTGTTGTGCCAACTTTGCTGGCCAAGTCCTCTGCCATGTACAATCCAATCATATATCAAGTCATTGACTGTAAGAAGAACTGTGCCAAACCGTTCTGCTTCCAAGCTTGGAGTAAAAGGAAACATTACAAGACTTCAAGGTATGTGCACCCTTCAAATTCTAGAGGAATAAGGGATTAACTGGCTCCTGATCTCTCTCTCTCTCTCTCTCTCTCTCTCTCTCTCTCTCTCTCTCTCTCTCTCTCTCTCTCTTTCTCTCTCTCTCACTCTCACACATACACACACACACACACACACACACACACACACACACACACACACACACACACACACACACACACACACACACACACATATATTAATATATATATAGTATATACTATAATATATACTATACAGTATATATATAACCACTGAAGTGTGTTCAGTTTATGATATACTAGTGTACATAGTCTATAAACTCCTCCTCAAATGCAGTATGCAAATGCATGTCCCACTGTGGGTGGATGTTTTTGCTGCAATGCCGGATCTTGCTGTCTCTCTTGTTCCATTAGCGTTGTGTTAAAACACTATTCTTAAGATAGTTAAAAACAATCGAGACGCAGGCGTTTTGCTCTGTTCAAGGGGTCAAGGTTTAGCTGGTTAGCATACTCAAAAATCTGTTCAAAAGTTGCCTTGTATCCTTATGAAATAATTTTTTTCAAGCGACGTATTGCTTATCTTTTATTATAGTTTAGTCTGCAGCATCAATGTGATACATTAACATGTGTTATCATTCTTCGTCCGAGTTTTGAATCTTTTTGTTTTTTAGACGTCTATTGGACAGATTGTTGGCACAAAACCCAGGCATGACTTAATTAGGCTGAACGTAACGAAAAACAACTGATTGACGGAAGACTATTGAATGCAGCTGTCTTGTTTTTCCCAGGTTCTACTCCATCTCTGCCTCCCTGAAAAAGAGACCAGCCAATGAAGTTCCGACTGAGATATGAGCAAATGATAGGAACCCACAATGGACCTGTGATAGGACACTGGGCAATTTGTTATTGTGCAATTTAGAAATCAACAATTCACACCCACCTACTGTAACTTTGCTCTTGTAAACTACTGCCGTCAGCTTCACAAATCCCTGCAAACACAACTCCTTTTACTGTAATTTGATCTTTCTGTGTACAAAATAATTAAGTGGTATATATGATGTATTTTTATACATATATATTTTTTGGTTATTTGTTTTATATTCCAGCATTCACAGTACCAACACGTTTAAAATAACCTGCTTAAAGTCTAATATGACATCACTTTTTAACAAATAGTAGTCTGTGTTCAGTCTATAGTTTCTCATTTAGTGTTTGTACAGCAAGTAAACATATAATTGAAACTGGTCACACACACACACATCTATACAGCAGCATGGTCACAGTCACAGATAAACAACAATGTATACACACACTACATGAGTGCAAGTTTACTGTTTTTTTTTTTTAAATCAAACTGAATAGACACTGATGTACTAATTGAGGCTATAGAATTTCTTTTTATATTATACTTAGCATGATAGTTTTGGGCCATGTGCAATGATTATATATTAGACATTACATTGAAGCTGTCTTCTACATGGAAAGGTGTCTCCCAAAGTCTATGGTCTTGAGAATTATTATTATTATTATTTATTTATTTTTTACTCAATTGACATCCAATGTCATTTTAACTTTATGTATTTAATATGGTAGCCTTCTGCATGTTATCAGCCTTCAGACAGCCCCTAAACTGTTAAAGGCTAAAGAAGAAAGTGCACAGTTGGTAAAGATAAGTTGATAAGTGTTTTCCAAAAATATTTCATATGTTTTGTGGAAGTTGGACGATAATGAACAGATGCAGATAGCAAGCTGGGTTTATAAAATGTTAGACATTTCTTTTTAAATACCTGAGACTACTAGCCTGCAGTATTTTAAAAAATTGCTCTCAGATGACCTATGAAAATACACCGTACAATACTAGTGCTTTTTTTTATCAGAAAGAAGCTTGTTAATACTCAAAACATAATGCTTGCACAATTAAAGCTAAATATTATTGAATAATAAATAGTTTACACTTATTTTGATGGAGGTCACAGTTTTACCCAAATGGCAACCAGTTAGATTGTTGTAACTGGATGTTTGGTTATACTGTACAATAGAAACATTATCGCTGTAGTATTGAAAACTAAATAAACAAACAAAACAAATCTTGGAAGACAAAAACAATTAGCAGAATGATGGTATAATGAAATGATGATATAATGAAAGTGGACTTTGATTTAAAATTGCTAAAAAATATAAATAAATAGCTCTTTTTTGTTTTCTGCAAAAAAAATGCTATGAACCCCAATTGTGTGAGTAGCCAAAATGAAGACATTTTTTGAATGAAAGACTCTTTATTGCACTATATAAGCTCAGACATATGCTTACAAAGGTCTTCAGCTTTAGTGTGAATGAATGTTGTTGTGGTGTGCTGGATCTCATCAACAAGCTAGAATAGTTGGGATCTCTTTGGGTTCAGGGTTAGGTTTCGAATGAATGACCAGAGATTCCCCATTTTGATCTCCTGAGCCTCTGACAAATTGTCCAACGGTACTTAAAATCCTTGCAGTCTGTTGGTAGCTGATCCTCATGGCGTTGGAGTTCATCGCGTTTTTCAGCAGTTTAATTTAATGCCCACGTCTTTTATCTGATGCTTTCATGCAGTTGTGACAGAGGTGACGTCCCTGCAAATCAATGCCCCGGTTGCAGGAAGTGGAGAATGCACTGGAAGCCTCACTGCCTGCCTTCTGTTGTCCTTGTCATAATGCAGTTTACGGCACGCAGGAACAACCTTGTCTCTCACCAGACAAAACGCCAAAATATCCCTTTTCCCCCAATGATAGCTTTAAAAGCACACCTCTCACAATTTTTCTAACTAAATTTAGACTTGAAATGAATTCCTTTTCATGCATCACATGCTTTAATCAGCTTGATGAATGATGTAATGATGTACTGTACAGAATGTGGTATGAACGATTAGCACATTGAACCTGAAGTGAAAAGTAATGAAACCAAAGGTAAACCAATCATGTTTTGTTTAGGCAGAATGGGTACGCTATGATTCTTCATCAGATCTGACAGGCTTGTCAGTGAATAGGATTGATGAAACCTAACAAAAAAATCTTTTAAAGAGACTGGAATTATTGAAATCCTTATAAACTAAGGAATACCATTCTACAATAAATAAAATTCTGCTTTACTTATCCAACCTAAGAGAATGGTTTTCACTAATGGTCCCAGAAAGCACTTAGATGCAACCAGAAAATGCTTTGCCATGTGAACTGATGTAAAATGGGGCGACTAAAGTGTTCTAAATCTAAATGTGATCAAATAAAGCTGGCAGATTGAGGGATACTTACCAAAGATAAACAAATTTAACAAATGTGGAACACAATATGTGCATAATATCTTCTATACTATTTTAGAGCTTCATCATTGTTCTGATGCATTCATCTTCAAAATGCCTTTGCATTAGTCAGCTGATAAAATGGATCCAGGACTCTGAGGATATCAGCATTTTTGTCGCAGATGTCTTTGTTACATAAGTTGAAGACTGCACCTTGATTACATAAAAGAAGCAAATATATTGTTGTGAACTTTTTCTTCTCAAGTGTAGAAAAGATAGAGTTGCAGACCAGGAGATTGTTGAGGTATAAGTTCTTTATTTTGTCGCTGTAGTCATCTCAATCAAGTCTAACTAAGGCAGTATACATTTAGTTCATATACCCTTTCAAGGGGGTTGGATTAATTTCATAGAGGAGGGGACTCTTGAACAAAACATGTAAAGGAAAGTACATGATTCAGCTGGTTACCTGATTTCATCAGGTAACAGTGTAACTCAGAGCCTTGAGATGCTAATCCAATCAGCCTGATTAGATCAACAAAAGGCCCAGCTGACCTTTGAGGTGTGACAAGAGGTTAATGTCCAAAACCTTGATTGCCTCAAAAATGGAAAACAGTGTGTGCACTTTCTCAGTTAAAATACTGTTGAACCTAAATTAAAACATTTAAATAAATTTGTAATCCTACAATATACTGTAAGAAATTAATAAAATTACCATCAACTTTCTTATAGGACAAATATTCCAGATAATCTAATATCAGATAACATAAGAGATTCATTATAGAGTAATAGGTGAAATAGATATGCAGAATACATGCTGATTAATTATTTATTCTCTTCCTTATTATTTTAAACTCTAATAGTTGTACTCTAAAGATCATTACCAATATGGTAAACAGGGTTTTAATACTTCATTTCCAAAGGACTGTTTCTCTGTTACTACGCTGATTTTACTGTAAACCTGCAATGGATGTCATCTATTGATTATGTCACCAAATTAAATTAGTTTGAAATCTGCATATCATTCTTATCAAATGTTGTCATTGTGTGTTGACAGGATACTTTTAAATATAACTTAAAGTGATAGTTAACCCCCCAAAAATTTAAATTATGTCAGTATTTACTTATGCCATTCTAAACCTCAAGACAGAAAGTCATATAGGTTTGGAACGATATGAGTGTGAGTGAATGCTGACAGAATTTAAATTTTCTCGCTATCCTTTAAGTTTACAACTGCCATAACATTACATTTAAACAGTTAACAAAGTAATAATTATTGGCTGAATTTACTGTATGAATTAATTTGTGTATTCTCTGCATCAATGTAAAAACAATTAATGTCAAAATGTCATTGTGATGAGGGGGGCGTGGTTTTAGCGCCGTCTGTAGTGAGAGACGAGTCAGAGGGAGCGGCGGTGAGTAAGTGGGTCAAGTGCAAATGATAAACACCTGTGTCTAATTGCAGTGATTGGCGTGGGGAGACGCATAAAAACCCACAGACTGAGAGAATGAGGAGAGAGAGGAGGACTGGTGACTCGTGCGTGAACAAAGAGGAAAACTGGGACAGCTGAAAGGAGCACGGAAAGAGTTTATGCAAAGCTGTGGAAGACCTTGAAGCTGAACCAGCGTGGAATGAGTTATTATTTGAATTATTGTGTTGCTGTAGTAAAACTACGGTGAACGTGCTGTGTGCACAACATTTATTATTTTTGGTTGAAATAAACAACGTACGAGTCCCAATCTCGCCGACCCTGTCTCCTTCTTCCTCCATAAAGACGAACTTTGTTACACTGGTGCCGAAACCCGGTAAGAAGGAGATCGGCCGCCGCCATGCAGAACCCGTCAGGAACGCCGTTTGCGGACATCATCCAGTCACTCGCGGCTCTTCAAAGAGACCAACATCAGGCCCTCCTGAGTGTTAAGGAGGAGCACGAGCGGCGCTTTCAGGCGCTGCTCCAAGGGCAACAGGAAGACCGCGAGTTGTTCCGGAGCTGTTTGGACCGGGAGACTCCGGCCAGCCCCACTCCAACATCAGACTCGGCCTTGCCGCTCACCTTATCGAAGATGGGTCCAGCTGACGACCCGGAGGCGTTCCTGGACCTCTTCGAAAGGATGGCCGAGACCCGGGGCTGGCCCAGGGCAGACTGGCCACTGCGTCTCATCCCGCTGCTGTCAGGGGAGTCGCAGGTTGCCGCCCACCAGCTGCCTGTCGCGAGTCTCCTGGTCTATCAAGACCTACGGCGCGCCATCCTGCAACGGGTCGGTCGGACCACGGAACAGCATCGCCAGCGCTTCAGGTCTCTGACACTCGACGAGTCCGGCCGGCCCTTCGTGATGGCGCAACAGCTCCGGGACTCCTGCCGCAAATGGCTGATGGCCGGGGGAAGCGACGTCGAGCAGATTATCGACCAGGTGGTACTGGAACAGTTTATCGTGAAGCTCCCCAAGAAAACTGCACAGTGGGTCCAGTGCCACCGCCCGACGTCGCTGGACCAGGCCATCCAACTGGCGGAGGATCACATGGTGGCGTGCTCTGGGGTCGGCGAAACCCTTCCATCTGTCTCTCTCTCCCCCTCTCTCTCTCTCTCTTCCCCGGCCTCTACCCCCTCCCTTTCTACAAAGCCTGTTCCCCTTCCTAGGTCGCGAGGAGGCTTTGCACCCAGACCAGCGCCGAGGTGGAGGTCCGGGTGGTCCGGTGACAATGGCGCGGCCGCGAGGACGGCGACGAGGGGGACACCGGCTGGGGAACTTTCCACCCTGGCGCAGCTGGCGCCTCTCTCCCCACGTCAATCCCTTGGCCCACTTCCTGCCGCTGGAACAGCGGTAAAACCTGGGCCGGCCTGTTGGCGCTGTGGGGACCCGGGCCACTTCATCGACAGGTGCCCGGTGATGGAGGTGGGGACACTGGTTCGGGTCCCCGACGCGCCAAAGGCCGCCCCCGATCAAGCCGGCCCGTACCAAATACCAGTGAGTATAAAGGGGGGTACTTATCAGGCTTTGGTGGATTCAGGATGCAACCAAACCTCGATTCATCAAAGCCTGGTTCGATCTGGGCCATTGGATAACAGCCGCGTGGTTAAGGTGCGGTGTGTGCACGGTGTGGTGGTGAGTTATCCTTTAATGTCGGTAGAAATTCTATTTAGGGGACAAAAACATAGTGTGGAGGTTGCAATTAACCCGCACCTCCGACATCCGCTAATCTTGGGTACCGATTGGCCTGGTTTCAAGAAGTTATTGGGGGTTTTATGTGCGGATGTCTCTTGGGAAAAGAAGCACCAGGGGAAGACAGCGGTGATTCAGGTGGGGGATGCTGTACCGGGGCCTCTGGGTACTGCTGTAGGGGAAGAGAGCACTTTGGAGGGAAATATCCTCTCCGAGCGCGATGATTTTCCCCTAGAGCAGTCCCAGGATGAGACGCTAAAACGCGCGTTTGACCAGGTCCGTTCCATCGACGGTCAGCTACTCCACCCGGACCAACCGCTCTCTTACCCCTATTTTTGTGTGATAGAAGATAGGTTGTATCGGGTGACCCAAGACGCCCAGACAAAGGAGGATACAACCCAGTTGTTAGTACCAAAGAGCCGTCGGGAAATGCTTTTCCAGGCGGCTCATTGTAATCCGATGGCCGGTCATTTGGGGCAAACGGCGACACTAAACCGTCTCATGGCCCGATTCTTTTGGCCGGGCATTCACGAGAACGTGCGCAGGTGGTGCGCGTCTTGTCGTGAATGTCAGTTGGTTAATCCACCGGCCAACCCAAAAGCACCCTTGTGCCCCCTTCCGCTGATGCAGGTCCCCTTTGAACGAATTGGTATGGACCTCATCGGGCCATTAGAACGGTCAGCACGAGGGCATCGTTTTGCGTTAGTCTTGGTAGATTACGCAACACGATACCCAGAAGCAGTCCCGCTTCGCAATATCTCCGCTAAGAGTGTGGCAAGCGCGCTGTTTTCTTTAATCTCCCGGGTGGGGATCCCTAAGGAGATCCTCACCGATCAAGGCACGGCGTTTATGTCACGAACGGTACGCGAGCTTTACGAATTGTTGGGCATTAAATCGATTCGCACCAGCGTCTATCACCCACAAACGGACGGCCTGGTCGAACGGTTTAATCGCACATTGAAAACCATGATTCGTAAGTTCGTTCACGAAGACGCCAAAAATTGGGATAAATGGTTGGAACCCCTTCTGTTTGCTGTACGCGAGGTCCCCCAAGCCTCCACGGGGTTTTCCCCCTTCGAGCTTCTTTTCGGTCGCCAGCCCCGTGGGGTGTTGGATGTACTGAGGGAGGTTTGGGAGGACGGACCGTCCGCTAGTAAGAACGAAATTCAGTATGTCCTGGACCTGAGAACAAAACTCCACACATTGGGGCGGCTCTCTTTGGAGAATTTGTTACAGGCCCAGGACAGACAGAGACAGCAATACAATAGGGGGGCTAAACTGCGTCAATTCTCACCGGGAGATAAGGTACTTGTATTACTTCCCACGTCCAGCTCGAAATTACTCGCAAAGTGGCAAGGGCCGTTTGAGGTCACACGGCGAGTTGGTGATCTCAACTATGAGGTAATTCGATCGGATCGGGGTGGGGGACGTCAGATTTACCACCTCAACCTGCTAAAAAAATGGGTTGAGGCTGAGGCAGTGATGCTGGCGACGGTGGTGACTGGAGAGGAGGATCTCGGGCCAGAAGCGTATGTTAAATCCCAGTCATTCGCTCTGGCTCCCTCTGGTGATCACCTCTCGCTCTCGCAGCTCGCTGACATCACATCCCTACAGGCAGAATTTGCCGATGTGTTCTCGCCCCTGCCTGGTCGAACGAACCTCATTCAGCACCACGTTGAGACAGATCCGGGGGTCGTGGTACGTTGCCGCCCGTATCGTTTACCTGAACATAAAAAGAAAACCGTTCAGGCCGAATTAGAGACAATGCTGGACATGGGGGTCATAGAAGAGTCCAACAGTGACTGGGCGAGCCCGATCGTTTTGGTACCAAAACCTGACGGCTCGATTCGGTTCTGTGTGGATTATAGGAAGGTGAACGCGGTGTCTAAGTTTGATGCGTATCCAATGCCCCGGATTGACGAGTTGCTTGATCGGCTTGGTTCTGCTCGCTTTTATTCGACACTGGACTTAACAAAAGGTTATTGGCAGATCCCCTTATCTCCAATGTCTAAAGAAAAAACAGCTTTTACCACGCCGTTCGGATTGCACCAATTTGTCACACTTCCGTTCGGGTTGTTTGGGGCACCGGCGACTTTTCAGCGTTTAATGGACCGAATTCTCCGGCCGCATGCTGCATATGCCGCTGCTTATCTAGATGACATCATTATTTATAGTAATGATTGGCAGCGACATATGCAGTATTTGCGTGCTGTTCTGAAAACGCTGAGAAGAGCTGGGCTCACGGCCAACCCGAAGAAGTGTGCAATTGGGCGGGTTGAAGTAAGGTATCTGGGCTTCCACTTAGGACATGGACAGGTGCGTCCCCAAATTGATAAGACTGCTGCGGTTGCGACCTGTCCGAGTCCTAAGACCAAAAAGGAGGTTAGACAGTTCCTGGGGCTAGCGGGATACTATAGACGGTTCGTTCCCAATTATTCGGACCTCGCTAGCCCGCTGACTGATCTAACTAAAAAGGGCGCTCCAGATACGGTTCAGTGGACGGAGCAGTGCCAGCAGGCTTTTACCAACATAAAGGCTGCTCTGTGCGGCGGACCGCTTTTGCATGCTCCTGACTTTTCTCTCCCTTTTGTCCTACAGACGGATGCCTCGGACAGGGGTTTGGGTGCGGTCCTGTCCCAGGAGGTGGAGGGGGAGGAACGGCCGGTGCTGTACATCAGTCGGAAGCTTTCCAAGAGAGAGACGATGTACAGCACCATAGAAAAGGAGTGTTTGGCCATCCGTTGGGCTGTCCTCACCCTCCGATACTACCTCCTGGGCCGGGAGTTTACCCTGTGTTCGGACCACGCTCCCCTTCAGTGGCTCCACCGCATGAAAGATACCAACGCGCGGATCACCCGTTGGTATCTGGCTTTACAACCGTTTAAATTTCAGGTGGTCCACAGGCCGGGGACGCAGATGGCTGTGGCCGACTTTCTCTCCAGGAGGGGGGGGGGGGGGCTGCAGGCCGGACGGTTCCCCGGCCTGAGTCGGGCGGTGGGGGTATGTGATGAGGGGGGCGTGGTTTTAGCGCCGTCTGTAGTGAGAGACGAGTCAGAGGGAGCGGCGGTGAGTAAGTGGGTCAAGTGCAAATGATAAACACCTGTGTCTAATTGCAGTGATTGGCGTGGGGAGACGCATAAAAACCCACAGACTGAGAGAATGAGGAGAGAGAGGAGGACTGGTGACTCGTGCGTGAACAAAGAGGAAAACTGGGACAGCTGAAAGGAGCACGGAAAGAGTTTATGCAAAGCTGTGGAAGACCTTGAAGCTGAACCAGCGTGGAATGAGTTATTATTTGAATTATTGTGTTGCTGTAGTAAAACTACGGTGAACGTGCTGTGTGCACAACATTTATTATTTTTGGTTGAAATAAACAACGTACGAGTCCCAATCTCGCCGACCCTGTCTCCTTCTTCCTCCATAAAGACGAACTTTGTTACAGTCATCTACAATAACGATCAAAAAAACACTGAATAAAGTTGTTGATGTTACATACAAACAGTGAAAAAGACTGTGTTCTACTGATTCTAATGACACCAGGCCTCAGTTATTCATAGTTTTCATGTGATGTCACTACCTTTTAGGAATGCCCACCAGCAGGGCAAAAGCAATGGAGGCTTTCCTTTTAATGCCTGCAGTTAGGCCCCTTTTTACTAAGCCTACCAGGGGTGGTAAAAGTATCAAAAATTATACTCGAGTAAAAGTATATATACCTAAATAAAAAATGACTCCAGTAAAAGTAGAAAGTCCTCCATTCAAACATCACTTGAGTAAAAGTACAAAAGTATCCGATTTAAAACATACTTAAGTACCGAAAGTAAAAAGTAAATATTCAAACTGTAAATATCAATAATTAAACAGATCAATTGTTTTGGGAGTGATATGCAATGTTTTAATTTAACAAATTATTAGATACTGCAATTAAGAATTTGTTAGATATGCAATCATAAGAGACAATGAAGCACCTTGCATCAATTCAAAACAATTTCATTAAGTTTAGTGACAGCATATTATGGTGCAATGACTGGTAGGCCATTCTTTGATACAAATTTTACAATTTCAATTCAATTATTGTGGTTTGATTCCGATCTTGATTCAATATAGATTAATTTTGATAAATATTTGGTACAGTAGATGCATGTTAATTTTTAAATTAAGAAAATCTCACCTAATTCTGTACACATAGGCTACAGAGAGCCCTGTCAGCTGGTATTATTACATGTTAAAAATACATGTTATTTTTATTATAATAACAACTTTATAATATTTTAAGTAAAAATATAATAAATATATAGTGCACATTTAACAAAATACTAATTTATACTAAATATTAAATATATTATAAAATAATAATTTTTCTAGCCAACTAACATGCTATGGTCATTAAATGTTGTTTTTTTCCTGAGGTAAATGTAACGTTATGTGACATTGTTCTCCAGCTGTTTTATTGACCTCTATCCGCAGTTGAAAAACACTGATTTATTGATATTATGTATAAGGTATATACATTTCGGTGAGTTGTAGCCTACTGTATCTTTCAACATAGGCTACCTATTATTGTTCATTTGTGTTTATTTACAATTAACTAGTAGTAAAGAGATTAACGGCACCCCATAGCAGGCGCTAGCTATCTGTCACGTCACATTTAAAAGCTCCAAAACAATATTTATTGTTTAAATTTCGTAATAAAATTGACAGAATCTGAGAGCTGAGAACTTGTTTAATATCAAAAGTAACCTAATCTGTCTTGTCTGTCGGTGTCAATGTCCTCTTTGCTTCGCGATTTTCTCTGCGTGAGAAAATGAATGTGTCGTGAGAGCGTGTGGAAAGTGTCGATTGCGTGAGTCTCACACTGAATGAGTGAGAGTTGGCAGCTCTGCAATAGACATGTTCCATAACATTAGCTGCATCAAACAGAAGATGTGCAAGATACAGTGTAAGCGGGAATCTCGGGATCATTGCTGGGCAGAGCTGCACCTTCACCTGTTTCTGCGGTCATCTTCCACAATGGCGAACTGACTGCTATGTGAGCGTATGCTGGCAAAGAGCTTGCGCATTCTTTTTTTCAAAATAAAACCAAGTTTTTCATTGGTTTGGAAAGCCAGTGTAATAAATACTTGGAGCAGGCATGGGGAAATGTAGCGGAGTAAAAAGTAAACTTTGTCTTTAATATTGTAGTGGAGTAAGAGTAAAAGTAGATGCAAATAAAACATACTCAAGTAAAGTACAGATCCCCGAAAAAAATACTTAAGTAAAGTAACGAAGTATTTCTACTTCGTTAGCCTAGCTACTTACCACCAATGAAGCCTACTGTAGCACATTAATAGGCTACTTAATACACAAAGGCACGCGATAAGATCAAAGACCAGATCAAAAAACTAAAATACAAAACTAGAAATCCATTATGTAGGCTAAGTGATGGCAAATCAAGAAACCTGTAGTATATGCAGTGTTGGGCAGTAGCGTCGCTACAAGTAGTGACGCTACTAGTTTAACTACATTTCTCAGTAGCGTGGTAGCGTCGCTGTTTTCTGAATCAAATAGCTTTTCAGTAGCGAAGCTCTTTTTTTGATCAAGTAGTGCGGTAGCGTCCACACAAGCTAACGTTACATTTTCCCAAGCATTTCTAAAGCTCAAGCTCAAATCGGAAATACAACTGATAAGTATCACTGATGCTGGATCAGTTAGTGACGGTGACTTCTTCTTCTTCTTCTTCTTCTTCTTCTTCTTCTTCTTCTTCTTCTTCTTCTTCTTCTTCTTCTTGTTTTACGGTGGTTGCTGGCAACCATAGAGCCATATGATTTCATTAGGTTACCGCAATACGGAAAACATGGACTGAATTGCGATATCCATGCATAAAAACTAAATTTACTATGACGTGGAATTTCACGGAATTTGTCAGATCTTGGATGAAAAGAAGTTAAGTAGCCTAAACTTAAATAAAATCGCGATATAGAGTAGACTAGTGTCTGTGAATATTAAACCGCTTAAAGACTATTTAAAAAGGAATCATGCATGTTCTGCGTGTCTCTGTGAATGAATGCCTCAGACGTGCGGATTCATTTAGCACACACTAAGCACCCATGACGCTTGCGATGTTTTCAGTAATGGATCGATGAACTTCAACTACACAGCCGCTCTGAGTCACTTTAGCAGCATTTTAGCTTGATTTGAGAAAAACTATCGTCATGTCAAAAAAAAAAAAAAAACCAGCGACTCAAAGGTCTAGCTACATGGCAACCTGTTAAAATAAAATTTTGGTTTTAACCTTTGAAGAAAGTTTTGCTTAAATCATTAGACCTACATTTTAAATAATTTGTCATTACAATTTAAACCATTAAATAAAACTATTTTATAGAGCCCTGAAAATGTAATGTATTTAAAAATGTTAATAAATTGTTAAATTATATACGTTTCATGATTTCAATTAATTACACGTTTTTGATTACTAAAATGTTATTTAACCATTAAAATGGGAGTCCAGAAAAATGAAAACAAAATAAAACTGAATTTGGAATGTGGGAAAAAATAAAACGGATTTCATAGGGCCATACAAACCAGCTTTTTGGTGCATTACCATCACCTTCTGCTCCGTATGGTGTGTCATCACGTACCAGTATCAATCCTTGGGCTGACACGTGAGAAATGGAAAAAGATGCACACACTCTTGACACCTGGTTTTGTTATAGTTTTATATAGTTATATGGTTTTATATAGTTATGTTTGTTTGTTTTTTTGGCCAAATTGGTTTGGAACAGTTGTTGAATAAACAATTGAACTGACAAATTATGCCTGTCTATATGTTTGATTGACAATTTTATCGATCACTGAGATAGCACTGACTTGGAATTAAGTTGGTTCAATATAAAAATTAAATTCGAAAAAGTAGCTTTAGATGTAGTAAACTACTTTTGCCATATTGCTGTAGCTTAGCTTGCTACATTTCCCAGGGTGGTAGCTTCAGTGTAGTGAAGCTACATTTATTGTAGAGTAACTGCTAGCTTAGCTCATTACAATTTCTAAGTAGCTTGCCCAACACATAGGCTACATTTTAGGGCACTGCTGTTTTTAGTTGAGTGTATACTAACAACGCATTCGTCATTCAATTCTGTGTTGGTAATAATGTGAATTTTGACTGTGGATTCTGCCCTTGGTAGGACCCTGCTCTTAAAATAAACAGCATGATCTCCACGGGGGGGCACAATATGATGTGCGTGAGATAAACTCCACACACGTCGTGATTTTTAGATTGAGAGGGCAGAGAATGGGCTGAGAACCGGGAGATTCAGCTCAACACAACAGACATGCTGAGCTGATGAGATCACAGCGGCGTACCCACGCGCGGCGCGAACACATTCCCACCTCCCTGCTACAATCAAATGGACCGTTCTCACGACCTGATGGGAATCACAATTAGCATTAAACTCCTTTCACAGTTGCAGTCATTCACTCTTAGAATAACGGTATCTCCATAAACAATATATTCAACTTTTTGCATAACAGCTTTTATACGATGCAAATGGGTTCGAAAAAGGCATCGAAACTTATAGCCTAGCCTACTAGGCCTATACTAAATTTCTCAGCTGTAGCGTCACATTTTTTATAAATAATGTCGCTGAGTAAACAAAACTATTAGCATTGTGAAACGCCATATTTTTCCTGACAATATGCCAGCAATAAAATGTGTGTAACGTGTTCGGCTGTAGCTATAGGCCTATGATTCCTTTGAATCCGTTCGTTTCAACCTGAATCATTAGTGTGAGTTTCACTCATTCGCCCTGGCCGCCCGATAGGTCGTCTACTTCGCCCAGGCCGCCCGGTGGGTCGTCTGCTTCGCCCTGGCCGCCCGGTGGGTCGTCTGCTTCGCCCTGGCCGCCCGGTGGGTCGTCTGCTTCGCCCTGGCTGCCCGGTGGGTCGTCTGCTTCGCCCTGGCCGCCCGGTGGGTCGTCTGCTTCGCCCTGGCCGCCCGGTGGACTGTCTGCTTCGCCCTGGCCGCCTGATGGACCCTGTGTTTCGTCCTGGATGCCCGATAGACTTTCTTTTTTGCCCTGGTTCCCGGTTAAGCCCTCACCCTTTGTTCCTGTCTCCCTTCAGGGACCTGGCCCACCATCCTTCCCGCTGATCCTCCACCGTTCCACCTCCCTCCTGAACTCTTGTGTCCTGTTTTAGTGTTGTCGCGGAGCGTCTGGTAGCCGCTCCGTAGAGGGGGGGGGGGGGGGGGGGTTATGTCACAGTGTCTGGTTGTGTTCCCTTGTCTATCACTAGAGGTCCTCGTTCTCACGGTGTCCTTCACATTTGACTTCAATTCCCAGCATTCTGTCTGTCACTGTCACTCATCAGTTCATTGCACTCAGCTGTTCCCCGTAATCATTGTTCCCAGCTGTTCTGTGTTAGTCTTGTTAGATGTGTGTATATATTCCCTGTCTGTGTTAGTATGTGCAGGGAGTCGCTGTTTATTGTCACCACACTTCTGTCGTCTTTGAACCTGTTTCTTGTGTTTGTCTTTCATGTTTTGGATTACCTTTTTGGATCTTGACCTTTGCCTGGACTGGATTGTGAGTACGGATTACCCCTTTAATAAATTACCTGCTATTGGATCTCTCTCTCTTCTGTGTGTGATTCGTGACAAGTACCTGCTGGTAGAGGCTGTAACTACACAATCAGTGCCCAAAAACCTTTATTTATTGACAGCCCTTCAAAAGTGGCCATGTTTTATGATTAAATATATTTGCAAGCAACATACATTTCAAATATTTCATTATATCATAGATGTTTTACCAGTGCCGGACAGTTATATTTAATTATTTATATACACTACTATTCAAATGTATTTATAGAAGCCTTTTGTGCTCACCAATGCTACATTTGTTTGAAAAAAATACATACAAAGTAGGCCATACATAAACAGTAATAATGTGAAATATTACTACCATTCTTTTGTAATATATTTTCAAATGTAATTTTAACTTATGTCTGTGGCAAAGCTGAATTTTCAGCATCATTACTCCAGTTTTCAGTGTCACATGATCCTTCATATACATTATAATATACTGACTTGGTGCTCAATAGATTCAGTCAGTTATAGAGTAGGTAAAGTTAAATTAATTAGGCTCCAAAAAGTTTTTAAATCAATTTTAAGTCATGTATAGCTGAGCAAATGAGATGAACGAGAGTGCTAACAGAAAACTTCTGCATTGAGAAATGGTCTCAGAAGACCGCCTTGTGTAAAAATACTGTAGGTGACATGCATGCAAATGGAGTGGCATCGCTGTCTATTCATATAAATCTTATCAGAGGTCACATCTTAATAATTAATAGAACCTATAAAGACAGAAATTGTTACATTATGGATGACCCTAACGAAATGAGTTTGATTCACACTAATGGTAAATACTAGGATTCTCATTCATTATTCTGGGTCACCAGTGAAGAAAGATGCTAATTTTGTGCCAGAGAGAAAGATGCTCGATCCACCCACCCATTAAAGATTAGGTTCCCAGTCATAATTCCATGAAGTTTCATAGACAAAGGCTTTAATGAAAAAATCCATGTTTCTATATAAAAATGTACATCAGCATAATATTTATAGCTTGAACATTGCAGGCAGTAAAAAATAGTTTACAATGAAAATATTCAGAGCATTCAAATGCATACCTCTTATAAATTCAGACTTAAAGACATTCCTTTAAATGACCGTTTTACTATGGTTTCTATTTTTGGCTGATCGATTCAGTTCCTGTTACTCGCTACTTTGAATTGTGACGAAACTCAAATGAAAGTGTTCTGGTGCATGTCACAAACTGAACACCATATTAATGGAAGACTTATTAATTTAATGCTATGCTCACTTCTACCACTGTGTGCTCTGTAACACAACAAAACAAAGTCATTGCATCAGAATGGAATCTAAAACGTCATGTTTTTAAGTCTGACACAGGCTATCCACTTCACAGTGAATTAAAAAAAATTCAAGACACCCACAAGTGTACAACTGCACAAACAGACATCAATCTTGCAGTACGCTCATTGTTCTTTCTTTCTTTCTCCCATTTGATAAGATTGAACATTTGATCTGCATTCCTGCATTAGAGACTTACGCTTTGGGCCTGTTTTCAGGGCTATTCACACTCTTTGAACAAAGCACAGAATAATCAAGTAAGAAAAAATACAGAATAATTGCAGATAGGTTATGTATGCGGCAGTTAATTGAATTATGCGCTGGAGCTGCTGAGAGCAAAGCAGTGAGAAATAAGAAAGGAGAAAATGGGGCTACATGAACACAAATTTAGATTCACAAAAGTTAACACAGACTAGGAATTACATAACAGGGGTTTTAGGCCACACAACCATGACATTGTCTTGCCTTAATCCATTGTAAGCATCACAGTTTCATTACTGATGTGTTGTTCTTTAGAAATTGGTTTGCCACTATCATCCGATTCAGAATCAAACAGTCCCGTTTACATTACACCAATGGCTTCACTCCAGTAGCAATGCAAGCAAAAGTAAACTTTGTATGAGCATCACAGTGTTATACACAAGCATAGGAAATAAACCGTCATGCTTTAGAACTAATGTGTTAATAAAAAAGGACACCGAGAGCATCTTTGCATACATAGTACCTTAACCGTAATTTCCATGTGGTAAAGCAGATGTTGCTCATCTTAGTGCCCTAAATGTTCACTCTATACAGCTATTTATCCTAAAAATCTCACTTAGTTTGTGTCTTTGAATCGACCCTAAGGAATCAAATGCAGTAGACTACGATGTTTACTACTACTACTGTAATTCCAATACACATCCCTATTTTGTTTCATAATGGCACATATTTGGGCACATAAATAGATTTGACTAAATGCATTAACTCGTGCTGATTCTGTCAGTAGATTTGTATTAAGGATTTACTGCTTTGTGTTGCGGATGACAATTTTTTTTCTTTAAGAGCTCACATAGAACAGAGATACTAAACGGACAACAATGAACTAAGCCTCGCAGATTACTTTGTTTAAAAACACTGACCTTAAATTATACAGAATATTAGTCTCATGTTGTAATTTACTGTTTAGGTATGAACTAATTGCATTAGACGAACCACTGAAAATCGACTATAACTTTTATGTTGTGCAAGCTGCTTATAAAGATTTACTGCTGGCAATACCACAAATAGTCACAAGTGGACACATTCAAATTTAGCTCTTTGAAATAACTCATTTTATGAACCTGTGGGGGCTTTGATATGACACAATCCATGGCAGTCTAATTCTTGTCTAATTTTGTTTCAACAAAGCTGATGAGCACTTGCATTACAATCACACAGTCTTCAATGTGTGCTTATTAGTTTAAACACAAAATAAGTAAATGCCGGCAAAATTACCAAACATAAAGAACAGAATCTTAAACACAGTTATTCTGCATTGTCAAGTATCATTTTTCCTAATAGTAAACGCCAAGTCAGATTACTGACAACAAGTCACTTCTAATTAGCCTTCTTTTGTTTAAAATCTTTTATAACTTGCCATCCAGCTTATTATTATTATGGTTTTACTGTAAAAACAACACTATAGAGTCAATACAGATACAGCAGTGAACAACTATGAGCTCACTATAAAAAGAGAAAGAAATCCACAGAAACTGCAAGACATGAATGTTTTGGGCTCATTTTGTGTATTGAGGTCACACATTATGTAGCCTCTCGTGAAATCAAAGTTCTTAACTGTGAAGAGCTTGTTATATCAGGACACCTGCACATTTAACATGGTAAAACTGATGTCTAAGTGATTTGCTTTGTATAGCCTGGCTAGAAACAAACCAGACATGGGTAAGTGTACAGTCATATGGCCAGGATCCAAAGTTAACTTCTTTCTAGACTTGTACATTTTTTCAATTCATTTGCCAGCCATAAATAATTGCCATGAAACCGTATTTCACATTATTTTAATTTTATGAAATAATGAATTATCATTATTTTATTGCAAATTTGTTGTAATCAATGCAGGTTATTGTACAGTCTCGCAGTGAAACATAACTGCTCACAAATACATAAAGTTTAATCATTCTTTTTTCCCCCTCATTTGGTGAGTCCATTTTTACCTGCATTTGAAAAAGAATATTGATATAGACCCTTTTCCAAGCTTAAGGTCAGAATTGCATTGTGGATACATTACCCAAATAAAAAAAGACAATTATAGTGTAATTAAAGAAAGTGTTAATTTTGGACCCAGGCAGAGGCTAAAAGTATGCATCAGAGGGGAAACAACAACATACAGTTTTGCGCTTTTTGTCACATTATTGCTCTGTAGTATGAGTGACCTGATCATGGAAAACACTACATGCTGGTGTGTGCTAAAAAGCTGTCCGATATCCAGTGTTTTATCATCAGCTTGAATTCACAATATCATCTGAAAGATGTTTGTTCTGTATCAGAAAGGTCCCACTGTGTATTGCAGTGAGTTTTTTGTTGTCGTTGTCCTTGGCAATGTAAAATACAGTTAAAATTACACACAACAGAAATGATCGGTATTCTAAATATTAAACTCCAATAATAAAACGGTGACTAATTAGGACATTTATAATCAAAATTATACTGATATACAGTGTTCTGTGTATGCTCAGTAGGGTCACCTGTGTGAAAGAATATGCATGTTATTAAATTTAAATGCTTCTTTTTTTAACCTAATAAATCTCCTGACTAAATAATCAGAAGTTGACCTGAAAGTTTTTGTAGAGTGAAATTAGCTTTACATATTAGACAAAGAATCCGTTTTTTGTTAGTTGTTTAACCTCTGGCATTGCATTTGAAGAAAATGGGTTGCAGCAAATGCGGACCCTGTAATGGATATGCTTAATACACAATTTATATAAGTTTCGCAATGATTCACAGTCTTAGCTCATGAAATCTAAAATAAAATGCTTGTTGTCAAAATAATTGGAGCCCAAAAATGCATATTTGATTAATGGCCCTCAGAATGCATGCCTGAAGTCTGTGGTTTCACTGAAAACAGTGGTGACTTTGTGTTGACTTTGATTTGTGGGCCACTTTGAAGTTAAATAAAGCAGATAATAAGAATGTCAACTAAGTGATTTATGGCCTGATCCAAGAACATGCATCACAACAAAAAGAACAATATGCAAATTTTTATCTATAAAGTCTTAACTAGAGATATGACCAGCAGTTTAGTAGACGTAATATACACGCAGTTGGATTACATAATTGGAACTTAATTAAGTGTCCTGAATTCTTGCCGTTTTAGTAGCTTTATCAATATATTTAGCAAAGTTCCTACAAACTCTCTATCTATGAGTATATATCTTGCATTATAATTAAGATTTCTAATTAACATTCAGTTTTGGCCACCTATAAAGAAATGGATTATGCCGGGAAGCCACACAGTCAGGAGATCCGTTGTCACCTGCAAAATTAAATTGACGTTTTCATATAGGCTTTATAATTAACAATGAAAGATCAAACATATTGTAGTGTGACAAGATTTGTGAGGATGCAATAACTTTTCATATGTTATTACTGGCCTATTGAGTTTAGAATTTATTTTATTTTCTTCTTTTTTTGTTCTTTATTGCTTTTTATAATAACATGACTTTTATTTTTAAAAAAACGTTTTCACCTCTTATTTCTTTAAAAAATTAGAAAATTTTATACATTTATTTTACAATTCATAATTTTCCCACTGGCTTAAAGCACACCAGAAAATAAAATAAAAACTATAAAACATACATTTCTGAAGATGGTATCAAGTATGCATTAAAACAAATAGTGCCCTCCAGCAACTACAGCTCTCAAAAAGTCAGGGTGGATTACACACACAAACCAAATACATGCATACATACAATACATGCATACACAGTCATGTTGGGAAGTATATGATTTTTCATCATTTTCATTATGCATCTCTTGCCTTCCTATATTTAATTTTCATGCCCCCTTCCAACACAAATGACAAAATATGGGGATGCCATCGATATTAGACACTAAGTACATAAAAGTTTCATTGACTAATGTTTATGAAACCTGCTGGGTTTGGAATGTTGCATCTAACACAGTGGCCATCAACTTGAGTGTCCAATACCTGTGACATTTAAACAGTCAATGAAAACATAGGATAATCACTGTACATTAAGCATTTTGTGGTGACATTAGTTTCGTGGACTTTTCTAATGCTTCTGTAGCAAACTTTTTGGTCAATGTATCTCAACCTCTCAATTAAACTTGAAACCTTCCCCGACGAGAGGCCTTCTGCCTTTGGAATGACTCTACAATGAATCCAGTTGTTTGACTGGATCAGTAAGGCTCTGGCTACCACATACATGTTGCACAGTTTGATGATTATGAAATGTGTACAATAAACACAGCAGGGCTAAAGCTAGCTGAATTTTAACATTGTTTTTTTGGGTTAAATTCCACATTTTTTGGCAGGCAGTCTATCTCGAGGCGTACATTGCAATGACTGACCAACTGTAGAATCAATTGGAATCTATATCTGAACCAATGGAAACATGGCAAGGATGAGAACAGTTTGTTGAAGCATGAGATAAGGATATAATTACTTTGATTACACCTTTACACTGTTGATTAGGACAATCAGAGTTTGATGAAATATTTATACTAAATATTTTTAATCTGTGATTATTGGAACATTAACTAATAGGCTTCCGGATGCAAGCGGTGGGGGAAATGAGTCTCGCAAAAAGCAAACAGCTGCTTATTTTTGCCTCCATAGACTTTCAAATTAAAAGGATAGTTCACCCAACAATGAACCTTCTGTCATCATTTACTCACCCTTGTGTCGTTCCAAACTTCTATGAATTCGTTTATCTGTGGAACACACTGAACAGCCTGTTGTTCTGGACCCCATTGACTTTCATTGTATGGGCAAAAACATTCTTCAAAATACCGTGTGTGTGAGTGTGTGTGTGTTCTGCAGAAGAACGGAAGTCAAACAGGTTTGGAACGACATGAGAGTTAATGATGACGGCATTTTTATTTTCGGGCGAACCAAAATTAACCCTTTAATGTTTACATTTTCTACATTATACTTTGTGTTGCTTCATAATGCCATTTAAGGTTTGACTGGTGCTTTATGTCCAATAAATATATTTGTGACGTAAAAATTCCCCGCAGATCAAAACTGAGACTACTTTGCTAATACATAACATTGCCTGATGCAAGAGAGCCAATACTTGAAACATTAGAGACATACTAATTTCCACCAGAATGTACCTTGATACCTTTATGTGATTTGTGCAAGATATTTCTCCAACGTGAACACAGTGTATATCATCTGCACTGCTCATCCCTGCTAACACACACAAATACAGACGAAACACATGCTACACTTAACTATATCTACCCTTATTTTTTTATACTTACTGAATCTTTAGATGACATCCATCAGTGAATCTGGCTAATGTGCAAAATAACAGTACAGAAAGCAACAGTAAGGAAACTTTCTAATCTCTTTGTCATTGCGCAGTTTAACTACACAAACTGGCTCATGACCAGATTTGTGATTTATGTAAGAAGCAAACACACAAGCAAGTAAACAAACAGACCATAGCAATGCAGATTTAAGACATGCTACAAGTCTCTTTTCTCATGAATGAGCAGCTTGGGTGTTTTGGAAAATCTTTTTTAAATGGCATATGCAGTTTAATATTATGCTAACATTTTAGTGATTCATACACACTCTACACCTTCAAACGTGCTTTGTTTACTCAGAAGAGTAGAACAAATTACAGTCTGAATATCAGTTAAATGTTAAATTTTACAAATGTACTTTCACTGAGCATTTAAAGGAGAAAAACACCTTTTCCTGTCCTCCATAACTCATTCTATTGGCCATTAATGCTTTGCTCTGAGGATATTTTCTAGGTATAAGGTGGGACCTCTCGGGGATCGAGTCTAAGTAACTGCTACCAGAGAAATGGCAAACACACTGTTAGATTTGCTACAGGACATTTGTGATAAATGCATGCCAAGTGTTATTTGTAGGAGAGTGTTGCATAATTTGGTGGAAGCTGAAAACCACTACTTCCGTTTGCTACTATTTTTCACATAGTCATTTTCAAACAGAGTTGGTCTTGATTAATTATGTAAGCACAAGGGTGGAGGAACGTGAGATGCATAACAGTAAAAAAAAAAAAAAAAAAAATTCATGTTGGTGCTAAATAAAAGCAAATGTACCTGGTTGTGATATCTACTCTTACAAAACAAACAAATACCGTTGGGAATACCATTAGAGATCCAACCTGCATATAGATTCATGCTAACATTTTTTGGAGGCCTTCAGTTTTGGTCTTCTGAATTTGTTAATGTACTAGGACAACCTTTTTGCTCAAACCTTTCATGTTAATGGCTAAAGTAAGCTAGCAGCTGCAGATGCTATACACTGTTCTGGATGAAGGGTGCACAAGATATGAGTGAGAAGGATTTTTTTTTTACTCTGGACAGCATTGTTGTTGATTGCTGGGGTCGCAAGGGTCCCCCCAGGAGCAAGAGTGCCGGACCTGGCCACCTCTGGACCTGTGAAGTGCTGCCTGACGTCGCCCCCTAGTGGACGGGAGCTGATTTCTTATCACTTACGCTCACACACGTCTTTCAATCAAACACTGGTCACATGATCTGGGTTTTCCCTGACTTCAATGCACTCTATTTCCTCTCTCTCCCTCTCCCTCTCCCTCTCTCTTTCCCGCTCTTTCCGTTTGGCCCGTTTCTTTTTCTTGTGCCGCTTCTTCGAGGGTGGAAAGAATGTCAAAAACACCGGTAGGATGACAAAACAGTGCAGCACTGTGCAGCCGGCTGTGAGAAGGGAGCACTTGAACAGTGTATAGGTCAGGTTAGAAGGCACAAAGAGAAGAGGCATTATCCCAATTACAAAACAAGAGGCGTTCTGCAAAATGGCGGCCCCATGCTCCTCTAAAGAGATCTTGATGCACTGAGTCCGTGTGTGCTCAGTGGCCAGTACGAACGTGTAGAGGTGGGGGGCACAGTGATCCATGGCAAAGTTGAGAGTATAAATAAGGCACAGGATAGAGATGCTGTCCATGTCTACATTCCAGAGCGTCATGAGACCCAAGACGCCCAGTTCCACTGAGGTGACGGTCAATATCAACCAGAAGTTCCCCAATGGGTTAATGACCAGGAAAAAGGTGAGGATGAGAATAGTGAGCACACTGAAACCCGACGTCAGGATGGGGGAGATGATGGAGGAACTGTAGCGGTCCATGAACACGAACGTTGGGTTGAAAACGATGAACTTGATGCTGTTTATAAGGGAGAGAGGTCGAAGTCTCTCCAGCAACTCCACGACTTCCTCCCTGGTTTTCTCGGTCGTCCTGGCCACCAAGTACATCCTGGACGCGATGATGTCGTACTCATCTCCGTTTTTAGAGAAAATGATGTCGTCCACAAAGTGTTGATATTCTGGGCTCCTCAGAAAAGAAGTCTTGAGGATGTTAATGAAATCACTTTTGGTTGATGCGCTGACATTCACGACCCTCAGATAGTGAAAGTAATTATCAATCCATGAAATCTTATTAAAGCCCAGGCCCAATGTCTTGAGGTGCTCCTGCACTGTGGAGTTCCAATACTCAATGGGTTCGTAGATGTAAAACCCAATCACCGGACTGTAGTTGCTAAAGTATTTCTGTTGAGTCAGGGCGAACGACACACTGGGCGAATTACTAGCTAGAAGATTAATTATGTTGGAGCCATCGCTGATTTGTAAACATCCCATGAACGAAAAGGAGGCGTAAATCAGGTAGAGGATAACCACAAAAGGCTTGACATAGGTGTTGGTAATCCATTCTGTGTAATGCTCCCTCAGGAAGTGCTGAATGAAGTGGTTCTGGTACGGTACACTGTCGTGGTGTGTGGACAGGTCGTGGCCGTCACTCATCATGGTCTTAAACCAAGTGGGCTGGCGGTCCAGATACTCCACAGAGGGGATCTTGCAGCAGAAGACGCTGTGATAGCGGTTTTGCTCCAGCTGTCCGGCAAACACCAGGCAGGAGCCATAGAACGAGAACACGTAGAAGTAGTTCACCAGGATTGCTACACACATGCTCTGACAAAAGACCTTCACAGATTCAATGTTGGTGAAAGGACTGGCACCCATGCCGAAGGTGATAATATAGAGTGAGCTGGTCATGGTGTAGCACACCATCACGTCAGCAAACGCATCTGCCACCCTCTCCTTGAAGGGCAAACTCTCTCTGGTTCTTCTCCAGCCTGCCAGAAGCTCAAACACACCCTTTGTTCCATGTCCTGAAAAAAAAAGAAGCAGCAATTTATAATTTCATGCATGGAAAATTCACAGAGAAACTTGATTACATAGCAATGTCAGCATAACTATAATCTACAAAAATAAACAACATGTGTAGTGAAAGGCCGATATATCAGCCAGGGTGATTAATTGCCCAATTTCTGATTATCGGCATTGTTGAAAACTGCCAACTTGGCTGATTAACAGAAGTGATAGTTGTGTCAGTTCCTAAATCTAATAACAGTATGTGTCAGCAGACAATAGACTTTTTTGTTTGTTTAATTTTTTTTCAGTGAAAATATAAGTTCTTATAATATTTAAATTAATTAAAATAAATATATCCATTCTAGGTTGGCCCATGATGTTTATTTGGCCAGCCATGCCATGTCACAAGGGAAAAATATAGGAAAAACACTTAACTTTTAACGTATCCTTTTGTTTTTAACACTGTTTTTTTTATTACATTATAATGTACAGAACAAAAGTGAATTTAATTAACAAAATGTAAATTTTGATATATACTATGATATACAATATAGTTGGATGTATGCAACGTTTACTTTCAACCTACATCTCTCGGACAAAATTGATTTTTGGCAGTGCTAATTTATTTCCAGCAATTCTGTGCATGCTTTTGACATGATTAAATTGTATTTTAGGTAACAATTTACAATAAGGTTCATTAGTTAATATATAATATATTTTGGATTTGTTAACATTAGTTAATGCTCTGTGCAACTAACATGAACAAACTATGAACAGCTGGATTTTTTATTAACTAACATTAAAAAAGATTAATAGATATTGTAACAAATGCATTGCTTATCGTTAGTTCATGTTATTTAATACATTGACTAATGGTAACTAATTAACCTTATTGTAAAGTATTACCGTATTTTATACAGTGGAGGCCAAATTAGTTTTAGATTACTAGTGAAAACGCTTCTATCTTGTATTTTTTTTATTAATAAAAATCATTACAAATAACATTACAATTTGAGTAAAATGTTTACACAAATCTATCTAGAGTAAACAATGCAGAATCTTCAGTTTTTCAGTTTAATTCTTTTTTTAAAACATTTAATTAAAAAAAAAATCGAAATCTAAAATGTATATTCTATATTAGAATTTGAATCCGAGGTTTTCAACATGCCCTCACATTTTTTACAGCCATTGGGTAGATGCCATTGGCATGGTCATCGGCCATTGAAAAACACATAATGGTCAACCACTAAATGTGCATTATGGAATAATAAATCTTTCCTGATAGTTATAAGATGAGCAGTAATTCAATTACTCTTCTACCATCCACCTATGGTCAAGCTCATACTGTTACGTACTGGCAGGAATGAAGCAGAGAGTGAATCCAATCGCAAGAACTTTATTTAACAAACTAGTAATCTCAAGGGAACTCAGAACAGGAACACGAAGACGAAGACAGGAATAGCAAACATAACAACATCAAGAACTCACAAGGACTGAACTAAAACACAGGGTTTAAATACAAGGGAACACAAGCTAAACAAGATAACGAGGGGGCGTGGTTAAACTGAAACACCTGGGAAGACTAATCAACATAACGGGGAACAGCTGAACATGGGACAAGACACATGGCAGGATCACATGACAAACAGGGAATCACATGACAGACAAGAACAAGGAACAAGACACAAAACCCACACCGTGACATAGCCCCTCCCCTATGGGTGGCTCCCGACGCCCATAAAAAACAAAAAACAATAGTTCAGGAGGGTGGTGAAGCGGAGGCGGTCTTGGGGGAGGGACGGAGGGCCAGGTCCGTGCAGGGTAATAGGACCAGGGCATTGCAATGGCCGACCTGGGTCGAGAAGCGTGGGCAACCAGGGCGGAGCAGGAACTGCAGACGACCAGGGCGGGGCAGGCAGCGCAGGCGACCAGGGCGGAGCAGGCAGCGCAGGCGACCAGGGCGGTGAAGACCCTTCGGGCGGCCAGGGCGGTGAAGACCCCTCGGGCGGCCAGGGCGGTGAAGACCCCTCGGGCGGCCAGGGCGGTGAAGACCCCTCGGGCGGCCACGGCGGTGAAGACCCCTCGGGCGGCCACGGCGGTGACTCAGGCGCAGGAACAGCAGACACCGGCTCAGGAACAGCAGACACACACCCTGGCTCGGGCTCAGGAACAGACAACACACACACTGGCTCGGGCTCAGAAACAGACAACACACACACTGGCTCGGGCTCAGGAACAGACAACACACACACTGGCTCGGGTTCAGGAACAGACAACACACACACTGGCTCGGGTTCAGGAACAGACAACACACACACTGGCTCGGGAACAAACAACACACACACTGGCTCGGGAACAGACAACACACACACTGGCTCGGGCTCAGGAACAGACAACACACACACTGGCTCGGGCTCAGAAACAGACAACACACACACTGGCTCGGGCTCAGAAACAGACAACACACACACTGGCTCGGGAACAGACAACACACACACTGGCTCGGGTTCAGGAACAGACAACACACACAATGGCTCGGGAACAGGAACAGACTCTGGCTCGGAGGCGGCCATCTTGTCCGTAGACACTGGCTCGGAGGTATTGAGGTGAACGGTCTCTGGATCGGCAGACGTGACTTGAACAGTCTCTGGATCGGCAGACGTGACTTGAACAGTCTCTGGATCGGCAGACGTGACTTGAACAGTCTCTGGATCGGCAGACGTGACTTGAACAGTCTCTGGATCGGCAGACGTGACTTGAACAGTCTCTGGATCGGCAGACGTGACTTGAACAGTCTCTGGATCGGCAGACGTGACTTGAACAGTCTCTGGATCGGCAGACGTGACTTGAACAGTCTCTGGATCGGCAGACGTGACTTGAACAGTCTCTGGATCGGCAGACGTGACTTGAACAGTCTCTGGATCGGCAGACGTGACTTGAACGGTCTCTGGATCGGCAGACGTGACTTGAACAGTCTCTGGATCGGCAGACGTGACTTGAACGGTCTCTGGACTGGACGGGACCAGCGGCGAGGACTCTGGGCTGACAGGAAGTACAGGAAGGACTTCCAGGCATTGCGGGACGCGGGAAGTCCTCTTCCTCCTCCGTCTCCGAGAGCGAGAGGGCGCTGGGCTGGACGGGACCAGCGGTGAGGGTTCTGGGCTGGGCGGGACCAGCGGCGAAGAAGACTGAGCGCTGGGCGGGACCAGCGGCGAAGAAGACTGAGCGCTGGGCGGGACCAGCGGCGAAGAAGACTGAGCGCTGGGCAGGACCAGCGGCGAAGAGGGTCTTGAGCTGGGCAGGACCAGCGGCGCAGAGGACTGAGCGCTGGGCAGGACCAGCGGCGAAGAGGGTCTTGAGCTGGGCAGGACCAGCGGCGAAGAGGACTGAGCGCTGGGCAGGACCAGCGGCGAAGAGGGCCTCGGCTCTGGCTGGACGTGGCTGACGTGAAGCTCTGGCTGGACGGTCTCTGGCTGGACGGTCTCTGGCTGGACGGTCTCTGGCTGGACGGTCTCTGGCTGGACGGTCTCTGGCTGGACGGTCTCTGGCTGGACGGTCTCTGGCTGGACGGTCTCTGGCTGGACGGTCTCTGGCTGGACGGTCTCTGGCTGGACGGTCTCTGGCTGGACGGTCTCTGGCTGGACGGTCTCTGGCTGGACGGTCTCTGGCTGGACGGTCTCTGGCTGGACGGTCTCTGGCTGGACGGTCTCTGGCTGGACGGTCTCTGGCTGGACGGTCTCTGGCTGGACGGTCTCTGGCTGGACGGTCTCTGGCTGGACGGTCTCTGGCTGGACGGTCTCTGGCTGGACGGTCTCTGGCTGGACGGTCTCTGGCTGGACGGTCTCTGGCTGGACGGTCTCTGGCTGGACGGTCTCTGGCTGGACGGTCTCTGGCTGGACGGTCTCTGGCTGGACGGTCTCTGGCTGGACGGTCTCTGGCTGGACGGTCTCTGGCTGGACGGTCTCTGGCTGGACGGTCTCTGGCTGGACGGTCTCTGGCTGGACGGTCTCTGGCTGGACGGTCTCTGGCTGGACGGTCTCTGGCTGGACGGTCTCTGGCTGGACGGTCTCTGGCTGGACGGTCTCTGGCTGGACGGTCTCTGGCTGGACGGTCTCTGGCTGGACGGTCTCTGGCTGGACGGTCTCTGTGCTGGACGGGACCAGCGGTGAAGGCTCTGGAAGCTCTGCTGAGACGTGGCGAGGCTCTGGAAGCTCTGCTGAGACGTGGCGAGGCTCTGGAAGCTCTGCTGAGACGTGGCGAGGCTCTGGAAGCTCTGCTGAGACGTGGCGAGTCTCTGGAAGCTCTGCTGAGACGTGGCGAGGCTCTGGAAGCTCTGCTGAGACGAGGCGAGGCTCTACAGGGCTGACGTGAAGCGAAGACTCGGTAGGCGGGACGGTCTGGACGAATCGAGTCCCAAGCAGGATAGCCTTCTTGGCTACCCGTGCTGACTTCAGCGCGGGATCGACCACGCTGGACACCAAACCCGGACGGCTATAGATCGATCTGGTGGGTGGCTTGATAATGGGAGTGATGTAAAGACCAGACTGAAGGGATACTGCAGGTTGACGGAGTTTCTTCTCCTTCATGTCCACAGCAAACAAAGAAATGCTCAAGGAAAGGGCCAGGTCGATATACCGTTCTAGCGTCCAATCGGTATAGTCATCTGGCATCATAAGAGCGATGTCCTCGTCTAGTCCACTCCGGAACAGCTCTATCAGCAGGGAGTCGTCTAGGGATGCTAAATGGCAGCAAACCCAGAAATCCTTCACATACCTTACTATGGGCTGGCCATCTTGTGACATAGACGACAGGTATCTCCTTAGGGCCTGGTTGCTTTGGGCTGCTGGACTCATTTTGGTGAGTTCTTCTGTTACGTACTGGCAGGAATGAAGCAGAGAGTGAATCCAATCGCAAGAACTTTATTTAACAAACTAGTAATCTCAAGGGAACTCAGAACAGGAACACGAAGACGAAGACAGGAATAGCAAACATAACAACATCAAGAACTCACAAGGACTGAACTAAAACACAGGGTTTAAATACAAGGGAACACAAGCTAAACAAGATAACGAGGGGGCGTGGTTAAACTGAAACACCTGGGAAGACTAATCAACATAACGGGGAACAGCTGAACATGGGACAAGACACATGGCAGGATCACATGACAAACAGGGAATCACATGACAGACAAGAACAAGGAACAAGACACAAAACCCACACCGTGACACATACATCAGATCTAGTGTGTTTGTGTGTGTGCACTCTGTCACCTTTGAACATATTAATACATTTGACTTTCATCCACTAAATATTTCACTCAGCATCAAGGACATCACGGCCTGTCTCTACACACTCTGTCGCTGTCAAGAATGCGTCACAAAAGCTACTCTCTTACCTCTTTCTCCAAAATCATAAATTTTCATTGAGCTGACAGACATGGAGAAAAACCTAATTAACCATAAAGGATTACGCCAATGTAATGAGTCTGATAGACTGGCTTTCCTTGCTTTTAGTTTTATTAAGGGGCAGAAGAAGTCCATTAGTCTGTGAATTTATCTGCAGGATGCGGAGGTTACATGGCGGACTGGTGGTAGCCTGGTGGCTGCATGTTCAATAACATGTACTCAAAAAAAGAGTTCCGACTTCCGACATCACAATCTTGCTTTTTACATCAAGTACACTTAAGCTAGACACTTAGCTTTAGGTTGCTGTGAAAGGGCTGTCCCTGCAATAACGGGAAGCTGCTGAATGTAAAGCAGCTGCTAAATGGCAATTAAAAGCGAAACTACTAAGCATAACGTTTGGTAGAAATTAAACATTCAGACATCTGAGCGTGAACATGGGTCACTACTTGCCAAATTATATAGATCAACAAAACAATTGTACGAGGAATGTAGTTAGTGATTAGTTGCGGACCCTGCCATCTCATAAAAACACCATCACTGCTTGAGCAATTGTTTCGCATTCTTCAATTTCAGAAGATTTATTAAATTCATGAAGTGAGTGCCATTTATTATTTTCAAAATCTGCAAAGAATTGTAAGAGTGCATATTCATGATAAAGAAAGTTTCACTTCTTCTTTGCTAATGGAAATCGAATCTAATTTATCTAATTCATGTACTTTTTATTCAGTGTCAATTAAATGCAGTTACAGATGACAGATTATATACTTCTCAAATTGCATCAGAATGCACAATGTTTTCTGAAAAAAAAACTTTCAACATTACTTTTTAAATTAATCTTGCATATGAAACAAATTTTTGTCACTGGCCTGTCGCAGAAGTCCTTTCTCTCAAATTTTTTTTAAAATGAATTTTGCTCATGGGATATTTCATAAATTTTGATACGAGTTCAAATAAATCTCTGGTTTGGTGCCAGTGAAGCGGTACTTGTGCCTTCCTGATGAGCTGTATGCACTTATCTTAACATACTTCATCATTAATAACAACAAAAACACAAATATGATAGTTTTACTTGGCATTCGCATACTGCTCTGAGTCTGGATGTCATCACCTTCCAAATGAGAAGTACTAGAATGGTAATTCTAAATGGAATACAAAATTCCTCCTTATCAGAATGACATGGCGATTTCTTCAGTGTGTGCTGTGCAATGAATCACCACAATATAAATGAAGTGCCATCAGGCTGCTGGTCAAGGGCAGAAAGAAAATGTGCTTATTCTAAAAGTCTCTGATGAAACAGGACAAAGAGACAGAACATGACTAAACAAATGCACATCTGCCAAGATCAGTGTTTTCGAGTCTTTTTTGCAGTTTTATGCAACCCCATCAGAGAATCAGAGAAGCCCACCTTCATCTACAACAAACCAGGAAAAAAATACTCTACTATCCTTAGGATTAACGTTTCTATTATTCAAATGGCCTGATCCACTTTTTAAAAGAAAAGTGTTAAGCTGTTAATTACAAAGAAAAAAGATGAAGTGTTTTTAATTGTTATGATCTTTTGGTAACTTTAATATTTCCTCATTTCTGTTTTATAGGTTTAGGGGCCATTTACACAACACCATTTTCAACTAAAAACTTTTTATGAGTTTTGGCCGTTTGTTTAGACAACAACAGCATTTTGGGGGCCTGAAAATGCAAATGCAAAAACCGGATTCAGTGCAAGATTTTAAAACCGATACAGTTATCGTCTCCATATAATCTACAAAAATGTTTTTGAATACAGTGACGTCATGTGCATGCGTATGTATTAAGTGTTCAGTCTATAGGCGCGTTGTTTTTCTTTTCAAAGTGACATCGCCAACTACTGGCCTGGGATGCATAATACAGCGTTTTTAATTGTTTTGTGTCGTAGTCGTCTGTGCACAAAAAATGCAAAGGAAAAACGCTTCCGTTAAGTACATCACTGTCATGTAAACGTACCCTTAATATTGCAAAGATCCCCCTGCGGAGGCTCAGAATTACTGAGCTAGGGATTTGCTTTAACAAATATGAAAAAAATGTTCACCATTATAAATGTATTATGTTACTTTATTTTTTTTTACCTTTGAAGAAGGATTATATTCTTGCTCCATCTTTGTGATGTATGCAAAGGCTTACTCCTAAAATAGCATCTACAGTACTGTATGTCAATGATTCAAACAAGCTCTGACAAAAGGGGTCCATCCATTCAAGGGTGTAGATTAAATAGGGGCCACTAGAGGAGTGTGTAGCAAACCAACATCTTGAAACAAGATTGACACGTTTTGCGGCAAACGTCAAGGAGTGCAGCAGCAAATAGATGCTTTCAAAACAGAAAACACAAAGCCATGAGATGACACGAGGGAGGCCTGCTCCTGCCGGTTATAAATCACATGCACAGTAAGACATATAAAACAATATTGAGGTATTTCAAATAAAACCATTTCCACAACATCTGATGACTTCAGTTGACCAGCACTTGCCTAATAGGGCTACGGGGACCATGCACGCTCCTGAATATAGAGGGGGGAGTGACCCACTGCTGTCCCTGACATACAAACATTTACTTCACACTCATACTTCAACATTATCATACTGTAAACTATTCACATACAACAGTGAAGACATCTAAGAGTGAACTTAGTAAACGGGTGCAATATTTTTATACACAGTATTTAAGTGCAAATACTTTTTCACTATCCATCTGCAATCCATCTTCACTAGATGGAAAATGCTCAAATTAAGTAACCGTCATTCTTTTCATCACAAACACACCTTTCTATGCAAATTATGTTTATTATATGTTCTATTCACAGAACGAGAAATATAACTTGACATATACTGTATATAAATTGTAGGTGACAATTTTGGAGAAGCTTTGAAAGTGTAAATTACCAAGCTACAATTTAAGCATTAGGCCCATTTAGTTAAAATACAGTAAATATACTGTTTGAAAAACTAGTTACTCGTTTTAAAAATTATAATTTAAGAAACATTTTACAATAATGTTAACAATAGTTAATGCATTAGTTAACATGAACTATGAGTAGGCTAATATATAATTATAGCATTTATTGACTTTTGTTAATGAGTTAATAAAAAATACAATTGTTTCCTTTGTTCATATTAGTTCATAGTGCATTAACTAATGTTAACAGATACAACTTTTGATTTTAAAAATGTATTAGTAAATATAGAAATGTACACATGTAATGAATGTTAACAAATGTAACCTTATTGTACAGTGTTTCCATGATTTATATAATAATAAATATCTAGTTCAGTCATGAAACTCTAGAGAGAGCAGGCTGATTCCTTTACAAGCAATATGCAAGCAATCAAATCATTACTGCATGGCACAAGCAGATCATTCAGCAAATGTGATTACTTGCTCAAAATTTAAATAGTTTGGTTCATTGTTTGCTGTAGTCTAGTCCTGTAACATGCGGAGTTTCTCTGAAACCCTCCACCTCCCCAGCTCCACCTGCCTAGATCTGCTATGGGATTTATTTACTGTTAGGGGTGTGCCGGTTTCAGAATTAGTGATGTTCGTCTGTTATTATAGGACAACTTAGTTTGAATAAAGGAGCAGACACTGATCTACTTGCTCTACGTTTATTTAAAATGAACAGCAAGCAACTAGAAGTGAATGTGCTTTCCATTAAATTAATCACACACAGTAAACAAACCCTTAACCAACAAAACAACTTTACAATGAATGTGCTTTGTTTTAAATAAATCACACACAGTAAACAAAACCTTAACAAAAAAAAAAAATTTGCAACGAACTGCAATTTAGACGTGCCGGTGCGGTGATACATGCTCGGGAAGATTCGGATTGAAGTCGTTCATCCTCGGATGCGCCGCCGCACGCGCTGTTATGAAAAAAAAAGCTGTGCACACAGCAATGCGAAATGGGGTCTTGCGCACCCAACGCGTCATTTTTGCCGCGTGCACCTTCGCGCTCGTGCGGACCATAGACAGTAAAAGAAAACGGACGCGTCGAGTATAAACAAGGCTCTACTCCGTGTCAGCGCGCGCTCTGATCGGTAAAGGGGCAGAGATTTCTCCCGAATCAACTCCAGCAGTAGCAGAAGCACCACCACTAACTCCGCCTCCGTTTCCCTCGTAAGCTGATATTAGTATTTAAACATTCTCTATGATAAAAAATGTTTGTAAAAAATATTTTAATAACACGGTTTTGGCGGTTATTGAGTTCTAATGACGGTGTTCAACTACCGTCGGTCTCATGGTTATCCGTCACACCCCTATTTACTGTAGCATATGTATTTCCATTTATGCAACAGCAGCATATCTTACCTGCTCACAGCAGCATGTCTGTGAATCTATTAGCAGTAGCAAGTCTACACTTGCTCTGCAGCAGCTGCAATAATCAACAGCAGCAGCGTAGCAGATCTAGTCCGCCAAAACAAATACATTAACATTGCCATATTCAATAACATGATAAAACTATTCAGAGAGTTGTCATCATGATTTAAACATATCTAAATTTGAACAGGTTATGGTCTTAACCATATAAGAAGGCTCAAATATGTATTTCATTTATGAATTTATGAACTGCCTGAACGAACTGCTCACTAGTAGTCTTTCCAACACTTGATGAGAGAGAAAAAAGAAACACTATTATAGATGATATAATATTATGTATCTGAAAAAAGTAGTTAAGTTAGTAGACATTACTATAGTTAGTTACTTCCCAACAATGGTAGTTGACACTGCAGTACACAGGGAAAACAATTTTGTAGGATTTATTTAGAAATTGGAAATTCTAGTAAATTTCACAAATAATTAAAAACAAATGGCAAGTAACACATTAAATTAAAGGAGAAAGACTGAAATAGTATTTTCTTGTAAAATATACTCTGATAATGTCTGATAAACTTATTTTTTTTTTCTTTTTTTTTTTTTACAAAAGTAAATGCAGATCCAAGTGTTGTAAACAGGATTGTGGAAAAAGCATCGAACAAACCTAAAACTCAGAACCGGCCTGCAAAAGGAGGAATT